>NC_133658.1:530952566-531578306 GCF_037893015.1 Macrotis lagotis
CCAAGAGCAAAAAATTCCTAATTATGGTTTTGAACTAAGATTAAAATGCAAATGATTATGTGACTAGTAAAAAAAGACTAAGGTCCATATAAGGTGAGACTTTCAAAAATTTCCAAGGACAGCAAAAAAGGATTTTTTAAAAACGCCATATTGGGAGTAAGAGGAAGAATAATTATGAAGGAGGACTATTACTTGGGACTTGGTATATATGGATATTAAAGACACAAAGAAAGCAAAAATACTTGGCTAATATTTTGCTTCTTTTTTGAACTATAAAAGAGAATGGTATTTGCATTAAAAAACAGGTAACAATGCTGATAAAGAATATTTAAAACCAATATAAAGGAGGGGACAAATAGTAAACTAGCATCTAGGTAAACAGAATGAATTCTAGTTATTTTACCTGAATGGAAAATATCTTGGGTTATTGACAGAACATACAAATATGTTTGGCAAACTGATGTTTCTGATCTCTGAGAAGATATGAAGAATGACAGAGATATTGTAGGATTAGTAGTAGCCAAATGTCCCAGTTTCCAAAAAGGGGAAGAATGATGATCTAGAAAATACCAGATTGATTTTCTGTAAAGCTCTAGAATATGTTTTAAAACAAATAATTTGTGAATCCTAGCCAGTTAAGTAAAAATCAATATGAATTAGCATGGATAACTAAGAACAGATCATGACAAACTATCCTTTTTGTTTTCTTAGCCCTCTGTCATGATAGAGACCCTACAAAACTTATTGGTGAACTGTTTTTTTCAGTCTGATAATAAGTGGAGGTAAATTGAAGAACTATTGCTGCGTAAGAATCATATAGGAATTGACAGTTAAAGGTATCATGTTCCTAAAGTGTCTGGTGCCTTGCCCAATTATCCTTTTCTGTGGTTTGTATAGAAGTTTATGTGTCAGCATCTTAGCCACAGACTTAAGAAATATCAAATGTTATGTCCTTTGTTTTTTTTAATGTTATTTTATCTTTTCCAATTACATGAAAGAATAATTTTCAATGTTTTTCTTTTTGTAAGTTTTTGCATTCCATATTTTACTCTTTTTTTTTTTTTGCAAGGCAGTGGGGTTAATTGACTTGCCCAAGTCACACAGCTAGGTAATTATTAAGTGTCTAAGATCGAATTTGAACTCGGGTCCTCCTGACTCTAGGGCCAGTGTTCTATTTACTGCATCACTTAGTTAACCCCATTGTATTTTTTTTTATACCTTCTTCCTGCCCTCTCCCACCCCATGACAACAAACTTATTGATTATACATGTACAACCAGTATTTAAAGAAGAATCAGAGATAAAGGGGGGGACCATGAGAAAGCAAAGTACATGAAACAAGTTTCAAAAAGTAAAAATTGTATACTTTGGTCTGCATTCAGACTCCGCAGTTTTTTGTCTGGATGTGGATAACATTTTCCTTCACAGGTCTCTTAGAATTGAACTTCTTATTGGAGCTAAGTCTATAATAGTTGAGCATTAAACACTGTTGCTGTTAAAGTATACAATGTTCTCTTGGTTTTTCTCTCTTCACTCAGTATTAGTTCATGCAGAACTTTCCAGGCTTTTCTGAAATGTACCTGCTCATGATTTCTTACAGAACATTAGTATTCCATCACATTCATTTGCCATAATTTTTTCAACCATTCCACAATTGGTGGGTATCACCTCAGTTTCTAATTCTGTGCCACTATAAAAGAGAGCTACTATAAATATTTTCTCTTTGGGATACAGATTGCTGGACCAAAGGATATACATGGTTTTATTATTCTTTGAATTCTTCAGCATGGTTGGATCATGATTGTATCAGTTCACAACTCCACTAATAATGCATTAATGTGCCAATTTTCCCACATCCCCTCCAACTTTTATCATTTTCTTTTTGTCATTTTAGCTGATCTTATTGGCATGATGTAGTACCGCAGAGCTGTTTTAATTTGGATACTCTAATAAATAATGATTTGGAACATTTTTTTATGTGTAGATAACTTTAATTTCTTCATCTGAAAACTACCTGTTCATATTCTTTGACCATTTATCATTTGGGGAATGACTTGCATTCTTTTAACTTTGACTCAGTTCTCTATATTTTTTAGAAATGAGTCCTTTATCAGAAATATTAGTTGTAAAACTGGTTTCTCAGGTTTCTGCATTCCTTCTAATAAAACTGAATTAATTTTATTTGTGCAAAAACTTTATTGTAATCAAAATTAACCATTTTGCATTTTATAATGTTCTCTATATTTTGTTAATCATGAAGTGCTCCCCTTTCCATAGATCTGACAGATAAAATATTCTTTGTTTTACAAACTGGTTTGTGGTATTACCCTTTATGTCTACATATATACTCTTTCCACCTAATCTTGGTATAGACTATGAGATATTGGCCTCTGCCTAGCTTCTGATATACTATTTTCCATTTTCCCTGTCATTTTTCTTAAAATAGTGAGTTCTTATCCCAGAAACTTAAGTTTTGGGATTTATCAAGCAGCAGATAACTATACTCATTTACTTCTGCTTCTTTTGTACCTAATCTATTTCATTGTTCCATTACTCTATTTCCTAGCCAGTAACAAAAAGTTTTGATGACTGAACCTTATAAAATATGGTTAGATCTGGGCTTGGCTAAGTTATGTTTTATATTTGATTTTTCATTAATTTCCTTGATATTCTTGATGCTTTGTTCTTCTAGATGAATTTTGTTACTATTTTTTCTAGCTCTATAACAGAACTTTGTGGTAGTTTGATTGGTATGGCACTGGATGAGTAATTTAGTTAAGGTAGAATTGTCATTTTTATTATATTAGCTTGGCTTACTCAAGAGCAATTGGCATTTTCCAATCGTTTACATCTCAATTTAGTTGTGTGAAAAGTTTTTTGCAGTTTTGTTGTTATAGTTTCTGAGTTTTTCTTGGCAAGCAGATTCCAAGTATTTTATGCTTTTTACTGTTACTTTAACTGGAATTTATCTCTCTATCTTTTGATAATGGACTTTGTTGGAAATATATAGAAAAGCCAATGATTAAAGTGAGTTTATTTTATATCCTGCAACTTTGCTAAAGTTGTTAAAATTTTCAAGTAGTTTTTAATTGATTTTCTAGGATTCACTAAATATACCATCATATCATCTGCAAAAAGTGAAAGTTTTGTTTCTATGACCTTTGTTTTTCCAAAAAATAGGGAACACAGAAAGGGGTAGTAGTCACGGATGAAAAATAGTCTGATCAGACAAGAATCTAAAAAAAGATAGATGAAAAACGAACTCTTACATCTACATACAAAATCTGTGCCTGGAGGCAACTGTTCCTCAGACATCACAAAATAGAGCATGGATTTTTAACAGGCAGTTAATTCTAACTTATATCACCTAGTCACCACCAAAAAATCAAAAAGAAGACAGAATGAAGGTCCTTTTCTAAGTATGTCAGTCAGAAGAACGTGCTTTGTTCTCTAAGAACAAAGTGGTAATTATAACTGCACAAATAATTTTTGGTGTGCTTAAGGATAGCAGGTATGAAGTATATATGATATGCAACTGGGAGGGAGTTATCTCTTTACTAAGTCTGCATTAGTCATAACTTTAATTGAACGTGGTTCCATGATTTGTTAAATATACCAAATATACCAAAAAGATGTGAAGAACATATATATATACAAAAGTTGTTTAGAGGTATAAATTATAAATCCTTTGAAGGAAACCAAAAGCAAAAAACTTTCTTTTCTTTCTTTCTTTCTGTCTATCTTTCTTTTTTTTTTAAATTAGACAATCAATTTGACAATAACAGAAATAGTTGTACAATCACACAAATATTAGCTGTATGGCAAAGGGAAAATAATAAAACTTTCTTGAATTTCTAAGTGTTAGTTTAAAAGAAGTGGAATAATAATAATAATAATATATTTTCAGGTTTGAAATTTATTTTGCATATGCTATCCTTTGTTTTAGACATGTTCTAAAGCTCATTTGAGTTAGTAGATATAATAAAAGATATTTTGTAAATGCTATCATTAACAATTTTATTATTTATTGGAGTATTTTTATTAGTAAGACCTGAATTAAATTCCTAGTTCATTTGTGACATTGGACAAGTTATTTAAACTCTCTGGATGTCAATTATTTATTAGTAAAATAAGAGAGTTACATGACAGAATTTCTAAAATTCTAATCCATTTTAAGACTATATGTTGTATTTTAAGAGAAAGCTTAATGGCAATGATAATGGCTTAAAAGTTCCTGAAGGTTTTCAAGGAAACAAATACCATTTTTAATTTTTCTGGGCCCCTTAGAAAACTGGATTCAAATAAAGGAAAAAAATTTCAGTTAAACATAAGCCAGAACTTCAGGAAAGACTTTCAAGGTAGGTTTTGAGAAGGTTTGAGATATAGCTCTTGGAATTTAGTGTCTTTTACATAATATAAAAATGCTCTTTTTTAAAAAGGGAACTTACAAAGTATAACGTCTTTTTCTTGATTTATTAATAAGAATGTTCAGAATTCTGATCTATACACGTTAACTTTGAGCCATCAGGTGCATTTCTTTGATTTACAAGCACTGTATAGAAAAGTTCTTATTAATGAATACTGGATTTTAAAGTTGTGATTTAGTATGTTAGTTTATAAATCTTAACTTTAAACTTCCAATTTAGTGCCTTGATTTATTACTGCCAGGTTCCACAGTAGTTATGAATCATAATGTTAAAGCTTTGATTTAATATGATAGTTACTGTAAGAAGCATTTAGCACGATAAAATGTGCAATGTGAGACTGAGATAAAACTAATCAATGATTACGTTAGGTATACTGTACATCAGCCTCAGTTGAAACTTCATCCTGAAAAGAAGGATGTTTTAAATAGAATATGATGATGAGTCAGAATAAAATCAACTGCATTGGAAAAATAATATTTCTTCCCATTTAATTAGATCCTATGTGGAAACAGTGAACAGTTCTGCACTGCTATACTGTGTATAGTCTTAATGAATAGCTAACAAAAGAAAAGTTGCACATTGAATTATTATTGATTAATGTGGTAGTCAGATGGTGAAGTTTTAGGAATAGTACACTCCAAAGAAATTTTAGTGTTGTGGTTTTATGGCAGCTTTACAATAATTCACAAAATTTATTTATCTTGCTAAAGGACTATTTGTTCTACAACATTTGCATTTTCTCCTTAAATAGCACCCAACTTTCATTTACAAATATCCCCCATCTTCTCTCATCCATTTTATTTTCCTAATATTGCCCTTCAGATTAGTAGCATCCTTATGCATCAGATACATTTTAATTTATTCCACTAAATAATGATTAAAACTAAACAAAAGAGGAAATGAAGATGAAAGTAGGTTTAAAAGCCTTGTGATTTGCATTTTTGCTTCCTATGCTCACACTTATAGCCCCTTTGACCACTCACCAATACTTAATTTGTTTCAATTAAGAGATTCCCTCTTTTAAATTTGTCCTTTCCTATTAATATCTTCTAATCACTCAGATTAGATTCTTAAAGTTATCCTTGTTGTTCTCCTCCCCCTCAGCTCCCATAGTCAATCAATTTCCAAATCCTCTTAATTCTATCAATAACTTCTTTTGCAGCTACCCATTTAGGCAATATGCAAGTTCAGGTCCTCATTATCTAGTAGTGTTTTATGTTTGTTTATTTATTTATTTTTTCAATGGCCTCTTACTTGGTCTCCCTATAATTAGTTTCTCTTCTTCCCAAATGAATACCTTACAAAACTGCCAAATTGAAATACCTAAAATATTGATCTGACCTTGTAATCACCATCTTCCCACAAATAACACAACTGTACTAAATATTTTCCAATGGTTTTATATTACTCCATGGACAAAATACAAATTCTTCAGCTTGGCATTTAACATTCATTCCAGAGTAGCATTCCCATCTTCTTTCATTAATAATTTCTGTACCACTCTTCATTACAATTTACCTAGTTTGCAAGCTCTTTCTAGTAGATTATGTTCCATCTCCAATTTCCATGTCTGTGCATAAAAAGTCTCCTATGTCTTGAATACACTCTCTCCTCTACCTTCATAGCAAAGTTCACAAGCCACCTTCTACCACAGGTCTTAATGACCTCTAAGTTATAAGCAATATCTTCACCTTCAAATGATTTTTGTATTGTTTTATAATTTTTTCTTTATTTGTTTATTTATGTTAGAATCCTCTTCCCCAATAAAATATTTGAAGGAAAGACATGGATATTAGGCATAGTAGTTTGTCTTTATGAGTTTAAATGGTTTTCATATGGGCAAAGACCTATACTTATTTGACTTGGCCACAAAAAACAGAGTAGGAATTAACTAACAAAATTGCAGAAAATCATATTCAGTCATAATTTAAAGAACTAATTAAATTAAATTTATGGAATTACCTTATGATTAGAGCTACCAACAATTAATAATTTATTATAAAAATGCAAATTAAAACATCTCTGAAGTACCACCTCACACCTTTCAGACTGGCCAACATGACCAAAAAGGACAATGATCAATGTTGGGAGGGATGTGGGCAAGCTGGGACACTAATACATTGTTGGTGGAGCTGTGAGCTCATCTAACTTTTCTGGAGAGCAATTTGGAATTATGCCCAAAAGGCAACAAAATATTTGCATACCATTGGATCCAGAAATACCACTACTGGGCCTATGCCTTGAAGAGATTAGGACAAAGGGTAAAAACATACCTGTACAAAAATGTTCATTAGCAGCTCTGTTTGCAGTGCCAAAGAAATGGAAACTGAGGGAATGTCAATCAATTGAGGAATGGTTTGACAAACTGTGGTATATGTATGTGATGGGACACTATTGTTCTATTAGAACCCAGGAAGGATGGGAATTCAGGGAAGCCTGGAAGGATTTGCATGAACTGATGCTGAGTGATATGAGCAGAACCATAAGAACATTGTACACCCTTAACAGCAACATGGGAATGATGATCATCCTTAATGGACTTGCTCATACCAACAGGGCAACAATCAGGCACAATTTTGCAGCATCTGTGACAGAATGACATTTGTGTACTGAGAAAGAATTGTGGAGTCTGAACAAAGACCCAGGACTATTACCTTTAATTTAAAGAAAAATGTTTTCTTATTATGCAATTCTGCTATATCCCATACTATATGTTTCTTCCTTAAGGATATGATCTCTCTCTCTCATCACATTCAACTTAGATCAATGTATACTATGAAAATGATGTAAAGACTAGAAAACTGCATTCTGTGGGGGTGGGGTGGGGGGAAGGAAGCAAGACTGGGGGGGATAATTGTAAAACTCAAAATAAATAAAAAAACACATTGTGGGGGAGGCAGCTAGTTGGTGCAGTGGTTAAAGCAGCAGCCTTGGAATCAGGGAAGCTGAGTTCAAATCCAACCTCAGACACTTAATAATTACCTAGGTGGGTGACCTTGAGCAAGTCACTTAACCCTATTGACTTATAAAGAAGCAAAAAACATAAGATACATTGTGGGGATGGGTATTTACACTGATAATTTTAATAAATGACTTTGCACATCTTAAAAAATGATTAATTTTATGATGGATTCCTCCTTATTCTAAGTTTGTCATTCAATGCAGGATGACTACTTTTTGAGAATATTGTCTTGATACTTTTTTGGTTTGTTTTTTGCAAGGCAATGGGGTTAAGTGACTTGCCCAAGGTCACATGGCCAGGCAATTATTAAGTGTCTGAGACTGGATTGAACTCAGGTCCTCTTGACTCCAGGGCCAGTGCTCTATCCACTATGGCACCTAGCTGCCTCTTGATGGTTCTTAACTAGAGAAAATGGATTGTTTTGTCCATCTCAGATCTTGAGATTGCATAATTCTGGGAACATTTCCTGATATCTTCTCATTATGTGTGATTCTAGTTAATAACCACTCTTAAATTTTTCAAGAAATAATCTTATCCAAGGTCATAGAGGCAATACTCTAATTCACATATTTTTTATGAGTACTGATGTTATATTAAATCTAGTCATCCATTATCCATGACTATTGTTCTATGACTGATCCCTCTCTTTTTCTGATTATACATTTCCTTGATCCTCCTATTAATTACTTATTGTTTACAAGACATCTTAATAAAATCTAAAGACAACTGACATTTACAGTGTACCTCTTGTTAGTTTTGTGGCAGTTCACAGTAGCATATTAGTTTCAAATCAAAATAAATTCAATTAATCCTTTTTTCTATGCTATGCACAAAGCACTATGCTAGATTCTTGGAACAAAAAAGAAAACAAAACACAATAGTTCTTGCCTTCATGGAACTGTCAATCTATTGGAGTGGAGTAAATTATAAATAAAAAATATTTCAAACAACCCCAAAATAAAATTCTTCACAGGTAAAGAAACTTTAGATTATTAGAGAACCTGGGATTCATTATCTCCCATTGTCTCATTTCTTCTTTTTTCTTTTATTGTGGTTTTTCATGCAAGGCAATGGGGTTAATTGACTTGCCCAAGGTCACCCAGTTAGGTAATTATAAAATATCTGAGGTCACATTTAAACTCAGGTCCTTCTGACTCCACTGTGCCATGACAATAGGAACCCAGGACTATTTTATAATCTCTGGTCTGTGATCAGATTTCTCAGACTCTGATACTCTCTGTGTTCATCATAAACATTAAAATGAAAGCTCTCAATTATGCCAAGAAATGGAAATATACATTTCCTTTGAAGCATGAGAATGCCACAACTTCTTTGTTTCTACATGAGACCTATGAACTATCATTCCATGTAACTGCAATTTTGTCTTTGTCTCATTTGTTTATTATTCATAGACTTCTCTAGTGAAATTATAGATATTCCAACATCTCATTTTATATGAAAACTGAGGCCCAGAGAGGCTAAATAATCTATCTAAAGGTTATTTATCATTAACATATCCAAAACATGAAACTAGGGCTCTTGATTACAAACACAATGCTTCCAGTGAACTGCGTTGCCTCCAATATTGAAGTGACTTATTTCTTCTAATAGAATAACAATATATTGATTATTGACCAAATATTTCACAACTTTATTACAAAACTTCAAGATCTGTGATTTTGATGGTGTTTATCAGTTTTCCACTTACATGCATAATAGCTTCTCTCTTCCACAAATGAAAGCTCTATGAACTGATGTGGCTGAAAAAGTTATCACTTTTTGATCAACTTGGTTATGAGTTATTCTGAACTAACTAGGTTAAGTCTTTGATTTCAGACTTATAGTTCATCATCCTATCAGGTTTGATAGGATCTGCCATAAATTATGGTTTTCTGGTGTAGCTGTGATGAACTGAGGGTTATTTATACCCATAGCATGAATATGTCATGAGAGTAGAATTTTAGTGGAGATACAGTTGGGCTGGAAATGACTAAATTCATCTTTATAGAGATAATAAAAACTGCTTCTTAGGGCCCTTTGCTCTCTTCACTATCATTTATCCGTTCCATTGTAAAAAAAGAAGAGATTACATAGTAATGAGGATCATTCCTATTCCCCTCCTCAAGGGGTTACCATGTTCAAAGAAATCATTTTTTTAAGCTGACAAATGTTTTCTTCATTTGGCTATAGCAATTTGATATCCATGTTATGAAATTTGGTTATACTGTTAGAGAATGACATTACCATACCTGCTTATCATACTGCTTAAACAGCATGATCCAGAAGAACCAATAAGGGTTTCAGTCTTTTTTTTCCAAATATTTTCCATTCTCCATTAATTGCTCCCTCAAATTTTACTATTCTGTAAATGTAACTTAAGATTTTGATGCTAATGTAAACGAAATTATCTGGGGGAGATAATAATATATGATCAGTTATGTACATCCCAGTGTAAATGAATCTATCATTTCCTATCCTCATCATGAGTTTAAATTGTAAAAAAGGAGGAAGGACTCCCCATAAGATGAAATGGTACTATCTGCCAGCAATTGAGTACAGAAATTAAGGCAAAAATTTGCAACCACTTTTTTGGTAATATCTCTAGTTCTTAATGCATAACATGAGTCTATGAATTGGAAAGAAGGAAGGATGGAAGAAAGGAAAGAAGGAAGGAAGGAAATGAGGGAGAAAGGAAAGGAGGAAGGAAAGGAGAAAGGAAGTACAGATGGAAGGAAGAAAGAAGGATTAAGGATGGAAGGAAGGAGGGAAAGAAAGAAGGAAGGAAAGGAGGTACAGAAGAAGGGAGGAGGAAGGAAGGGAATAGCAAAGGAAAGAAAGAAGAAATTGAGGAGGATTGAAGAAAGGAAAAGGAGACAGTGAAAGGAAAGAGTGAAGGAGACAGAAATAATTTATGAAACTTGCACTATGCTCCAAGTATTGTACTAAATACTGAAGATACAAATGCAAGCCAAAAAAAGAGATAACCTTTCTTCTCAAATAGTTTGCAATCTAATGATTATAAATATTTTATAAACACACACAACAGAAATGAATAATATTAGGGGAGGTTGAAGATTTCTGTTTTGGGGATAGAATTCTGGAATCCAGAGGGGAGAAGTATGAAAATAGGGCAGTCTTGGTTTTGCCAGGAGGAATTCATTAATGGAAGAAAAGACAGGTCTTGAAAAGAGATATTCCATGGTGAATGGTTCATAGGATTGGTGGGTTCTTCCAGGGTAGAGGTGCCCTAGGCACTGAAAAGAGTTCCAGAATTAGCTAACAGTAGAGAGAGCATGATTCTGAGCTATAGAGAGAGTCAGGAACATGTCTGAGAAGAAAATTGTGCTAGAAACAAATATTTGTTTCCAGATATTGACTTCCTAATGTACTTTGAGACTTATAATATGAAGGTGAACGGATCATGGAATTGATCCATCTGAGATACATAGATTAGATCCTGCCAACAAACAAAGAATTGGGTCCAGAAATGAACAGGAATAGCTGGCTGGGATTTTCAATTCGTGATTCCAAGCTTCTGCCTAAAACAAGGCCCAATTTTTTTAGTAATCCTTCCCTCCGCCCGGGTTATTGTATAGCTATGAATCATGGATCTCTACAATCTCTGAAAAATTGAAATTGTTGATTACAAAAAGAAATGGAGAGGCACATGGAGTTTTAAACACATAACAGTAATTGATCTTTCAATATCTAAGCCAAATAATACTAACCAGGAGCTTCTCTTCCAGCTTGCTTTTTTTGTTTTTTGCATTATGCTAAATTGAACAAAATAACAAAAAAGTCCCTTGTTTAATTGTTGCTCTTTTGAAACTTCCTTATATTCCTAATTGTAGTTTTATTTTATTAGCACTTCTTAAATTCCATTTCCTCATTTTGGTAACATTATCACTGTCCACCCCCTCTTTTTAATGCAAAAAAGTTTCATTATAATTAATAAGCATAGTCTAGCAGAAAAAATCAATAAATTTGTGGTTTGTCAATGTATTTATGTTTCTATACCTCAATACCAAAAGAATGCCTATTTTTAAATCAATTTTCTAAAGTCACCAAAATGATCAGAGCTATGAAAGCTTTAATATTTCCTAACATTTTCTTGATCATCAGTTAAATTATTCTTTTTTGAGAGGACAGAGTCAAGATGAATTAAAGAAGGAACTTTCCAAGACCCTCACAAGTTGTCCTCCAAACAACTTTAAAATAATGCCTCAAAACATTTTTTTTTTTGCAAAAAATATGGGATGAAATAATTCTGGAGTCCAAAACAACTTAGAAAGTTGACAGGAAAGATATAATCTTGTACAGGAGATCTAGGCAAGCCAGCATCAGACGAGGACCCAGAAAGTCAGAAACAAGGACTCTAGACTAGGCAGAAACCAGAAGCATGGCCCCATGCCAGAAGCAAGCCAGCTGCAAAGTTCAGAGCTTCCCTACCCCAGTCCTGGTGGACCTTGGGGGCAAATGACTCATTACAGCAAAGAGAGCTCTCAGCCCACAGATGGTAAAGAGTCCCAAAAGCTCATGGAATTGGAAGAACCAAAAACTTGAAGATGCTCAACATTAGCTCTGAAACTGAAGCTGGGACAATGTTCAAGGAACAAAGCCCAAGTTCAGAATAAAATTAAAGAAAGATCATGAAATAAATTGGAAAAATGATGGGTTAAAAAAGAATTTCACCATGGAAATTTACTTTGGTGAAAAGGGAGATCAGAACACAGACTAAGAAGAGGACAAAAATTCCATGAAGCCTAAAAGAAAAATGTGAACTGATGTCAAGAATCAAAAAGAGCTTTAGGAAGAGCACAAATTTTTCTTTTAAATCAAATGAGAGGAGAGAAATTTTGAAAAGAAATGAGAGAATGTAAAGATTTAAACTTTTGGAATAAGAATGCATTATTTGATTAAAAAATTGTTGAGAAAAATAAACACATTCTGGCAGAAATTGAGCACAATTCAATATCTTATACCATTAAGTACAGTCAAATGGATACATGACCTAGGTATAAAGAGATATCATTAAAAAAATAAGAACATGAAATATGTTACCTTTAAGACTTATGGATAAGAGAAGAATTTATGAATAAACAAGAATAATATTGTGGGATATAAAATGGTTAGCTCATTTACTGGAAAATACACACAAACATATAAAAGAATAATGACCAGATTATTATTAATAGTTTTAAAGAATATTTTATAGCAGTTTTTTGCATTGTACATTACTGTTATTTTTCCAATAATTTTCTGTCTTACAGAATATTCTTTAAACAAGGTAGAATAAATCAACAAAATAACTGTGTTTGACAATAAATGCAATAGTTCACATTCATGAGAATGTATGTTTCATCATCACTTCTTTGATTTTAATTATTTGTTTATTTTGCATAAACATTGAATTTTTAATAATGGGACTTCAGAATAACTCTCACAGAATTGCAACACAGAATTTATAGAAACAACTGCCTTAGTATGCTGAGACATGAATAGGTAATGAGAAGTATCTATACTGAATGTAATAAGTATACAGCAACAAATAAATGAACTGATAGATTTTAAAGCACCAAAGGGAGAAGACACCAAAATTTGATAGATCTCTGATAAAATGGAATTTACATAAAATAATAAGTAAATGGAATATGAAGAAAATAATAAGTGCTGATCAGTGCAGTTTTTTCAGTGAACAAAAAAAGATGAGAGAATGACTTTGATTCCAATACTGTTTTTACTACAAGCTATCTATAGGGCCTTAGTCAAATCCCTTTAGCTCTACAGTTTTTTCATTTGTAAACTGAATGGTGTACTAGATGATTTCTAAAATCCTTTTTGAATATCTAGGTGGTGCAGTGAAGAGAGCACTGGGCTTGGAATCAAGAAGACTTATCTTCAGGTGTTCAAATCTAGTCTCAGTTGCTTGGTAGCTTTGTGACCCTGGCAAAGTCACTTAATCTTATTTGCCTCAGGTTCCTCATGTAAAATGAATTGGAGAAGAAAATAGCAAACCACTCCAGTATTTTTGCTAAGCAAAGCCCATATGGGATCAGAAGAATCAGACATGACTAAACAACAATATCCTTTCTATTTCAAAGTACTATAATACTATAAAAACCAAGAAAATAAGTTGTTTGAGCATAGCTTTTATATAAGGCTATTATTTTTATGATCTATGAGAGTTCAAAATGTTACCCAGATCTTTTAAATTTCTCCAGTCACACAATCAACCTAATAATTTTCACTTTGATTTAGTAAGAACTTATGAAAACACAAATGACAAAGAGACAAAGGGCTATTTAAAACATAGGCAAGCATTTAAACTTGTGTTACTGAATGTGGAGACAAATTTGGCTGTGATTGTATTCATATCTTCCAGATACACTTCTTAGAATTATATAGTTACATTACCTCATGATTAATTCATTGGATGGGTCTGTTTTGACTGCTTTATGCTGTTTATGATATAATTTTAAGAGCATATCAATATTTCATAGAATATACTTTTTCTCCGGAAGTTTTGCACTATAGTAAATAACTGTGTATAATCCCAAAAGGCAGGATGTAATCAAGAAATGTATTTAAATAGTTGTAACAATCAATCAACATTCAATTCATCAATACACATACATCTAATACAAGCTGACTATGTGCCAGGCAGGCACTGTGTTGAGTTCTGGAAATACAAAGAATGACAAAAAGTGAAACATTAATTAAAATTTCTAATTGACTAAAATACATATCACTTTATTAAGTGCACATAACATTTTATTTTTAATGGCAATTCAATATTTTTAATTGACATTTTTCAGTCTGTAGTTTGTTACATGGATAAGTGCATATGAGAATTTCAGATTCCTTAGAAGACTCAATTATGACTTAGTCAAAAGCATTTAATAAGGCTGGCTGCAACTCTATTGGGATTTCCAGTGTTTTGTGATGCATGGGTAGAATTAAAGAATGGCTCAGCTGTCAGATACTGATATATTAATAAAAGTACTGAATTAATAAATGTATTCAAGGATATAAGAAAGCAGCATGGTCTATAAAAATTAGCATTTAACTTGGTAGTAAGGGACTTGGTAGTAGGGGAATTGGGCTTAAATTCCCATAATCCAACTTCCTACCTATATGACCTCAGTCAATTCATTTATGGTCTCAGTCATAGCATTCTTGTGTGAAAATTGATAATATTAATACTTAAAATACAGAATTGTTGTGAAAAAAACATTTTAAATATTTAAATCAATGCAGACAGTGCCAAAGATGACAGTATAAAGGCACCTGAGTGTTCCCCTAGTTCCCTCCAAATATGTTTAAATAATGACCCTACAAATTCTAGAGAGGCAGAACTCACAAAAAAGATGGAGCCCAAGACTCCATCTTTTTTGGTAGGTCAACAGGAAAAGTCTGATGCATCAGGGTAAGAGAAGACAGTCTGGTGCAGTCTGTGCCAGCACAGACCTGGCCCCAGAAAAGCAGGAGCAGCTGTCGGCTAAATTAATACTAGTATTGTTAAGGATAATTCTTATGTAGTGACATACAATTGGAAATTGAGGTAATGCCAATCAATTGGGGAATGGCTGAACAAATTTTAGCATGTGATTATGATTGAATATTATTCCGCTATAAGAAATGATGGGCAGGAGCTCTTAGAAAACCTGGAAAAGCTTATATGAGCTTGTACTTTGTACAAAGTGTCAGCAATATTGTAAGATGATCAGCTGTGAAGGACTTACCTATTCTCAGCAATAAAATGACCCAAGACAATTCTGAAGGACTTATGATGAAAAATGCTCTCTGTCCCCAGATAAAGAATTATTGGTACCTGAATACCAACTGAATCATACTTTTCCTTTTATTTTTCTCAAGTTTTTTTAGAGCGGGGAAGGGAATGTCTGTTTTTCTTCACAGCATATTTTGTATGGCTATACATGTAAAACTTATAAGCAGCATGTTTTGCATGACTATTTATGTATAACATACCAAATTTCTTGCTTTCTCAATGAGGGGGGATTGGAAAGGAAAGAATTTCAAATTCAAAGTTTTAAAAACAAATATTAAAATTGTCATATATTCTCTCTCTCTCTCTCTATATATATATATACAAATATAAAAATGTGTGTGCACACAAGCACTTATGTATATGATATTGTATATAGAATTATCCTTTCTATATCAGAGGGTTAGGGGTCCAGTGCCCCTGTGATCTGGAAAATCCATGTACAACTTTTTTGCCTTCCCCTTGTAGTAGGGGAAAATGTTTGAATTTTGTCTTTTTCTTTTAGGGGGTGTTTAAGTGCCTTATTATAAAATCTGGGTTAAGTATTTGGTCTCAGCTTTTATATTGTCTACTGGTCTTCTATCTGCAGCTTTGACAAAACTCCCCCAAATTCCTATATAATTCCTTTTGATAATCTGATATATATCAAAACTGAGATGGAGAAACTTGCAATATGGAAGGGTTAATTGGAATACTAATGCATTGGTGGTGGAGTTGTGAACTGATCCAGTCTTTATGGAGAGCAATTTGGAATTACTCCCAAAGGACAATAAAACTGTTCATAAACTTTGATCCAGCAATGCCACTACTTGGTATATATCCCATAGAAATAATAAAAAAGAGGAAAAGACCAAGTTCTACAAAAAATATTTTTAGAACTCTTTTTTTTTTTTTGTAATGGTATAGAATTGAAACCTGAGAAGGTGTCCATCAATTGTGGAATGACTGAACAAATTATGGTGTATGAATGTGATGAAGTACTACTATAGGAAATCATGAGCAGACAGATTTCAGAAAAGTCTGGAAAGTTGATGTTGATTGAAGTGAGCAGAACCAGAATAATGTACACATTAATAGCAACATTGTGTGATGATCAGTTATGATAGACTTGCTCTTCTCTCTAGAAAAATATTCAAAGATAATGCTTAATGTATTTTCATAAAGAACTAAAGAGTCTGAATGCATACCAAAATATACTATTTTCAGTTTTTAAAATGTGTTTATGTTTTATTTCTCATTTTTTCCTTTTTTGTTCTGATTCTTCTTTCCATATGATTAATATGGAAAAGTGTTTAGCATAATTATATCTATATTAGATTACTTTCTGTTTAGGGGGGAAAGAGAGGGAGAAAGAAAAACATGGAAGGAAAAGACATAAAATGATTATTGAAAATTTTCTTGAAAAAATAAATTAATTTAAAAACAAATATAGGAAAATGCATGAAAATTTGTATTATTATGATTAGGAGTCAAAACAAAGTGGGAATTTACATTTAATTATATAATCTTTTACTGTTTATTGAATTTTTGCTTAGCCCTAAAGTAGCTGAAAAATTTGTTTGCTTTGACCATTGATAATTAACAAAGAATTGTTTATGATTCAAGAACACATACTATGAGAAGATGCAGAAGACTTCAGTAGGTAGAAACTATTTCTCAGCATTTCCCAGACTGAGAACCCAAGATAAAAGAATATGTCTAGCAAATAAATTGACAAGCTTATTAAAGAAAATTCTATAAAAGAAACTACCCCCATAAAAAAAAGAAATAAAGACTAAGGCTATCATTTCAAATAAGAGTAGGGGATCAGGAGAAATCTAAATTGACATTAACATAGTAATGCTGGTGTTTCCTTCTAATATTGTGTGATTGGACAAAATTCTATTACTTCCTAAAAGAAGTTAAAGAGGAAGGTATCTCTGGTGCACAAGTTACTAGAGAGAATTAAGTTTGCCTTAAGAGAATGAATGAAATAGATGAAGAAGGAATGGAGAAAAAAATGAAAAAAATGGAATAG
Organism: Macrotis lagotis; assembly: GCF_037893015.1. Classification (NCBI taxonomy): domain Eukaryota; kingdom Metazoa; phylum Chordata; class Mammalia; order Peramelemorphia; family Peramelidae; genus Macrotis; species Macrotis lagotis. The sequence goes on from NC_133658.1 coordinate 530,969,758, forward strand.
GACCATAGTACAAAAGATTGGAATGTAGGCAAATGGGATGCAGAAAAGGAATGGAAGAAAGAAAAATACTAAATAGCTGGAGATTGGTAAAAGACATTAATGTTTTCCTCAGGAGGAAGAACAAAGAATAGCAGTTTGAACCCTTGTTTACTATATAATATATAGTATAACATAATATACCATTCCATACCATACCATACCATACCATACCATACCATACCATACCATACCATACTATACCATACCATACCATACCACATCACACCACACCACACCACACCACACCACACCACACCACACCACACCACACCACACCACACCACACCACACCACACCAGACCACACCACACCAGACCACACCACACCACACCACACCACACCAAACCACATCACACCACTCCACACCACACCACACCATACCTTACCATACCATACCATACCATACCATACCTTACCATACCATACCATACCATACCATACCATACCATACCATGACATGACATGACATAACATAATACAATATAATATACTATAATACAATATAATATAATACAATACAATATAATATAATATAATATAATATAATTAATATAGTCTAAGGAAGAATTGTGATTGCTAGATTTTTAGGTTAGCTATAAGTAGATGTGATGTACAAACAACCTGTGTTCAGTCTTTCAGTTATATCCAACTCTTTAAAACCTCATAGATCATAGCATGCCAGGCCCTTTTATCCTCCATTATCTCTTGAAGACTGTCCAAATTTACATTCATTGCTTTCTTGACATTGTCTATCCATCTCATCTCTGTTGTCCTCTTCTCCTTCTGCCTTCAATTTTTCCCAGCATCAGGGTCTTTTCCAATGAGTCTTGACTTATCATTATGTGATCAAAGTAGTTAAGCTTCAGTTTAAGTATTTGACCTTCCACTGAAAAGTCTGAATTAATTTCTTTAAGTATTGATTGATTTTATCTTCTTGCTGACCAAAGAACTCTCAAAAGTTTTCTGTAGCGCCATAATGGGAAAGCATTTCTTTTTTTCCTCTATTTTCCAGGAAGTGAGAGACCAGTTGCCATAATCTTAATTTTTTTTTGATGGTAAGTTTCCACCTAGTTTTTACAGTCTCCTCCTTAACCCTCAACAAGAGACTTCTAAGTTTTTATTGTTTTTTATTTACCTTATGAAACATTTCGCAGTCACATTTTAGTCTACCTCCGTTCATAATTGTGCCTGAAGTTTGATGCCTCTAGCCAAGGTCATCATGCATTATTGATAATCCTGGGTTAATCTAAGACTATCTCAGACTTTACTTTTAGTTCCATGTTCAAGACCATGATATGTAAAATATGGCTGAAAGGGCATGTAAATAAAGGATGAGTAAATAAAAGGAATTCAGTACTTTGGTCTAAAAAAATCTTTAACACTGATGAACAACTCCTGGGCCCATTGGAGAAACTCTCTATATATAATATATTCAACTTTTTATCATGAATATGAATTAAAATATGAAAAGAGGTCTATATCTATTCATCAATGCTCCATCTTCTAGCAGCACATGATTTAAAGAAATTAAGATGATGATTGTGGACAGAAATAACCTTTCATTCATTATGAGATTCATTTTCTATTTTCCTTCCTGGCAATGATAATTCTCTTTTCTTTGTGGTTATGATTGGCTTGAATCACTAACTTCAGCAGTTCAAAAAAACTATTTTTCCTAGCTTTTCTGGAAATGCCTTATAATTAAAATCTCCTTCATTCTAACCCTCACTAATCCCCTAGATTCTAACACTCAATTAGTAATAGGAAGGACAGTGACTGACTATATATTCCAATCTCTATTTCTTTTCATCTCTTCATCTTTAAAACTATTGCCAATCTGTGTCATTGACATTCACCTTCCTCCTTTCCAGAATGTCTTTATTTCATCTGTAACAGGGGGAAAATGATAAATATATATATATATATATATACATATATATATATGTGTGTGTGTGTGTGTGTGTGTGTACATCTAGATATACACATATAGAGAGAAAGCGAGAGAGAGCTATGTGCATACATATATATATATATATATATATGTTTATTGGTGAAAGCATTTTTCAGACATCACATCCATCATGTCTACTAAATTATGAGCATATATTAGTAATGCAAATAATTTACAAGCAAAATTAATTTATAATATCTTAGCAAGAATTAATATGAATAGGTGACTGGAAGCAGAGAAAGGACACTAAAAGAGAATTATGAAAAAATCAAAGCCTGATTTTTGCCATTTTATTTATTTTTTTGACTGTGGCTATCTCTGGTACTTACATACAAATCTCCTCAAAACCCTGGTCACATATATATATCATTAAGAATTATCAAGAGTATCAATCTTAGTATATCAGTCCTTGGTTGCCAAATACTGTTCTTTGAGACACAACTTCAACAGAGTTCACCACATTAATATTCAGCAAAAGACAAATATGATAACACAAACATTTCTTGTAAAATGCATTTTCTCTAAATGAACTACAACAAATGACTAATTTCAGGTCTTTTTTGATAATTCCTTTTTTTGCAATCAAAAGTCAACTTCAGTAAAAGGAACAAGGGACTTAGAGTAATAGTCCTTGAGTTCAAATCTCAGGTCTACCACTTTCTATCTATCTATCTATCTATCTATCTATCTATCTATCTATCTATCTATCTGTCTGTCTGTCTGTCTGTCCGTCCGTCCGTCCGTCCGTCCGTCCGTCCATCCATCCATCCATCCATCTATCTATCTATCTATCTATCTATCTATCTATCTATCTATCTATCTATCTTTAACTTTGGACTATTTACTTAACCTCTAGAGTCCTCAGTTTCTTCATCTTTTAATCAGGGAGTTAGATTAGGTATCTTTGAGTTTTGTTTTACATTTTATCTCTTTACTTCATACCATGGCCAAATAATTCATTCAGTTGGTGGCCACCTTCCTGATAACAAGACTCTCTCTTGACATTGTAATATGAGAGTTTGTACAAGGGAATGATGCTAGTGTTCTAGAGTGGGTTTATAGAGCCATGGGTTTAGAAATGCAATCTTTTATGGGGAGGTTTTCCTTACAAAAGTGCTCCAAGAGAGTTCCTAAATGTGAATGATAATAGCATTACATTACATTAAGCAAGGAGAGAGAAGAAGGGATTAGATTCAGATTAATCTATAGGGTCATAGGGAAAATCATTAAACTGATCATAAGGATCAATAGAGGAGACTGCTCTTGGTCAACCCTAACCTTTCAACTATAGTCTTGTTTCACAATATACTCCAAATCTGCTACTTCTTTAATCATCAATCAATCAAATTTGAAAGTATTCACTGAAGGTCTTCTAACCCAAATTCATTTAATAACCATTTTTATTTTTCAAGTTTGGCTTCAACTATTTCAAAACTTCACCCTTTCTTTCTCCTCTCTCTAACTCACTCTCCCCATCATCACTATTTTTGGAAATAAATACCTTGGAAAAAAAATTTGTGAGCATAGAAATGACCCTGCAGCATCATGATGGTCATTCATTTCCAAGCAGACAGGGATTATATTTAAAGGAAATAGATAATGAATAGGCACTTGGTTTCATATCAAACTTCTAAAAAAATGAGAGACTTCAGGGAATTCTTGTTAGGTCTTAACAAAGAATTTCAATCAAAGTCAGCATGATTTAGTGAGAATATCTGAATCCTAAAGACAGTAGAATTTCTGTTCTGAAAGTCTGGTAGAAATTGGAGAATGTCATTAAAGTGAATGACCTGAATCACATTCAGGATAACTTTGTTAAAACATTTCATACTGCAGAGGGAATGTTTTTAGGGTATGTATCCTGCACCATCTACACTGAATAATATAAATGTTATTGAAAGGAGAGCATGTAAATATATATCATTATGCATACTTCAAAAGAGATTTGTCATTTGACCTGATTTAGAAATATTGTTTCCTAATTATAGAATACAAAAGCCATATCTTTACAATTTGACATTGTGTAAAAGGTTCTCAAGAAAAATGCAATTCTGTTCAACATTTAAAGATTTATAATTAAAGTGCCATCTCTTGAGCAATTGTAGTTTGTTCATATTGCAAATTATTCACCTTCAAATGTCTTTAACAAAGATAGATGGGTAAAAGGAGGAATAGTCAAGAATTTCTTATGAATAAATGCTTTATTCAGATATAACACACATACAGCTATTGCTGCATACAGATTTTGGAAATCTCTGCTATCAATGGACAAAGAAAAAAATACAAAAGAAAATTTTTTGACCACAGTCATGTGGAGAAGTAATATGTGATAGTAGATAGAGTTCCTGGTCTTGAAGCCAGAAACAACTGGGTTTAATTGTCTTTTCTCTGATACATATTGGTTAAGGAAGTGACAACCTGCATCAGTAGAGGAAATTTCCTCACCTGAAGTGTTCTAAATCAATGAAATCACAAGTTCAGAGCTTCTTCTTAACTTCACCCAAAAGTTTCCAACTTTTGCAATTTTCTTGGGGGAAGGAGAGGCATGGGTGGAAAGAACACTGAATCTGAAGTTGAAAGAGATTAGTTCATTCCAGTTTAATATGGAACTGTACGTAAAGTTCTTCCAAATAAGCATTTCCTAAATACCTAACACATATAAGTCAAGAGGCAGTGAAGTGCCATAGCTTTTGAGCGACCTCAAAACTAGGAAGACCAAGTCATATTGACTGTTGGACAGGGAACAAGTTACTTGCCCTCTCAACATCCCAGGAAATTCTAAACATATAAATTTTCAAAATAGCAGCTGATTTCCTTTGTATAACTCCTTTCCTAAAAAGTCTTATGAAATCATAGATACAGATACAGCCCTCTAAATAAAAGGATATGTCACTATGCTGGGAGGCAGGGGTATGAAGAAAAAATTTAAAAAATTGACTTTAAAGAATTTTCTTTCTTCTAATCTGCTTCAGTCTCAATTTCCTCATCTGTAAAATTGGGACAAGAATACCTATATTACCTATTTAAAGAGTTGTGAGGTTCAGATAGAATGTACACATAAAAAGCAAATAAAAACTACATAAATATGGCTATTATTATGTTTTAATTCACTGGATATATTTCTTACAGAGCAAGCTACTAAATTCCAAATAGCTACAATGAAAATGAACTAAATTTAATGAAAATATCTGTCTAATTTAATGAAACTATCTGAATAAAATATAGAACCCTTGACACTTCTGGTCAAACATGGAAACTCTATATTCCTCGATTCCTATAAACCACCATTTACTGAACCAATGCCATGAAATATAATAAAAAGAATGAATTGGGGCTGCTAGATGGTGCAGTGAATAGAACACTGACTCTTGGGTCAGGAGGACCTGAATTCAGATTTGACCTAGACACTTGATGCCTATAAGTTGTGTGATCTTGATCAAATCACTTTAACCCCATTGCCTCAGAAAAAAACAAAAAAGGAAAAAAAAGAATGAATCATAGCAAAAGTTCATTGCACAAAAAATTTTGCTCAATCTCTTGAACTCAGTCATCAATTGCAAATTGCAATTCCCTCTATTGCCTCCAAAAAGTAAAAATCACCATCCCCAAACTTACATGTCTGCATATTTTTTGGATAAAATTCTGCAAATGGCACTGATTATATCACTGAATGGACAAGCTTCCACTTAAGTAACTTCTTTATTTAGGCTTTTGTCTAATGAATTAAAAATTAGAAGTCAACCTGAACTACACTGTGTTTATGGTATACAAGGAGTCATGACACATTTTAAACCTTTTTTTTTAAGAACCAAACCTTTGACTCTCCTTGACTGGTTTAATTTGGTTGATTGCTAATGCTATATCTTCTGTAGGTCAGAAAGTTAATGACTCCTCTTTATGGCTAGGTCTATGTCAGTTATTTATAAATGTTGTGTTTTGGTTATGGGCATGGCACAATGTTAAAGCTAAGTTTTTAGCTCCCTCCTTTTCATGTCTTACAATGTATCACCAAATGTAAAGTCAAAACCCAACATTTTCTTTGTCAAATGTAACATGAAAGGCGGAGACCAGTAGGTTTCTTTAGACATACTATGCCTTTTTTTTAAGATCATGTATGCCTAATCCTGTGTGTGTGTGTGTGTGTGTGTGTGTGTGTGTGTGTGTGTGTGATGAAACTTTTTGAATGGCAAAGGCTATGGATTCCATTCTCAAAAAAAATTTTAAATGAATAAAAGAATGCAGAGATTCAGAAAAAGAAACCAAAGGATAGGGAAAATGATGTTTATTTTTTCCTATTGAATTTCATGGATTCCCTCAAATCTGTGCAAAGACATATTGGTTAGGCTATGGACCCCAAGTAAAAATTCCTAAATTTATTTAAACAAAAAAGAAAAAAAAACTTGTGTGAGAAAGAAGATCCAGTTACCCATATGTAATAGTGACCCTTAAAGTAATATTAGTTATTAAAATATTATCAGATTTTACATTTGTGATTCTTAATATTTTGGCATTATGTTATTTTCCAGAGTATGATGAATCATGTAGACTCCTTCTCAAAATTATAACTTTAAAACATAAAAGAAGCCAATTATATTGAAAGAGTACTAACTGAAATAATAAAACAAACAATTGATTGTAAAGTAAAGTCTTTTCTACTTGACTAAACCTTGCCAAAATTCCAAATGGTATTATAGGTTCTTTGATGGGGATTACAAAAGTATATGAGATATGAATGCAATGCTTCAGGATAAAAGAGTGACCCCATGTTGATAATCTCTGAGATTAGGTTTAATATAGAAAAGAATGAGGCAATTAACAAAAGGTAATTTACTCAGTAATAATAGAGAAAGAATTTTCCTAAAGGATATTCTACCACATAGCTTGGGTAGATGCAGTCTTCATCATTTCTTTTTGAAAGAAAGTAGAATTATCAAGGCAAAATGAGCAGGACAAAAGTGTCTTGACACATCCATCAAATCAGAATAGTACTGACTTTATCTGAGTGGGTTGTTTTAAGTCCTCAGATTACTCAGAAGACATGTCAACATGTCTAGAAGCTACCATGAAACTGTGACAAGTGAAGCAAAGTTTGACTTTGGACATTTGGATGAATCAAATCCAGGTGACATCTTTATTGATTTTCATCGAAAAATTAAATTTAATTACATGGACAAAGGATTAAGATTTTGCTCCCACAATAAAGATCTTTCTCAGACTAATTTTTGTCATCTATTACAGTAGATGATATACAAGCTCCCTTCTGCTTATTATAACTGTGAGTCTATGTTGTACTTTATGCTTCTACACCTAAAAGTATGTTTTTAGGGACAAATGTTATATCAGTGAGGATCACTGACATTGACAGATATTGGGCATGTGGCTGGTTTTTAAGCAATACCAAGAGTAATCACTAGGAGGTACCATTGAAAGCATGCCTTTGGAGAATCCACAAAATGTAAGATGTTTAAATCAAAGAATCTTTATATTCACAAAGCTGGACTTGTCAAATGTATAGAAAAAGAGATAATCAGTAGACAATTCATTAGTTCCAATGTTGTCAATAAAATGTTGATAGAATTATAGGAATGATGTCAGCAAACTGAAAGGAATCTCTGGTTAATTTCTAGAAAGACTCTTAAGAGTTTCATAAAATAGCCAGACATTGATGAGGGTGATCTGCAACGGTAGCTATCAGGGCCTATATTGATGAGATCACAGATCTATTAAGAATTTAAATCTAAGGGTCAGCTAGGTGGCGCAGTGAATAGAACACTGGTCCTGGAGTCAGGAAAACCTGAATTCAAATCCAGCCTCAGACAACTAATAATTGCCTAACTGTATGACCTTGGGCAAGTCACTTAACCCCAATGCCTTGCAAAAATAAAAAAAATTAAAAAAAAGAATTTAAATATAAAAATGATTATGAATACTAATAACAGCTTACATTTAATATATAGTTTTATATTTTCAAAAAGATGGTATCATAATTTAAAATGATCCATAAGCAGTGTCATATTATTATCCACACTTCAAAGATGAGAAAACTAAGTCTCAGAGAAATGAAGTGATTAGCAAACATGGAAATTCAATACAAGATTAAAGTTTATAATTACATTTCATTCTATTTACTACATCATGCTGTCATCCTACCAAGATCTAACAAGAATAGGAAGAGAAAAAAAACTGAGCTCTCATTCAAAATTCCAGAGCTGTTTTCATTCAAAATTCCAGAGCTGCTCTCATAGCTGTCTATGTTAGCACATTTGTTTTTATCTTGAAAAATTCTGAAAAACAAGGGAATTTGTCTTTTAAGACTGAATGAGCAACAGATGATTATGTTGTTTAAGATCCAGAAACATCTTTTTATCCTAAAATTTTGAATGTCTTTAGATATGTTTCCATCCAATAAATCAAATCAGGTAATCAAAGACTTGGGATTTTGTAGTTATTGCTGTTTTTGTTGCCATTTCAGTTAAATATTTAACTCTGCAAACCCTATTTGGAGACGAACTGAGTTAAGTCACTTATACAGGGAGTATCTGAGGCCAGATGTGAAAGTAGAAGATGAGTCTTCTAATATCCAGGCCCAGTATTCTATGCATTGAGTTATCTAACTGTCCTAATCAAAGACTTAGGTATAATGAGTCAAATGATTGTATTCAGTATCATCATCACCAGATTGGTTAAAATGAAGGAAAGAAATGATTACTATACTATCATGGTGTCCTTGGCCAATGAATCAATGCTAAATTTCATATTATGTGCTGGGGTTATAAATGATAATACACGCTCATTTCTTTGCTGTATAATCTAGTTTACATCTTTACGTTAAGCTAAGAAAATACACAGAGAGCTCAAGTCCCTTTCAAAGCCATATGTAATTCACTTCTTTAAGATAATAAGCTTTATTGTTGCGTTTTGACTACATCACAATGTGTTTTTTTTGCTGTTCTTTGCTCTCTCTCTCTTAGCAAACATATTTAGTGTTCTATTCTCTAGGATCATCCCTTCTTTTTTTAGTTATTCAGAGATCATACTTCTTTTAATGATCTTTTCATTTACATTATTTTTGTCATGTAAACAATTTCCCAGGGCTCATGGCACTGGATTCACTCTGATAATATGAGAAAGTGTTTTGGGAGGCAGCTATAGGAAGCAGTGAGTGACACCCATCTCTCTGTGATAACTTCAAATAGCATGTCTCTCAAAGGCTGTCACAAACCCTCAGAGCAATTCTACCTTACTTTCATTTGAAAATAAATATATTCAATACATCAGAGTTAACATGACATGGCGGATTGAGTACTGTCCATAAATTCAGGAATAAAAGGGTTTATTTTCACTTTAGATACTTACTATCTATGTGGTCCTGGGCTAGTTTCCTAATATATCTGTGGAACAAGCAACTTTCTTGGACTTAGTTCCTAAGAAATAGATTGGTTGTGATATGCACTGATACAAGGAATTATCAAAATGGTTATTTCCATGTTGAGAAAATCAGAAATCTTTCATGTATTTGTTTATACTATGAGGAATGGATGAGGCATGTTCTCCTGCCCACTCAAATTACTCTGCATTTGTTCTGGAATTAGGGAGAGGAAGGTGAACAAAGAAGAGGGGCAACTAGATGGTGCAGTGCATAGAGTACTGGTGTTGAAGTCAGGAGGATCTGAGTTCAAATTACTGTGCATTTACTTATCTTTGAACATATTATATTCCCTCTCTAAACCACACATTTCTTGAATGTAATTTCTATTTTTATAATAATATTTCCAGGTGAAGAAAAGGAAGGGAACAAATATTTATCTAGGGCCTACCAAGTGTCAGGAACTCTGTTAATTGTGACAAATGTTCTACTATTTGCCTTATTTTGCATTAGTATCTCTGGTCTAGGACATTGAATAAATTTTGTTGAATTTGGTTAACTAAATTTGGTTAACTAAACCAAATGGATAATGAAAAGAAGACTATTCCAAAGAAACTAGGAATCACTGTTATATACCATATAATAACCTGGTGTGGTCACATATGAAAGATTCAATTAAAATACTATAACAAATTATGTGTTAGCATTCTATGAATGCATCAATAAGCACTAGAGTATAATTACTAGAAATCTAGTAGTATAGATGGATGGATAGATGGAGAGATAGTTGGTTAGACAGCTTTTTTATTAAACACAAGATAATGTTAATTGAGCTAAGATTTGCAGCCACAGATCCAAGCAAGCAAACAATCCCTATGTGTAAAAAGTTAAAATTCTAATGAGAGAAAAAAATTAATGAATGAGCAACTGGAAAGGGGGTATAGGGCCTTCAGGTTGTAGTGCCAGGCATGGAGACCTGGTTTCCATCAAGATGGGGTTAAGTTTTACTTTATCAGAGTCAAATCCTGAGGGTGCATTACAATGATGGTAAGAAGATAGGTGGATTCTCTCAAGGAAGGAATAAAGAGTTTCTTTGTTTTCCAAAGAATGAACTCCATCAGTCTTACAATTACTCTTGGTCATGTCAGAATTCTGTCCTGAAATCCTATATCATTTTCTGTTGGTAGAATGCAGCATAGGGTTTTTCATATTCCATCCTACTTAGCTAAGAGAAAGGTGACAGTAGTTTTACATAATAATAATAATAATAATAACTTCAATTTCTTTAGAGCCTTAAGTTTTGCAAAACATTTAAATAAATAACAAATATTTGAAATAGCTGGCAAGTGGTATCCATACCTACATTTATAATGCTGTGTTTTATTTAATTCAGACTCATGATTTCTTTGATGTGATGTTTCCCTTAGGAAAGACCCTTTCACAGTGGAGATCGGCAAATGTACAACTTACAACCTTAAAGAGTTCCCTAGGAGGGCAATGAGTAATTAACTGACTTTCCAATATGTGCTGGAAACATAATTTAGACCATCTTTTAGACATTATGTTTCCTCAATGCAACTTGTATAGAGAAACTAAAGTCGTTATGTCATGAAAATATTTACTAATCAATGGAAGACATAAAATTAGATACAATCACTCCGATCTCACTTTCTATTAGCCTCTGTTATCCAAATTCCATTTGCTGCCTCAACATCTTTTAAAGTCTCTTGTTGACATCCATTAAGCATTTTGGAAGTGAATGATTTGACTACTAAAGGTTTGAGAGAAGCCTGGAGTAGGGAAGGGGGGGAGGAATTGATAAATCTCATATATATATATATATACATATATAGATACATCTGTGTACATATATTTCTATTTATATGTGAAAGAGAGAGAAAATGAAAGTAATAAGCATTTATGAAACTCTTATTATGACCTATTCAGTGCCAAGCACTATATTTAGCACTTTATCACTTTTAGCTCATTTGACCCTAAAACAACATTTCACAAACAAATGCAGATAGTGTGGTTGTAAATATACATTTACTTATGACTTTGCAACAAATTCTTGATTATGATATTGTTTTGACATATGTAGTGAAGAATGTCTTATCTATGTTAACATATATTTTCTTTGGAAAAATTTTTGCTCCTCCCAAATCAAATTTTTTCCTACTTCAAGAATAAGCACAGAGTTATAATTATAGTCAAGGGTTTTTATGAATCATGACTTTTAAAAATGTATTTATTTTAGTTTTCAAGATGATGTTTCAATTAATCCCTTTTCATGGTTTACTATGAAATCTAAGTCTTCATTTAAAGTAGATTCTCTTAAAGTGGCCTTTTTCTGTCACTATTTATCTATAGATTTTTATAGATGAGGAGAATGTATTTTTCTTTTCTTGTAAAAGAAGTGCAAGCATATGAGTTAATATTTTTCAGGCATTTACATTCTAAAATTAGAAGTTTCTATGAAAATATGATAAGAATAACTGGTATTTGTATCCCATTTCATTTTAGAATGTACCAACACACATCTATTTAGGACACTTGTCTTAAACTCTTGACTGGAGAGTTCTACTTGGAAACTTTTTTCCTGTGAATTGTTACTGATGAATGCAGGGACATCTTATTCTTTCCCTTTTCAGAGATAATACCTTTTTCTGTGAAAGAACAAATCACATTACAAATGTTCTCATTAATCCTTATTAGAAGCCTGTTCAGAGGAAAATAAAAGAATGTTCCTTGAAATAGATGCAGAACCATTCTCAAATCTCTCTGTCTTGTTCTTAGGGTTTCTTCAAATTTTATTTCAGTATTATTAAAAATTATCATTATCAAAAACTATGCTCAAGTTACACTGATTCCAAAAAAACAATAAGGAAGGTCTACAAAAAATTTATCATGATTTCTCTTTAGAAAAATGACCTATAACAGGTATGTCATTTTATTGCTCACAAAAATCAAAAGAATAATTAATAATTTATTTTCAGTGATTTTTCCCCTTACACCATTGCCATCATTGGAATGTGGAGTCCCTGGTAAAATAATTCTCTCAAAATAAATATTCAACTATTTACAAATTTAGAGTTTAAGAATGTTTTCTAGGGCATTGATAAATCAAATAACTGGTTCAGAAACAATCAAATAATATGTGTCAGGATCCTTTTAAGTAAGTTCTTTTGGTTCTGACCTTATCTATCTATATTTATTATTGATTCTCTCTGCTGCTATAAATTATTGTGTGTGTGTAAAAAACACACTAATCTAAGGGTAATAGACTAAACTGAATATAGATCTATTTGTTTTGCACATGGATGAGAATGGGGAAAATAACTCTTTACATATACACATACACATACATATACATATACATACATGCACACACATGCATATGCACATACATATACACATACATATGCACACACATGCATATGCATATGCACACACACATATACACATACACATACATATACACATGCATATGCATATGCATGTACATATACACATGCACATACACATACATATACATATACATAACATCTATATAAATGTATATACGCACATATATAAAACTATTATATATAATCATTTTATATATTTTATGTAATTATATATTTATAATCTTTATTTTATATATAATTATTTTATATATTTAACTATTATCATTCTCTCTATATATTCTCTTTATATATTATATACTATTTTTATGATCAAGAAATTATTCCTTCTAAAATGTCAACAGTTTAGGAAGAACAAAGAAAAGTATAAAGTTGAATGACTCTAAGCAAAAAATGAACACTGACATTTCACATATATTTTCATTAATATAAAAAAAGATTTCTTATCAAAGTGGAAAGTTATACAAGACTGAAAAATTTCAGTTATACAAGTGAATGCTAAATTGAAGAAATATCTTTATTTAATATGTATACATTTAATCACTATGATTTTACTATAAATAATGTATGTCTTAATTCAGTCTTCCACCCCAAAAGATAAGTGACTCAAATAATGAGTCAAAAGTACAACACAAGTGTTTTTATTCATAGCTTAAGGACATATTACTCTGTTTCAAAACCTGAATTAAACTGGGATGAATAGTGACTCACATATTTATTAGAGATAGAAAATTTATGTCTAATAAAAGAACATCCTAAATACATACAAACCTAAATGAAACCACTGCCTGAAACAGCTTCTGTTTTAGCTTGTAGTTATTGTTTTTACCCAGCAATTTCCTGGAAATTTTAGATGCCTGAAAGAATAGGAAACATAGGGCTGGGATAGCCTCTGTGCTTGTAATACACATATAGTTGTCTGAACCTATTTTTAATTCTTGCTGATAAGGGGAACATGACACAAGAGATTCATGGTTCTTTGTGAGAGAGATTCCAGATGACCAAAGAACCATGAAGTAGCACTTTGGACATTAGCAGTGTCTGTATTTGATTCTAGGGAAACAGCTACGACACCTTGTAAAGAGACCAAAACAAAGCCATCTACACTTGAGCAACTGGTTGACTTATGTGATGTCAGGTTCAACTAGCAGGTAGAATGGACTAGTTGCTATGAAAATGAAAGGACTTTTTTATCCAGTAGTAGAAATTTAGGGTAATGAGATGATTGCTCCTTCTATTAATTTTTTTTTCTTTAACTCTTTTTTAATAGCAAAAATCTACCTTATTTCCCTCTTATCTCTCTTACAACCCCCCACTGAAAAAAAAAAAAAAAACATAAATACATATATTCAAGCAAAACAAATGTCTGCATTAACCATGTCTGTACAAATGTCTAAATCAGAGTTCACTAACTCTCTATCAGAAGATGGGTAGCATGGATATCATGATATATCATTAGTAACTTTTGTTCATTACATTAATCCATGTCCCTATTATTCAAGGTTTTTTTGTCTTCATGGTATTATGTTTATATAAATTATTCTGATTCTGCTCACTTTCCTCTTCATGAGTTCATAGAAATCTCAGTTTTTCCTGAAACCATCCTTTCATAATTTCTTACAGCATATTAGTAGTCTATATTTTTTATTTTTTCTAACTTGTTTAGCCTTTCCTCCATAGATGAGTACTCCCTTAAACTTCCAGACCTTATACAGAATCAGACTATATGACCTCTGAGGATGATAGAATATTTAGATATTGCATGTATTATTTTCTTACAATAAAATAAAAGTAATATGTCCTTGTTTCAGTCCCTATAATTACTATCTTATGCTTACCTTTTTTTATATTTCTCAGCTTTTATCTTTTTTTTTATCAGGAATGCTAGGAAGTTATTTCATTAAACATCCCAGTTTTACTCAGCAAGTTAGTTTGGATTGAAAAACTAATCTTTTGCCTTTTGGAATATCATATTCAAAACTCTCTGTGCCTTTATACTAATGTTTGCTAAATCCTGTGTGGCTGGGCACTTTTGAACTGGTCCTCTTGTTTCTTTCTTGGTGTATGGACTTCTGATTTGATCCAAACACTAACTACAGTTTAGTATGGGGACCATAAACTGTAGATACTGTCCTTATCCTGAAAAAAAAATGTTTGATGATGTCCTCCTCTATAAGTTTCTCTCTTTAGCAAAGTTCTTGGATTTGCCTTGATTGGAGTTCCAATAAATTTTGAGTAGCCTCAGTAAATATTTACCATCTGGAAGGACCTTCTGGATCAGTAATTAAATTATCAGATCCTCTTTGGTCTGGGATTCCTGTACTATTTTATTTTTCACTTCATTTCAGATAAAGATGAAAAATGTTGTTGAAACCTTACTCAATTCTTGAAGTCAGAAAATATTACTGCTTTCTTCCAAATCTGTTATTTACTGGAAACTCACCCTAGGTCTCTTCACCCTAAAATAAACACATATGGTGGTTTCCTAAGTCTACCCTGTATATGTGACCCTTTAACTGGAGAGTGAACAAAAGAGCTGCTCATTGGCACTTATTCCTATATTTTAAACTTTAAACCAATTCAGGCCTCCTTATGTGTACGGGCACTCTTCTTACCCTAGAATATAGCCACATTCTTTTTCCAGTTCTGGCAATGGAATGTGTCATAGCAGAATTTCTAGTGACCACTATTTTCTCTATTTCTCTACGTAGACCTGTGGTGTACTGCGATTTATTTTTCTTAGATTTTTCAATTCAATTCATTCTCATATAATCTAATAATTTTCAAGATTTGTTGAGAGAGGATTTGAGAGGGAGAATTATGATGATAATATATTATCTTGGTTCTGTCTCCCTTCTATTACCATTTACTATTGGTGAAGGAGGGTTATGCATATAAAAGATTATTGGAGTACTTCTCCCCCAAAGTTTTTGAGTCCAACAACAACAACAACAAAAAGAGACAAAGAAAAATGGGACAGAGCACTGAAATTTTCAGTCCTGGACTCTGTGGTTAATAAGGCACAATGAGCTTTGTTTTCATTAGAAAGATTTTATTTATTTTGAGTTTTACATTTTCCCCCTAAACTTGCTTCCCTTCCCCCACCCCCACAGAAGGCAGTCTGTTAGTCTTTACATTGTTTCCATTACATTGAACTAAGCTGAATGTGATGAGAGAGAAATCATATCCTTATGAAAAAAAAATAAAGTATAAGACAGCAAAATTACATAATAAGATATTGAGTTTGTTTTTTTTTTTTTAATTAAAGGTAATAGTCTTTGGTCTTTGTTCAAACTCCACAATTCTTTCTCTGGATACAGATGGTATTCTCCATCACAAATAGCCCAAAATTGTCCCGGATTGTTGCACTGATGCACACTGGTTGTCATCACCCCCATGTTGCTGTTAGGGTATACAATGCTTTTCTGGTTCTACTTATCTCGCTCAGCATCAGTTCATGCAAATCCCTCCAGGCTTCCCTGAATTCCCATTCCTCCTGTTTTCTAATAGAACAATAGTGTTCCATGACATACATTAATCAACTTGATCAATGAATCTATCAATCATTAACTGTGTTCTTTGTACTAGGAACTGTGCTGAGTGGTGGACATATGTATATGAAACAATTTTTCCTCATCAGTGAGATAGTTTATTCAGGGAAATAATGGCACAATTATAAAGACAAAAAATGATCAGAATGGGACAACTAAGTGACTCATTGGATAGAGTCCCTGACCTGGAGTCAAGAAGACTTGAGTTCAAATTCAGCCTCAGAAGCTTACTAGCGGTATAACCTTGGTCAAGTCATTTAATCCAGTTTAATTCATGTTCCTCTTTTGTAGAATGTACTGTAGAAGGAAATGGCAAAGCACTCCAATATCTTTGTCGAGAAATTCTTAAATAGGTCATGAAGAGTTGGACACAACTGAACAACATGTTCAAAATAAATAATTTTAAGGGGACACCTAAGTTGTGGGTGTCTGCACATATCTAAGATGTAATTTTCACATAAGTGGTAAGTGTTGGTAAATGTTTAAAAAGTAATTTTCACTTAAGCTAGCTTTGACCTTATAACTTAAAAAAATAAAATTCCTCAAGGAGTAGAGTGAAGATGTCAGATTAAAAAGGAGCACCACAGTTGAGCTCTACCAACATTCCTTTCCAAATAACTTTAAAATATTTTCTTAGATTAAATTCTGCATAGCCAATAAAAGGTTGAGGTGAGGAATTTTTCCAGACAAAGACAACTTTGGAGGCTAAGAGAAATCTGTGACACTGCAGTGAAAGTTGTTGCCTTGGTGGCAACAAAAGCAACAGTAGCTTTGAAGCTTTCAGCCTAGACAGTAAAGGGATAGAGAAAGTGGTAAAAATAAAGAGATTATAGAAGACCTCTTTGTCAACACTAGATCCTGGACCATATGTTGTTTGGCCTATATCCTTATTCTGATTTTAGTTCCAGAGTGGAGAAAAGCACTTTTGTTAGCAAGGGATATAAGGTCCTGATGATAAGAACTTAAAACATAATTGGACATATTAAAAGAGGTTTAAAAAACTCATTGAAGAAAACTCCTTAATAACTGAATTCACCAAAATGAAATAGTATTACAGGAAAAATAATTCTTTAAAAATGAGATTTGGAAAAGTAAAAGCTAATGACTCCAAGAATAATAAAAGAAAAAAGAATTAAATAATAGATAAAATGGGAAATATTTCATAAAAACAACAAGAATAACAAAAGTTGACTTGGAAAATAGATCAAGAAGAGATCATTTGTGAATCCCTGGACTATCTGAAAACCAAAACCAAAAAAGAACCTGGTCATCGTGTTTCAAGAAATTATGATGTAAAACTACCCTGATGTCCTAAGAAACAAAGGACAAAATATAAATTGGAAAAATCCACCAATCACCTACTGAAAGAGATCCAAAAAATGCAAAGGATCTCAGGAATATTATAGTCAAATTCCAGAACTCTCGGATTAAAGAGAAGGGAAAAAAACTTCAAATAGCTAGAAATTAAACATTCATATATTGTGGAATCACAATCAGGATCACACAAGATTTAGCAGTTATTATGCAAAAGGAGAGGAAAGGATTGGAATATGACATTCTGGAAGGAACATGATCTAGGATTACAACTATGAGTAACCTAGTAAAACTAAACATAATCCTTCAGTAAAACAATAATGAGGAACTTCCTAGATGGAGTCAAGATGTTGACTTGAAGCTAATATATTCCTGGAGCCTTTCCTTATCAAAGAGAAATGAAGCCTCTACTCTGACATTCACACTACAACTTCCACCAAGACAAAGAGAAGATTCAAAGAAGTTTTCAACTATAGATACTGTGGAAGATGTTTGGTGTATCTTTGGGGTAAAGTGGAAGTAAAATCCAGGAGATGGGAAAGTAGGAAAGTCAGCTGGAGGCTCTTAGCCACAGTGCAGTCCAGGTCCCAAAAGCTTAACAACTGCTGAGGTCTTGGAAGCTAGATAGCAAGATAACAGGGAGACCTCTAGACCCAAACAAAGTTTGAACAATGAAAACACTAGGGTGAAAGATAGTATTGCATTGGGGACAAACCACTGTTAAGTCAGAACCTGGACACAAAAGATGAAATAAATCTCTGCAAAGGCAGCAACATCTTGGCCAATGAGATACCATGGATCAGCTTCCTACCCTATCAGACCTAATAACCTAAAAAAAATAAAAAATTTCTCTAGGAGTAGAGTGGAGATGTCAGATTAAAAAGAAGCTTAAAAAAACTATACTCCCTATACCCCAGCAGCAGAGCTAAAATGATAAAGATGAACAAAAAGCTAAAAGAACACTCACTATAGAAAACTACATTACAGAAAAAAATGGTAACGATGCCATGTCTGAAGAAGTAGTGAAAGATCACTCATTTATCAAAGCAGCCTATAAACTGGACTCAAATACAAAAGCTCAATAAAGATGTTAAAAAAGAATTTAAAAACCAAAGAAGAGAGGAAGAAAAAAACTGGAAAAAAAGAAATGAAAGTCATGCAGAAAAATTATGAAAAATTGACCAAATAAATCAATTCTATTAAAAGTAAAAATAACGAACTGGAACACAAGCTAATAGAAAAAAAAAATAAAACTCTAAAAATTAGAATTGGTCAAATAGAAAACAATGAATCTACAAGACTACAAAATTTCATCAAACAAAATAAAATGGCTGAAAAAGTTGAAGAAAATGTAAAATATCTTTTAGGGAGAATGAATAACCTAGAAAATAGATCCAGAAGAGACAATCTATGAATCATTGGACTACTAGAAAGCCTGGACCAAAAAAAGAACCTGAAAAACTTTATGCCAGAAATTATAAGGGAAAACTGTCCAAATCTACTAGAACAAGATAACAATATAACCATTGAAAGAACCCACAGAATCCCTCCAGAAAGAGACCCCCAGTATAAAAACTCCAATGGCTGTAATAGCCAAATTCCAGAACTCTCAAATAAAGGAGAAAATATTGCAAGCAGCAAAAAAAAAAAAAAAAACAATTAAAATACAAAGGAAACATAATCAGACTCATCCAGAACCTATTAGCCTCAATACTAAAGGAGTGGAAGAACTGGAATAGCATATTTCTTGGAGCAAAGGACCTGTGATTAAGACCCAGAATATATTACCTGACAAAATTCAGCATATATTGTCCGGGGGAAAAGAAGGATGTTCAGTGCTTCCAGAATTTCCTGACAAAAAAGACCAGAACTGAACAGAGAATTCAATTTCCAATTACATGATGCAAGAGGTGCATAAAAAAGTTCTCAGGTGATGGCTAGGTGGCTGGACAGAGCACCAGCCCTGGAGTCAGGAGTGTCTGAGTTCAAATAGGACCTCAGATCCTTAATGATTTCCTAGCTGTGTGGCCCTGGGCAAGCTACTTTAACCCCATTGCCTTGCAAAAACTAAAAAAAACAAAGTCATCAGGTGAGAGACCAGAGACCAGAGACTTCTAGTATTTAGAGATCCTTGAGATTCTTGCAGTTAATTAGATCAGGGTTTGATTTAACTCATGCTTCACTTAGCAAAAGGTTAGGTAAGTACCTTGGGTGTGTGTGTGGGGGTGGTGGTAAAGTGGAAGAGAATATGTATTGCTTCCTTTAACAAGGGATTAAGTACCCTGGGTGGGGAGGGGGAAGTAAAGTGGAAGAGAGAATAGACCTTGCTTCATTTAACAAGAGATTAAATACTCTGACCCTGGGTGGGGGAGGGGGAGGAAAATAATGTGTGAAAGAAATGATATAGCTTTGGATGATACTTTGGCTCATGAGGAGGACTGTGTGTACTTGAAAGATGCTTCAAAAGGGGGTAAGGTAAAAAATGAATACATTTATAATTTGATGCAATTTGAGTCAATGCTGCTTATCAAGCAATCAAGCAAACTGTGATGATACCTTGATATGATCATATCAAACAAATAAACACAGTGATTAATGATAGCTGATTAATAGTATTCAATTGATAAATAACATCAAGGGAGGAGTCACAAAGATTTATAATTTTAGAGGGAAAGAAGGGACAATGTGAATGCTGAGTAAATTGTATTTAATAGATTTAGTCCAGAGAGGGAATAAGATACTTTCCCACTTGGGCTTAAAAATCTAGCCTCATCTACAGGGAATGGGGGGGGGGGGCGGGAAAGGGAACACTAAGGGAAGAAAGGACTGATAAAAGGGAAGGAGAAGACATAAGTGAAAATAAACTGAAAGTTAAATTTTTAAAAGAAAAGTCAAAGGAGTAAGGGAGCAAAATTTTGGTGAGGAAGAATAAGAGAAAAGAAAAGAGAAAAATATAAATGAAGAAAGATAGCATGGAGGGAAATACAGAATTAGTAATCTTAACTATAAATGTGAATGGGATGAACTGTCTCATAAAACGGAAGTAGATAGAAGAATGGATTAAATACCAGATTTTCAATATGTTGTTTACAAGAAATAAGCAAAGAGATATGCACAGGGTTAAGGTAAAAGATTGGAGCAAAATACATTATGCTTTAGTTGAAGTAAAAAAAAACTGGGGTAGTGATTCTAATTCCAGATGAAATAAAAACAAAAATCAATCTCATTAAAAGGGATAAGGAAGGAAATTACATCTTCTTAAAAGGTACCATTGGTAATGAAGCTATATCATTACTAAACATGTATGCACCTAGTGGTATAGAATCCTAATTCCTAGAGGAAAAGCTGAGTGAATTACAAGGAAACATAGACAGAAAAACTTTAATCTTCCTCTCTCAGAACTAGATAAATCTAACACCAAAAGTGGGAGAGAAGGAAGTTAAGAAGGTGAATGAAATCTTAGAATACAGATATGATAGACCTCTGGAGAAAACTTAATGGGATGGAAAAGAATATAAAAGAATATACTTTTTTCTCAGCAGTAGATGGCACCTACACAAAAGCTGACCATGTACTAGGGCACAAAATCCTTATAATCAAATACAGAAAGGCAGAAATAATAAATAAACACTTTTCAGACCATGATGCAATGAAAAGTACATGTAATATTGCTTCATGGAAAGATAAACAATTCAAAATTAAAAAAAATTTATCACAAATAATGGGTAGAACAAATAGCAAATAATAGGAATAATCAATAATTATATCCAAGAAAATGAAAATAATGACACATCATATCAAAATTTATGGGAGGCAACCAAGGCAGTTTTGAGGGGAAACTTTTTATCTCTAAATGCCTATGTGAATAAAATAGAGAAAGAGGAGATCAATGAATTGGGTATGCAACTTAAAAAGTTAGAAAAAGAACAAATTAAAGATACCCAATTAAATACCAAATTAGAAATACTGAAAATCAAGGGAGAGATTAATAAAACTGAAAGCAAGAAAGCCATTGATCTCATAAGTAAAACTATGAATTGATTTTATGAAAAAGCCTATAAAAAAGACAAACCTTTGGTTAATCTGATTTTTAAAAAAAGATAACAAAATTACCAGTATCAAAAATGAAAAGGGTGAATTAACTACTAATGAGGAAGAAATTAAAGAGTCACAAAGCATCACAGAGCTGCTTTGCTAAAATGTATGGCAATAAATTGGATAACCTGAGTGAAATGGATGAATATTTACAAAAATATAACCTGCCCAGATTAACAGAAGTGGAAATAAATTACTTAAATAACCCCATTTCAGGAAAAGAATTTGAAGAAACCATCAATAAACTCCCTAAGAAATGGTCTCCAGGTCCAGATGGCTTTACAAGTGAATTCTATCAAATGTTTAAGGAACAATTAATTCCTATTCTCCATGAACTATTTAGTTGTTGGTTTTTTTTTTTTTTTTTTTTAGTTTTTGCAAGGCAATGGGGTTAAGTGGCTTGTCCAAGGTCACTTACCAGTTAGGTAATTATTAAGTGTCTGAGGCCGGATTTGAACACAGGTACTCCTGACTCCAGGGCAGGTGCTCTATCCACTGCGCAACCTAGCTGCCCCTCCATGAACTATTTTACAAAATAGGAGAGGAAGAAGTTCTGCCACACTCTTTTTATGACACCAATATGGTGCTGATAGGTAAACCAGAAAGAACCAAACATATCAAGAAAATTACATACCAATCTCCATAATAGATATTGATGCCAAAATCTTAAATAAAATTTTAGCAGTGAGACTACAGCAAGTTATTACTAGGATAATATCCAACAATTAGTAGGATTTATACCAGGTAGGTACAGATGGTTCAACATTAGGAAAACATTCAATATAACTGAACATATCAATAGCAAAACCAACAGAAATCCTATGATTATCTCAACATATGCTGAAAAAGCCTTTGATAAATTTTGTACTAAAAACATTAGAAAATTTTGGAATAAATGGAGTTTTCCTTAAAATAATAAACAGTATCTATCTAAAATCATCAACAAATATTGTATGTAATAGGAATAAACTCAGAGTTTTTCTAATAAAATCAGGGCTGAAACAAGGATGCCCATTATCGCCATTACGATTCAATACAGTATTAGAAAGGCTAGCAGTGGTAATAACAGAAGAAAAAGAAATTGAAGGAATCATAATTGGCTATGAGGGAACAAAACTTTCACTCTTTGTAGATGCTATGATGGTATACTTCAAGAACCCAAGAAAATCATCTTAAAAACTCCTTGAAACAATGAACAAATTCAGCAAAGTAGTAGTAGGATATAAAATAAACTCACATAAATCACCAGCATTTCTATATGAACAACAAAGCCAAAGAACAAGAGAGGAAAGAGAAATTCTATTTAAAATAACTATAGACAACATTAAATACTTGGGAATCTACCTCCTAAGACAAACCTAGAAACTATATGAACACACAATTATAAAGCACTTCTCACTGAAATAAAATCAGATCTAAATAATCGGGAAAATGTCAAATGCTCATGGGTAAGCCAAACTAATATGATAAAAATGATAATTCTACCCAAATTAAATTATTTATTTAGGGACATATCAATCAATCCACTAAATAACTACTTTCATAAGCTAGAAAAAATAGTAATAAAATTCATCTGGAGTAACAATAGGGCAAGAATAGTAAAGGAACTAATGAAAAAAAAATGTAAAGGAAAGTGGCCCAGCTCTACCAGAGCTAAAACTACACTATAAAATGGCAGTCATCAAAACTTAAGAAATAGAATAATGGATCAGTGGATTAGGATAGTTTCTAAAGAAATCACAGTAAATGACTATAACAATCTACTGTTTGACAAACCCAAAGATATCAGCTTCTGGGATAAGAACTCACTATTCAACAACAAAAATTATTGGGAAAACTGGTAAATAGTATGGCAAAAGCTAGGCATAGATAGATCATCTTACACCCTATATCAAAATAAGGTTATAAATGGGTATAGGATTTAGACATAAAGAGTGATACCATAGATAAATTAATAGACCAAGAAATACTCTATCTATCAGATCTATGGAAAGTGGAAAAATTTATGACAAAACAAGAATTGGAGCACATTATAAACTTCAAAAATGAATGATTTTTACTATATTAAATTAAAAGGATTTTATGCTAATAAAGACAATACTGCCAAAATTAGAAGGAAAGCAGAATGCTAGGAAATAATCTTCACAACTAATAGTTCTGATAAAAGTCTCATTTCTAAAATAAATAGAGAATTGTACCAAATTTATAGGGTCACAAATCATTCTCTAATTGAAAAATGATCAAAGGATATGAGCAGATTGTTTTCAAATGAAGAAATTAAAGCTATATATAAACATGTGAAAAAATGCTCCAGATCATTATTGATTAGAGAAATGCAAATTAAAACAACAGTGAGGTATCATCTCACACCTATCAGATAGGCCAAGATGAGAAAAGAAAGGGAAAATGATCAATGTTGGAGAGGTTGTGGTAGGTTTGGGACATTGATGCATTACTGGTGGAATTGTGAATGTATCTAATGTTTCTGGAGAGGAATATGGAACTATGACCAAAGAGCAATAAGACTCTTCATAACCTTTGACCTAGCAATTCCAATTCTAGATCTCTATCCAGAAGAAATTATAATAAAGGGAAAAGTCTTATGTTCCAAAATATTCATAGCAGATCTTTTATTATTGGCAAAAAATTGGAAATTGAGGAGATGCCCATCAATGGGGAATGGTTTAAACAAGTTATGGTTCGTGAATGCTATGGAATACTATTGTTCTATAAGAAACCATATATGTTGGAACTCTAGAGAAGCATTAAATGACTTACAGGATGTGAAGCTGAGTGAAGGGAGTAGAACCAAGAGAACAATGTATGCAATTACAACAACATTGTCAGATAACGACCTTGATGAAGCAGTTCTTCTTAATGGTTCAGAGAGCTAAGACAACTGTATTAGACTGGCTATGGACTATATTATCTCCATTCAGGGAAAGAAAAACAAAACAAAACAAAAATCACACACATACACAACCCTTCAGTATCTGATGAACACCTTATAAAAATTATCTCTTATATATCTCTTTCCCTTTATCCTGATTCCTCATGCTGAAAATTATTAATCTGTAAGCATGTTTATCAAAATAAATATGTGCAATGCTAACTTGACTGTTCTCTGCTAAGAGAAGAGAGGGGGGAAGGAAATTTTGTAATTTACAAATATACATGTCTATATGAATAAAAAAATGAATAAATTAAAAAAACAATGACGGGTGAGAAAGAAGGATGTAATGGAAGAAAGGTTAAGGGAGAAGAAGAATGAGGAAAATTATCTCACTTTTTAAAAACTGGAATAAAGAAAGAGCTTTTGTAGTTACGGGGAAAATGTTTCTTAGCAAGGGTTTTGCTCCTCATACTCATCTGAACTAGTTTAAAGAAGCAAGTGTAAGCATGCATGCATACATACATACATATATGCATATGTACATAATACACACTTGGTTATAGAAATCTATCTTTGACAACAATAAAGTAGGAAGCAAAGGGAATAAGAGAAAGTAGGATGCGTATGATAAGAAAGAAGGCAAATTAAGAGCATCAGTAAAAATATTTATTTTGAGAAGGGACAGGCAAAAAGAGGTTAACAAGTATGATGGAGAGAATTTCACAGTTAGCAATCATAACTATGATTGTAAATAGAACAAATTTACCCATATAATGGAGTTGGATAACAGAATGAATTAGAAACCAGAATCCAACAATATTTTGTTTACAAGACACCCATTTGAAATAGAAAAAGAAACAAAAAATTGAAATCAGGGGCATAAAGAGGTTTTTTTATGCTACAAGGGAAATAAAAAGACCAAGGTAGCAATCATGATCTCAGATAAAGCAAAACAGAAATAGATCTAATTACAAAAGATAATCAAAGAAACTACATTTTGATTAAAGGTATCAGAGGTAATAAAGTAATCTCAACAGTTGATGAAGCCAGGTTTGATCTCAACAAAATGAGTTTTCCTAAGTCCAATCCAAGAATTTCTATACATTGCATCTTCTAGTTTCCCTTCCAAACAATTGATTCCATCTTCCATCAAGGAGCTTACACTTTAAATCAGAGAGAAATTAAGATGGAAGAAAGAAAGGATGAAAAATAAGAAATCAAGAAGGATTTATTACCTACTATTTGCCAGGTACTATGTTGAGCTTTGAAAGTATCACATTTGAGCATCTAAATAACTCTGTGAGGTAGGTGTCATTATTATTATTACTCTTTTAAATTGAGAAAACTGAGTTTAGATGAATTTCTCAGTATTGTACAGCTGTTAAGCAACTAAGGTTGGTTTTGAATTTAAATCATACTGACTGCAGATTCAGATCCCAGTAAATCTCAACTCCCATTGACCTCTAAATATAATACATTTAAATAATTAGCCAATAATTTTTGACCATATTCTTGTATGAGTGCTTGTTTTGGGGTTATAAGGGGAGTTTGGAAAACTGGTAAGTTTGGAAAAACTCGGTAAAGAGTCTATAAAGTTTGACAAAAATTGATAACATTATAAAAAGCATAGACAAAACATCTGCTTTGGGGTATAGTTTCTATCATTTACAAGTTAGGTACTAATAGGCAAGAAAAATCTTCCCTTTTTGAAGTTCATTATACATTTATGTCTCTGGAAAAAAATTTGCTTATTAAGATAGTCATTGCTGCATTCAAGATGGAAGGGTACCCTGGTAAGCTTTGCTCCTGATAAGTTATGAATGATTTTGGTAAGGCTTTTAATATGAGTGTAATAGGAAGTGGCATTTTCAAAGTTTTTGCAATTATCCACTGTGGGTAAATCATAGACTGTGAGTCAACTTGACAGTCATTAGTACCACAACACAACAACACCACTGTTGGAATTAACTTTGCTGTTTAGGGAATTTCTTTTTGAAGACTAACTCCAAAATGGAGAAAGTCATGGGAGAAAGAAATCACACCATTTTAAGTGGTGCCTTAATTGAAACCATTTTGCCAAGAAAAAAGCAATAGTAGGTAATGGTTGATTCATTTACATTGGGTGCCACTCTGCTAATTATGAAAGGAACTGGTGTGATATTATGATAGGATTGCTATCTATCATGGTTCTCCTCATCACAAGGATTAGGCTAGTTTAAGATGACAAAGTTTTTCTTGGAAATATATTGACCTGGTTGTTATTATTTAATTTTTTAAAAATAAAGTCCAACTCTTCTTGAATTTATTCAGGGTTTTCTTGACAAAGATGTTGGAATGGTTTGCCATTTCATTCTCCAACTTATTTTACAAATGAGAAAACTAAAACAAAAACAAAAAAAAAACAAAAAAAATGAGAAAACTGAGACAAACAGGGTTATTTGTCCACAGTCAAACAACTGGAGGGCAAAGGTATCTATATGAACTACGTGCCCCAATGTTCTTGTGGAATATATTTACTACATTATGGCTCTATAAACATGATTTTGTTAATATTTGAATGATCTAAAGATGCTTTATTTCTTTTCATCACATAACTGTTTAGCAGTAACAAAAAACTATCCCGAGTCTTAACTATTTATTTTGCCTGTTTTCGTCTGCCATGTTTCTAAATGAATCTGTTTGCCAAAGTTTTTCCAGTTTCCTCTAGCCTAACTACCATTTACATTCTGCTGACAGGATCAACAATGGGATTTTTCTTCCTCTGAATTTTCTCATTAGACAATAAGCTATAGTTCTAGAAAAAATTTAGAAGAATAACTGCCCTTGCATAAGAATGACTGATATGGAGAAAAACTTAGCACTTTTTCTATATATAAAAACCTGGGGCCAGAAAAGATGAAAGTATCTTAAATTTTATTTTATCACACTTGGATCTCATTTGCACTAAAATTAAATGTCTAACATCATAAAAAAGGAAATATGTTAAATACTTGAAAGAGGAAAAAAAAAGGAAAATATTGAAATTAATTACTAACTTATCTGTCTTATTTTGCATTTTGTTGTTTCAATAGCACTCTCTCCATCTCCCTATCCCCAGATACTATGGAATTGGTTCTTTCTTTCAAAAAAAAAAAGAAAAGAAAGGAAAGAAAAAGAGATAGATAATACATAATTTTTTTTCAAATTTGAACAAACTATGAGGGAATGGTAGAACTTGGGACTAAAAGTGAAGTTTCAGATCTCTCTTTACAATATATTTCATCCTGTTAGGTGGGAGTGGAAGGCAATCATTGTAAACTAGCCAGAATCCTCCATGTTTCTTTCTCTTATTTTTCTCCATTTCTCATTCTCCCAAATATTTTTCAATCTTCTGACTTTCCCATTATATCTATTTCATCCCTGTTATTCCCTTCCTTCTTTTCTTCCACTTCTAACAACAGTTGGAGGCAATAGAAGTGAATCCAGGTAGAACACAGTTTCTGATGCTTCCTGCTTACTGGCAAATTAGCTTTGGCAACCATGCCTGTCTCTTGCTGCTCTGTTGCTGTATTCATTCATTCAATTCTGAGAATGTAGCTCTGAGTTTCACCATGCATGCATTTTAATTGTACAATTGTGCCTATAATGAAACATTATAAGGACTGCATTTATAGGGCTCAGCTCAGTAGCTTAACAGGTAAAATAAATAATGCAAAAAGAAAACAAATTTCATTTTGTTGCCCATCAGTATCTAATGGGACTTGTTAAATTTAAAATGAAACCATTAGATGTACAGAGAGAATATAACAACTTGAAATGGTCATAAAAATCGTTGATCATCTAATGGCTTCAAATACTTTTTAATAGAAAATACAATGACATTTTAGATTCAAGAATAAAATTAAGGTAATATCAATACTAGTTTTTAGTTTTACTGTAACAGCCATCCCTAAATGCTTTTGTCAACCTCTGAAATTGAAATAAAAACATGAACTAAGCCAGTTTACATGTTTGTTTAATTCACTAATCCCATATATTCATAGTAATTTGGAATAAATTAATTCAGAGCATCTATCTAGCCAAATTTGTTACAGGAATGTGACAATTCTTCATGAGGTATTTAGACTTAATATTGCAGATTAAGTATGATGCTCCTGAAAGAGTTTATCAAAAATCAGCATTTTAATTTATTATGGCTTTTCTTGCATTTTGGTGTTTAATATTTTGTTTGTGAAGAAGAAATAGCTAGCTGATTTATATTGTATTTTAATATTATTTAATTTTTTAATATATATTTTTCTCCTTTGAGGGAACACTGGGAGTAGAAGGAACCAAAGAATATGAGAAAGAATCTGACACTTTATTAGAGAAAGGAACCACCTAAGATTCAAACTACTTTCCCAATACAAATGAGTCTAGAGCTAAGAACAACACTTTAATAGAAAGAAAATGAATAATTCAATGCCCTGCCCTAATCTTATGAGATCAATTAGTATTATCTTTATAGGAGAAAATAGCAAAACTTGTGCACCACATAATTAAGATTGAAAAATGTTAGCAATTGCCAAGCAAAAGCAAAATATGACCAAATATGACCAAAGTAAAATATGACCTCATGTTTAGAATGATACATGAGAATACTGATAGCTTTTTTGTGATAGTCAATAATAAATCCCCTTAATACAAATCAGGGGGTCAAAATATTCTGGAAAATTAAAGTTAGAAATTATACTTGAACTGTGTCACCCTCATAGGCCAAGTTATTGTCAATAATACCTTAGATATTCCTTAATTTTTAAAAACTTATAAACAAAACTTTTATTAAATATTACATTATATCATAATCTCTAACATAACCTAAAAAGTTTTCAAAATATAGAGACCCAATCAATCAGATCAATGTCATGTAGGAAAAGAATACCTACTAATCTTTTTGCTACTGAAATTTTACCAAGGGTAGCTTTAATGAGGTTCTACAGGATAAACTTAAACCTAATATGCTTATTCAACTACAAAAGCAGTCATTTTATTTATCTATACAAGAGCCCATAGAACATTAATTATAAAAAAATGATAGCAATATAGCAAGTTTTGTATAAATGGATTCTGTATCCCATAAACCATCACATATTCCAATGAGAGCAAAGAAAAGGGCAAAGGATCCATTTGTACAAAAATGTTGATAGTAGCTTTTTTTTTTTGTGGTGGCAAAGAATTGGAAATTGAGGATATGTCCATTACTGGAGAAATGGATGAACATATTGTAGCAGATAATTATGAAGGAATACCATTATGCTAAAAGAAATGACAAGCTATATGGTTTCAAAAAGACCTGGGAAGTCTTATATGCTAAGCGATACAAAGTGAAATGAGCAGAATTTGGAGAACAATGCACAAAGTAACAAAATATTATGATGATGATGTGTGTTTTTTCCTTTGTAACATGGAAAATATGAAAACATGTTTAGCATGATTCTGTATTTCTAATTAATTTATTACTTGCCTTCTCTAAATGTCAGGAAGGGATAGAAGGGAAAGAGAGACTATGGAATTCAAAAAAAAAATTAATGAATTGAAAATTTTTTTAAATGGAATTGGGAAATAGTTAATGGAATATATATATATATATATATGTATATATATGCATATTTAAAAAATCCTTAAAGTAACCTCCTATTTCAATAATTAATTTATGACCAACTGTCAATTAATAGAATGCTGTCCTTACTTGCTTTTTATATGTGTAGACACAGAGGAGTTTTAAAACCTACACTGCCATATCCTAAAAAGTTTATCATTTTCCCTAGAAATTTTATTTCTTATGTTAGAATGATCAAATTAAAGGAAGTAATACACACAATAATTTTATATTGCTAACATAATTTCACTCATAATAAATTATTACTCATATCATTTGTACTGGTTTTATTCATATTGAAACATCACTTTCTGTTATTAAGGATATGTCTCTTAAAGATGATCAGTCACAAGTTTAAGCATACACACATGTATATGCACACATATTCACATGTCCTTACCCCCCAAGCACATGTACAAGCATATATACATACATGTCCTTACCCAGCTAGCATCGGTATGCTTTAGAGGTATATACCCTTCTCTCTGAAATGACCAAAAGGAAGAATTAATGTTGTGTGAAATAGTCAAGGAAGAGTGAAAGATGGATGTGTGCATGGGTGATTGGATATTTGAGAAATTTGCAGGCTATAAGATGCAAAATTGAGTAGAAATGAATTTGTATCCCTTAAAATTAGGTCATTTGCTTTGAGTATATCTTATACAAGGGGACATCCCACTTTGTAAAAAAAGATATGTAAATATTATGCAAAATGTATTTCCTGTGTATCTTATCTTGAAAAGTGTCAACTGCATTGTATTTCTGAGATGAGGTCTTGCCTATGTTCATTCCAATTAGTGGCAGATATCATTGAATTACTCGGACATAATAAGTATAATTGACTCAATCATAGGTTAACTGAATGATTGCTAATAGGCTCATCTGGCAATGTTATTTCCCATTATTTGATTAAGAAATATGCATAAGTGAGGGCACCTAGGTGGTGCAATGGAAAGAGCACCAGCCCTGGAATCACCTGAGTTCAAAGCTGGAAGCAAGAGCTTAATAATTACCTAGCTGTATGACCTTGGGCAAAGCACTTAACCCTACTGCCTGCAAAAACAAACAAAAAAACCTAAACCAAAAAAAAGAAATATATAGAAGTAACAAATAACTTTTTAAAAATCTAGTTCTGGGCATCTAGGTGGTGCAGTGGATAGAGCACTGGCCCTGGAGTCAGGAGTACCTGAGTTCAAATGTGACCTCAGACACCTAGCTGTGTGGCCTTGGGCAAGCCACTTAAACCCATTGCCTTGCAAAAAAACCTAAAAAAAAATCTGTTTCTGAGAATGATGATACAAACATAATTCCGTTTTTTAAATAAAGAGTAACAATTGAAAATTCCTCTACAACATAAATTCTTGTTCTGACAATGCATTTGTAATAAGTTTCTTTGGGGGTAAATAATTTCTGTCACCTCAATGTTATTTAATTTGTTTTATTTCCTTTTGCTGTGCTTTAAATGTTATTTCCACAATAGTATATGAACTTTGAATACGTGGTAACAATTGCCTAACAAAAAGACTAGTAAATGATCAACTAAGATTTTTTTGCTTTCTTTTTCTCTCACACAGCTGATCACCATCATGCAATTTTGATTTAAGAGGGAGGAAAAAAAGGGGGGAAACCATACTGAGAACATGTTTAATCTAGATTTTCAGTGTTCTGAAATGAGATGTTTTAATTAGAAGAAAGGTACATATACATATAATGTATATATACATATATATATATATTTGATGTCAATCTGTCATAAAATACAAATATACCTAGATTTAATAGGTATGACTTTATTAATTTTTTACATTAAGAGATCATTTGTCTATAATTTCACACTCATAAATTGCTATGCAGCTCAAATCATTCTGGGAAAAGTAAAATCAATGATGGTATAACTTTCAGACCATTAATTCAATGAAAATATTTAGGGCTCTCAGGTAGAGCACATAGTAGATTGAAATCAAGAAGCATACACCAAATAAAAAGAAATTCCTGCATTGAGTTAGAGAGGACTACTCCCCAGGTTTCTATCATGTGATGGAGTACCTCCCTAACTCCTGCTGTTGGTCCATTAAGGTTATGGCCAGAAGAAAGAGAAAAGCAATGACTGTGACACATTCTGGTTCTGTGCTACTTCAAACATAAAAACAGGCAGTGAGATTTTGTTCAGGAAACAGACAATCAGAGGAAAGTGGAGACAAACCTTAAATCAGATCTTTGTAATTCAATATATAAAATGGTCTATTTAAATCCATAATTAAGTCTGTCATCTTGGTCATTGAAAGTATCAAAGTTGTCAAGTTGATATAAACTCTTGCTGACAGATCTAAAGATCAGATAGACAAATATCATTCATAAAGTCTAGAGTGGCACTTTCATAGGAGAAAGTATTGCTTGTGCACTTCTCAGATCCCTGATAGACCTACCTCCAAGAATCTACTAGTCAGCAGAATCTCAAGTCACTTAACCAGGTAGCACATCTCCAGAGGTAAATAGATATGTAAGGTGAAGCAAGGAAAGATTAATTAGTTGCTTGAGATCACACAGTGAATGTGAGTAATATTATTAAGAACTTTGGTTTCCTGACTCAATATCTTGTTTTCTCCTGAACAATTATTTTCTTACAAATCAAACAGCTAATATACATATATTTTCTAACAGTGATAGGCGAAGGGAAAGGGAAAATCAGGAGAGTAGTAACACCTTAAAAATCAGTATCAGGTTAGAAAATGTAAAATTACTTTGATTTAGTGAAGTTATAAAATACTTTTTAAAATATAATATCCTGGACACAAGAAGAGAATTTCAAACGCTCTATTTGACTCTGATGTGGAATTGCTTATTGCTTTTTTTCCTCTAAGTCACTTCAGGACAGAAAGAATTAGTTAAATTATTATCTTTTCAATGAGTAAATTTAAAAAAACAATTTTTATCTGATATTTTCAGACTAGTATGTCTTTCTGTAATTACTTGATGTTATATTGATTTGGGGTATGTTTGTATGTACCTGCATGTACATGTATCTGTGTATATATGCATACATGTGATGTATGTATACATCACACAAGTATGTGTGTATATATAATAAATATTTAGTGTAGGGTAGGTAAGATAAGTTGTTTTAAATACTTTGCAATCATCTCAATATAGCATTAATAATAGCTTAATAAAACATATTTACTTTTGTTCCAGTTGTGTTGCCAAGTGAGAAAAGTTGTACTTTTACTAGATGCTTAGAATGTAAAAAAAAACACCCAAAAAACCTTCTTCTTTCCAAAATCTACATGTGGGAATTTGAAATGCTGTTATGAGAAAGTATATAAGAAGAAAAATATTTTAATGTTAAATTTAAATTGCAAACTAAATGAAATATTAAAGCATACTTTTATCTTCCCAATTGAATCTCTGATGGATATGTGCTGGTAATTATAGCCTTTTTGATGAAGAAGCTTCCAAAAAAATTTAAAGCAAATAACAAAAAAAATCATATTTGTCTTCACTGAACAAAACCAAAATCATCACAAAGCCAATTAGAAAATATCAGCCAAACAAAATGTTAAATAGTATAATAAATAGAAGAATATAAAAATTATGTTGAGGGCTAACAGTCAGTAGAGAAGGATGCTAAGGACATAATATAATTTTTATTTTTATTATTGTTTAGTTTTAGTTGAAGAACAAAGATAATCAGAGAAAAGCCTGGCTTTCTGCTTCAGTTGAATGTGATGATAATAGTTAAAACAAATAAAGTAGAGACCAAGTCAGCTATCATTTTACTTCTCTTTCTCTAGCACTAAGAAAACTCTTTGGATGGCTTTGGATATTATAGAATAGAATAGAAATATAGAATAGAATAGAATAGAAATCACTTATAAGGTATTGAACCCACAAATAGAGGAAGATCTATTTATTTGATCTTTATGAATTCAAGTGATAAAGCCTAGATAATTAAATACTTGACAGTTATGATAGCTAAACTACTCTCAGTGATTTTTGAAAGATTATATGGCAAGTGGAAGGAAGAGATGGAGGTAATGGAACACAATATAAGGGGTGTAAGAAGCAGACTAGAACAGCCAGATTATACATTTAATATAGTGCCAAACCTGGAGTCAGGAAGACACATATTCCTGAGTTTAAATCTGGACTCAGATATTTACTGTGTGACCTTGGACAAGTCACTTAACCCTTTTTTGCCTCAGTTTCCCCCTCTGTAAAATGAGATGGAGAAAGAAATAACAAACCACTTCAATATAATTTTCAGGAAAAACTCATTTAGGGTCAAAAAAGTCAGGCATGATTGAAATGACTGAATAGCAATGATAACAACAGTAAAAGGAAGCTGACTAGTGAAAGAGGCAGAAGGAAGATTTCTGTGTAAGACTGGGGCAAGTTGTACAAGTTATATGTGTTCATTTCTAGCCAACAGTGACTACCATTTACTCAATGGGTAGCTTGAAGAAGAGATGGGGGAGCATATGGTACTATTGCAGTGATATAAGTTAATGGTAATGATGGTAATAAGGGAGTAATAGTAATAAAGAAGAATTGACAGGTGTGGGAAGTACTATGAGTATAATTCACAAATTTTGATCATTTCTAGACTTTGAGAAGTGAGACAATAATAAAATTTCACCTAGTTTTCCAACATGAGATTTAATCAATAATTGGTGTCAGATATAAATTGATGACCTACAAGAAAAAGAAGGAATAGAAGACTTTTAGGGAAAGCTACTAAGTTTGGTTTACTATATGTTACATGTGGAGTATTGAGAAGGCAGGGCATTAGGAGATAATAATAGCTTAGTAAGATCATAGATTTGTTGTGGAAAGGTCCACAAAGGGTTATGCAACCTAATCCCTACATTTTACACATATGGAAAACAAGACCCAAGGATACTCACCTGCCAATTGTAACATAGACTATCAAATATAGGATTTGAAAATGAGTCTTCTAGATACAGAACTTTGTTTTTGCTTATTTGTTTATTTTTTTCAATCATGTCTGATTTTTCTTTCTTTTTAATTTTTTTCCAGGTCTGCATTCTATTCATTGTCACACAACAGTCCCTATTATGAACTTAGGAATCATTAATATTTCAATATATAAAAACTATAAAAGTAGGTTGTATGAAATGGTGAACTTCTACCAAGAACAGTTTTTAAATGCATATTAAATTGAAAAAGATAATGATAATCAAACCTGACCTTTTTGCCTCCATCCTTTTCTGAATTTCCTTCTGATTCATTTTATTTTCTTTATTTGTTTAAAGAGTTCTTTGTAGTTGTGTTCATTTTATTCCTGAGTGTAACCTGGCAAGAAGTCTCCGAGTGTTTAAAATTTTTTGTAGTTTAAATGTAATTTTTCTATCTCTTCCTGATGGTTTATTTTGGATAAAGTTTTAAGAATCTAGATTATATGTAAAGGTTTGTCATATGTACTTTCAGAGAGTTGATTGTTAAACATTTAGGAAATTCTATGGCACAAAAATATTTAAAGATCTTTGAAATATCACTTCACTAAAGAATCATAGCAATTTGAGCTAGAAAAGACTTTACAACCCATCTCCTTATTTTATACATGAGGAAAAAGAAACTAGAAAGGCGTTAATTACTTTGATTAAAGTAACATTTCCAGAGATTTCCAATAACTGCGCCTCAGGTCCTTTAAACTTAAAAATCTTCAACCACTTTCATTTTGCTGCCAATGGTCCACTCAACACAATATTTATCTCTGTCACTGTCCTAAAAGGACAATGTGCATGGGTACATGGTCCTTCAACTTCCTATTAATTAATTAATTGTTTTATTATGTATGAATTTATCTTAGAAAATTTTACATAGGTTTCTGTGCTAGATGGTCTATATGGATAAAATAACTGTGTGAGTTTACTGTCCACTGCATAAAACTGTATAAAAACAAACAAAAGTACAAACCTTTCCAATTTCAAGAATTTTCCTCTTTTACTGTTATGGGACCTGTAAACAAGTTCATGTTCACCTTAACTATACCAGTCCTAATTCTTAATAACTGTTTTCAGAATATACATTCTTAATTTTTGCTTCACTAGAATATAAGTTCCTCAAAGGGAACATTCATGTTTTATTCATCTTTGTTTCTCCCTTTAGACCCACCACAAAACACTGTAAAAAGTTTAAGCTCAATGAATGTTTATTTAATTGAATTCAATATTATTATATCTCTAGAGCATACCAGTTAAGATATTCAATAGCAAAAAAGGATATTTCCTTATTCAACTTCTCTAATTCCATCATTGATTATTTGTGAATAATTTGCAACTGCTTTGCAATTTATGAAGTACTGTAAGTGTCTAGGGCCATACAGTGTGTCTCTGAAGAGATTAACAATAGGATTCATTAGCTAGGGTAAATAAAAAGTTGGAATTTCTACTTATAGACATTATCAAGGATGACTTATACTCATGAAAAACTAAAAAAAAAAACCTTTCTGAAAATGCCAGAAAGAACTACTTCTATTTCAGAGAGAAATTTCTTTCAAACAAACCTCACTGATATTGGATAGTCACATTTCCTATTCTGCAGTGGGCGAACATGATCTAATTTCTGTATTTTCTGAGTTTCTAGTCAAACAATACTGCTTCCCTTTTTGACACTTATTATGTTTGTTCATTCCTTTGTTTCCAGAGCAAAGGACTGGATCTTTCTTCATTCTTTTTTTTTATGTTGTTGACCTCTCATTTTTAGTTCTTTCAACTAATTAATTTAAAATGCTGCAACCAAAAAGTCTTTCTCAACTGATTATTTTAGCCAAGTAATTCCTTTTGTCAAAATTTTTCAGGCTCAAGACCCCTAAATTGAATCAAGTGAGTCTCATATTGTTTCTTCTAATTCAGTCATTTTCTTCATGTCCCTGTTTGACTTATTCTTGGAATACTGCTTCTATTTGTTCCCTTTTTACTCATATATTTTATTTGATCAATCCCCTAACTCTCCATAATCACCTGAAGCATCTGCAGAAGAACAGAATTTTCTTATTGGAGCTTATGTCCTAGAAGTCATGCTATGAGGTTCTGCTGGAGGCTATAACCAACTATTGTATTGACATCCATTTCCTACATCTTCTCAAATTTTTTCAACCAAATAAGCAGTTTTCTTTCTCTGATGCAGAATTTGGAGTTGATTAAACTTGCATTCCATATAACTCGAACAACTTTTTCTTTGCTCTCAAAAATATAAATTTAATAAAAATTGTTAAATAAAATTCATATTATATATATATGTATACATATATATATATATATGTACCACCGATCTTATGAGTGTTGTAGAAGCATTATTATTATTGTGTTGATCAGTCAAATCCAACTCTTTTTTTGACTCCATTCAGAGTTTTCTTGCCAAAAGTACTTGCCATTTTCTTCTCCAGCTCATTTTTCAGTTGAGGAACTGAAGCAAATAGTAGTTGGATAGGTGTGTCATCTAAAACTTCCTCTGAGGTGTGGCTAGGTGGCACAATGGATAGAGCACTAGCCCTGGAGTCAGGAGTACCTGAGTTCAAATTCAGACTCAGACACTAAATAATTACCTAGCTGTGTGGCCTTGGGCAAGTCACTTGACCCCATTTCCTTGCAAAAAAAACAAGCCTAAAAAAAACCACTTCCTGAGTTGTGTTTGTTCTATGTAATTTCTCAACATTCACTTTTTTTTTTTTTGCAAGGCAAACAGGGGTTAAGTGGCTTGCCTAAGGCCACACAGCTAGGTAATTATTAAGTGTCTGAGACCAAGGATTTGAACCCAGGTACTCCTGACTCCACGGCCGGTGCTTTATCCACTACGCCACCTAGCTGCCCCTCAACATTCACTTTTTAAAAAAATACATTTGTTTGTTTATTTTCCCTACTACACATATTGTTTTCAACATTTTTTTATAAGATTTTGAGTTGCACATTTTCTTCTTCCCTTCCCCCTACATATGGCAGGTAATCAGATATAGGTTATACATGTATAATTATGTTAAACATATTCCTATATTAGTGGTATTGTGAATGAAGAATCAGAACAAAAGGGAAAAAACAAAAACAAATGAAACAAATTTTAAAAATGGACATTATTATGCTTTGCTCTGCATTCATACTCCATAGTTCTTTCTCTGGATGTAGATAATATTTTCCATCACAAGTCAATTAGAATTGTCTTCAATCATTCTACTTCTGAGGAGAGTTAATTTAATCATCTCACAATGTTTCTATTAATGTGTACAATTCAACATTTACTTTTTTTTGTAATTGTTTTATATATATACATATACATATATATATGTATATATATACATATATATATGTATATAACTAACACTGGAGGTATAGCCAAGATGGCAGAGCAAAGACAGGGACTAGCTTCAAGCTCTCCCCAACCCTTAAATAATGACTCTAACTAAATTCTACAGTGATAGAACCCACTAAAAGAAGGAGTAATACAATTTTCCAACCCAAGACCACCTTGAATAACAGCGGGAAGGGTCTGCTGCACCAGGGTGCTGCTCATTGACTTTTTGGACAGCACAAGCCACAGTGGAGTAAACTAGCCCCAGCCATTTAGGAACAGGAAACAGGGTGCCTAGGTCAGTGGCAGTACAGATGAATTCCAGACCTCTCAGCCCAGGGGTTGACAAAGACAACTTGGAAGGTCAATAAGAAAAGTCTGCCACACTGGACTGAGAGTGGAGCACAGTATAGTGCAGTGCAGGCCTCACCAGTCAAACTCAAGTCCAACAGAACAGAAGCAAACCTTGGGAATCACTGAATCAGCAGTGGCAGCTGCTTCTAGAGCTCTTAGCCCATGGATGGTAAAGGCATTAGAAGGACATTATAGGGATCTCTGCTGTCACTGAGGTGGGATTCTGTTGCTTTGCCAATACTCAGATCTGAATAACAGCACCAGTCCCAGAAAGAGGAACAGAAGCACAACAAAGTTTACTGTTTTGTGGTCTCCTCACAGTCCCAGGCTAGAGGGAAGGGCTTGTGATCCCCACAGACCAGAGTACACACCAGGAGAGTAGACATAGTCTCTCATAAGTCTCTTGAAGATTGAAACTCACAAGTCCCTAGAAATATCTTTGAAAACAGCTACAAAAATCACAAAAGCTTGGGACAGCACACCTTCTATCCTGGAAGTAGAACCCTACCACAACAAAGAGCGAAAATCAAGGCATAGGTTGTGGAACTGAACAAGCAATACAAGGAAAAAATTCAACTATAGAGAGTTACTATATTCATATGAAAAATCAAAATACCACACTGAAGAAGATAACAAAGTCAATGCTTCTACATCCAAACCCTCCAAGAAAAATATGAATTGGGTTCAGGCTATGGAAATACTCAAAAAGGATTTTGAAAATCAAGTAAGGGAGGTAGAAGAAAAATTGTGAAGAGAAATGAGAAGGATGAGAGAAAAGTCATGAAAACTGAGTCAGCAGCTTGGTGAAGGAGATACCAAAAATACTGAAGAAAATAGCATATTAAAAACCAGATAGACCAAATAGAAAAAGAAAGGAGAAGAATGCCTGCTGATCTTTGAGATGGAAGATTGTTTCATTGAGTCTTTTTGTGGGTTCTGTCACTCTAGAATTTAGTTAGAGTCATTATTTAAAAAGCAGAATTGATCAAATGCAATAGGAGAAACAAAAGCTCCTTGAACAAAATAATTCCTTAAAATATACAATGGACCAAAAGGAAACATGACTTTGTGAGAAATCATTTTCTTCTTAGAAGAAAATGTGAAATATCTTATTATAAAACAACTGAACAGGAGAGAAAATTTAAAAATCTTTGGACTTATCTGAAAGCTCTGACCAAAAAAGGACCTAGATATCATGTTTCAAGAAATTAACAAGGAAAACAACTGCCCTGCTATTCTAGAAATTGGAAGAATCCCATGATCACCTCCTGAAAGAGATCCAGAAATAAGAACTACTAGGAATATTATATATACCCAAATTTCAGAACTCCCAAGTCAAGGAAAAATACTGCAAACTATCAGAAAGAAACAATTCAATTATAGTGGAGACAGGATAATACAAGATTTTGTGACTATATTAGGGTTTTGTAGGAATATGATATTCTGGAAGGTGATGATGTCTGTCCTTTATTCTCAAAGAAGACCATGACATCAGGGAGGTGGTACTATGACAAGCACCTGAACTGGATTTGAGTGAGGGGTCCTGTGCTAAGTCACCAGTCTCACTTTCTTCTTCAGAGTCATCTGGATCCAATGGTAAGTTATGAATCAGGACATCTGGCCCTGGATGTGAGGCAATCCAAGGTCACACAGCTAGTAAGTAAGTGTCAGATGTCTAAGACTGGATTCAAATTTCTTCCTCCTGACTCCAAGGTCAGTGCTTTATCCACTGTACTTATCCACTGTACTTATCCACTGTATTTTCCAAGTTGCCTTGGAAAATAAAAGAGTTTACCCAGCATAACTGAACGTACTCTTTCAGGGGAAAAGACGGATATCAATGAAATAGGAGACTTAGAAATTTTCCTCATGAGATGAACAAAAATTTGATTTTCACATGCAAAACTCAAATGAAACTTAAGAAGATAAAAAGGAAACACAAATTATAAGGGACTTAATGCATGTAACAATGCAAATGAACTTTCTCATTTATTAGGGCAATTAGGAGCAAATAAAGACGGGCAGGAGTTGAATTTGAAGGTATAATATATTAAAAATATGAAATGAATGAGCGAGAGAGAAGAATTTACTGGGAGAAAGGGAAAGGAGAGGTGAAATGTATGTTATTTGACATAAAAGAAGCAAAAAAAAGTTTTTGTAGTAAAATTGAAGAGGATAAAGGTAAGGAAAAAAGAGTGAGTCTTACTCTCATTGGAATTGGCTCAGAGAGGAAATAACACACACATATTCAATTGGGTATAGAACTTTACCTTACCCTAGAGAAAAGTAGGAGAGGAATGAGATGAGACAGGGGTAGAGAGTAGGCATAGATGATAGGAGGGAACATTATTGGAGGGCAATAGTCAAATGCAAAATATTTTTGAAGACTGGATGGATGTAAGGAGAGAGAATCAATCGGTATGGAGGAGATGGGATGGAGGGAAATATAGTTAGCAATAGCAACTGTGGGGAGAAATATCGAAACAACTTTTTCTAATAAAGATCTCATTTCTCAAACATAGAGACTGAGTCAAATTTATAAAAAAACAAGTCATTGCCCAATTGATAAATGATCAAAAGATATGAACAGTTTTCAGATGAGATAATTTATTTAAAACATTTTTTAAAAATGTCCTAACTCGGGGCAGCTAAGTGGCACAGTGAATAGAGTACTGGCCCTGGAGTCAGAAGGACCTGAGTTCAAATCCGACCTCTACTTCAGACACCTAATAATTGCCTAGCTGTGTGACCTTGGGCAAGTCAGTTAACCCCATTGACTTAATTAAATTAAATTAAAAAAATGTTTAAAAACATTCTAACTCACTAATAACAGGAGAAATTCTGGTTGGAATAATTCTGAGGTACTGCCAATCAAACTGGCTAAAAGGTCAGAAGAAAAAAATTACAAATGGTGGAAGGGATGTAGGAAAAATGAGACATTAATTGGCTGTTGGAAGAGTTAGGAAAGGATTAAACTAATCTGTAGAATGAATTGGAGCTATGCCCAAAGGGCTATAAAACTCTTTGAATAGCAATACCATTACTAAGTCTGTATTCCAGAAGAGATGAACAGGAAGGAAAAGGAAATATTGGAAATACTGAACTATTGGAAGAAAATAACCTTATATGTATAGGGATATTTTTAGAAACTCTTTTCCGGTGACAACAAAATGGAAATTGAGGAAATGCCCATTAGTTGGGGATTGGCTGAAAATTTGTGCTATGTGATTAAAATGAAATGCTATTATGTTATAAGAAATTGAACAGAATGCTCTCAGTAAAAACTTGCATGAGCAGATAGAATGGGAAATATCCTATATACAAAATAGCAGCAATGTTCTAGAATGATCAGCTGTGAATGACTTACCTTTTCTCGAGAATGCTGTGACCCAAGAAAACTCTGAAGGATTTATGGTAAAGAATACAATCCATCTCATGGACAGAGCTTATTTCAAAGGGAAGCATACATTTTTCTTTTTTTTTTTCCTTGAGCTTTCTTTTTTTGGGGGGGTGAGAGTTATGTTTACTTTTACAACATGACTAATGTGGTAATGTTTTTCATGAATACACATTTTTAACCCATATCAAAT
Source organism: Macrotis lagotis (assembly GCF_037893015.1). Lineage (NCBI taxonomy): Eukaryota > Metazoa > Chordata > Mammalia > Peramelemorphia > Peramelidae > Macrotis > Macrotis lagotis. The sequence goes on from NC_133658.1 coordinate 531,012,236, forward strand.
AACTTGCTTTCTTAATGAGGGAGATTGGAATGGGAGAAAGGAAAAGAATTCAGAATTCAAAGTTTTAAAAGTAAATGTTGAAACTTGCTTTTGCATGTAACTGGGGGAAAAATAAAATAAAATAAATATTAGAAATGGTTATTAAACACAAATATATGTGTGTATATGTATATATATACATGTAAAATTGTTCTTTACATTCTTCTATTTATCATTTCTTTTTCCAGATGAAGATGATATTTTTCTTAGTTATTTTAAAACAATATTGCCATTATTAAATACAATATTGTATTTATAGCTGTTAATAGTTTCTATTTCTTCTTTTGAGTACTGTCGTTCACATCCTTTGACTACTTGATTTGACTAATGGTTTTTAGTTATGTAAGTGTGTGTGTGTGTGTGTGTGTGTGTGTGTGTGTGTGTGTGTGTGTTTATTCTTTATATATCTTGCTTAGCAAATTTGAACTATAAAGTTTCATACAAAGATTTTTTCCTTTTAATTACATACCTACTTATCCAAGATTAATTATTTTTTGTCTTACAGATGTTATTCAGATTCATAGTAATCCTTTTATAATCACCTCTGTTCTTTGCTTAGTTAAGAATATATGCTTTACCCATAGATATGAGAGATATAATCTACTTCTAATTTTTTGCATATAATGTTCTTTAATATTAAAGTTACGTATACAGTTAGAAAATATTTTAGAATAGTCATGAAAAAGTGGACTAAGTATAATTTTTCTCAAAGTTATCTTTTCCAAATTTTATAGATTTATTTTTTAAGCAAAGTGATTTTTGTTTAGATAATTTTATTTTCTGTTCTGTCACACACTGATTGATGGGATTCTATTGTTTCTGTCCTTTTCTGGTTGCTTTTATTCATCTCTCTAGTTTTTAAAAATAAACACCAGATTGTTTTGATGGCTGCTACTTTACAATGTATTTTGAAATCTGAAAGTACTATTCTCAAGTTGTCTCTCTTCTTTTCATTATTTCCCTTCATATTCAAAATATTTTGTTTATATCTTATCTTAGTTTAGGTTGCACTTCTTACTCTCTGGATATTCTCTCTCATGTTATAGAAACTTCTCCCTACTGAAACCTGTCTCCTAATGAATTACTCACACTGGAAATACCCTGTCTCTTCAGCCACTCAAATGGTTTCATTTCTTCAAGAATCATTATTTTAAGGAGCACACTCAGTAAAACTAAGTCTTCATTTCTTCTGGGTGGGTACTGAGTACCGAGTCTTGTGGACATTGCCTCCAATTCCTATAGTAATTTCATCTTCTTATAATTTTATTTATAAATTCATAGGGTTTTATTTTTTGTTTTCAGTGAATGCACTTCACTTCTAATTTTAAGTATCTTCTTTGCTTGGTTTGTTTTATTTGTTGACTTTCTAAATATTTAAATGTATCTTAAATTCATTTTTTCTAGATTTTTTATTAATTTCTATTAAAGATATTAGTTGAGTTTTACAATCCCCCCCAATGTTACTCCCCCCCCCTCCACAGAAAGCAATCTGTCAGTCTTTACTTTGTTTCCTTGTTGTACCTTGATCCAAATTGGGTGTGATGAGAGAGAAATAATATCCTTAGAGAAGAGACAAGAATTCTATGAGATAACAAGATCAGACAATAAAATAATCTGGTTTTTTCTAAATTAAAGGGAATAGTCCTTGAACTTTGTTCAAACTCCACAGCTCCTTAACTGGATACAGATGGTACTCTCCTTTGCAGACAGCCCAAAATTGTACCCGATTGTTGCATTGATGGAATGACCAAGTCCTTCAAGGTTGATCATTACACCCATGTTGCTATTAGAGTATACTGAGTTCTTCTGGTTCTGCTCATCTCATTCAGCATCAGTTCATGCAAATCCCTCCAGGTTTCCCTGAAATCCCATCCCTCCTGGTTTCTCATAGACCAATAGTGTTCCATGACATACATATACCACAGTTTGCTAAGCCATTCCCCAATTGAAGGACATTTACTTGATTTCCAATTCTTTGCCACCACAAACAGGGCTGCTATAAATATTTTTGTACAAGTAATGTTTTTACCCTTTTTCTTCATCTCTTCAGGGTATAGACCCAGTAGTGGTATTGCTGGGTCAAAGGGTATGCACATTTTTGTTGCCCTTTGGGTATAGTTCCAAATAGCTCTCCAGAAGGGTTGCATGAGTTCACAGCTCCACCAAGAGTGTAATAGTGCCCCAGATTTCCCACAACCCTTCCAACAATGACCATTATCCTTACTGGTCATATTGGCCAATCTGAGAGGTGTGAGGTGGTACCTCAGAGAAGCTTTAATTTGCATTTCTCTAATAATTATTGATTTAGAGCATTTTTTCATATGACAATGGATTGCTTTGATCTCCTCATCTGTAAACTGTCTTTGCATATCCTTTGACCTTTCGTAAATTGGGGAATGGCTTTTTGTTTTAAAGATATGACTCAGTTCTCTGTATATTTTAGAAATGAGTCTTTTGTCAGAATCATTAGTTGTAAAGATTGTTTCCCAATTTACTACATTTCTTTTGATCTTGGTTACAGTGGTTTTTATATGTGCAAGAGCTTTTTAATTGAATGCAATTGAAATCATCTAATTAGTTTTTGGTGATGTTCTCCAACTCTTCCTTAGTTATAAACTGCTCCCCTTTCCATAGATCTGACAGGTAACCTAGTCCTTGATCTTCTAATTTGCTTATAGTATTGTTTTTTATCTCTAAATCCTGTAACCATTTGGATCCTATCTTGGTAAAGGGTGTGAGGTATTGGTCTAATCTAAGTTTCTTCCATACTAACTACCAATTATCCCAGCAATTTTTATCAAAGAGAGAGTTTTTATCCCAATGGCTGGACTCTTGGTGTTTATCAAACAGCAGGTTACTATAATCATCTCCTGCTTTTACACCTAGTCTATTCCACTGGTCCACCACTCTATTTCTTAGCCAATACCAAACGGTCTTGATGACTGATGCTTTATAATATAATTTTAGATCAGATAGGGCTAAGCCACCTTCTTTTGCACTTTTTTCATTAACCTCCTGGCAATTCTTGACATTTTCTTTCTCCATATGAATTTACTTACAATTTTTTCTAACTCATTAAAGTAATTTTTTGGAATTTTGATTGGCAGGGCACTAAACAGGTAGCTTAGTTTTGGTAGAATTGTCATTTTTATTATATTAGCTCTACCTATCCATGAGCAGTTGATATTTGCCAAGTTATTTAAATCTGATTTAATTTGTGTGAGAAGTGTTTTATAATTGTTTTCAAAAAGATTCTGAGTCTGTCTTGGCAAATAGACTCCCAGGTATTTTATATTGTCTGAGGTTACTTTGAATGGGATTTCTCTTTCTAGCTCTTCCTTCTGCATCTTGCTAAATATATATATATGTTTGTGTGTGTGTGTGTGTGTGTGTGTGTGTGTGTGTGTGTGTGTGTGTGTTGAGGTGTGTGTGTGTGTGTGTGTGTTGAGGATTTATGAGGGTTTATTTTATAACCTGCAACTTTGCTAAAATTGCTAACTGTTTCCAGCAGTTTTTTAGATGATTTCTTGGGATTCTCTAGGTAGATCATCATGTCATCTGAAAAGAGTGAGAGTTTTGTTTCTTCCTTCCCAATTCTAATTCCTTCAATTTCTTTTTCTTCTCTAATTGCTGATGCTAACATTTCTAATAAAATATTGAATAGTAGTGGTGGTAATGGGCACCTTTGTTTCATCCCTGGTCTTATTAGGAATGCCTCTAGCCTCTCCCCATTCAATATAATGCTTGTTGATGGTTTCAGATAGATACTGCTAATTATTTTAAGGAACAGTCCATTTATTCCTACACTCTCTAGTGTTTTTAATAGGAATGGATGCTGTATTTTGTCAAAAGCTTTTTCAGCATCTATTTATGTGATCATATGATTTCTGATAGATTTGTTGTTGATATAATAGAGTACACTAACAGTTTTCCTAATATTGAACCAACCCTGCATTCCTGGAATAAATCCTACTTGATCATAATGTGTTATCCTGGTGATAACTTGTTTTAATCATTTTGCTAAGTTTTTATTTAAGATTTTTGCATCTATATTCATCAGGGAAATAGGTCTATAATTTTCTTTCTCTGCTTTAACTCTTCCTGGTTTAGGTAACAGCATCATATTGGTTTCATAGTAAGAGTTAGGCAGAGTTCCATCTTTCCCTATTTTTCCAAAGAGTTTATATAGGATTGGAACCAATTGTTCCTTAAATGCTTGGTAGAATTCACTTGTGAATCCATCAGGCCCTAGATTTTTTTTAGAGAGTTCAATGATGAGTTGTTGAATTTTTTTTTAGGATTTTGCAAGGGAAATGGGGTTAAGTGGCTTGCCCAAGTCTACACAGCTAGGTACTTATTAAGTGTCTGAGACCGGATTTGAACCCAGGTACTCCTGTCTCCAAGGCCAATGCTTCATCCTCTATACCACCTAGCTGCCCCAAATTCCTTTTTCTGTGATAAGGTTGTTTAGGTATTTAATCTCTTCTTCATTTAACCTGGGCAACTTATGTTTTTGTAAATATTCATCTATTTCACTTAGATTATCAAATTTATTGGCATAGAATTGGGCAAAATAATTTCAAATTTTTACTTTAATTTCCTCCTAATTGGTGGTGAGTTCACCTTTTTTCATTTATGATACTAGCAATTTGGTTTTCTTCTTTCTTTTTTTTAATCAAATTGACCAGAGGTTTATCAATTTTATTGGCTTTTTCATAATACCAACTTTTGTTTTTATTTATCATTTCTATAGCTTTTTGTTTTCAGTTTTATTAATTTCTCCTTTAATTTTTAGAATTTCTAATTTGGTATTTAATTGGGGATTTTTTATTTGTTCTTTCTCTAATTTTTTTTAGTTGCATGGTTAGTTCATTGATTTCATCTTTCTCCAATTTATTCATGTAAGCATTTAGAGCTATAATATAACTCCTGAGAGTTGCTTTGAATGAATCCCATAGGTTTTGTTATGTTGTTTCATTATTATCATTATCTACGATAAAATGGTTAATTCTTTCTATAATTTGTTTTTTGGTCCACTCATGTTTTAAAATGAGGTTATTCAGTTTCCAATTTGTTCTGGGTCTATATCTCCTTGGCCCAATATGGGATATGACTTTTATTGCATTGTGACCTGAGAAAGATCTGTTCACTATTTCTGCATTTCGGCAGTGGATCATTAGGTTTTTATGTTCTAGTACATGGTAAATTTTTGTATAAGTTCCATGTACTGCCGAGAAAAAGTTATATTCCATTTTATCCCCATTTAGTTTCCTCCATATGTCTACCATATCTAATTTTTCTAACAATCTATTTATGTCCTTAATTTCTTTCTTGTTTATTTTATGATTCAATTTATCTAGATCTGAGAACAGGAGGTTGAGGTCTCCTACTAGTAGAGTTTTGTGGTCTATGTCTTCCTCTAGTTCTTTCAGCTTCTCCTCTAAGAATTTGGGTACTGTCCCACTGGGTGCATATATATATATATATATATTCAGTATTGAAATGACTTTATTGTCTATGGTACCTTTTAGGAAGATAAAGTTTCCTTCCTTATCTCTTTTAATGCTATGTATTTTTGCTGCTGCTTTGTCTAAGATAAGGATTGCTACCCCTGCTTTTTTTTGCTTCAGCTAAAGCAAAATATATTTTGCTCCAACGTTTTACCTTACTCTATATGTATTTCTCTGCTTCAAATGAGTTTCTTGTAAGCAGCATATTGTAGGATTCTGGTTTTTAGCTATTTGCTTATGTTTTAAGGGAGAGTTCATCCCATTCACATTCAAGGTTATGATTACTAATTCTTTATTGCCCTCCATGCTATCTTCCCTCTGTTTGTATTTTCCCCCCTTCCCCCTTATCCATATTCCCCAGTATTTTGTTTCTGAATACCACCCCTTCAGTGTATTTGCCCTTGCATATCACCCCCTCCCCTTTCTTTCCCCTTTCCATTTTTCCCTTTTCCCTTCCCTTCCTTTTCTTATTTCCCCCTTTTCCCCACTCTCCTTCCCTTTCTCCATTCCCCCCCTCACCTTTTCCCTTTTTAATAATTGAAAGTTCATATGTTTTATAAGTTATCTGAGTATGTGTAGGTTGACTTTAAGCCAAGTCTGATGAGAATAAGATTCAGGTGTTTCTCATCTGCTCCCTTCTTCCCCTCTATTACCATAAGTATTTTGTACCTCTTAGTGTAATGAGATTTGTCCCATTCAATCCCCTCCCTCCTCCCATCTCTTTCCTGACCCCTTTTTAAGGAGGTAGTGTTTTTTAGATCATTCTGTCTAAAACGTAGAAAATTCTGAGTGTCTGTCCCTTCTAGTTCAGTATCTTCTATCGAATAGAGTCAAAATTCCTGAGAGTTATTACAGTCTTTCTCCCAAGTGGGGTTAAAGCCAGTTACATCTCTTCAGATAGCAGTTTCATGGATAGGTCATGAATGTCCATCATTTCTGGTTAGGTATATTCTCTCTGTTAGAGTTACAATTCTGAAGATTTATGAGAATCTTTTTCCCCCCATGCTGGGATATAGTCAGTTTCAACTTACAGGATAGCATTTTTTTTTCCCTTTTACTGCCCCCCCCATACCCTCTTCATGTGTCTCTTTAACCTCCTGTTTGATGTCCAAATTTTCTATTTAGCTCTGGTCTTTTCATCAGAAATTTTTGGAATTCTTCCATTTTGTTAAATGTCATCTTTTTTTTTTTTTCCCCTGGAAGAGAAGGCTCAGCTTTGTGGGAAAGTAGATTCGTGGCTGCATTCCAAGCTCCCCCTGCTCTTTAAAATATCTCATTCCAGGCCCTTTGATCCCTTAATATTGATACAGCCAGGTCCTGTGTGATCCTTACTGTGGCTCCTTGATATTTAAATTGTTTCTTTCTGGCTGCTTGCAGGATTTTCTCTTTTATCTGATAGTTCTGGAGTTTGGCCACAACATTCCTTGGTGTTTCCATTTTAGGACCTTTTTTCTGGTGGGGATTGATGTACTCTTTTAATAACTACTTTGCCCTCCAATTCCATGATGTCAGGGCAGTTTTCCATCACTAGATTCTATAATATTACGTCCAGGCTTTTTCCTCTCTTCAATGTTTTCAGGAAGTCCTATAATTTTCAGGTTGCCCCTCCTCAATCTATTCTTGAGGTCAGTGGTTTTGTTCATGAGGTACTTTACATTTTCTTCTATTTTTTTTTCTATTTTTTTATTTTGTTTAACTGACTCTTGCTGTCTCATGGAGTCATTAGTGTCTGTAGACCCCATTCTTTTTTGGGGGGAGGAGTTTTCTTCATTAACCTTTTGCAACTCCTTTTCCAATTGGTCAATTCTACTTTTGAAAGAGCTTTCCATTTGACCAATTGAGGTTTTTGAGAGAATTATTTTCTTTTTGCATTTGCCCAATTGAGGATCTGAGAGATTTATTCTCATTTTGTATTAGTCCAATTGATGATGTGAGAAATTTATTCTCATTTTGTAATTGTCTAATTGATGATCTGAGAGATTTATTATCCTTTTGTATTTGTCCAATTGTACTTTCTAAGGTTTTGTTTTCTTGTTGCAAGGCTTTAATTGTCTCTCCCAAATTTTTAAATTCCTTATTTCCTCAAAGAAGTCTTTCTGTGCTGAAGACCAGATCGTATTCTCCTCAGAGTTTCCAGGTCTCTCTGAGTTAGGGTCTTTCACTTCCAAGAATTTTTCTATGGATCCACCTTTCCACTGACCCTTCTTCATTTTGCTAAGACCTTGAGTTGGGGGGGGGGCTGGTTCACCTGGGCTTGGGATCGCTAAAGCCTTTAGTCACTAAATGCAATTTCTCTGGCTGGCCAGTAGGAGGTATTGGTTGCTTTCTCTGGAGTATCTGTGACCTTGATTGAGGCCTTCTCCCTTTGCTTGAAGGGAGGAGTTGGAGCTATTGAATTCTTTTGCCTTCAATCAAAGGTGGGCTTTACCCTGGTCTGAGGTCATTCCTCAGCTGGGCTGGTTCTTCTGGTCACACACCTGGGCCTGAGGCAGAAGTAGTTTGCATTTGTTTATTTAGGAAGAGGTCTTAGTTGTAATGGAGGTGTGGACTCAGAGTTCCTCAGACCAGAGGAGCCCAGGGATGGTGTCTGCAGCTCTCCTGCACCAGAACTCTCCCCCTAGCCCTGTCTTCAAGCTCCCAGGGGAACAGCACCAACACCAGTGCCTCTACTCCCTAGTTGACTCAAGTCCCTGCCTTCTAGCCCCACCATTGATCCAGCAGGTCTGCCTCTCGGGCCCTCAGACTCCTGGCTGAAATTCAGCTGTTAATCTGGCTGATCTGGAGCTGATCCTCCCTCTGAGCCCAGACTCACCTGCCTGAATTCAGCCAGTGCTGCTGTCAGAGACAAATCCTCAGATAGATGTTCTTTCTACTGGCTTTTCTTTCTGGGTTTTGTGGGTCGGATTTCTTTTAAGAGGTTTGTTTCATGTGATAGATGGGGAAGTGATCAAGAGACTTTAGAACTGTGCCTGTCTTCTCTCCACCATCTTGGCTGCAAGTTCTTTTTTCTATATTGTTAATGTATGTGGTAGGATTATTATCACCCCCCCAAAGATTGATTTAGCTGAATCTCAAAAATTTGGGTATATAGCTTCATCATGAAATAATTTGGGTTTCTTGATTTTGTTGTTTTTGTTTTCTTTTCTTTTTTGATCTCCATTTGAGTTTGATTTTGCTTTGTTTTTCAAATGTTTTTGTTGTCATTTACATTTTTTACAATTTCTCTATGATATTTAACAATTTTGTCAATTTTTGTGAATTCCCTATGACTCTGAGAAATAAACTTTTTTCTTTTTAGTAATTCTGTTTAGAAGATGCTATGAATCTTTTATTTCTATTTTCTTTAACCTTGTATTCAATTCTTCAAGTCCCTTTTGCTTATTTTTCTGTTAGACTTGAAAATGAAATTCAAATTCCCTGCTATTATTGTATTGTGATCTATGTCTTCCTATAAATCAGTTAATTTTTCCTTTATGAATTTATATAGTTAATTGATTTAAAATATAATATTGGGGGGGGTGGCTAGGGGCTGCAGTGGATAGAGCACCAGCCCTGGAGTCAGGAGTACCTGAGTTCAAATATGGCCTCAGACACATAATAATTACCTAGTTGTATGGCCTTGGGCAATTCACTTAACCCCATTGCCTTGCAAATAACCTAATAAAATAAAATAAAATAAAATAAAAAAGTATAATATTGATGTTGGTTTGTTTACTGTGGTTCCCTTCAGTAGAATGCTTGTTTAATCTCTCTATGCTGTGAATTTTCTATTTTCACTTTGTTGAGTAGTACTGCAACTCTTGTCTTTTCAGATTCACCTAATACACAGTAAAATTTTTTTAGATATGTTTATCATTATTTTTTAGATGTTTCTTGTAAGCCACAGATAATTGTGCCTTATTTTTTCATGCAGTCTATTATTTTCTCCCTATTTTGTTTTTTATAGGGACATTTAAAATTTTGAGTATAAGATTTATACTTTTCTCCATATAACTAATAATGGTTTTCTTTTTAAATTAGGTATTTCCCTTTTTCTCTGTAAACAGAGAAAGATATTTTAGATTGCTTGATCAATTTTTGCTTCTTTTTCCTTCCCCTTAAATACTCCTCCCTTATTATTACCCCTTTCCTTAGTTTTGTAATTTTACTGAAAACCTTTTTTCTTGCTTATTTTTACCTAGTTATTTTGTTCTTCCTACATTAATCCTCTAGATTGATTGGTAAAATATTAATCAGCTTCCTCTTCTCCCTTTCAACTTGATTAGTTCTAAAATTTACATTCTTGAACCTCTTCCTAATTTTTTTTAACAAAACTTTTATTTTTTTCCAATTACATGCAAGGATAGTTTTCAACATTCATCGTTTTGCAGTTTTCCTTTCTACATTTTTCTACCATCTCCCTTTCTCCCCCCCATAGTGAAAAATTTGATAAAAAAGTTGTTTATATACAATTCTGTTTAACACATTTCCACATTAATCTTGTGAATTAATAATTAGAACTAAGAAACAAAAAAAAATCATGAGAGAAAAAGAAATACCATTAGTTTTAAAAAATGAACATTAGCATACTTTACTCTGTATTCAGACTCCATATTTTTTTTTGAACGTGGATGAAATTTCCATAAAAGGTCTCTCATGATTGTTCTTGATCAGTGAAATACTGAAAAGTGTGTCCATTATAGTTGATCATCTCACAATGTTGTTAATGTGCACAATGGTCTCTTGGTTCTGCAACAATTCAGGTAAGACTTTTCTAAAATCTTGCCGCTCATGATTTCTTATAGACTCCCATCACATTTATGTGTCATAATTTGTTCAGTCATTGGACTGATCACCTCAATTTCCAGTTCTTTGCCACTACAAAAAAGTTGCTACAAATGATTTTGTACATGAATCTTTCCCCTCTTTTTATGATCTTTGGGGATATAGATTATTGTATCAAAGGGTATACTCAGTTTTATTGCCCTATTGGCACAGTTTCAATTGCTCTCTGAAATGGTTGTCAGTTCATATCTCTACCAGCAGTGCATTAATGTTCCAATTATCCCACATTTCCTCAAACCCTTTAGCATTTTACTTTTTTGACATTTTAGTGAATCTGATAGGTAAAGGTGGTACCTCAGAGTTGTTTTAATTTGCACTTCTCTGATCAATAAACGTTTGGAGAATTTTTTCATATGAATAGACAGCTTTAATTTCTTCATCTGATTTTTTTAATAATTTTTTGCAAGTCAATGGGGTTGAGTGACTTGCCCAAGGTCACAGATAGGCAATTATTAAGTGTCTGAGGCCAGATTTGAATTCAGGTACTCTATCCACTGCTCTACCTAGCCGCCCCTAATTTCTTTATCTGAAAACTGCCTTCATATCCTTTGACCATTTATTACTTGAGGAATAACTTGTATTCTTATAAATTTCATTCAATTCTCTATATATATTTTAGAAATGAGCCCTTTATCAGAAACACTAGCTTGGCTACATTGGTTTTGTTGTGCTAAACCTTTTGAAACTGATGCAATCAGAATTATCCATTTTGCAAATTTATAATATTCTCTAGCTCTTCTTTGATCATAAACTCCCCTTTCCATAGATCTGACAGAAAAGCTATTCCTTGCTCCTTTAATTCACGTATGTATCACCTTTTATATCTAAATCCTGTACCCATTTGGCCTTATATTGGTATAGAGTGTGAGATGTTGGTCTATGCCTAATATTTGACATACTATTTTCCTTGTAGTTTTTGTGAGATAGTGAATTTTTTTGTTCTGTTTTTTGCAAGGCAATGGGGTTAAGCGACTTGCCCAAGGTCACACAGATAGGTTATTATTAAGTGTCTGAGACCGCATTTGAACTCAGGTAATCCTAAACCTAGGGCCAGTGCTCCATCCACTGAGTCACCTACTGCCCTGAGATAGTGAATTATTATCTGAGGAGGTAGAGTCTTTGGGTTTATCAAAAGGTAGATCATTATAGTCTTTGAAGAAGAAATTTCTATTTATTTCGTACCCACTATTTCACTGAGTCACTTATCTATTTGTTAGTCAGTACCAGGCAGTTGTGATGATTGGCACACTATAGTATAGTTTTAGTTCTTGCCTTCCTTTTGTGATCTATTTTTCATTAATTCCCTTGGTATTCTTGACCTTTTGTTCCTCCAGATGAATTTTACTACTATTTTTTCTAGATCTGTAAAGTAATGTTTTAGTAGTTTGATGGTTATGGCATTGAATAAATAATATGATTTTGGGAGAATTGTACTTTTTATTGCATTAGTTAGGCCTCCCATAAGTATTTATGGTTCTAATTGTTTAGATTTGACTATATATATATATATATATATATATATATATATATATATATATATATATGGTGTTCTGTAATTGCTTTTTAAAGAGTTTCTGGTTTTATCTTGGGAGGTGGATTCCAAAGAATTTAATGTTGTCTGCAGTTACTTTAAATGGAATTTCCACCTTTTAGTACTGTGCTTTGTGGATAATATATAGAAATGTAGATGATTTATGTGGGTTTATTTTATGACCAGAAACTTTGTTAAAATTATTAATCATTTTGGGGTGACTAGGTGGCATAGTGGATAAAGCACTGGCCCTGGAGTCAGGAGTACCTGGGTTCAAATCTGGCCTCAGACACTTAATAATTGCCTAGCTGTGTGGCCTTGGGCAAGCCACTTAACCCCATTTGCCTTGCAAAATAAAATTATTAATCATTTTATGTAGTATTATAGTTGAGTTTTTAGAATCTTGGATTCTTTAAGCATGCCTTCATATGCATCATCTGCAAAGAGTATTATTTCCTCTTTGTTTATTTGAATTTCTTCAATTTACTTTTCTTCTCTTATTACCAAAGCTTTTTTCTAATGCAATATTGAATATTAGTAGTGATAATGGGCAAATTTGTTTCACCCTTGATCTGACTGGTAATGCTTTTTGATACTGGTAATTTGGTTTTCATCTTTCTTTTTTTTAAAAAAAAATTAGAATAACAAGGAGGTTACCTATTTTATTATTTTTTAATAAAACCAACTCAGTTTTATTTATCAGTTTGATCATTTTCTTATTCCAGTTTTATTAATTTCTCCCTTTATTTTCAAAAGTTCTAATTTGGATATTTAATTAGGAGTTTTTAATTTGTTCATTCTCTAACTTTTTTAGTTGCATTTCCAATTCATTGATTTCTTCTCTATTTTATACATGTAAGCATTTAGAGATATAAAATTCTCCCTAATAATTGTTTTTGGTTGCATTCCACAAGTTTTTGCTATGATGTCTCATCATTGTCACTATTGATTATTTCTAGGATTTTTTGTTCTTTCTACTTTTTCTTTAAAATTAAGCTATATAGTTTCCATTAATTTTTAATTTATCTTTCCATGACTCTCTCTTTCATGCAATTTTTATTGCAAAATGATATGAAAACTATGCATTTAAAATTTCTACTTTTCTGCATTTCATTAAGATTTTTTTATGTCCTAATATATGGTCAATTTTTGTGTAGGTGTCATGTATTGCTTTCTATCTCCATTCAGTTTTTTCAAAAAGACTACTATATCTAACTTTCCTAAAATTCCTTTCATCTCCTTAATTTTCTTCTTGTTTATTTTGTGGTTAGATTTATTTAATTCTTTGAAATGGAGGCTGAGTTCCCCACTAATATAGCTTTGCTTTCTATTTCTTCCTGGTATTCATTTAAGTTCACCTCTCATAATTTGGATCCTATACCATTTGGTGCAAACATGTTTAATATTGATATTGTTTCATTGCCTAGGGTATGTTTTAGGAGGATTCAAGTTTATTTCCTTATTAATTTTATTTAAAGCAATTTTTACTTTTTGCTTTATATGAGAACAGGATTGCTATCCCTGTTTTCTTTACTTCAGCTGAAGCATAATAATAGATTATGCCTCAGTCTTTTACCTTCATCCTGTGTATATTTCTTTATTTCAACTGTGTTTCTTGTAAACAACATATTATAGGATTTAGGTTTTTAACTGACTGCTATCTACTTCCATTTTGTGGAAGAATTTATTCCATTTGTATCCTTGATTATGATTGCTAACTCTGTATTTCCCTTCCTCCCATTTCTCTCCTATCTGTACTTTTCTTTCCCCTTATCTCTCCTCATCAAAGTTTTCCTTTTGACTGCTACCGCCCTCAATCTTCCCTTTTCTTTTTTCCCCTCCTACTTGCCTGTATGATAGGATAAATATCTAAATCCAACTGGGAATATATATTTTCCCCTATTTTAAGCAAATCTGGTGAGAATAAGACTTATTCAATGTTCACACTCTCCCTTCTTTCCCTGTACTATAATAGGTACTTTGTGCCTCTTTGTGTAGTATTGCTAATTATTCTACAATGCCTCTACATTCTTCTTGCACTATAATTATTTTTTCATGTCTTGTTTTAAACCTGTATTGTACCCTTACCCTTCATCAAAGCATACTCCTTTCAACTGTTTTGATAAAAGCACAACCCAAAAAATCATCATCACATTGTGATCAAATAATATCCATGTCCTCTGTTCCAGGACATTCTCAGCTGTCCCAATGGAAATACAATTGTCATGAACCAAAGTTCTATCACATCATGATCACTTTATACTCATTGTGTTTCTTTCAACTCTCCTAAAAGAAATGCATTTCTCAAGAGTTACAAGTATTTTCCTCCAGTATAAGGATGTAAACAATTTTTTTAGGTTTTTTTTTGCAATGCAAATGTGGTTAAGTGGCTTGCCCAAGGCCACACAGATAGATAATTATTAAGTGTCTGAGACCTGATTTGAGCTCAGGTACTCCTGACTCCAGGGCTAGTGCTCTATCCACTGCATCACATAGCCACCCCTGGATGTAAACAATTTAATGTTATTGAGTAACCCTTTTTGTTCTTTCTGTCTTCCTTTTTATGTATCTCTTGAATTGTATTTGAAGATCAAATTTTCTATTTACTTATGGTTTTTTTTTAAATCAGGTAAGTTTGAAAGTTCTATATTTTATTGAAAATCATCTTTTCCTTCCCCAATTGCTAAATGATCAAAGGATATGAACAGACAGTTTTTCAAATGAAAAAAATATATACATATATATGTGTATATATATATATATATATATATATATATATATATATATATATATAAAATCATATGAAAAATGCTCCAAATCATTACTGATTAGAGAAATCCAAATTGTGAGGTATAACCTCACACCTATCAGGTGGCCAATATGAGAAAAAGTGAACATGATCAATGTTGGAGAGGTTGTGGTATGTTTGGGACATTGATGCTTTGCTGGTGGATTTGTGAATGGATTCAACCATTCTGGAGAGCAATATGGAACTAAGCCCAAAGAGCAATAAAACTGTTCATTCCCTATGAACCAGCAATTCCAATTCTAGGCCTATATCCAGAGGAAATCATTAAAAATGGGAAAAGTAACACATGTTCCAAAATATTCATAGCAGTTCTTTTTGTGCTGGCAAAGAATTAAAAATTGAGGGAATGGCTAAACAAGTTATGGCAAATAAATATTATGGAATATTATTGCTCTATAATCCACATATAATCCAATCTATAATGATCAGACCCTAGAGAAGTCAGGAATGACTTACAGTATCTGATGCTGAATGAAGGGAGCAGAACCAGGAGAGCAATGTACACATTAACAACACCATTGTTAGATAATCACCCTTGATGGATGCAACTCTTCTTAGAAGTTCAGAGAGCTAGGACAACTATATTAGACCAGCTATGGACAATGTTATCCTCATCCAGAGGAAGAAAAACCAAACCAAACCAAAAAAAAAAAACCATAACCTTTCAGAATCTGATGAATAGTTTATAAAAATTATCTTATATCTCTCTCTCCCTTAATCCTAATTCCTCATACCAAAAATGACAAATCTGTAAGCATGTTAATCAAAAATATGTATGTACAATGCTAATCCAACTGTTTGCCACTGCGGGGAGGAAGGGAAGTTTGTACCTTAAAATTATGCATGTGAGGAGGTGGAGCCAAGATGGCAGCATGAAGGGAAAATTTCCTGGGGACCTCCTTCCCCGCCAAACTCCAAAAGCCATGAAATTATGACTCTAGCCAAAATTTAGAGGGGCAGAACCACAGAAAGATTGAGTGATACATTTTCCCAGTCCAAGATAACTTGGAAGTTCCATGGGAAAGGTGTGTTTCATCAGGATGGGGAATTGGAATAAGCCCCTGTCACAGTACAGCCCAGGAACAGCTTGAAGGGGGGAGAGAGAATTCTGCTACACCAGAATGAGTGTGGAGTGAGGTGCACTCACTGTAGAACCTGCAATGAGAATCTGGAGAAACTAGCCTGCACCTCCAGGCAGCCCACAGATGGAAAGGGGGTCATGGGACACTGCAGAAATTCCTCTGCTCTCCCTAGGGGCAGGACTCTGCTATTTGCCCACACTCAGATCCAGGTTGCAGCTTGGGCTTCCATACTAAAATAACTGAGCAGGGCTTCTCCTTACAGCTCCACGGCAGAGGAGAGTGCTGTGGTCATCTACATATCAAAGCATAGGCAAGAGAGCATAAGACCTTGAAGGAATAAAGGTCCCAGTGGGGTGGACCACCAAAAAAACCCCAAAGCCTTGGAAGTGCTATAAATTAGTCTTGGCCTGAGGAAATGGGTAAACCAGAAAAAGAAGAATTTAACCATAGGGAATTATTTTAGTCCAAAGGAAGATCAAAACACATACTCAGATGGTAACACAATGGAAGCTTCCATATCCAAAACCTCCAAGAGAAATAGAAAATGGGCTCAGACTATGGATGAGCTCAAAAAAGACTTTAAAAAGCAATTAAGCGTGGTGGAAGAAAAATTGGGAGGGAGCAATGAGAGCAATGCAGTTAAATCATGAAAACCAAATCAGCACCTTGGTGAAAGAAATACAAAAAAATACTGAAGAAAATAATATGTTAAAAAGCATTTTAGGCCAAATGGAAAAAAGAAAAACAAAAGGCAAATGAGGAGAAGAATGCCTTAAAAAGCAGAATTGGCCAGCTGGAAAAGGAGATTAAAGAGCTCTCTGAAGAAAATAACTCCTTCAAATGTAGAATGGAACTTAAGGAACTGATGATTTTGCAAGAAATCAGGAAGAAATAAAACTCTTCCAATAAAAGCCAAAAAATTAGAAGAAAATATGAAATATCTCATTGGAAAAACAACTGACCTCAAAAACAGATCCAGAAGAAATAATTTAACAATTATTGGGCTACCTGAAAGTCATGACCAGGAAAAAAGCCTAGACTTCATTTTTCAAGAAATAATACAGCAAAGTTGCCTGAGATCCTCGAAGCAGAGGGTAAAATAGAAATTGAGGGAATTCACTGACACTTCCTGAAAGAGATCCCCAAAGAAAAACTTACAAGAATATTATAGCCAAATTCCAAAACTCTGAAATCAAAGAGAAAATTCTAAAAGCTGCCAGAAACAAACAATTCAACTACCAAGGCTCCATAGTCAGGATTACACAGGATCTGGCAGCATCTACATTAAGGACTCATAGGGATTGGAATATAATATTCTGGAAGGCAAAATTTCTTGGTTTACAACCAAGAATCAACTCCCCCAGCAAAATTGAACATCCTTTTTTTCAGGGGAAAAGATGGACATTCAATGAAACAGGGGGCTTTCAAACTTTACTATTGAAACAACCAGATCTGAACAGAAAGTTTAATCTCCAAGTACAGGACTCTGGTGAATCATAGAGGGAATGGAAGAGAAGGACTAACTATGAAGAACTTAACGATATTGAACTGTTTGTATTCCTGCATGGGAAGAAGATATTGATAACTCATATGAACTTTCTTATTTATAAGAGCTATTAGAAGGAGCATATATAGACAGGGCACAGGAAAGAGCAGAATATAATGGCATGATGTGGTAAAGGGATGGAGTCAATGGGTGATAAATGGAAGTACTGGGGGGAAGGAAAAGGAGATGAAGAAGATAAGAAATTTCACATAAGAGTCAAGAAAAAGCTTTTTCAGTGGAGTGGAAAGAGGACAGGCAAGGGGGAATGAGTGAGCCTTCATTCTCATCAGAAATCACTCAGAGAGGAAATAATACACACACACATTTAATAGGGTACAGAAATCTATCTTACCCTAGAGACAAATGAAAAAAAGGGATGGGATAAGGAGGAATGGGGGAGGGGAGAGGGAAACTGGTGATAGAAGAGAAAGAAGATTGTGGGAGGGGGTACTCAGATACAGCACACTTTTGGACAGGGTCAGAATGAAAGGAGAGAGAGAGAGAATAGAATAAATGAGAGTTGAGAGGAATACAGTGGAGGGAAATACAGCTAGTAATAGCAACTGTGGGAAAAATATTGAAGCAACTTCTCTGGTGGACTTATGATAAAGAAAGCAACTCACCACAGAGACAGAGTCATTGGAATTGAACACAGACTGAAGTACATATATTTTCTCTCTCTCACTATTCTTGAGGTTTCTCATCTTCTTGGGGTGGAGGGGGGTTTATATTTGCTCTTATAACAAAATTATTGTCATAATAAAATTTAAATCTGTCAAGGATACTCTTAAAAAACTGTACCTGTGCATATGGATGAAAAAATAATAGTAATAAAAGTCACTAAAAAAATCATCTTTTAGGGGCCCCTAGGTGGCACTGGCCTTGGAGACAGGAGTACCTGAATTCAAATCTGGCCTCAGATACTTAATAATTACCTAGCTGTGTGGCCTTGGGCAAGCCACTTAACCCCATTGCCTTGCAAAAACTAAAAAAAAAATCATCTTTTCCCTTGAAAGAATATACCGAATTTTGCAGGGTAGTTAATTCTTGGTTGTAATCCAAGCTACTTTTGCCCTCTATAACATCATATTTCAGGCCTTCTTTTTTTTTTTAATTTTTATTAAAGATATTATTTGAGTTTTTCAATTTCCCCCTAATCTTGCTTCCCTCCCCCCACCCCCACCCCACAGATAGCACTCCATCAGTCTTTACTTTGTTTCCATGTTGTACCTTGATCCAAATTGGGTGTGATGAGAGAGAAATGATATCCTTAAAGAGAACAGAATTCTCAGAGGTAACCAGATCAAATAATAAGACATCTGGGTTTTTTTTCCCTGAATTAAAGGGAATAGTCCTTGTACTTTGTTCAAACTCCACAGCTCCTTATCTGGATGCAGATGGTACTCTCCTTTCAGACAGCCAAAAATTGTTCCCAATTGTTGCGCTGATGGAATGAGCAAGTCCTTCAAGGTTGAACATCACTCCCATGTTGCTGTTAGGGTGCACAGTGTTGTTCTGGTTCTGCTCATCTCACTCAGCATCAGTTCATGCAAATCCCTCCAGGTTTCCCTGAAATCCCGTCCCTCCTGGTTTCTAATGGAACAATAGTGTTCCGTGACATACAAATACCACAGTTTGCTAAACCATTCCCCAATTGAAGGACATTTACTGGATTTCCAATTCTTTGCCACCACAAACAGAGCTGCTTTAAATATTTTTGTACAAGTAATGTTTTTACCCTTTTTCCTCATCTCTTCAGGGTACAGACCCAGTAGTGGTATTGCTGGGTCAAAGGGTATGCATATTTTGTTGCCCTTTGGGCATAGTTCCAAATAGCTCTCCAGAAGGGTTGGATGAGTTCACAGCTCCACCAACAGTGTAATAGTGTCCCAGATTTCCCACATCCCTTCCAACAATGATCATTATCCTTCCTGGTCATACTGGCCAATCTGAGAGGTGTGAAGATATACCTCAGCATAGCTTTAATTTGCATTTCTCTAATAATTAATGATTTAGAGCATTTTTTCATATGGCTATGGATTGCTTTGATCTCCCATTTGTAAATTGCCTTTGCATATCCTTTGACCATTTGTCAATTGGGGAATGGCTTTTTGTTTTAAAAATATGACTCAGTTCTCTGTATATTTTAGAAATGAGTCCTTTGTCAGAATCATTAGTTGTAAAGATTGTTTCCCAATTTACTACTATTCTTCTGATCTTGATTACATTTGTTTTATCTCTGCAAAAACTTTTTAATTTAATGTAATCGAAATCATCTAATTGATTTTTAGTGATGTTCTCCAACTCTTCTTTAGTCATAAACTGTTCCCCTTTCCATAGATCTGACAGGTAGACTAGTCCTTGATCTTCTAATTTGCTTATAGTATTGTTTTTTATGTCTATGTCCTGTAACCATTTGGATCTTATCTTGGTAAAGGGTGTGAGGTGTTGGTCTAATCTAAGTTTCTTCCATACTAACTTCCAATTATTCCAGCAGTTTTTATTAAAGAGGGAGTTTTTATCCAGGTGGCCTGACTCTTTGGGTTTATCAAACAGCAGATTATTATAATCCTCTCCTGCTTTTACACCTAGTCTATTCCACTGGTCCACCACTCTATTTCTTAGCCAATACCAAACAGTTTTGATGACTGATGCTTTATAATATAATTTTAGATCGGGTAGTGCTAAGCCACCTTTGCATTTTTTTTTCATTAAGCTCCTGGCAATTCTTGACTTTTTATTTCTCCATATGAATTTACTTACAATTTTTTCTAACTCATTAAAGTAATTTTTTGGAATTTTGAATGGTAGGACACTAAACAGATAGTTTAGTTTTGGTAGAATTGTCATTTGTATTATATTAGCTCTACCTATCCATGAGAAGTTGACATTTGACCAGTTATTTAAATCTGATTTAATTTGTGTGAGAAGTGTTTTATAATTGTTTTCAAAAAGATTCTGAGTCTGTCTTGGCAAATAGACTCCCAAGTATTTTACACTGTCTGAGGTTATGTTGAATGGGATTTCTCTTTCTAGCTCTTCCTGCTGTTTCTTGCTAGTCATATATAGGAAAGTTGATGATTTATGGGGGTTTATTTTATAACCTGCAACTTTGCTAAAATTACTAATTGTTTCCAGTAGTTTTTTAGATGATTTCTTGGGATTCTCTAGGTAGACCATCATGTCATCTGTGAATAGTGAGAGTTTTGCCTCTTTCTTCCCAATTCTAATTCCTTTAATTTCTTTTTCTTCTCTAATTGCTGATGCTAACATTTCTAATACAATATTGAATAGTAGTGGTGATAATGGGCATGCTTTTTTAACCCCTGATCTTATTGGGAATGTCTCTAGCCTCTCCCCATTGAGTATAATGCTTGTTGATGGTTTCAGATAGATACTGCTAATTATTTTAATGAACAGTCCATTTATTCCTACACTCTCTAGTGTTTTTAGTAGGAATGGATGCTGTATTTTGTCAAAAGCTTTTTCAGCATCTATTGATATTATCATATGGTTTCTGATAGGTTTGTTATTGATATATTTGAGTATACTAACAGTTTTCCTAATATTAAATCAACCCTGCATTTCTGGAATAAATCCTATTTGATCATATTGTATTATCCTAGTGATGACTTGTTGTAGTTGTTTTGCTAAGATTTTATTTAGGATTTTTGCATCTATATTCATCAGGGAAATATGTCTATAATTTTCTTTCTCTGTTTTAACTCTTCCTGGTTTAGGTAGCAGTACCATATTGGTTTCATAGAAAGAGTTAGTCAGAGTTCCATCTTTCCCTATTTTTCCAAAGAGTTTATATAGGATTGGAACCAATTGTTCTTTAGATGTTTGGTAGAATTCACTTGTGAATCCATCAGGGCCTGGAGATTTTTTTTAGGGAGTTCACTAATGGCTTGTTGAATTTCTTTTTCTGAGATAGGGTTGTTCAGGTATTTAATCTCTTCTTCATTTAACCTGGGCAACTTATATTTTTGTAAATATTCATCCATTTCACTTAGATTATCAAATTTATTGGCATAAAGTTGGGCAAAATAATTTCAAATTATTTCTTTAATTTCCTCCTCATTGGTGGTGAGTTTACTTTTTTCATTTATAATACTAGCAATTTGGTTTTCTTCTTTCTTTTTTTTTAATCAAAATGATGAGAGGTTTATCAATTTTATTGGTTTTTTCATAATACCAACTTTTGGTTTTATTTATTAATTCAATAGTTTTTTTGCTTTCAATTTTATTGATTTCTCCTTTAATGTTTAAAATTTCTAAATTGGTATTTGATTGGGGATTTTTGATTTGTTCTTTCTCTAATTTTTTTAGTTGCTTGTTTAGTTCATTGATATCCTCTTTCTCCAATTTATTCATTTAAGCATTTAGAGCTATAATATATCCCCTGAGAGTTGCTTTGAATGAATCCCATAGGTTTTAGTATGTTGTTTCATCATTATCATTATCTAGGATAAAATGGTTAATTCTTTCTATAATTTGTTTATTTTGGTCCACTCATTTTTTAAGATGAGGTTATTCAGTTTCCAGTTTGCTCTCGGTCTATATCTCCTTGGCCCAGTATTGCATATGACTTTTATTGCATTGTGATCTGAGAAAGATGTATTCACTATTTCTGCCTTTCTTCAGTTCATCATTAGGTTTTTATGTCCTGGTACGTGGTCAATTTTTGTATAGGTTCCATGTACTGCAGAGAAAAAGATATATTCCTTTTTATCCCCATTCAGTTTCCTCCATAAGTCTACCATATCTAATTTTTCTAACAATCTATTTACCTCCCTAATTTCTTTCTTGTTTGTTTTATGATTTGATTTATCTAGATCTGATATTGGGGGGTTGAGGTCTCCTACTAGTAGAGTTTTGCTCTCTATGTCTTCCTGTAATTCTTTCAGCTTCTCTTCTAAGAATTTGGGTGCTGTCCCACTGGTTGCATATATATTCAATATTGAAATGACTTTATTGTCTATGGTACCTTTTAGGAGGATAAAGTTTCCTTCCTTATCTCTTCTAATGCTATCTATTTTTGCTGCTGCTTTGTCTGAGATAAGGATTGCTACCCCTGCTTTTCTTACTTCAGCTGAAGCAAAATATATTTTGCTCCAAACTTTTACCTTTACTCTATATGTATCTCTCTCTGCTTCAGATGAGTTTCTTGTAAACAGCATATTGTAGAATTCTGGATTTTTAATCCACTCTGCTATTTGTTTACGTTTTAAGGTAGAGTTCATCCCATTCACATTCAAGGTTATGATTACTAATTATTTATTGCTCTCTGTGCTATCTTCCTTCTGTTCGCATTTTTCCCCCCTTTTCCCCCTCTTTTATCCATATTCCCCAGTATTTTGTTTTTGAATACCACCCCCTTCAGTGTGTTTGCCCTCCTATATCACACCCTCCCCTTTCTTTCCCCTTTCCCTGTTCCCTTCCTTTCCTTTTGTTATTTCCCCTTATTTCCTCCACTCCCCTTCCCTTTCTCTGTCCCCCCTCCCCTTTTCTCCTTTTAATTCTTGAAAGGTTAGATGTTTTACAAGTTAACTGAGTATGTTTAGCTTGACTTTAAGCCAAGTATGATGAGAAGAAGATTCAGGTGTTTCTCCTCTACTCCCTTCTTCCCCTTTATTACCATTAAGTTTTTTGTACCTCTTAGTGTAATGAGATTTGTCCCATTCAATCCCCTCCCTCTTCCCGTCTCTTTCCTGTCCCCCTTTTTAGGGAGGTAGTGTATTTTTTTTTAGATCATTCTATCTAAGTCATAGAAAATTCTAAGTTTCTGCCCCTTCTAGTTCAGTATATTCTGTTGAATAGAGTCCAAATTCCTGAGAGTTATTAGATTCTTTCTCCCCAGTCGAGTTAAAGCCAGTTACATCCCATTAGATATCAGTCTCATGGATAGGTCATGGATGTCCATCATGTCTGGCTAGGTATGTTCTCTCTGTTAGAGTTACATTTCTCAGGATTTGTGAGAGTCTCCCCCCCCCCCCCCACGCTGGGATATAGCCAGCTTCAACTTGCTGGATTGCATTTTTTTCCTTTTACTGCCCCCCCCCCTTTTTTTCCCTTTTCATGTGTCTCTTGAACCTCCTGTTTGATATCCAAATTTTCCGTTTAGCTCTGGTCTTTTCTTCAGAAATTTTTGGAATTCTACCATTTTGTTAAATGTCTGTCTTTTTCCCTGGAAGAGAAGGCTCAACTTTGCAGGAAAGTAGATTCTTGGCTGCATTCCAAGCTCCCTTGCTCTTCGAAATATCTCATTCCAGGCCCTTCGATCCCTTAAAGTTGATGCAGCCAGGTCCTGTGTGATCCTTACTCTTTCAATAACTACTTTGCCCTCCAATTTGATGATGTCAGGGCAGTTTTCCATCACTAGATCCAGCAGGTCCAGCTCTCGGGCCCTCAGACTCCCAGTTCCGATTCAGCTGTTGATCTGGCTCATCCCAGCCTCAGACTCACCTGCCAGTACTCATCCAAGGCTGCTGTGGGAGACAAATCCTGAGGTAGATTTTCCTCTCCTGGCTTTTCTTTCTGGGTTTCCTGGTTCGGATTTCTTTTAAGAGGTTTGTTTCATGTGATAGATGGGGAAGAGATCAGGAGACTTTAGAACTGTGCCTGTCTTTTCTCCGCCATCTTGGCCGGAAGATTCCAGGCCTTCTTATCCCTTATTGCTGAAGCTGATAAATTCTGCATATTTCTGAGTGTTGTTCCCTGTTATTTAAAATATTTCTTTTTTAGCTGTTTGCAATATTTTATCCTTTAGTTGAGAATTCTGAAATTTAACTACAGTATTCCCTTGAGTTTATATTTTGGAAGCTCTTTCTGGAGGTGCTTCATGGATCCATTTATTTATTTATTTGATTAATTTAGTTGTTTGTTTATTTATTTAATTCATTTATTTATCTATTTATTTGTTTGTTTGTTTATTTATTTATTTAAGGCAATGGGGTTAAGTGGCTTGCCCAAGGTCACACAGATAGGCAATTATAAACTGGATTTGAACTCAGGTCTTCCTGACCCCAGAGCCAGTACTCTAACCACTGTGCCACCTAGCTGCCCCACTGATGGATTCTTTTATGGAATATTTCTTCTTTTTGTTCTAGAACATTAGGGCAGTTTCAATGACAATTTATTGAAAGATATTACCCAGGATCTTTTTCTGATCATGGTGTTTGGATAGACTAATAACATGTCCAACTCTCTGGGATCTATTATTCAGTTAAAATAATTTTCTTTAAGAAATTTGCATTTTCTTCTTTATTTTCAGTCTTTTTGTTTTTTTGATTGAATTTTGGTATCTCATAGTCATTAGTTTCCATTTGTCCAATTCCAATTTTTAGAATTTTGATTTCATCAGTTAACCCTGTTATTGTCTGTTACACCAGTGTTCCCAGGGAAACTTTGCCTTGATTTTGTCCCTGCTGAACCAGGTCTTCCTCTGGTTTTCTAGTTTACCTGTCTATGTTGGGCTACAGTCTCCTTTTTATTCATGAGACCAATCTTTTCTGAAGTTCCTCCACAATATCTTGAACTGAAAACATTTTTCACTCTGTTGCTTTGTAACTTCTGTTGCTTTTAGGTTTCTGTTTAGAGAGTTCATTTAAATTTGTTTCAAGAAAAGTTCTAGGAGGTTCCTATTTGTGGTTGCCATCTTGCCTCTACCTCTGGGGATACTTGGGCCTCTTACTAGGTAGAATTTATTTTGTTTATTTTCCTTATTATTTACCTTTTTCCTTCAGTCTATTCTAGGCTATTCTTCTTTGACCCATTATTCTATTTATTTACTCATGTAGTCTCTGTATGTCCCCTGGAAGAAAAGTACCTATTTTGAGTTATTTATTCTGTACAATTTCTATGTTATTGTTTTGTAGATTGGACTTCCCTCTGGACTTCCCTGCCCCCAATTGCATCTCATTCTTCAAATTACTGACTTCTCTCATGTTAATATCTTTCTAGACTGAGTCTCATTCTCACTTCAGCAATGATACCATATATCTTCTCTACTAAATTTGGTAGCTAAAAGCACCCAAAGGGACTGCATAAACTGAAGAGATTAAAAAAACTCAAAGAAAGTCCACCTAGACTTAAGAACTCAAAGGAACTTGATTGTGGTGCTCTCTTTTTTCCCCATTGTCACAACTCAATGACAGAAGCAGGACACTGATCGCTTCAACTGGTAGAGAGCCTTAGATAGTGGACTTTGGCATTAAGATTAAAAAAAAAAAAAAAAAAAAAACAACAACCTTAAGACAAAACAATTCTAAAATTCTCACTTCTAGTAGCAGATAGTGAATGTAATTGCCTTGACAGGCAGTTACTATTCATTTCCTAACACAAGATTTTTCACATTGTACATATTTAATAAATGTTTATTCTTTTTGTTGTAATTATTTTATAGATTAAGGTAGGTGATAAATTCAATGTGTATCAGGATTGTATATAATGATATCAGAAAAATACTATAGGAAGAGGGAAAATAAAGCTTCCTTCACTAATAATTCACCTCATAAAAGGAATCAGATTGGGTACAGCTAGTTGGGGCAGTAGAAAGAGCACCAGCCTTGGAGTCAGGAGGACCTGAGTTCAAATGTGACCTCAGATACTTAATAATTACCTAGCTGTATGACCTGGGGCAAGTCATTTAACCCCATTTCCTTGCAAAAAACAAAAAATAAAAATAAAAGGAATCAGATCACTACAGTTTCCTAGCACAGCAGACTAGTCCTGCTCCTTCCTCATTCAGCTTAAGGACCTGAAGATTTGTGCTCAGACATTTTCTGTCCCTAAAGTTCAGTGACCATCTTAATATTAAAGTTTGTACTTCAAATCAAGTAAAAGATGACCCATTTAGAAGGATACTTTGTTGTTTTTCAGTCATTTACAGTCATGTCTGACTCTTTGTGACCGACTTCATTTGGGGTTTTCTTGGCACAGATACTTAAGTGGCTTGCCATTTCTTTCTCCAGATCATTTTATAGATGAGGAAACTGAGGCAAAAATGTTAAAATTTCAGGGTCACAGAGCAAGCGTCTGATGCCATATTCTAATTCAGGAAGATGAATATTCCTGACTCTTAGCTTCTCACTTTATCCACTGTGCATTATCTAGACATTAATGCTAACATAATTAAGTTCAAATAAACAGCAAACATTTATTATGTTCCTATTACATAACAGGCACTTGTCTAGGAACTGGGGGAACAAAGACAAAAATGAAATAATATCAGATACCAAGCAAATAGGATCTCAATAAAGAAAATCTTGAAAACAAAATTATTTACAAAATACAGTTTTTGAGAGAAGCCAGCATGAAAGGGAGAGCCACAGATGTGATCAGGAAAGTATTCATACTATGTGTTACATTTTAATTATTTTGTTTACTTGTTTGTTTTGGAGGGCAATGGGCTTAAGTGACTTACATAGCTAGTAATTGTCTAAGGGCAAATTTGAACTCAGGTCCTCTTGACTCAGGTACTCTATTCACTGCACCACCTTGTTATTCAAATGATATTCATAGTATAGTCACAGAAACAAAATGTAGAGTATCTTAGAGAAATAGCAAAAAGAGGAAGGTAACTAATAAAAAAAATAAGAGAGAGAGTTATATGAAACAAGTTTCCCTAAGGTCTTTTTGATCAGGTTACTATGAGTTTCAAAAGCTGAGTATGTGGAATAGAGAAGTATGATGATAATAGCTGTGTGAGAAGAGGAAAAGAAGGGACAGATATTAGAGATGATAATGAATTAGAGATGATAGGATTTTAGAAGTAATCGGATGTGTGAGAAAGAAGAGTGTGGACAAGAATGGTGTTGAGGTTTGAAATCTGGTGGAATGGGTAGATGAGAATAACCTTGAATAGGAAAGTTAAGAAGGGAAGTGGATTCTATTCTAAACATGTTGAATTTGAGATACTGATTAATAACCAAAATGGAATGTTCATTTGGCAGTTGGGTATGTTGGACTAGAACTCCGAAAGACTACAACTAGTTATACAGATCTTTGAATAATCTGCAAGGAGATAATAATTAAGGCCATGTAAATAAGCAATAAAGTATTATAAAGAGAATTCTTTCAATAGAGTCTTTGATTACAATTACAATTCAGGTTGTGATTCTACAATAAAATTAAGGAGCAAGACTTAGAAAGAGTGCCTGGTAGGTAGAAAGAATAAAAAAAGAGAAAATAAAAGTGTCATGAGAATACAGAAAACAGAGTGATGGTGGAAAAGATTTCTCAATGGTGATAAAAACTTGAAAATTTAAGGGGTATAAGGAATGATAAGAAGCCATTAAATTTACAAGTGAGATGGCATTGGCAGTTTTGGATAAAGCAGTTTAGGTTGTGATATTTGTGAGTCAAACTAAAAATATTTTTTTTTAAATTAAAAGGAATTATTTGGAGATAGGTAGGTGTCACAGAGAGTATAGTAAAAGAGTTCTGGTACTGAAGTTAAAAAGTCTCATCTTCTTAAGTTCATATATAACCCTGGGCAAGTCCCTTTACTGCTTGCCTTAGTTTCCTCATCTATAAAATGAACTGGAGAAGAAAATGGCAAACCACTTCATTATCTTTGCCAAGAAAAATCCAAATAAGGTCACCCAGAGTCAGATAATATTGAAAAATGATGAAACAAAAAATAATGAAAACTGTAAAACAGAAGAAAAAACTTACAAGTGATCTTTGTTTTTCCAATAAAATACAAGTTCCCAAACATAAAGAAAGGTATGATAGATTTGAGGAGATAAAAACTGGTCCGAGACAACTTTTATGGGGTGTCAGTAGTAGATAATTATGGATGAATAAAGATATTATTTAATGGTTTGTGAACACAGAATGGAAAGCAGTGGTCACTGAAATAGCATAAATTCACTGAAACAAGTTATTCCAAATATATCTTACTACTTTTTACAGTTGAGCAACTCATTTGGAAGAAGAAAATGATTTATGCCTATCTCATACAACTACATCTTGGGAATTTGGTAAAGTCTCACATCATATGATTAAAAAAAGATGGAAAATATTAGCAGGATTAAGGTAGAACATTTATTAGAAGTCAATCATTTGCCTAAGGTCATGCTATCATTGCTATTATGTACTTATGCTGTTAACTTTTTAAACCTTAATGAAAGATTTTATATTTATCTTCATAAAATATCATGCTATTAGTGTTGGTTTGTCATGGATTACAGATCCTAGTTTCATTTGATTAATAAATTTAATAAGCAAAATATGTATCCTTCATATAATGCAATGACAGAATTATTGTACAAACATGCCAAAGGAACTTTTCATAGAGCACTAGTGACCACAATTCAAATTCTATCCACCATTAAAATATATAGAATTGTTCCATAAATTTAATGGCATTCCAGCATGAGATTAATACAAGAGGATTTTATTGCTTCTTTCTAACTCTAATATTGCATAGTTCTATTTTCTTAAAAGAATATACTTAAGGATAATAAAAGAACTAAAAATGCTTAGCTTTCAATTATAATACTTTGAAGAGAGTGAAATCAAAAGTTTATAGATTTAACAATTTGGAAAGAAAAAGGTAAGACAAGTAGAAACTTTTCTATGAAGGCAAGCATATGCTGAGTTTAATGATTTCTAGTAATAATAGGAATGTGAAAGTATAGTAGGTGTATCATTAGCTACATATACAGTTTAAAACATCAAAATGAAGTCAGGCAGGTGAAGACACTGATGCCTTTTAGTACAGATTTTTTCCCCTCTATTTTTCTCTTTCCCTCTCATTTTAGATAGGAGAAGAAAATAATTCTTTGCATTGAGAAATTGGATGAGGTCCAAGGTAAATGTAGAGAAGTCTTGGCAATTGTTATGTGCTAGGAGGATTTAACAGTGGGAAGTTAAGTTGATAGTTTACCTTAACTTTCTAACTCTATCAAATATACTCTCAATGGAGATGTTACGTGAACAGGAAATGAAAGAAGAAAAAGGCAAAACCCCCAAACTGATAGGAAAAGTAAATTAAATAAGATATTTCTCAATTCAACACATTAATTAGTTGCCATGTTCATTGTACTATATATGATGAAAGGAGTTAGTGATTTAACAAAACCCTCTCTTGAAAACAGTTCCTTGCTTATGAAAACATGCAATTTAGGAAATGAAGAACTCATTTATAGGAAGGATTGAGAGTAATGAATTTTGTGAGGAAGTGAAAAGTGTTTAATATGTGTATTTTTTGCATGACCAAATAACTTGTAGTATTTATTTTAAAGCAATAGTATCCTCAGAGAATCATGGACAAAACACAAGGAATGGCAACAATGAATGACCCATCAATTATATGGCAAAAATAAAGGAAACAGGGGCAGAGAGTGGCTCAGTGGATAGAACACTGGCCCTGGAGTCATGAGGACCTGAGTTCAAATCTAGCATCAGGCACTTAATAATTGGGCAAGTCACTTAACCTTATTGCCTTAAATAAATAAAATTTAAAAAGTAACAGAAGTATTAATATTACTGTACTGTTTATTACATATACAAACTGCATAATAGACAGATTCACTTAAACAATCATTCTTAAGAGATAGGAAGTCATGATAATGTTAATCATAAGAAATTCCATAACAATAATTATGCTAGCACATACTTCCAACCCTTGATAAGATTTGTGGGTAGTTCATTTTCTAGACTTTAGGGATGACTGAGCAGATCCCAAAGAGGCAAGACATCTTATCCCCTTCTTCTTCTGTACCCAGACATGTATTTTGACCTGGGTTAAGTCTTCATTCTGGATTCCTGAGGATGAGTTTTAATTATGGTGGTTAATTTGATTATTCTTCATAAGTCCAGGGGTTTTCAAAAAAGTTAAGAAAATAAAATAAATAAGCAATGTAAAAATATAAATCAAATTTGGCTTGTTATTACATACAAAACACATTAAAACAATGAATTATAGTGCATATTAAGAGATTTAACAGGATTCTATAACAAATTATAACTATATCTAAACTTGGGTAGCATTTAAGCTTCATTAGAATCTAAGCAGATTGTCAAGACTGCTAATCATTCATTTTACATTTCACTTTGTACTTCTGTCTTGGAATAGTTAGACTAGTACGCTTACCTAAGATCAGGAAAGAACTAGCACAAGAGAAGGTGGCTAGGAATCTTTGGCATTTTGATTTGGCTTTCTATGTGGGGAATGTTAATAGAGTTAGAGATCCTTCAGTGGAGTTGCATCATGAAATTTGGAAAGTTGAAGCCAAGAGGTCATCTAAAATGGAATAAAGGGATGGGTCATCATCCAATTAGGTGTTTATTAATTATCTCAAAAGCCAATCATTTAGCCCTAAGTTGTGTTTGGCTGTAAGCAGACACAGCTATCACCTCCCCACACTAAACATCTAAACTTTCATGTGCCAATTGGAATGATCAATAATGACTGAGCAGGCATTGTAGGTGGAAGAAGAAGAATCTTCTCTAATTAAAGGAAGAAAAAATGAAAGGTGAAGTAAATAAGGATGAGTCCTACCTATTTTTGTTATCTATATGACTTCTTAAAAAATGTCAAACTCATTTAATGTTTATTTTCTTTGCCTTTTTAACTCAACCATTATTTAGATCTTTATAGAGTCATAAAATCTCAAAATTAAAAGAATTTAGATAGAATATAATCCATTCTTTCAGAATCTGAACAACAATCCTCTGTTTAAAATGTCTGACAACTGGCCAGCTTTTTCTTGAAGTCTTTTCGCCATTATGAGAATCTTGCTATCTCCTAAGGTCTATTCATTCACTAGATAATTTTACTATTTTTAAATTTTATTTTCCAATTATATACAAATAAAGTTTTCAATACTATTTTGCAAGTTTTTGAGTTCAAATTTTTTAACACCTTCACTTCCCTCCCTCTTCCCCATGATAGTGAACAATATGATATAGTTTGTACATGTACAAACATTTTAATATATTTCCATATTATTCATATTTGAAAGAATTAGAACTGATAAGGAAGGAAAAAGCATAAAGAGCTTTTAAAAACAGAGCATAGTATGCTTTGCTCTGGATTCAGCATCCATAGTTTCTTCTCTGGATGTAGATGGCATTTTACTTAACAGGTCTCACAGGATAGTCCTTGATCACTAAACTGCTGGAGAAGTTGCTTCCATAATAGCTGCTCATCTCACAATGATCTTGTTAATGTCGACAATATTCTCCTGGTTCTGCTTATTTTCCCAGGCATCAGTTCATGTAAGTCTTTCTGGGCTTTTCTGAAGTCAGGCCACACATGATATCTTACAGAACAATAGTACTTCATACCATTCATTTACCATAGCATGCAGTCATTCTCTAATTGATGGACATTATAAGTTCAAAATTTCACAACTGCATCTATTAGCTTACCATTGCTTTACACGGTCTTTCTTCTTCATTTTATTTAAAAAATTAATTTTAACTTTAACTTTATCTTTACTTATCCCTTCCCTTTTGTTAGCTTTCTTTCCCCTTCCTCCCTACTTCCCTGTAGGGAAGGACAAATTTCTAAACATATTTGGGAATGGATGTTATTCTCTCTTGAGCTAAATCTGTTGGGACTAAGTTTTACTCAGTACTCACATCCTCCCTTCTTTTCCTTTCCTATAATTTGTCTTTTGTGCTTCATCAAGTGGTATTATTTATCCTCTAATACTTTTTCTCCCTATATAATTCTATGTTTCATTCCTTGTTTTATACCTGTTTTGTACTCACACCCTGTGTCAAGCTATATTCCTTTCAATTGTCCTGATAGAAGTACAATTCACAAGCTCCAAAAGCATCCTTTCATCATAGTCAATAAGGAGGTTTTAGGGGAATGTGGCATTTGAAATTAAGAGAATGGATAAAATAGGAGTGGAGAGAAGAAAGGATTAAGTAGATGAGTCTATAGAAAATCAATTGGTGATCCTTTTGAGAAAGCAACAATTTTTTAAGCTGTTAAAATATCTTTACCAGCATTGAAAGAATAATGGTATTTCAAGGTTGAACCTGAAGATTCAGTGACTCAGAGTTTCATTAGTCAGGAGACCTGATATTTTTTGCCCTTGAAGTAACCTTTCTTAGAGAAAGGGTTTCAATATGAATTTGCAATGCCCCCTTTGCATTCTTTTTTTAATTGTAATTTTGCATTTTATTGCATTTTTTATTGTAGCACAGAATATCTATTTCTGGCAAATGTTCATATTTTTTATTCATCAATAAAATGATCATGTAATTTCTATCAATTTTTAAACATGACATTTTAAGAGCATGACTTCAGTCTTTAGTATGTAAAGAACATTAACTTATTCCTAAGCACATCATTTCCTTTAAAAATGCTCTTTTATTATCTTTATCATAAAATATTTGTCATATAGTTAAGACAGGAAACTAGATTGGAGGTTATATTCATGCAATTGCTTTTCCTCTAAGAAGTAGCTGCATTTCAGTGTGATCGATTTTGAATAATATAATACTTTTTACATCCTTCTGTTTGTCAGTTCTGCTTTATCTATACTTCATAAAATTTCTATTATTTTCTTTTTATTTCTTGGAAATTAATCACTAGAAATTGCAGTTTTCTTTTTTTGGGGAGTGTTTGATTTTTCCTATCATTCAGGTCACAAGATTGGTTTGTAATAAATGCATAGAATGGAGTACCTAAGAAATTTCCAACTGATTATACTGTTTAAAATTGAGATCCATAGGAAACTATCCCCCCTCCTCCCGAGGATCTTGGGCTTATCATTTCTCATGACTCCCCCCCCCCCCCTGTTTTCAATTAAACAAGAATATTCTTCAGTGTGGGAGATATCTATCTAAATAAATATGGGAAGCAGTGTGGTATGAGAAAAATAAAGAAAGTAATAAAAATATGAAATTTATGATATTGCTGAACCATACATCTACCTCCCAGGTTGTATCAGGACAGCTTGACATTTGCTTAGCCTAGGGAGTCCATGAGCTGTGGATCAGCTATTCTGACTCCTGTGCAACATTCTAAATGTTAAAAGTTTTTCTCTGGGCTGTTTCAGGACACTGATTTTGGGTTATGACTCTGAATAAGAATGGTCCTAGAGTCTAACTGATTTTCTCCTTTGAGAGATTCTTCTCTTGGATGCTAGTCAAGTGTACACTGGGTCAGTACAGTATAAATTGAGAGACAGTTCTGGGGTTATTCCAGTTATATAGACTAACTTGGTCAAATGTTTAGAATGATTTTGGTTTTCACCATGCATTTTGAATGTAGGAAACTTCCCAGGGATGTTCAACATGAGACCTTCATGGGATACTGGATCCCTTATAGGGACTTTAGTATTTTATTATTTTGCTTTGGCTCAAAAGAATAAATTGAAGGCTGGAGATCAGAGAAGTAGTACAACAAGTGAAACTGGAATAAAATAGAGAACTTTCAGATCTAGAGACTGACCACTATAGTAATTTATTTGTCAGGGTCACTGATATATCCAAATGAATCTGCTACTGATATATTAAATGATTACAGTTAATTTTCTGAATTATTTTTAATTAATTAAAATCTAGAACTAAAATGGATTTAAAATGGCAATGAATTGCGCTAGTTTATCTGTTTTAATGGAACAAATTAATCCATTAAAATTATAGCTTTGCTTGTTACTTAAGTAGAATCTTTTCCCCACCTTCCTCCTTTGAAAAATTCTTAGTAGAGTATCTACCACATGGAAGATATTTAATAAACATGCGTTCTTTTTCTTTTCCTTCCCCTTTTTTATTTCAAACACAGTCTTTTTTCTTCACTTTGTAACTTAGAACAGTTTTACCAAGAATTACAATGAATTTTAAATTTCTGGATGATGGAAGCAAATGACTGAATTGGCACCTCATAGTGTTTTAGTCTGACATTTTAATCCTAACATATTTACATATGGTCATCAAATCCATTTTAAATTAATGAAATATTCCCTTTTTAAATGTTCATATTATCTTTATTATAGTGACATAAATTACCCTGATACAGGGAGAAGAAATATAATGAAACCTCACTTCATTTTTTAAAAATTTCTCCACATTGAGTTTTATATCATAATATATATAATATGATGAGGATTTACTATATATATATATATATGTATACATTTATTATGCATAATAGCCATGGTATAATATTATACTCTAGAAATGCAGAGACAAAAATGAAATAGTTTCTCTATCTCAAGGCTCTTACATCATCCTGAGCATTACAATATATACATAGATAAAGAAAATTAATTTAGAAAATGAGAGAGGTTTACAAATAGGAACTATAAGGAAAGATTTCATAGAGGAAATATCACCTTGACTGGGTCTTGGAAGAAGACAGAACTATTAGAGGTCTAACGGAAGAGCAAATATATTCCAGATATACTTGCTTGTGTGGTTTGTGTAAAAATACAAAGATGGGTCATAGAATGCTGTACTCTGAGCACATCTAAGTGGAAGTCATATTATGGAAGACTAAAAACTGACTGACTTTTTGTTTTTATCCTAGAAATAAATCATGGATCATTAATGGTTTTTTAATATAAAATCACTTGTTCAAATTGAGGACATCTTAGGAAGATGTTTTATCAGAGTAGTTTGAAAAGGGATATGATGAAAGAAACAGGATGATCAAAAATGAATCTCTTGAATAGTTTAGCTAGTTTAGCTAAAAGTATTAGAAGTTTCAATGTCATGAAGTGTAGAGGAGTAGAAATAGAAGCAGTAAAATTTGGATATTTACAGGCTAGGGTGGTGAGGGGACAAAGTAAAGAATTACCCCAAGGTTGAAAAACTTCATTTATTACAATAGTGTCTGATCCTTTGGGGCCCCATTTGGATACTGGAGGGGTCTGCCATTTCCTTTATTAGTTCATTTAATGGATGAGGAAACTGAGGCAAACACAGTTAAGTGACTAGCCCAGGTAACACAGCCAGTAAGATTCAGAAGGCAGATTTTAACTCAGGAAGATTAGTCCTTGACTCCAGGTCTAGCCTTCTGTTTACTGTGCTGTCGAGCTGAATATAGGTGGGCATTCCCTCTACCAACATACCATCATGCCTTTTAGAGATATTTATTGAAGTTGAATACACACACACACACACACACACAAACATATACATATGTGTGTGTGTGTGTGTGTGTGTGTGTATAAAAAGAATTCTAAGAAAACAAGATGCATTTGGTTGAATGCTTCTGTATCATCAAAGGATCAGAAGAGACTATATGGAAAGTGATACTTGAATCTGAAAAGAAACCAAGAGATCCCAGAGGTAGAAGCATGAATGAAGATTTTTTTCAAGCACAGGGAGAGGGTGCAGTGCATTGATACCAGAAGTGAGGAATCATGTGTCAAAAAAGAGTGGAAAGGGATAGTTTGACTAGATTATTATCTAGTCATGAAAGTTCCATAAAAGGTAATGATTCTGTGTTTTTGCATGTATGTGTTGCATCTGTTAAACCACAGCTTTTATAACTGTCTGCATAAGAGATGGTGATAAATGTTGCTATCCTCAAAGCATTGAAATAAATTATTATTAGTAATATATATATATATATATATATATTTTAATCTGAAGATCTTTGTTATCTTTAAGAAGAAAAAAGCAGTTTTGATATTTGTTTGATAAAGCTTTTATGATTCTTATAGTCTGAGAGAAAATAAAATATATTTTCAAAGATTATGTCAACATTATAGGCTATTCCGAGAGACTATTTTAAGAAAATGAAATATGAGTGAAATATAATTTTTCTTCTAAGCCTTTTCTGTTTGAGCAAGTAGTCTAAATGTGCCAACTTTGTTAATTCAGTTACAATGAAATCTGTAGAAAACTCAATCCTTCCCAGAAATGGAAGATTTTGTTTCTTGTTCTGAGTGAGTAGGTACTCTTGTTCTCTTACTGAGTAATCAGAACAATTTTTCAAAACTCTTTTATGCCAAAGAAAATCAAAACCCACTTTATTCTGAAATGGAGCAGTGTCCTTGGTGTTTACTGGGAAGAAAAGAATTCTATTCAGTTCTCAATGAAATAGACAAATTATTCAGACAAAGACATAAAATATGGACCCTAGAGGCACAATAGAAGCAGGTGTCACCATTGTGTTTAGAGAGTGCATGGGAATTTCTATAAAGGTTGATGCTGATTTTTAGAGGAACCCTTAATATAGCCTAGAGACAGTAAAGAAGAGGAGCATTATAAAGAGTTAGGTGGAATCTTAATAGAAAAACAGAATGATTATGTCATTTCAGGGTCCCCAAGGGTCTCCAGTTGTTACTGGGAAGCTGCCCATCTTATTATACATTTTGGAACACTGAAGAGAGTACTGATTCTGTAGTCAGAATAAGTGACTTCAATTCCTGGGTCTGTCACTTAATATTTATTTAAGAAAATACTTGATCCATA
Source organism: Macrotis lagotis (assembly GCF_037893015.1). Lineage (NCBI taxonomy): Eukaryota > Metazoa > Chordata > Mammalia > Peramelemorphia > Peramelidae > Macrotis > Macrotis lagotis. The sequence continues at coordinate 531,048,975 of NC_133658.1, forward strand.
ATTTTCTCTAATATTAACTACTTCTTATATTAAATATCACAATATTTAATTATAGGTAGCTGGATGGCACAGTAGATAGAACTGTAGACCTGAAGTCATCAGGACCTATGTCCAAATGTAGTCTCAGATATTAACTGAGTGATCCTGGTCTGCCTCAGTTTTCCTCAGTTGTAAAATGAGGAATAATAATAGCAACTACCTTGCAAAAATTTTTGCATTTGTAAAGTATCAATGATGACTAACACATGATATATAAATTGTTATTGACCTCCCCTCTCCTAATATCTATGTGACTCAGGTGAATCATTTAATCTCTCTTGGGTCTTATATTTCTTATCCTTCATAGAATGAATGTGTCAAAATAGAGACCCATTAAATTCCTTTCCAACCCTATATATGACATTATGAAGCTATTATGGTTCCTTCCATACTCTCTACTTCAGTCAAATTATAGCCTGTCTGGGGTTCATTATACATGACGTTCCATCTTCATGTCTTTCCACTGATTATTAATTGTCTAGGATGTTCTTCTTCCTCACATATGAAATCATAGCTCTCTCCAACTTCAAGAAAGTTTTTTTTAATAAGTATGCATTTAATATTTTTATCAATTAAGTATAAAAACAATTTTAGCACTAGATTTTAAAAAAATTGAGTTAAAAATTGTCCTCCTCCCTTCTTCTCCTCTTCCCCTCATTGAGAAAATAAGCAATTTGACATGTTATACTCATGCAAAACATATTTCCATTTGCAGGCCAAAAACTCCCAAGAAAAATAAAATATGCCAAACAAAGTGTGCTTTGAACTATAATCAGGATCTGTCAATTCTTTCACTAGAGATGGATAGCATGTATCTCATTAGGCCTTTGGAGGGATAGCTAGGTAGTCAAATGATTGGCACATTGGCCCTGAAGTCAGGAAGACCTGAGTTCAAATACTGCCAGACTTGACACTTATGAGCTGTGTAACCCTGGGTTAGTCACTTAACTCAGATTACTTCTCCAATAAAAAAAGTCCTTTGGAATTGTCTTGGATCATGTATTGCTGAGAACAGCTGAGTAAGTCATTCACAGTTGATCATTTAACAATATTGATGTTATTGTGAACAATATTCTCCTGGATCTGCTCTTTTTCCCTTTGTATTAGTTCATGCTAGTCCAGGTTTTTCTGAAAGTAACTTGCTCATTATTTTTTATATTACAATAACATTCAATCACAATCATATACCACATATACATCTGCAATGTAGGAGTTGGTGGACCTACTCCAGCAGCTGGTGGTGCTGTCCCTGCTGCAGGTGCTGCTCCTGCTAGCACAGCTGCCCCAGATGAGGTGAAGAAAGAGAAATAAAAAAAGAAGCTGAGGAGTTCGATGATGACATGGGTTTTGTTCTGTTTGACTAAATATTTTTTGTAACATTAAATGAAAAGCTTGATTCAACTAAAAAAGAACTATTAAATTCGAACATCTAGATTCTTTTTATTTTATTTTTATTTCTCTGGGATACACACCTAGTAGTGGTATTATATGTCAAAGTAAAGAGTTAGAAATAGTTCCAAACTATTCTCCAAAATGCTTCAATCATTTCATAACTCCACCAACAATGCATTTGATGTCTCAGTTTTCCCACAAACTCACCAACATTTGTCATTTTTCCTCTTAGGTCATATTAGTCAATTTGATAGGTATGGAATATTACCTGAGAGTTGGTTCCATTTGTGTTTCTCTAATTATTACTGATTGAGAATATTTTTTCATGTGAATATAGGAAGCTTTGATTATTGTGTCCTGAAAAATGCCTGTTCATATCCTTTTACCATATAGTGATTGGGGGAAGGCTCTTATTTTATAAATTTGACTTACAAATGAAGAATAAATATCTTAAAATTATATAAATTTTTAAATTTTATAAATTTTCTAAAATTGATTATAAATTATAAAATTTATGAATTTGCCTTATTTTATAAATTTATAAACTTCTTTATATGTTTGAGTAATGAAACCTTTATCAGAAACAGTTTTTATAATTTTTTCATAGTTATGATTACAACTTGGGTATTTCCCACAATCCTATTTTTTTCCAGTTATACTCCCTAATTTCTTCCCCTTCCATTCTCAAAAGTGTTTTGTTGCTACTATCTCCCCCAATCTGCCGTTTCTTTTTTTTAGACCTTGCTTCTCTTATCCCCTTTTCCCCCTCATACTTTCCTGTAGGATAAGATAGATTTTTGTATCCAAATAAGTATGGATGTTATTCCCTCTTCCTTTCTGAAATCTTTGCCCCAGTTTTGTACCTAGATTATATCTCTGACAATGTTGTATATTTTCAGTACTGCTGAGATCATTGAGTAAACGTACTATCTAATTGATTTTCTTTTCATCCTCAGGGTTAAGAATAATGTTTGGCACAAGATAAGTGATTAATAAATCTACATGGAGTCATTGATTCATACTGTGTCCTTCTGACTAGCCTACTGACTGATCTTCAAATATTGTGTTTCTTGTTAAAGAAATCATTCCTTTTCTCTTATACTTTTTAGTTTTCTGTTTTGTGGGTTTTCTTATCCTATTATGCTATTAAGTCTATGAAGGAAGATTTTTTAAAAAAAAATGTATTTCTAGAATTTAGCACATTGTCTGGCATCTAGGAGATTTAATACTATTCTATTGCACAAGCTATCCTCCATGGCTAGAAGACTATTCACTCCCTCCCCCTTATGAATCTTAAAAACCCTTATATTCTCTCAAAGTTCAAGTTAAGTATCATCCCTTATACAAGGATTTTTCTGACACTGTGAGTGGTTAGTGTCTTTTCCTGAAAATATTTCATATTTAATATGTGTATATTTTCCTAGACAATGACAGTAACAAGAAAACCTACCAAAACTTAAGGGGTATAGCCAAAGCAGTTCTTAGGGGATATATTATTTGTCTAAATGCTTATATGAATAAAATAAAGAAAAAAATCAATGAATTAAACATACAATTAAAAAATAGAGAAATAACGAATTAAAAATCTCCAAATAAATACCAAATTAGAAATTCTAAAAATTAAAAAAATCAAAAGCAAGAAAACTATTGAACTAAAAAAAACAAGAGTTGCTTGTATTAAAAAAACAATAAAATAGATCAACCTTTGTTAAATTTGATTAAAAAAAGAAAGGAAAAACCAAATTACTAGTATCAAAAATGAAAAAGTGAACTCACCATAAATGAGGTGAAAAGTTAATGTAATAATTTGGAACTATTTTGCCCAACTGTATGCCAATAAATTTGATAATCTATGTGAAATGGAGGAATATTTACAAAAATATAAATTGCCCAGATTAAATGCAGAGGAAATTAAATACCTAAATGACCCTATCTCAGAAAAAGAATTTCAATAAGCCATCAATGAACACCCTAAGAAAAAATCTCCAGGGTCAGATGGATTTACAAGTGAATTCTATCAAACATTTAAGGAACAATGGGTTCCAATTCTACATAAACTATTTGGAAAAATAGGTGAAGGTGGAACTCTGCCTAATTCCTTCTATGACACCAATATGATGCTGATACACCAGGAAGAGTCAAAACAGAGAAGGAAAATTATAGACCAATTTCCTTAATGAATATGGATGCAAATATCTCAAACAAAATCTTAGCAAAGTGATTACAGCAAGTTATCACTATGATAATACACTATGATCAAGCAGGATTTATTCTAGGAATGCAAGGTTGGTTCAAGATTAAGAAAACTGTCAATATAATTGACTATATCAATAAGAAATGTAACAGAAATCATATGATTATCTCAATAGATGCTGAAAAAGCCTTTGACAAAATGCAGCACCCATTCCTACTAAAAACCCTAGAGGGGTTTTTTCCTTATTAAGGAATTATTAAGGAATATTGTTCCTTATTAAGGAATAAATGGATTATTCCTTAAAATGATAAGTGGTATCTATCTGAAACATCAACAAGCAATATATGCATTAGGGATAAGCTAGAGGCATTCCCAATAAAATCAGGGGTGAAACAAAGATGCCCATTATCACAACTACTATTTAATATTGTATTAGAAATGTTAACTTCAGCAACAAGAGAAGAAAAAAAAATTGAAGGAATTAGAATTGGGAAGGAGGAAACAAAACTCTCTTTGCAGATGGCATGAGGGTATACCTAGAAAACCCTAAAAATCATCTAAAAAACTCCTGGAAATAATTAGCAACTTTAGCAAAGTTGCAGGATATAAAATAAATCCACATAAATCCTTAGCATTTATATTTATTACTAGCAAAATACAGCAGCAAGAGTTAGAAAGAGAAATCCCATTTAAAATAACTTCAGAATACTTCAAAATACTTGGGAGTCTACTTGTCAAGGTAGACTCAGAAACTCTATGAAAACAACTATAAAAACTTTTCACACAAATAAAACCAAATCCAAATAAATGGGCAAATAACAACTGCTCATGGATAAGCCGAGTTAATACAATAAATATAATAGTAATGACAAGTCTATCTAAATTAAGCTACTTATTTAGTGCCATAACAATCACATGTCCAAAAAAGTACTTTAGTGAACTAGGAAAAAATTGTAACTAAATTCTTTTGGAGAAAGAAAAAGTCAATAATACCAAGGGATTTAATGAAGAAAAATGCAAAAGAAGGCTACTTAGTCCTACCAGATCTAAAATTATATTATAAAGCATCAACCATCAAAGCTGTCTGGTACTGACTAAGAAACAAAGTGATGGCTCAGTGGAAAAGCCTAGGTGCAAAAGAGAAATCAGGAAATGATTATAGTAATCTGCTGTTTGTTAAACCCAAGGAGTCTAGTTTCTGGGATAAGATCTCTCTCTTCAATAAAAACTGTTGGGAAGACTGGAAGACAATGTGGTAGATAATATGATTAGACCAACATCTCCTACTCTATACCAAGATAAGATCAAAATGGGTACAAGATTTAGATATAAAAGAAAATAGTATAAGCAAAGTATGAGAACAAGGAATAGTTTATCTGTCAGATCTATGGGAAGGGAGCAGTTTATGACTAAGGAAGAGATGGAGAACATCATTTTAATTTTTAATTTTTTTTTTAGTTTTTGCAAGGCAATGGGGTTAAGTGACTTGCCCAAGGCCACATAGCTAGGTAATTATTAAGTGTCTGAGGCTGGATTTGAACTTAGGTACTACTGACTCCAGGGCTGGTGCTCTATCCACTGCATCACCTAGCCACCCCCTGGATTATTTTGATTACATTAAATTAAAAAAGCTTTTGCACAAACAAAACCATTGTACCAAGATCAAAAGAAATATCGTAAATTGGGAAACAACTTTCACAACTAGTGTTTCTGACAAAGAACTCATTTCTAAAATATATAGAGAACGGATTCATAAAAAAATAAGCCACTCCCCAATCGTCAATTGATCAAAGGATATGCAAAGGCAATTTTTAGACGAGGAAATCAAAACTCTATTCATATGAAAAATTGCTCTAATCATTATTAGAGGAAAGCAAATTAAAGCATCTAGGAGGTACCACCTTACATCTAAGATTGGCCAATATGACCAGAAAGGACAATGGTCAATTTCGAAGGGATGTAGGAAATCTGGGACACTAATGCATTGTTGGTGGAGTTTTGAACTGATCCAACCTTTCTGCAGAGCAATTTAGAATTATGCTCAAAGAGCAAGAAACATGTGCATGCCCTATGATCCAGCAGTACCTCTCTACTGGGTCTATACCCTGAAGAGATCATGAAAAAGAGTAAAAACATCACTTGTACAAAAATATTCATCAAAACTCTGTTTGTGGCAGCAAAGAATTGGAAATCAAGGGGGGATGTCCAGTAATTAGGGAATGGTTGAACAAATTCTGGTACATGTATGAGATGGAATACTATTGCTCAATTAGAAATCAGGATGTGATTTCAGTGAAGCATGTAAAGACTTGCATGAACTGATGCTGAGTGAGATGAGCAGACCATTATATACTCTAATAGCAACAAGGGACTTGCTGAATCTGTAATTGCAATAATTAGGGACAGTTTTAGGGTTTCTTTGATGGAGAATATCATCTGTAAACAGAGAAAAAAATTGTTATAATCAAGGCCCAAAGATTATTATATTCATTTTTTTTGAAAAAAAAGTTGTCTTAAATATTACATAAGTTGGCTATACTTTATTTCTTCCCCAAGGTTAGGTTTTTCCTCTCAACACATTCAATTTTAATCAGTGCTTATGGAAACAATGTAAAGATTATCAGATTGCCTTCTGTTGGAGGAGGGAGGAGGGAAGGGAAGAAAGGGGGGGAATTGTAAAATTCAAAACCTTAACAAAATGATTGGTAGAAACTACTATTGTACATAATTGAAAAACAAATAAAATATTTACATAATAAAAAGACCATATAACACAAAAACCACAAAAAGTATCCCAAAATTCTTATATTCTCTCAAAGTTCAACTCAAATATCATTCCTTATATGAGTACATTTCTGTCACTTTGAGTGGTTAGTGCCTTTTTATGAAAATATTTCATATTTACTGTGTGTTTTCTATTTACCTATGTCCATATATTTTTTAAGTTTTATTAAAGATATTATTTGAGTTTTACAGTTTTCCCCCAATTTTGCTTCCCTCCCCCCACCCCCACCCCACAGATAGCACTCCGTCAGTCTTTACTTTGTTTCCATGTTGTACCTCGATCCAAACTGGGTGTGATGAGAGAGAAATCATATCCTTAAAGAGAACAGAATTCTCAGAGGTAACCAGATCAAACCATAAGACATCTGGGTTTTTTTTCCCCGAATTAAAGGGAATAGTCCTTGTACTTTGTTCAAACTCCACAGCTCCTTATCTGCATACAGATGGTACTCTCCTTTGCAGACAGCCTAAAATTGTTCCCAATTGTTGCGCTGATGGAATGAGCAAGTCCTTCAAGGTTGAACATCACTCCCATGTTGCTGTTAGGGTGTACAGTGTTTTTCTGGTTCTGCTCATCTCACTCAGCATCAGTTCATGCAAATCCCTCCAGGTTTCCCTGAAATCCCATCCCTCCTGGTTTCTAATAGAAAAATAGTGTTCCGTGACATACATATACCACAGTTTGCTAAACCATTCCCCAATTGAAGGACATTTGCTGGATTTCCAATTCTTTGCCATGACAAACAGGGCTGCTATAAATATTTTTGTACAAATAATGTTTTTACCCTTTTTCCTCATCTCTTCAGGGTATAGACCCAGTAGTGCTATTTCTGGGTCAAAGGGTATGCACATTTTTGTTGCCCTTTGAGCATAGTTTCAAATAGCTCTCCAGAAGGGTTGGATGAGTTCACAGCTCCACCAACAGTGTAATAGTGTCCCAGATTTCCCACATCCCTTCCAACAATGATCATTATCCTTCCTGGTCATACTGGCCAATCTGAGAGGTGTGAGGTGGTACCTCAGCGAAGCTTTAATTTGCATTTCTCTAATAATTAATGATTTAGAGCATTTTTTTCATATGGCCATGGATTTCTTTGATCTCCTCAAGTATTTTACACTGTCTGAGGTTACTTTGAATGGGATTTCTCTTTCTAGCTCTTCCTGCTGTTTCTTGCTAGTCATATATAGGAAAGTTGATGATTTATGGGGGTTTATTTTATAACCTGCAACTTTGCTAAAATTGCTAATTGTTTCCAGTAGTTTTTTAGATGATTTCTTGGGATTCTCTAGGTAGACCATCATGTCATCTGTGAATAGTGAGAATTTTGTCTCTTCCTTCCCAATTCTAATTCCTTTAATTTCTTTTTCTTCTCTAATTGCTGCTAACATTTCTAATACAATATTGAATAGTAGTGGTGATAATGGGCACCCTTGTTTAACCCCTGATCTTATTGGGAATGCCTCTAGCCTCTCCCCATTGAGTAATGCTTGTTGATGGTTTCAGATAGATACTGCTAATTATTTTAAGGAACGTCCATTTATTCCTACACTCTCTAGTGTTTTTAATAGGAATGGATGCTGTATTTTGTCAAAACCTTTTTCAGCATCTATTGATATGATCATATGGTTTCTGATAGGTTTGTTATTGATATAATTGAGTATACTAACAGTTTTCCTAATATTGAACCAAACCTGCATTCCTGGAATAAATCCTTCTTGATCATAATGTATTATCCTAGTGATGACTTGTTGTAGTCGTTTTGCTAAGATTTTATTTAGGATTTTTGCATCTATATTCATCAGGGAAATAGGTCTATAATTTTCTTTGTCTGTTTTAACTCTTCCTGGTTTAGGAAGCAGTACCATATTGGTTTCATAAAAAGAGTTAGGCAGAGTTCCATCTTTCCCTATTTTTCCAAAGAGTTTATATAGGATTGGAACCAATTGTTCCTTAATTGTTTGGTAGAATTCACCTTTGAATCCATCAGGGCCTGGAGATTTTTTTTAGGGAGTTCACTAATGGCTTGTTGAATTTCTTTTTCTGAGATAGGGTTGTTCAGGTATTTAATCTCTTCTTCATTTAACCTGGGCAACTTATATTTTTGTAAATATTCATCCATTTCACTTAGATTATCAAATATATTGGCATAAAGTTGGGCAAAATAATTTTGAATTATTACTTTAATTTCCTCCTCATTGGTGGTGAGTTCACCTTTTTCGTTTATAATACTAGCAATTTGGTTTTCTTCTTTCTTTTTTTTATCAAATTGACCAGAGGTTTATCAATTCTATTGGTTTTTTCATAATACCAACTTTTGGTTTTATTTATTAATTCAATAGTTTTTTTTTGCTTTCAGTTTTATTAATTTCTCCTTTAATTTTTAAATTTTCTAATTTGGTATTTGATTGGGGATTTTTGATTGGTTCTTTCTCTAATTTTTTTAGTTGCATATTTAGTTCATTGATTTCCTCTTTCTCCAATTTATTCATATAAGCATTTAGAGCTATAATATATCACCTGAGAGTTGCTTTGAATGAATCCCATATGTTTTGGTATGTTGTTTCAATATTATCATTATCTAGGATAAAATGGTTAATTCTTTCTATAATTTGTTTTTTGGTCCACTCATTTTTTAAGATGAGGTTATTCAGTTTCCAGTTTGCTCTGGTTCTATATCACCTTGGCCCAGTATTGCATATGACTTTTATTGCATTGTGATCTGAAAAAGATGTATTCACTATCTCTGCCTTTCTGCAGTTCATCATTAGGTTTTTATGTCCTAGTACATGGTCAATTTTTGTATAAATTCCATGTACTGCAGAGAAAAAGGTATATTCCTTCCTGTCCCCATTCAGTTTCCTCCATAAGTCTACCATATCTAATTTTTCTAACAATCTATTTACCTCCCTAATTTCTTTCTTGTTTGTTTTATGATTTGATTTATCTAGATCTGATAGCGGGAGGTTGAGGTCTCCTACTAGTAGAGTTTTGCTGTCTATGTCTTCCTGTAATTCTTTCAGCTTCTCTTCTAAGAATTTGGGTTCTGTCCCACTGGGTGCATGTATATTCAATATTGAAATGACTTTATTGTCTATGGTACCTTTTAGGAGGATAAAGTTTCCTTCCTTATATCTATTAACTCTATCTATTTTTGCTGCTGATTTGTCTGAGATAAAGATTGCTACGCCTGCTTTTTTTACTTCAGCTGAAGCAACATATATTTTGCTCCAACCTTTTACCTTTACTCTATATGTATCTCTCTGCTTCAAATGAGTTTCTTGTAAGCAGCATATTGTAGAATTCTGGTTTTTAATCCATTCTGCTTTGCTTATGTTTTAAGGGAGAGTTCATCCCATTCACATTCAAGGTTATGATTACTAATTCGTTATTGCCCTCTGTGCTTTTCCCCCCTTTCCCCCCCTTTTATCCATATTCCCCAGTATTTTGTTTTTGAATACCACCCCCTTCAGTGTGTTTGCCCTCCTATATCACACCCTCCCCTTTCTTTCCTCTTCACTGTTCCCTTCCCTTCCTTTTGTTATTTCCCCTTATTTCCTCCACTCCCCTTCCCTTTCTCTGTCCCCCCCTCCCCTTTTCCCCTTTTAATTCTTGAAAGGTTAGATGTGTTATAAGTTAACTGAGTATGTGCAGGTTGACTTTAAGCCAAGTCTGATGGGAAGAAGATTCAGGTGTTTCTCCTCTACTCCCTTCTTCCCCTCTATTACCATTGATTTTTGTACCTCTTAGTGTAATGAGATTTGTCCCATTCAATCCTCTCCTTCCTCCCGTCTCTTTCCTGTCCCCCTTTTTAGGGAGGTAGTGTATTTTTTTAGATCATTCTATCTAAGTCATAGAAAATTGTGAGTGTCTGTCCCTTCTAGTTCAGTATATTCTGTTGAATAGAGTCCAAATTCCTGAGAGTTATTAGAGTCTTTCTCCCCAGTGGAGTTAAAGCCAGTTACATCCCATTAGATATCAGTCTCATGGATAGGTCATGGATGTCCATCATTTTTGGCTAGGTATATTCTCTCTGTTAGAGTTATATTTCTCAGGATTTGTGAGAGTCTCTACTCCCCCCCCCCCCCACACCCCATGCTGGGATATAGCCAGTTTCAACTTGCTGGATTGCATTTTTTTCCTTTTACTGCTCCCCCCCCCCCTTTATTTACCTTTTCATGTGTCTCTTGAACCTCCTGTTTCATATCCAAATTTTCTGTTTAGCTCTGGTCTTTTCTTCAGAAATTTTTAGAATTCTCCCATTTCGTTAAATGTCCATCTTTTTCCCTGGAAGAGAAGGCTCAGCTTTGCAGGAAAGTAGTTTCTTGGCTACATTCCAAGCTCCCGTGCTCTTTGAAATATCTTGTTCCAGGCCCTTCGATCCCTTAAAGTTGATGTAGCCAGGTCCTGCGTGATCCTTACTGTGGCTCCTTGATATTTAAATTGTTTCTTTCTGGCTGCTTGCAGGATTTTCTCTTTTATCTAATAGTTCTGGAGTTTGGACACAATATTCCTTGGTGTTTTCCTTTTAGGATCTTTTTCTGGTGGGGATCGATGTACTCTTTCAATAACTACTTTGCCCTCCGATTCCATGATGTCAGGGCAGTTTTCCATCACTAGATCCTGTAATATTAAGTCCAGGCTTTTTTTCTCTTTGATGTTTTCAGGAAGTCCTATAATTTTCAGGTTTCCCCTTCTCGATCTATTCTCGAGGTCAGTGGTTTTGTTGATCAGGTATTTCACATTTGCTTCTATTTTTTCTATTTTTTGATTAACTGACTCTTGTTGTCTTGTGGAATCATTAGTTTCTGTAGACTCCATTATTTTTTGGGGGGAGGAGTTTTCTTCATTAACCTTTTCCAATTGGTCCATTCTACTTTAGAACGAGCTTTCCATTTGACCAATTGAGGTTTTGAGAGAATTAATTTCTTTTTGCATTTGCTCATGTGAGGATCTGAGAGAATTATTCTCATTTTGTAATTGTCCAATTGATGATCTGAGAGATTTATTCTCCTTTTGTGTTTGTCCAGTTGTACTTTCAAAGGTTTTGTTTTCTTGTTGCAAGGTATTAATTGTCTCCCCCAGATTTTCCAGTTGATTTTTAAACTCCTTCCTTATTTCTTCAAGGAAGTCTTTCTGTGCTGGAGACCAGATTGTATTCTCCTCAGATGTTCCAGGTCTCTCTGGGTTGGGGGTCTTTCCCTTCCAGGAATTTTTCTATGGATCCACCTTTCTGCTGACCCTTCTTCATTATGCTAAGACTTTGAGTTGGGTGGGGCTGGTTCACCTGGGCTTGGGATCTCTAAAGGCTTTACTGAGTGCAGTTTCCCTGGCTGTCCAGTAGGAGGTGCTGGTTGCCCTCTCTGGGGTGTCTGTGACCTTGGTTGCAAGGCCTTCTCCCTTTGCTTGAGGGAGGGAATTGGAGCTATTGAATTCTTTTGCCTTTAATCAATGGTAGGCTTTAACCTGGCCTGAGGTGATTCCTCAGCTGGGCTGGTTCTTTTGCTCACACACCTGGGCCTGAGGCAGAAATAATTTGCATTTGTTTGGGAGGAGGCCTCAGTGCAATGGAGGCGTGGGCTCAGAGTTTCTCAGACTTGAGGAGCCCAGGGATGGTGTCCACAGCTGTCCTTCACCAGACCTCTCCCTGCAGCCCCTTCCCCAAGCTCCAGTGGGACAGCACCAACACCAGCGCCTCTGCTTCCCCGCGGACCCAAGCCCCCTTTGTCCAGCCCCACCACTGATCCAGCAGGTCTGGCTCTCTGGCCCTCAGACTCCCGGTTCGGATTCAGCTGTTGGTCTGGCTGATCTTCCCTGGGAGCTCAGACTCACCTGCTGGTACTCAGCCAAGGCTGCTGTGGGAGACAAATCCTGAGGTAGATTTTCCTCTCCTGGCTTTTCTTTCTGGGTTTCCTGGTTTGGATTTCTTTTAAGAGGTTTGTTTCATGTGATAGATGGGGAAGAGATCAGGAGACTTTAGAACTGTTCCTATCTTCTCTCCACCATCTTGGCCGGAAGTCTCCGTCCATATACTTTCTGCACAATAAAATGCAAGGTGCTTGAGAGAGGGTAAAGTTAGTTCTTTTCTTTCTATCCTCAATATGTAGAATGGAGGTTTAATCATTAGGTGATGCTTAATAAATGAATGATAAGTCAATGGACTTGTCATTTCATTGCTAGTCCTTTTGAGAAATAGACATTTTCCATTTATTTATATTTCTTCTTAAAGAGGCAGAGTTTTGGATATGAGTGTATTTTAATATGGTTGTCTTTTATAATGTCTTCAGTCTTAATTCAAACAATTCAATATCATCTGTGTACAGGAAAATATAGAGGAAATCACCCTCCACAGGGAATCTCTCTACCATATTGATTTCAATGATTATAGCAAACATCTTTGAAAACAATTTCCAGCTTTATTTAATTTTACTTGTTTTATACCTATGAATGAATAGGTCTTAAATATTTGAAGTTCATTGACCAGATATCACATCTTGTGACTATCATCAAATCTGTTATGATTTTTAATCTAAGCATCAACTGTTCTTCATTTTAGAGACGTCATTAAGGATTTTTTTTTAAGAATAAGATTTCGGGAGGGAGGGCGAATAATTATAGTATCTTATATTTTCTGTACCTTTCATTTAATTATGTGAACTTTAGGATATGGTCTGCTTTAGAGAATAATTTCTAAAAATTTCCCATTATGTTTCAATGTTTTCATCCAGGACACCATATATATATCTATATATATATATATATATATATATATATGCATATGGGTCAATAGTGATAAAGGTTCTCTTGAATGAAGAGATGTGAGGCCCAGGTATGCCATGGTCCAGGTATGTCAAACTGTCTTCATCACTTGGATCAACAACTTCCTTCAAACACATATGGGGGAGATTCCAGACACTTTATTGATGATTTATAAAAATTTATGACAATTCCATAGAATTGTTATTTAAAATACAATACTTTCTTTTAATATATCCATCAACCAGGGAAGCAAATCCTGTGATGAAAGTGCCAGTCATCCCCACCAACCACCAGTCAACCTCCACATATTACTTAAAGAAACCAGCATAAATGAAACAAAGAGGTCCCCTGAGTGAGATAGGGAAGTAGCCTCAAGTACTAAATAAGTCAAAGTATTATGACAACCTTGACCAGCATATCTCCTTAAACCCTAAACCCAAGAACCCTTGAGATAATTGTACTGAATAAAAAAATTAAGAATGCACATTATCATGTGCTCTGCCACTTCAAACTAAAGACTATGAGATATTTGCATATGACTCTCAGTTGAAGCATTCCATATATCTTTGGTCCTCTATTAGGATGAGAACTCCTTGAGAACAGAATGTCTTTCTTTATCTATTTATATCACCAAGACTGAGGGCAGTGCTTTGCACATAATAAATTCTTAAGAGAATTAAAGTCATTCTCTTGAATAATGAGTGTGAGGTGGAACTTCAATGCTGTCTTCATTTGCATTTTTCTTATTATTAGTGACAAGGGATTTTTTTCATTTGACTATTAAATACTCAGATTTCTTTCTTTGTCAATTATCTACTGATATTATTTAATGATTTGTCAATTGTATAATGATTCTAACTTTTAAGAACTTCAACCAATTCTTCAAATTTCTTAGAGATGAGGCCTTTATCAGAGAAAATTCTTTTCTTCAGTTCTTTTTCAAGGCAATAGGGTTAAGTGACTTGCCCAAGGTAACACAGCTATGTAATTATTAAGTGTCTGGGTCACATTTGAACTCAGGTCCTCCTGACTCTAGGGCTGGTGCTCTATCCACTGTGCCACCTAGATGATCCTATCAGAGAAAATTCTTGCAAAAAATTTTGCCTTTTCTACTCTCAATTGTACTATTTTAATTTATAAAGTTTAAAAATATCATGTATTCAAATTGTTCATTTTACCTTATCTATTCTCTCTATTTTTAACTGTAATTCAATTCATTATATTCAATAACATCTTTGAGCAAAAGTTTAAAGCTGGGAAATTAACTCAATCTTAAAAAAAACTGGTGAGTCAAAGAACAAATCATAGAAATAACAGATACTTTCACGAAATAATTGCAATAAAAAAAATACCAAATTTTTGGAATGATCTAGTCATTGGGGGGGAACTGTACCTATAAATATTTTTATTAACAAAAAAGAAAAAAGGGATGAACAAAATGGCATATAACTAAAAAAAACAAAGAGCAAACAATAGTCTAATGTTAATTATATATCAAAACAGAAATTCTAAAGGTGCAGATATCCAAATAGATTTTCAAGCAAATTATATCTAATAAAATTAAAGTACAACATCACAAAAAACATATGCAAAATTAAGAAAAGAAAAGGTCCTATAATATTTCTTCTTTGAAAAAAGCTGTTTTGATATGGTAACTGAGAAAAGCAAAAATTAAGGAAGAGAATTATAAATAAACATCCCAAAAAGAGCATCTATTATAAAGTGTTGAATTTATAGCAGGGATGAAGACTCGGTTCAATATTAGAAAAAAACTGTAAACCTTATTGAACATATTAATAACAAGAATGAAAAAATAAACTTTATCAACTGATGAACAAAATGCTTTGATAAAATGGGACTCACATTTATCTTAAGTCTTTCTAATAAAAACAGGAATAGAACAAAAATTTCTAATGTCACTGTTTCTATTTGATATTGTACTAGAAATCCTTATGGCAAAAAGTAAAACAAGAAAAAGCCAATGAATAAAAGAAATTGAAGTAATATGCATAAAAGTAGAAGAAATAAGATCACTTTTTATAGATAATATAATAGTTTACTGAAAGAACCTAAACCAAAAATCAAATGAAATTTAAGTAAAACAAATACATCCAGCTTTCAGGATACAAAATCAGTGTACATAAACCGTAAGCTTTTTATATATTAGTAATGAAACAGTCCATCCATGAATTACTCCCCTTCCTCCTTATTTTTTTTCAAATTACTTCCCTGTTAAGAGCTTTATTATCCAGTGCCAGTGACTTTTACTGTTCTTTGTAGAAGACTCTCCATCTATAGAATATAGACTTTTCCTTTGTCTCTTCCTCCACTTCCTTCTCTGTATCTCTTGGCTTCAAGTGTCAGCTAGAATCTGAGGCTAAAAGTCTCAGTATCCCTAAAGTATACTAAAATACACTGCTTGACTCATATTAGGTACATAATAAATGACTATTGACCAAATGACTGATTACATTTTACTATATAAACATTTTTATAATGTTTAAAATATTCATGGAACCCAAATTTGCTCTTACCTATCATGGCTCGATACTTAAAAAAGTGTATACTGGCAGAGACTTTTTAACTCTATTTATTTCCTTATGTTTGTGATAACTTTGCACGTTTAAACATCTTTAGGAAAGGAAGAAAGTCAGAGCTAATCTGAAAATTACCTTTATCCATTTCCTGCTTTTCCAGAGTTATCAACTTGTTTAAACAAGTCAATTAGATCTTGCTATAATTACAAAAAATAATTTATCTTCTTTTAATTTTGAATTTTCTTGGACTTTTGATCTAACTTATGATATGAATACAATACATATAGAGTCAAGTCTGAATCTATGACCATTTCTATGGGTATTTTCTCCTTGTTAATATAGTCAATTCCATTTAAAAATGCATTTGGTGTTCAAGACGTTCATCTTCCTCTGACTAACAGGTAACAAAAAAAAAGATAGTGGGGGGAGGTAATGGGTATTAAGAGCTCTAAGAGAGTTTCATTAATCTTTAAGGTAGATTCGGAGGAAAGAGTTCAATTATCTATAATAGGCATATGGCTTTTAAGTAGTTTCTATTTCCCTCTTGAACTTCTTGATCCCAAACCATATTGCCCAACATAATTTTTATCAGCCTACTCTTCCCCCAATATTATATATTGACAGTTCGACAGATCTCAGATTCCTTATTAAATGCCCAGTTTTTTTTTCCATTTTGGAAAATGGTTTATAATTTCTCAGCTGCAATTGTATTTACTATATTTACTGTGGTCTGTTTCCTTATTATGAATATAGCAAGATCATCCAAAACATAATCTGCTGTCCTGATTAGCAACAATATTTACTATGCTACAGGAAGAAAAATGATAACTAATAACAACTGATATTTAGTAAATAAATATATAGCATATTGAAATGCTTGAAATATATTATCTCAATTGATGTTTATAACAATCTTGGGGGGTTTGTGGTATTTTTATTTTCATTTTTAAAGATGAGGAAACTAAAATAAAAAGACATTAGCAAGAAAGTAAGTGTCTGAAGTTGAATTTTAATTCAGATTTTTCCTGACTCCAATATGTCATGCATTGAATTACAAATGGCGAGTCAGAGCAAGATGATCCAAACCAAATTCTTCACACTCAATTTAAATATATATGTATATGTATGCATATATGTATATACCAAGAGAAATGCCAAAGATTCATATGTAAAATATCACCTTTTAAGGGACAGCAAGGTGGCACAATAGATAGAGAACTGACTCTGGAGTCAGAAGAACCTGAGTTCAAATTTGACCTCAGACACTTAATAATTACTTACCTGAGTGACCTTAGGCAAGTCACCTAACCCCATTGCCTTGCAAAAACCAAAAAAAAAAAATCATCTTCTTATCTAAGGTTCACAGACTAAACAAAATACAAAATTTTAAAATGAAAGTCAATTAATAAGCATGGACTATGCTAAGTTCTGAGGATACAAAAAGGGAGAAGGGAAGGTCAGATCATGTATTACATGTATTACAAGCAGTTAAAGGTATCATGGATGAACAATGAGAATTTGAGAATAGAGTAAGAATTGGCAAAGGACTTTATCTTGATGCCAAATGAGAATTATTTGAAAGAAATGGGGAATTTTATCCAAGTAAAATAAAGATACAAGGGAAAATATAATAGTTGGGGTCAAGAATTTGAAGAACTGCTAAATGGAAGAAATGATTTTTTTGTATGTTTAATTTGTTGACTCATACAGAAGGAATGCCTGAAAATTGCAAAGAAGTAATTTCAGGTTTGATTTTGGGAAATATTTAAAATAATTAGATCTATCAAAAAAATTAACAGGATTCTTCAGAAGGTACAGACATTCCTATGATTTGAAAACTCCAAGAAAAAGCTGAGTCATTTAGATTATGATTCAGACATGTTTGTGCATGGTTTACCTTGGAGGGCCCCTAAACCTGAAGTACTGTGGTTTTGTGATATTTTATATATGTGTGTGTATATATATATATATATATATATATATATATATATATATATATAATTTATTTTATCAATTATGTTACAGTGGGTAGATAGAACACTAAATTTTTAAGTATGCAAGATCATAGTTCAAATCCTGTCTCTTACACTTAATAAATGTGTGACACTGGGCAAGTCAGTTAACTTCTGTATAACTCAGTTTCTTTACCCATAAAATAAGGGTTATAAGAGTACCTATCCCGCAGGGTTGTTGTGAGGAAGCATGAAACAATAAATGTAAAGTGACTTGCAAACCTTAAAGTGATATACATATAAACACACATATATATGCATACATATGTAAATATATAAATGTAAATATATATACATATATACATATATATATATATAACTATTAGCTATTATGTCAAAATCTATATATAAGTTTTTGTTATTGTTGAATCATTTTAGTAATGCCTGACTCTTTGTGATCCCATTTGGAATTTTCTTGGTAAAGATATTGAAGTGATTTGCCATTTTCTTCTCAAGATCATTTCAGAAATGAAGAATAGTACTAGAATAGTAGTAGAATTCAAGGTCTGAGAACCTTAGTCTTCATTCAAAAGTTGGCCCTCTACCTAATACAGAAAGCTGAAATTTCCTCTAATATAAAAATATTTTTGAAAAGATGAGTTATTATTATATGGAATGTGGAAACATTAAATGCAATCTTATTAAGAAACAGTCACTTGTCACTTATGTTTAACTATTTTAGAAGCTTTAGCAATAGATACAAATAATAAATAAATGAAAGGACTAATAATAAATAGCAATGATAAAGTTAAAATATTTCTTGTTATATTTTCAATTGTTTACCTTGAAAACCTGAAATAAGGACAACAAAAATTAGGAAACTTATAAATGATATTACTAATGATTTGGCATAAAGCTAAAGCAGAAATATTCTCATTGCTATACAATACCCTGAAGAAATTAATGAATAGAAAAACATCCTTTGATGCAAAATATTTTAAATGTCTGGGATTTAATTTAAGTAGACATACAAAAGACATGTAGAAAAGAAACTCTAAAACTCTTTTTATTAGAAATGAATGAATAAATTAACCAATTTGTTGTAAAAATACCCTTCTTTCTGCTCACAATAGTCAACCCACTTCTGGACTATTGCTATACCTTTCTCCTTATTCCCCCTGCTTCAAGTGTCTCTTTCTTCTAAGGCATTCTTAACTCAGCTACCAAAGTGGTTTTCCTAAGGCACAGGTTGGAACATCTCAAACGTCTCTTACAAAATAAATTTCACTGGTTCCCTAACATCTTCAGAATCAAATTGAAAATGCTCTCTTTTCCATTTACATCCCTATCCTATCATTCCAATATCCTTATACTTCACTATTATCCAATTATTTTATAATTTAGTTACAATGACTTGATAATGTATATGTATGTGTCCACATACACACACACACACACACACACACACACACACACACACGCACACAGTGATATTCCTAAAGCACATTTCTATGTATTGTTCCTACTGAATATTCTAGTTTTTCCCCCCTTTCTCTAGAATTAAATATATACTTGCCTTCACAAATTGTCTCTAAAATACATATTATGTTATTTTCTTCATTCATTCCATAATTCAAATAAATTGGTACTTCCTTCTTCAAATATATCTTTATTTATAAAATACATATCTCACATATATAGTACATGTACATTATCCTTGACATAATTATCCTATATAAAATATATTTTATTTATTATTTCCTTACTCTATAGTTTAGTTAAATTGAGTTTGCTTTTCCTCATCAATAAAATTCCATTTTCTGTCTTGATGCCTCTGCATATCTATCCTGTAATAGTCTCCATCCTCTTCTGTCTCGTTCATTTCCTGCAAAATTCAGCAAAAATATCCTCACCATTGGGAAAACTTTTGTAGATGCCCTGAGATCTTAGTGACCTCCCATCTTAAATTACCTTGCATGTTTTTTACATTGACTTACATATGTTCAGATTGGCTTATCGCAGTGGAATCAAAGTCTTTGAGAGCACAAATTGTTTAAATTTTTGTCTTTCCAATCCCTGAACCCAGCTAGTATAATGCCTGACTTGTATTAATTTCTTCTTCTTCTTCTTCTTTTTTTTTTGGTAAGGCAATGGCATTAAGTGACTTGCCCAAGACTGAATTTGACTCCAGGGCCGGTGCTCTATCCACTGTGCCACCAAGCTGCCCCTTGTATTAACTTCTTAATTTGAACTTGAATTCACTGACTTCCAAAAACCATAAAAACAGAGCAAGGTTTTTAAAATAAATACAAAAACCTGGAGCAATCAACTTGCACATTAAACTACTTCACCTTGGACAGTGAATTTGAGTTGTCAGTCAAGTTCAAAGAAGAATTTGTCAAATCAATGAACACCAGACCTGACTACAACATTCCTTAGCATTATACCTTCATTGAGCTTTTAACACTGCCTAGAGTCCTAACCCCACAGTTGTGGACACCCAACTGATTCTTTTGGCTTTTTGAGGAAAACCACTAGGGTCCATCTGGAATCCAAAGAAAGAGTTTAATTTAATTAACATTTAGATAAATTAATGTAATCTAAATAACAGAATATCTAAGATGACTTAAAGAGTACTAATTATTGCACAATATAACAAAATATAGAGTTAAAAATCTTTGAAATTCCTAAAAATATAAAATTTCCTTACCTTAAAATGTATAATCGCTTTCAAAGCATTTTTTTTAGGTTTTTGCAAGACAAATGGGGTTAAGTGGCTTGCTCAAGGCCACACAGCTAGGTAATTATTAAGTGTCTGAGACTGGATTTGAACACAGGTACTCCTAATTCCAGGGCTGGTGCTCTATCCACTGCCACCTAGCTGCCCCTCAAAGCATTTTTTTAGGGAAGTTGTTATTCCATTTTCTTTAATACAGAATCATTCAGGATTTCAGAGGGTAGGGGGAAGTCATTTGCTGTTTTGCTATTGTGGAGCTTTAGTGATCTGAAAGCAATTCCATTCGAAATATATTAGCTGCCTCCTCTTTACAGATTTCTGGCCTAGTAATGAGGGATGATGTGAAGTTTCTACCTTTCCCAATATGCATTGCTGTAGGATCCTTTGATGCTTCTTAAACTCTGATGCTGTTTCTTAAACTCCATTTTGAAGCCTGGGTTCCTCTTGTAACTCCCAACAAGTTACAAGCTAGTAAGCGGCAAGCTTCTGAGGCCGCATGAGCCACCTAGCTGCCCTCCTCTGAGGAGTGAAGCAGATAGCTCACTAGGTGGCTTACTGGATCCAGGGCTCCTCCCCTTCCGGCACTTTGCTTCACAGGGCTCCTCCCCTTCCGGCGCTTGCTTCACAGGGCTCCTCCCCTTCCGGTGCTTTGGTTTGCCCAGGTCATCACTTTTCCCATCCCCTACTAAGAATACCCAGTGATAGGTTTCCTCTTCCAGATCTGAGACATGGGACTGTACCATTAGATGAACAGGGGTGGGGGTGGAGGGGATATCTTTAAGGAAGCCAATAAAATTCTCATTCAAACTTGCGTTCTTTAGAGCTCTTTGTTCCTTGACTGCATAGTTGTCTGCCGCCTTGAGCAGAAGGCAGGAGATGATCTGTTTTGTCCCGCTATTTTTTACATAATTCCTTCAGTGAGGGACTCCTCCACCTTCCACTTAGACCTGGCTCACATCCAATTCTAAGTGTCATTTTGCCACTAATAAAACTTCGCTGACAGGATCCAAGCAAAGCTCTCATTGAATGACAGGCCAGACTCCGTGTGCTTTTGCTTTTTTGTCCTTCTTTCTGGAAGAAGACCATGACTTCAGGGAGGCGTGGCCGTGACAAGCCCTTGACCTGGATTCCAGGGAGGGAGGCTGGGCTAAGTCACCACCCTCACTTTCCCTTCCAGAGTCATCCCCTTATCTGGCCCGGGGTCCAGATAAGAATCAGGACCAGTGAAGATGTCTCTGGAGGCCAGCAATCAGGGTGAAGTGACTCGCCCAAGGCCACACACTTATAAGTGTCTGAGGCTGGATTCAAGTCCTGTTCTCTTGACTACAAGGCCAGTGCTCTCTCCACTGAGCCGCCTAGCTGCCCAGCATCTGTGGGAGGAACCTGTCTTATTTACCAAGAACAAGTAATTATTCTCCATAAAGCACTAACTAGGGCTAGGACTTCAATCCTTTGTAGTCACGCTTTCATGAGGACTTCCTGCCTTAACCAAATAGAGCAAGGACTGAGGGCCTGAACCCCATGCCTAAAAGGGAAAGAGGATTTTCCTACTACAGCAACCCTTACATTCACAAGACACTGGCCAGGAGTAAAACCAGGATACCTGGGTCTAATTGCCTCTGCCAGTGAAATTCCTTCCCTGTTAGGTTCAAAGTGAGTTTTGTAGCATCTATCAATACAGGGGCTAACTCTGAGAGATTAAAAAAAACCCATGTTTCATTTTTTTTTGATGATATACATTCTTTTTTTAAATTTATTTTTATTAAAGATATTATTTGTTTTACAATTTTCCCCCAATCTTGCTTCCTTCCCCTCCCCCCCCCACAGAAAGCACTCTGTCAGTCTTTACTTTGTTTCCATGTTGTACCTTGAGATGATATACATTCCACCTACAGCCTAGAACTAAAATTTTGGATTTCTATTTCTATTTCTATTTCTATTTCTATTTCTATTTCTATTTCTATTTCTATTTCTATTTCTATTTCTATTTCTATTTCTATTTCTATTTCTATTTCTATTTCTATTTCTATTTCTATTTCTAATCTATATCTATATCTATATCTATCATCTATATATATCTATATCTATCTATATCATCTATATCTATATCTATATAATCTACATCTATATTTATATCTATATATCTATATTATTTATATTTACATTTACATTTATATTTATATTTGTATTTATATCTATATCTATACCTATACCTATATTTATATTTATATCTATATCTATATATCTATATCCATATCCATATCCATATCCATATCTATATATCTATATCTAATCTATATTATTTATATTTATATATTATTCTCAATTACCATGGTTATTTTTTGTCTTAGACTTCCACCAAGAATTTCTTCAGGAAAACACCAACCTGTGGGTTATATTCTTGTAGCTACCTCCAATAAGGAAGTTTTTCAGGTCTCAGATAAGTACTTGGGTTAACAATACATCAAATATGGCACAGTTTTTATTTTACATCTCAAAATCCAAAACAAATCATTCTTAATGCCATAATTAATCAACGTAAGTCTCCTTTGCTCTCTGATTAGATGTATATCTTCTAGGGACCAAATTGATTTCTTGATTTCTAATAATATCCTGAGGATGACTGCCTCACCTCACAAAAGAAGGTACTTGAAGTGACTAGAAAGTCATACCCTCTTACAGTGAGTCCAGTCTCCCAGGAACATATTTGTTGTTGTTGTATGTTGTTTTAATTTTTATTCAAAATTTAACAAAGACCAAATAAAATTCTCATTTCCCTGTACATAGTAGAAAAAAAGAAAAAAGGTACATGATAAAGCAGCTCTCTATTATGTATAGATTACTTTCCTTAGGCACATAATAAATTCAACTTGTTACTCTGCCATAGACCTTGTTTTCTTCCTTTATGTTTTTTCACTTGAGGATCTCATTGTTATTAAAATGTTGAGGTCTTGAGAACAAAAGGATTTCTATGTAATGATTCTCAGATCTGTAATATGTTCAGATTTTCTGTCTCATGGGTCCAAAGTATCTCTTGAAATCTTGAATTGAATGCTCTACAGACTTCTTAAAGTCAATATTTTTTAAAATAGTTAATGATTATTCTCTTCAACCCCCTTTCAACCTCGATATTATTGTATTGACTACTATTATTTTCCCAGTCACCCAGGCTTACGTGTCATTCTTCAGTTTAACTCTATTTCATACCATCTTTCTAACATTTCTCATATATTCCATGAGACTAACACTACCCTGAAGGACTGCTTTACTTCAAGCCTGGATAATTTCTATAACTGGCTATTTAAATAGTTTTGTCCCTTTACCTCAGATCTCTTCAAATTCTAATATAACTTCTTATTTCTCAAAGTGATCTTCCTAAACTGCTACTCTGAGCATGTCAGCTCCTAGTCAATAAATTTCAATGGTTCCCTATGATCTCCAGGATCAAATTCAAAATCCTGTTTTTCTTTTAAAGTCTTTCAAAAACTTGGCATTTTCTACCTTTCCAAATGTCTTATAATGTATTATTTTCCATGAATCCAGCTTCAATGATACTGGTTGCCTCTATTTTTCCTTGCATATGATACTATGTCCCTAATCTAAGTATTTCATTAATTGTCTCCCTAGACCTGGAGAATCCACATACTCTTCATTTCTGACTTCTAGCTTCCTGGATTTCCTTCATGTTCAAGAAAACTGAGATCTTCTACGCAAAACCTTTCCAAAACTTCTTTAAAAAGTGCCAATTTATATGTTACTTATATATTTATATTTGTATCCCTTCTATCCATTTTGTTTGGACATGATTTTTACCTGTTGTATCCCCCATGTTATTGTGAGATCCTTGAGAGAAGGACTTTTTGTTTGATTTGATTTTGCTCTTTGTATTTTTAACACAGCACAAGGCTTGGAACTTAGCAATTGCTTAAAAATGTTTATAAATTAAAGGTATTCTCAGTGCCGGAATTCTTTCTTCCTTATTGCTTGCAGTGCATTTTCTTTGACCCCCAAAGCTTTGGATTTTGACTATAATGTTCTAAAGAATTTTTATTTTGCAATTTCTTTCATTATATTTTTACTTTGCCCCCTGATTCTAAGAAACCCCATTCTTTGAAATATAATAACTGGGGTCTTTTTTTGATTATGACTTTTAGGCAACATAATTTTTCTTAAATTATGTCTCTTCAATCTGTTTTTCAGGTCAGTTCTTTTTGTTATATGATACCTTATATTTTTCTATTTTTTCAGTCTTTTCATTTATTTTAATATGTCTTCTTGTTCCATGTATTGTTAATTTTTTTCATCCATTTCTAATTTTTATGTATTTCTTTGTTAAGATTGAGCCTCTTGGTATAAGGTGTTAATTATCTTTTCAATTATTTCTTCCACAGTTCTTGTTTCTATTCCAATTATTTTTTCCTACAGTTCCCATTTCATTTATAAAATTTTTTTTTTAGGTTTTTGCAAGGCAAATGTTTTTAAGTGGCTTGCCCAAGGCCACACAGCTTGGTAATTATTAACTGTCTGAGACTGGATTTGAACCCAGGTATTCCTGACTCCAGGGCTGGTGCTTTATCCACTATGCCACCTAGCTGCCCCAAAATCCTTTTTTATACTTCTAACTTCATTTATGCTAAGAATTTTAGTTGAACATATGTCCAAATTGTCTTTTCATTTCCCACTTTGCCTCTATGTGCTTTAGAGTCATGTTTTTCAAGTTTTGTGTCTTAAAAATCCCTATTTTCCAATTGGATATGATAGTATTAATTTGTCTGTTGGTTGGTTTTTTAAACATATTTCTTGACTTTAGACTTTTTATGAAGGCTGGGTTTTTTCATATTTCTGGATGATTTATCTGGGCCATTCTCATGATCTCCTGGATATTTCTGATGCCCTTTTTTTGTGACTTTTAGTGTTGTCTTATTCCAGATTCTTAAAGGACAGTTCTGTATGTGGACCTGCAAACTTTTAGTGTTGCCAAAATGTTCTGATCACAATCAGAGTTTAATTATAGATCTATAAGTCTAAGTTTAGCCAGTTTTTGACTCCAATTTTCATGTGAGCAATGCATATACGTGAAATTCCAGGGGTCTTTATTATACTCTTATACTATGGAGCTTACTGTTAAGCTATAATTTCATAGTTAAAAGAACTTCCATATCCCTTTTGATTTAAGATGCTTATCGGAGATTTTTCACTATAACCTTCTGTTCCATGTCTGGGATCAGAACCATTCATTGACTGCTTGGTAATGAAATTGTCTCTCCTTCATTATCCTGCCTTGACCCCTGACTGCTTTTTGTCTTGTACCATCACCTTAGGCTCAAGCCCTCTGTTTAGTATTTCCCTGGATCTATGACCTGGAACTGAGTAGTAGTGTGATTTTTTTTTTCTACTTGTATTTCTCAGTCAGGATTCAATCTGATACATTCTCTAGATCTTTGTGTAAGAGTAGTTAGCCAGATAGCATGGTTGTATTACTTCATGCTACACTACCATCTTGATTAGCCAGCTTAGTTTTTCTTTTCCTAATGACTATTTAATTTTTGTGCTTATATCTTGGCTGTGCCTTTTGTTTAAATATTGAATTAAATGAAATTTTTTAGAAATAATTTTCTGTTATTTCTTCTTGGATATTATTATTGCTACCTAAGATTCTCTCAATTTTTATGAGTTTATTTTGTATCCTTCTATGTTATTGAAGTTATAATTCTTTTTCTGTTCCTTTTTTTACTGAATTTCTGAGCTTTTTCTAAATTGATCATCACAACATAAATAGGGATAATTTGTCCCTTTTTTTGCTTATGTTTATCCCTCAGTTTTTTTCAGTCTTATTGCTATTGCTATCATATCTAGAAATATGCTAAATGATAGTGGGAAAAGGGTGATTTCTTTATTTTTATATTTAATAAGAAAGTATCTACGGGTTTTTTAATCACAAATAATGTTTTTATGTGTACTATTCAATTTAGCAAAAATGTCTTTTCTTTTTTTCTTATCATTTTTTTTTAGTTTTTGTAAGGCAATGGGGCTAAATGACTTGCCCAAGGCCACACAGCTAAGTGCCTGAGGCTGGATTTAAACTCAGGTACTCCTGACTCCAGGGCCAGTGCTCTATCCACTGTACCACCTAGCTGCCCAAAAATGTCTTTTCTATGCATAAAGTTTAAAGTTTATTGCATGAATCAGTGTTTTATTTTGTTGCTCTATTTTACTCTATCACACTAAGTATATGTTCCTTATAACAGTTTATCTGAGAATATCCAGAATCATTCAGATACATGTCATTGCCATATTTTTTTTCAGTATCTATTTTATCAACTAAGTACATAATGATTCTATTTTATAAAGTTGAATTGTCAGTGGTCTCTGTGGATCTGAGTAGATCAACTATTGGAAAAGATGATAATAGTTAAGGACAAGGTAATCTACACATTGCTCATTATGCTTTCAGATTATACATTTCACTTTTCTAGCTCAGGGAAGCTTTTAGATGTCAGACAAATGACTTAGATTTCTATTTGACTATCTGTCTGAAAAAGAAATTATGCAACTATACATTAGCATAATGAATCACTTTATCATTGAGACTGGAAATTTTATTTCTTTCAATTAAGAACTTTTAAAAAAGCATTTTTAGCTTAATAGTATTTTTCAATTACATGTAAAGATCATTTGCACATTCATTTTTTAAAGATTTTTCTCCTTCATTTATTTCACTTTCCCCTCTTAAGACACCAAGTAACCTGGTATAGATTATGCATGAAAAATAATGTTCCTTATTAGCCATGTTGTGAGAGAAAAATCAGAACAAAAGGGAAAAATTAAAGAAAGAAAATAATAAAAAAATTTAAAAAGTAAAGATGGAGTGACAGAGCTCTCCCTCAAACCACACCAAAGACTTTTAAATAATTAATCTAACCAAAACATAGAGTTGTAGGATTCACAAAAAGACTGAGAGAAACAATTTTCCAGCCCCCCAAAACTTGTAAGATCCATGGGAAGAGTTTGTCACATTAGAAAGGACCTGCAGGGGAAGCTAGGTGACACAGTAAATAGAACTCCGGCCCTGGAGTCAGGAGTACCTGAGTCCAAATCCAGCCTCAGACATTTAATAATTATCTAGCTGTGTGGCCTTGGCCAAGTCACTTAACCCCAATTTGCCTTGCAAAAACCTAAAAAAAAGGACCTGCAGTGTTTCCTAGGTTGCACCAGAGGGAACTGGTTCTAGCTGTCCAGGAATAGACTGTGAGGTAGTTGAATCAGTGGCAGGGGTGGTGATTTCCATACCTCTCAGCCCAGGGATTGCCAAGGTCAGTTTGAAAGATCCACAGGAAAACTGCAACACTAGAATGAGAGGGGAGCGCAGTCCTCAACAGCAGACCTGACCCCAGTGGACCAAGAGCAGGCTTCAGGAGCCACTTCATGAGCTCAACTGATCATAGGTAAGAGGGTCATGGTAGATAACTGCTCTTCCTGAAGCAAGTCTCTGTCGCTATACCCATACTCAGATCCAGGTTGAAGTCTAGACTTCCTGTCTCAGGAAAGGAATTAGAAGGACAATAGAACTTACTGGCTCCAGATAAGCAGTGACTCTCCTCACAGATCCAGGTCAGAAAGGAGAGCTTGTTTTCATCCACAGACCAGAACACAGACAGGAGAGTAATCAGAGCCTCTCATAAGACCTTAGAAAAACTGAAAACTTGCAGGTCCATCCCTGGAGGTATCTCTGAAAACAGCTGCAAAATCCTTCAAAAACTTGGGACAGTTTGTATTTCATCCTGGAAGCAGAGCTGTACTTTAACAAAGATGTTGAAAATCAAATTATAGGCTGTGGAAATGAACAAACAACAGAAGGAAAAAAATATGACCAATTACTTTGGTTCTATGGAGGATCAAAAATACTCATTCAGAAGAAAACAAAGTCAAAGCTACTATATCCAAAGCCTGCAAGAAACATATAAATTGGTCCCAGGCCATGGAAGAGCCCCCAAAAGATTTTTAAAATCAAGTAAAGGTGGTAGAGGGAAAATTGGGCAGAGAAATGAGAACAGTGCAGGCAAACTATGAAAACTGAGTCAGCAGCATGGTGAAGGAAATGGAAAAAATAATTAAAAAAATAACATCTTAAAAACCAGTCTAGGCCAAAAAAAAGGAGAATTAGCCAAATGGAAAAGGAGGTTCAAAAATTCTCTGAAGAAAAGGATTCTTTAAAATGTAGAATGGAGCTTAAGGAAGCTAATGATCTTATGAGAAATCAAGAAACAATAAAATAAAATCAAAAGAATGAAAAACTAGAAGAAAATGTGAAATATTTCATTGGAAAAATAGCTGACCTGAAAAACAGATCCAGAAGAGCTAATTTAAAAATTATTGGACTACTTGATAGTCATGACCAAAAAAAGGGCCTAGATGTTATCTTTCAAGAAACTTATATTTTAGAAGCAGAGGGTAAAATAGAAATTGAAAGAACCCACTGATTACTTGCTGAATGAGATTGTAAAATGAAAACTACATACCTATGTTACAGCTAAATTTCAAAACTCCCAAGTCAACTAGAAAATATTGCAAACTATCTGAAAGAAAAAATTCAAATATCATGGAGCTGCAGTTAGAATAGCACATGGTTTAGCAGCTTCTACATTAAGGGATTGTAGGGTTTGGAATATGACATTCTGGATGGCAAAACAGTTTGGATTAAAACCAAGCATCAATTACCTAGTAAAACTGAACATATATTTTCAGGGGAAAAGATGGACATTCAATGAAATAGAAAGCTTTCAAATTTTCCTGATGAAACAACCAGAGCTGAATAGAAAATCTGATTCAAATACAAGACTCAAGTAAAAAGGCATACAGGAAAGGCAAATAATAAGGGACTTAATGATGATTGAACTTCTTATATTCTTACACGGAAAGATAATGTTGATAACTCATGAATTTTCTTTTTATCAGGGTAGTTAGAAGGAACACATATAGCCAATACATAAGGGGGAGTTGAATTTTTAGGCATAATATATTTAAAAGATGGAGTTAATAAGTGAGAGTAATATACTAGGAGAAAGGGAAAGGAGAGGTCGAATGGGGTAAGTTATTCAATATTAATGAGACAAGAAAAAGATTTTGCAGTGGAATGAAAGAAGGGAAAGGTGAGGGCTCTGAGAGGAAATAATGCATACACTCAGTTGGGTATAGAACTCTATCTTACCCTCAAGGAAAGGAGGAGAGGAAAAAGTATGAGAGATAGGGGCTGGGACTGGGGGTAGGCAATAGAAGGGAGGATAGATGGTGGGAGGGGGTAGTCAGATGTAAAACATTTTTGAGGAGGGATAAACAAATGCGGGGGATAGAATGAAGGGGGAATGCAATTAGATATAGTACCTGTGGTAAAGTTTCTAGGATAAAGACCTCATTTCTCAAATATAGAGAGTGAGGCAAATATTTTATAAATAAGAACCAATTCCCAACTGATAAATGATCAAGAGATGAATGGGTTTTATGTGAGGTTATCAATGCAATCTACTTAAATCATTTAAAAACATATCCTAATTCATTATTGATAGGAGAAATATGGATTGGAACAATTCTGAGGTATACCTATTGGGATTGGCTAATAGTATAGGGGAGAAAATGGCAAATATTAGAAATAATGTAGGGAAATTGAGACATTGATGCACTGTTGCAGGAGCTGTGAAATGATTCATCAATTTTGTAGAGCAATTTGGAACTATGCCCAAAGGGCTATGAAGCCATTTCTACCTTTGGGCCTAATGGTGCCACTGATAGGTCTATATTTCAGAAGAGATGAAATACAGGAAGAAAAGTATATCTATATCTATATATCTATCTATCTCTATCTCTATCTATCTATCTATCTATCTATCTATCTATATAATTAGATGAACCCAAAGAACGAGATGGAGACCAGTATTTGATAAGTTTGGAGATTTTTATTCCTGTGGACTGCCTGGGGAATAAAGAATATCCAAATTAGACAGTACTTGAGTATTCAGGGGATAGGGTTTTTATAGTGCTTTGAGGTAGGGGTACTGAGAGCAAGCAGGATACAGAAGCAAAGACAGCAGTTATATTTATTATCTTGTCATACTAATACAAACATATGTAAACATAGAGTAGGAAAAGGGTCAAGGTCTTTGTGTTATGTCTGAACTTGTTTCCTGAGACAGAGGGAGTCACATATTCAGGGGCTTCCCACAGGTTTGAGGGAGTAGAATTTACTATCTTATGGTTCCAGCTGCATCTGGGGAAGGGCGAGGCAGTCCTGGAATTTAACAGATACAGCAAGATAATTAAGCTAACAAGGGTGCTTTGTAAATCTTTAGACAAAGTTATGGTATATCCATGACCTATTGAGTCCTGTTCAGACTATTTTCAGACCCAAAGGTGCCTAGCTGAAGTTATATTTCTATGTAATTTCTCAGGGCCTAGAAGGATGTCAGGGACCCCTTTCTCTATACAGGAATTTCACAAAAATCGATACATTGATATTGTATACACACACACACACATACATTATATATATATATATATATATATATATATATATATATATATATATATATATATATATATACATGTATGTATATTCTGGTGCCCAGCAATTGGGGGATGACTGAATAAATTGTGTTATGAGATAGAGATGAAATACTTGTCTGTTATGTGCAACAAAAAATAACTCTCAGTAAAAACTTACATGAGCAGATGCAATGGGAAATATATTGTATATAAATTAAGAGCAATATTGCAGGATGATCATCTGTGAATAACATCATTTCTCAGCAATGCTGAGAGTCAGAGAAATCTGAAAGACTTATGGAAAGAATATTATCTATTCCCAAAGCTGATGATGTCTGAATAAAGACTGAAGAATGTTTTTTTTTTCACTTTATTTTTCTCTTTTTTAGGAGGGGGTTATTTCTAATCTTACAGCACGACTATGGAAGTAATGCTTTTCATGACTACACATTTTTAATCTATATCAAGTAACTTATTTTCTCAATGAGGGGGAGTGGGTTGAGAGGATAGGAGAGAATTTGGAATTCAAAGTTTTGGAAGTGAATGTTGAAACTTGTTTTTTGCTCTAACTGGGGGGAAAAGTTAAAAAAAAAAGTAAATATATTTACTCCATAATTCCTTCTCTGTTTTTCATCTCACATCTTTTCGAATTGTCTTTGATCCCTGTTCCTGAGAAAATAGTTGATCATCATACAATGTTATTGTTACTATGGATAATATCCTCCTGCTTCTTCACACTCAGCATTGATTTATGTCTTTCCAAGTATTTCTGAAACCTGCTTGTTCATCATTTCTTATAAAGCGATAGTATTTTATTATATGTATACACCATAACTTGATATGAACAGTTTTTTAAAAAGTGAATTATTTTCTTATATCTTTGTGAATGTTTCATTTATCAATACGGCTAAATCATTGCATATGTATATGATGCTTTTTTTTAGGTTTTTGCAAGGCAAAGGGGGTTATGTGGCTTGCCCAAGGCCACACAGCTAGATAATTATTAAGTGTCTGAGGCTGTATTTGAACTCAGGTCCTCCTGGCTCCAGAGCTGGTGCTCTATCCACTACACCACCTAGCTGCCCCTATGATGCTTTAAAGGAATATTTTTATAAATATTTACAGGTTTCATCTCATACTTGTACATATGTATTCTCTTCTATTTAATCAAATTTTTTAACTTACATCAATAGGGGAATGTAAATTATTAATCCTATGTTCTATATTTTATCTTCTCTACTGTAAATGTTTTACTTTGATTAAATATGGATATTCACAGAGGAAAACAATCAGCATTGCTTATTGACAGTTGACCTGAAAACATCTCATCAATTTAAATAGACATCAGCTAGTTGTTGACAGACACGAACTTTCTGTTATGCTAATGATAAATACAAATTGAATTTGATGGTGATGTGGCTAGTATTAACCTTCTTGCTCAAATTCTGATTTAGTGTCATATATATGTATATATATTATATATATATATTATATATATAGTGTAATAGGGAAAATTTATAAATAAACACTCAAATCATTATTCTCATACATATTGCCATATTTTTGTAGCACACATACTAATAATCAAAGAAGCACTAAAATTTCTGTTGGGAACAAACAATTTCATTAATATCTGGGGTTTAAAAATCTGTGGTCATTTTTAATGGTAATTATTTTAAATTTTGAATTCTAATGAATAGCAACCTGAATTAATTGCTGAAAGCCCAATTGTTTCTACTGAAGTGGGGAGCCTTGGCAGCAAGAATATCCATTCACAAATTATTCACAAGATGGAAAGAAGAATATAAGATTAATTAAGTGCTTACCAAACAGTGCTGAGCAACTTGCAAACATTTTTTGAGCCTTGCAACAATCCTGGGAAGTACTATTATGGACTCCATTATACAGTTTTGGACATGTATAGTGAGCAAAAGGTGAACTTAACCATCTCACAAAAAAATTCTTCCATTTGTAGATAAGCCATAAATAAAGGTTCAGCAAAAATATTTGGTTTTGTTTGTTTGTAAAAAGTAAATTCTTGATGCTTTATTCAAATTCTGACTTCTTGCAAGAGATCTGAGTTCTTTAATCTGTCTAGTTTTATGTAAAGTGGTTTACAATTAATGTCCTCACAATATCCTTAGAGTAATCTTATTATCCCCACATTTCAACTGAGAATACTGAAGCAAAGAGAGGCTATATAACTTGACTAAGATCACACCATTTGAAAATATCTGAGCTTGTAAATGAACTGCAATGTTTCTGATGATTGTCTAGTTCTCCATCCACTGCCTCATCTAACTGCCTCTAGGTGATCCTGAGCTTTAGTCTACTCTGCAAGTATTGCCCTGAAGAGGAATGTACTTGTTAGAGAGACAAATTTGCTCAATAGGTGTTCTTGGGTCTACTGATCCGTAGATACTGGCATGTACTTTACTTACTCTCAGACCTGGAAGTGACTCCAAAAACCATCTATTCCAACTTGTACCTGAACAAGATATATCTTGTGACTTCTCCAACAAGTGATTATCTAAAAATCACTTCAAAACCTTTAGCACTGGGGGCTCCTGCTGCTTACTGAATACCCCATTGCTATTTTGTACAGCTGCAATTGTTAGGAAAATTTTCCTTACAGTGGACCTAAATCTGGATGCCTGCAGCTTCTTTCCCATCACTTCTGGTTCCCTGCCATAGAACCAAGAGCAAAAAATCTAATATCTTTTTCTATGTATCTTCAAATTATTAAAGACAGTCGTTCATGCCCCATTTTATCCAGATTGCTGTGCACCATGGTCACTGTTCCCCAGGAAATTTTCAACCTCTCATTGTCCTTCTTAAAATATAGAGCCATTGAAATGAACATCATAATTCAAAGAAGGTCTGACTTTCCTTTTATTTTTCCTTCTGGAGATTATACCTCTCTTTTTTCAGTCCACATCACATAAGTGTGTGTGTGTGTGTGTGTGTGTGTGTGTGTGTGTGTGGTGTGTGGTGTGTGGTGTGTGTGTGTAATTAAGGTTTAGGTTTGGTTGATTCTTGGTCAGAATCACACAACAAGGGAACCATATTCAGGTGGTTTTTCTGGATTGAATTTACCAATAGCATCGGCTCTTATCAATGGACTCATAAAGATTCTTTTTCTACTTGCATCAAAAGTCAAAGCTGAAAACTAAGTAAGAATCTTTTACTAATCAATTTCATTCTCCCTTGTGAGCTCAACATTACCCCAAGCAACAAAACAAACTAGAAGTAAGCTACGCTATTTTATTCAGAGATCAATAATCTTTGAATGGTTTCATGTTACAAATGTAAGCAGTATAAAGCAATTAGGAAAATTGAGTGGAAATATCTAAATTAACCAAGTTCTCCAGCTACATAGCACAGCAGATGGAGCACCAGCCTTGGAATCAGGAGGATCTGAGTTCCAATCCAACCTCAGACACTTAATAATTACCTAGCCTTGTGACCTTAGACAAGTCACTTAAGCCCATTGCCTTCCAAAAACAAAACAAAGCAAAAAAAAATAAAGAATGTCAGAGGGCTATCTGATAAACAATCAGAAACAGGAGTTTAATCTCAATTTTGAACCATGTAATTTTAAAATGCCATTTAAGAAATGTTTTATATATCAATAGAGTTCTAATCCTTCTAAATCAGCAGTTATTAAAAGAAATAGGTGATTGCCTGAGATTTCTAGATAAAATTTTCATTTATACAAGCAAGATACCATTGATCTGGTTTAGATTCAATACATTTATTATTTATTTTCTTTTGGATTCGCTTATTTATTAGCCAAAGGCAGCATGTAAAAAAAGAAGCATGATTCATGCTGCATATTGATGGATTCTTTAAACAACTGAAATTTATTAATATTGTGGAAGTATTGTTTCCATGTTACATGCCTATGCATAAACATCTCTGAATTTCTTAAAGGCAAAAAAAATGGCTTAACAACTAGATTTTTTATATAAAAGTTGTTCAATAACTAAAACTTTGAATTTTTGCCAAAAGAATGAGCATGTTCTTTGAAAATATTCCTAACAATTAAAATAATAGAAAATAATGTTAGAAATTTCCATGTGTATTCCATCTATAATTTGTCTCAGATACTTGAGTAAGTTGTTTTGCATTATGCTCAAAAAATATAGCAAGGGCTATAGGATGGAGCACTAAAATTCTCCCAAAGCTTTCCTTGGAGTTGGGACCTAAAATTTCCAAAGAACTCTCCATTTTTCGTTTGCTATACTAATTAGTTTCAACTCCCTGGAACATGATGCCCCTTCCTCTTTAGTTTTCTTTTCTGTTCTGTCTTTCCCTGTTGGATTGTAAGTTTCTTTAGGGAAGAAATTGTCTTTTTTATTTTTTATCCTTAATACTTATTGTGGTACCTGACACATAATAGACACTTAATAAATGTATTTTATTATATAATATTGTAGATGGAAAGAGAGGTGAATTTTTCTATTAATAGATAGAAGATAATAAAGTAGTATTTTCAGGTGTGATATAAAAGCATTCATTTTGTTTTTTTATCTATAATCTAGGAGTGGGTAGGACTCAATTCAATCACAACTATATATATATATATATATATATATATATATATTTATATATATAGTTAGAGTTTAGAAAGTTAGACAACTAGATAAATAGTTAGACTAAAGCAGTTGCAGTTCTGGGTTGAACTTCCAGGGTGAGGAGGATAACTAGCATACTTAGAGCCTGCAGCGACAGGGAAGCAGGGAACCTGGTCAGAGTTCCAGGGTGGAAAACTTGTGTTTGCACAGACCACACCACAAACCAAAAGAGGAATGATAACATTTTCTCTTAGGTCATACATACATACTTTGTACATCCATGCATCCATCCATCCTTTTCCTAGTTTGGAAGAGCTATAAACTGACAAATTCCCAGAACTAGCTCTGAAAAAAGCAATATGACAAACCTAAAGCTTGAAATACTGCAGAAACCAACTTTAATGTGAAGTTAAAAGTCAAGAGATAGGTTGGAAAAATAAGCAAATAATAATAATCTGACCATAGAAAGGTATTGTGTTGACAGGGATTATTAAAATACCAACTAAGAAGACAGCAGAATCAAAACTACAAAACTATATTCAAAACCTCAAAGAAAAATGTGAATTTGTCTCAGACCCCAAAATATTTTCTTGAATAGTTCAAAAAAAGACTTGGAAAAATTAAACAAGAGGTAGAGAAAATGGCACAGAAATGAAAATTATGTAGGGAAAATCATAACAACAGAGTTAAAAGTTTGATAAAGGAGACACAAAAATTACTGATGAAAATTATATCTTAAAAACCTTAGAATAAGCCAAATGGTAAAGAAGGTATCAAAAGGTAGAGAAGAGGTCATTTAAAAAAGCAGAATTAGTTAAACTGAAAAAAGAGATATACAAAAATTCAGAGAAGGAAAGATCTTTTGGATGGAAAACTGGATAAATGGAAAAGGAAGAACAAAAACTCACTAAAGAATAATTCCTTATATTTCTTTACAGTGAATTGGATAGGTGGAAGATAATAACTACATGAGACATCAAGAACCAATCAAATTGGGAAAAAAATAAAAATGCATAGAAGGAAATGTGTGATATCTCAAAGGGAAAGATAACAGCTGGAAAATAGATTGAGGAGAGATAATTTGAAAATTATTGGACTAAAAGCCATGATATTAAAAATATCTATATCTATACCTATATCTCTATCTCTATCTCTATCTCTATCTCTATCTCTATCTCTATCTCTATCTCTATCTCTATCTCTATCTCTATCTCTATCTCTATCATCTATCTCTATATCTATATCTATATCTATATCTATATCTATATCTATATCTATATCTATATCTATATCTATATCTATATCTATATCTATATCTATATCTATACCATCTATATCTATATCTATATCATCTATATCTATAGCTATAGCTTTAGCTATAATTTTTGGAGAAATTATCAAGGAAAATTGCAGTATCCTAGAATTAAAGGATAAAATAGAAATAAAATAAATAACACTTTCTGAAAGAGAAATGAAACCCCCCCTGAAATATTATAGTTAATTTCCAGAGCTCCCAGGTCAAAAAAAACTTGTGTTGTAAATACAAAGAAACAATTAAAATAACATGAAACTACAGCCAAGATAACATGACTGGTTTGGAATATGATACGGAGAAGGGAAAGGAGCTAGGATTAGAACCAAGAACAACCATATAGTAAAACAATATAATCCTTGAGGGAAAAATGAATGTTTGATGAAATACAAAACTTTTAACCATTCCTGATGAAAAAGACTGGAGATGAATAGAGACTCAAGAGAAGGAATAAAAGACAGAGGAAAGAGAAATCATAAAGATTCAATAAGGTTAAATTGTTTACATTCCTACATGGGAAGATGACATTAACAACTCTTAAGAACTTTATCATTATTAAGGCACATACATAGACAAAGGGAATAAGCATGAGTTGACAATGATGGGATGAGAGTAAAAAAATTAAATTAATGGGTGAGAGTTGTGCACTGGAAAAAAAGGGGGAAGAAAGAGATAAATTGAGGTAAATTATGTCATATAAAAGAGACATAAAGTCTATCTTGTCTCACAGGAAAATAGAAGAGGAAGAAATAAGAGCAGAAAGGAGGGAGACTGACAGAAAAGATGGTGGAATGGAGGAAGCAGTGACTAGAAGCAAGTCACTTGAAGAAAAACAAGGACAGAGTCCAAGAGAGAGTATATAGGATAGGAAGAAGAGAAGATAAATAAGGGCAAAATAGCATAGGGTAGAAATAAATGGTATTTATAACTGAAAAAGTTTATAGCAAGTTTCTCTGCTGTATCCTACAGCAATATAGTCAGATATGTAAAGAACTGAGTCAAATTTATAAGAATCCAAATCAATCTTATATTGATAAATGGTCAAAGGACATGAACAGACAGTTTTCAGATGGAGAAATCAAAGATATATATATGTAGATAGATAATTGCAAATTAAAACAACTCTGAGATAACACCTCACACCCACGCATTAGATCAACTAATATAAGAGAAAAGGAAAATGATAAATATTGGAAGGGAAAATTGGGAAAGTTGGAATATTAAGAACTGTTGGTAGTTATTTGTGAATAATTCAACCATTCTGGAGAAGAACAAAGGGCTATATATCTCAATGGACTATATGATTTTATGCTTATCTTTTGACTCAAAATCATCACTACTAGGTCTATATCCCAAAGATGTTTTATAAAGGGGAAATGAACTTACATTTTTATCAATATTTATAGCAGTTCTTTTTGTGGTGCCAAAAAAATTGGAAATCAAGTTAGCATCTATTAATTGGACAATGAATGAACATGTAGTATATAATTCTCATGGAATGCTATTTTACCATAAGAAATGATGAGTAGGATCCTTTCAGAAAAACTTCAAAAGGCTTACATGAACAGGAAAGTGAGTAGAACCAGGATAACAATACTAAAAGCAATCTTGTATGATGAAGAATTTAGAATGATTTGACTATTCTCAACAAAACAGTTATCAAAACCAACCCCTAAGGACTTATCTCAAACAAATACCTTCATGTCCATATTTTAATTTAATTTTTAATTGAAAACAGCAACACTAATCTATTTTTTAAAAACAAACCAACATTTTTCATCAACTTTCATATTCATCATCTGTATTCATCTCCAGAGAAAGAACTGATAGAGTCTGAATGGAGATCAAAGAATTTTTTAAAAATTTACTCTTCTATTTTTGCTTGTTTTATTACTTTTTTGGATTGTCTTTTTTCACATCATGACTATTATGGAAACATATTTTACATGACTTGACATATAGAACCTATATCAAATTGCTTGTCTTCCCCCCAAAAAAAAGGAATGTACAAGGAAGTGATAGAGAATTTGGAACTCAAAATGAATGCTAAAAATTGTTTTTGCATTTAATTGGAAAAAATAAAATACTGAAAGCATAAAAAATAATGACCTCTCATTATTCATCGAAAGTAGTTTCACGGGTCTGGATAGGAAAGAGTTAATGGAGAAATTTTTTTTTTTTTAAGAAATAGTGCTACCTCACTCCAAAAATTTGTCAAGTACAACAAAACTGCCATTAAATGTACTATTGCCTAGTTCTCTAAATTTTTTGCTCAACTGAATATTTTTAATATTTTTTTCTTTTAACTCCTGAATCTGCTGATTCACAGTTTTACTCTGGATTTAATGACAAGACTGGATGATTTTCTTGCCCTGTGTTCTTTGGTCCATAAAATTATGATTGCCATAATTCATTTGATTATGTTTTTGTAGATATTATGTCTTTTTACGATGTTCATAAGGCTATGTTTCTTCTTAGAACTTTTAAGTTCCATTCCTCCTCTGGGAAGCAAAACATACACATAGACATATATTAATGCATAGCTATATTCATAGTTGATGCTTTTTACCCATGTTCTGAATTTGATGTAATGGAAGTTTTATTTCTTCCCTTCCTTAACAGAGTCTAAGTTCACATTCATATATAGAATTTCAAGGGAGAAAGTTATAAGTTCCTCTATCAAAGGCCTTTGATCTGTACTGTAAGAATTAAAAATTCAAGACTGGTTTGCCATTGGCCAAGCAATTTAAAGACAATTATCCCTGGGAAATCATTTGCCTATTTAGTTACTATATCAAATATCAAAATAGTTTTAATTATTTGTTACTTCCATCCCCTGAAATTAGCTGGGATAAGAAAATACAGGAAAATATTAATTATGCATTTCTTATATGGCAACTATTTTGTTGTGTTCTGCTGATATGAATAGAAAAGTTAGAAAGTCATTAGTCTCAAGGAGTTCTTAGTATCAAAATTAGTAACATATTTAAAAAGCTTCTAAGATTTCTAGGACAGTATCATCTTGCTCCTAATTCTAATAAGGTATAGAAGATAAATTATTCAATAAACTCATTTAAATTTTGTATATGACCATGAGTCATCTTTGTGATTCAACTTTCCCTCCAGTATAGATACTGAGTTACTACATAATCCCTAAATAGAAAAGGTCTTTGTCTCCAAATATAGACCTCACACAAAGAATTATGGCAATAACATTGGAAAACAAATTATATTAGCAATATTGATCTATCAAATTAAATTTAAACAGTTATAAATTGAAATTGGATTTTGCACAAACTAAAGCAAAGCTGCTTCAATCTTATTCTGACACTTCAGCATAGCTGTGGAGAAGCTCTTTGACAATGTTCAGTTAATAATTTTTCGCAAGCTAATAATGATCCATAGTCAGAAGAGGAACAAAAAAACTTTTTTGAATTTAGGATAAAGAAGGTATCTCTCTCCTTTTTCCTAGTCACAAAAATGTTCCTAAAGACCTATTAATTTGGGTATAAAGCCTGAAATGAGATTGTTTATAAACTATACTTGTGAATCAACTTATAAATCTGCTAGTATGATCATAGTTTTATGTTAACAGCAACAACAACAAATTCCTAAGAGTCAGCTGAAGTTTGAGGGTTTGGCCCTTCTGTTTACCTATGCTTAAAAGTTAGCTTTGGGGCAGCTAGGTGGCACAGTGGATAAAGCACCGGCCCTGGAGTCAGCAGTACCTGGGTTCAAATCCAGTCTCAGACACTTAATAATTACCTAACTGCGTGGCCTTGGCAAGCCACTTAACCCCATTTGCCTTGCAAAAAAAAAAAAAGTTGTCTTTAGCAATGAGTGACCATTTAGGAAAAAAAATCAATATCGTGAGTCACTTTGTATGATTTCCATATAATTACTAAAGAGTATTAATTCAATTATCAATAAAATTTATGTCTGAAAAGGGATACAGAGATCATAAGATCATTAATCTAGAACTGTAAAGAACTTTAGAGTTCAAATTGTCTACCATCCTTATTTTAACAGATAAGTCATTTGTTGTCCAAGAAGATTAATTTGGCCAAGTTCAATTTAGAAGACTGAAGAACAGAATACAGGTCTGTTGTGTCTAAATCTGTTCATAGGAGAGCTAGTATTCAAATTTAATGTATATTTATTTGGCCTTAAGTAATATTTGGTTTGTCTGTCTC
Organism: Macrotis lagotis; assembly: GCF_037893015.1. Taxonomy (NCBI): domain Eukaryota; kingdom Metazoa; phylum Chordata; class Mammalia; order Peramelemorphia; family Peramelidae; genus Macrotis; species Macrotis lagotis. Next base: position 531,089,985 of record NC_133658.1, read on the forward strand.
TTTATTATATGTTCCTTCACTCCAAATATATTGCCAAGTTTTGCATATTTCATATATGCCTCCTTCTCTTCTTTCTTACCTTTTCCTCTTAGAATCCCAATGCTACTTTAAAACAAAGCTCAGGAGTCCTTTCCTCTTGGAGGCCTTTCCTGATTCCCAATGATGATAACATTTTCTATTCTTTTAAACTTATTTTTAATGCTCTATTTTAAGGATAAGAGATAGAAGGAGGAAGTTCTGATTAATTTTTTGAATTTGTTAATCAACTTGGTGAGATTATAGACTATGAAACTTTGCTAAAAGGATATTTTTCATAGTAATATATGTATAAACTATTCCCTTTTTGAGAGACCACAAGAAACTCTACTGAGTAGTTCACAGACATTTAGGCTATCTTTGAAAGGATTGCTGTTTTGGAGTTGGGGGTGATAGATGGAATTAGGGAATGGTCAGTGTCAAGTTTAGATAAGACAAGGTCCTTAAATTCACAAGGTGATGTCTTAGAAACAGTTAGGTGGAAATTAAAAAAAAAAATTCTGGGTGAGTAATTAGGTGGACCTGAGTTGAAATGTAGTCTCAGACCCAAACCAAGCCTGTCACATTAATAAATTCTTGGTTTCCTTCCCTCTTTCTTATCTCATGATGCATATAGAATAATAGGACAATGAAACAAGAGCACAGATACAAAAGAGCACTAATACAAAATAATGCATGATAAGTATAAAGAGATGGTTATAAACAAGATGCTGCATGAACCCAGAAGAGAGAACTTGGTGTGAGTCAAGAGAAAGATTCATGAAGAAGATAGATTTGTTGATAAATAATTTGTTTATCAATGATTAATAAAGGTCATGGAACCAGAAAAGGTAAGGATATTTAAAGTCAATCAGAGAACAATATAGTTTGTTTATTTTTTTTTTCATTCAGAATATATTTCCATGTTATCTAATTTGCAAAAGTGGAAGAAATATGAAGGAAAAATATACTTCAATTTGTATTGAATTCATCAGGTTTTTCCTCTGTATAGTTAGCATTTTTTGACTTCAAAATCCTTTGGAATTGTCTTGAATCTTTGCATTGGTCAAAATATCCTGGGAAAATGGGAAAGGGAAAGAAAGACTGGGGAAAATTATCTCACATAAGAGGTATGGAAGGAAGAGTTTTTGTATGGGAGGGCAATATGGTGAAACGGTTATTGTACAAATGTCATTTACATTAAATTGGTTCAAAAAAGAAAAATGTGTATTTATATTTAATTGGCAACATAAATCTATCCTAACCAACAGTTATGCAGGAAAGGAAGAGTTTAGGGAAAAGAAAGTCATTGTGAAAAGAGTAAATAAAAAAAAGCAATGTTGGAGAGCAAAGCAGACTTTAGAAGAGAGACAGGATTAAAAAAAGAGAGAAGGATGAATAAAAGGAAATATTATTGAGGAAAATGTATTATTAGTAATTATGACAATGAATGTAAATGGGATGAACTCTTCCATATGGAAGGGGATAGTAAAATGGAATAGAAAATAAAATTCAGCAATAAGTTGCTCACACAAAACATCATTTAAATAGATTCAAACAGAGGTTAAAAAAGGGACTAAGGCTGAATGTATTATGTTTTAGGCAAATTAAAAAGAGCAAGGGTAGCCAATCTGATTTCAAAAAAGAACCAAACAAACCAAAAATCAAAACCAAACATTAAAAGAGATAAACAAGGAAACTACATTTTGCTAAAAGGCACCATAGATAATGAAGGAAATTTGAATGAATTTCAGGGGGAAATAAACAGTAAAATTACATAATTAGGGGAGTCTAACATTTTCTTCTCATTACTAGATAAATCTAACCATTAAAAAGGAAGAGATGAATGGAATTCTTGAAAATGTAGAAATGATAAATTTCCTGGAGAAAACTGAATGGTAATTGAAAGGAAACACTTTTGTTCTCAAAGTGTAAGTGGCACTTTCACACAAATTGACCATATTAGGACCTAATAGTCCAATGACCAAAATAAAAAGCAGAAATATAAAATTCATACTTTGTAAACTACAATTCAATAAAAATTACTTTTAATAAAAAGTCATGGAAACATAGATTAAAACTTAATTTGAAACTAAGTAATATAATCCTAAGGAATGGATCAAAGAGCAAATCACAGATCAAACATCAGTTTCATTAAAGAGAATGGCAACAATGAGACATTTCAAAATTCTTAAGATGTAGCCACAGCAGTAATTAGGAGAAAATTTATTTCTCTAAGACATTTGTCAATAAGAGAGAAAATATAGATCAATAACTTATCCATGCAGCTTTTAAAATTAGAAAAAGAACAGATAGAAAAGATCTAATTAAATACCAATATAGAAATCATGAAAATCAAAGAAGATTAATAAAATTGAAAGCAAGCATACAATTGAAATAAAAAAAAGTTGGTTTTATGATGGTGAAACTAATAAAATAGATAAGCCATTGGTTACCTTGATTTAAAAAAAATGTCAAATTACTTGTACTAAAAATGAAGAATGAATTTACCACTGTTGAGATTAAATTATTATTAGGAATATTTTGCCCAATCCTATGCCAATAAAACTAGAAATCTATGAGTGATGAGAACATTGATCAAAAAATAAATAATTTTGATCACATGAAGTTAAATTTTGCACAAATAAAACTAATACAATAAAATTAGAAGGGAAACAGGAAGTTAGAAAAATTGCAGTGAGTTTCTCTAATAAAGATAATATTTCTCCAAAAATATTAGGACCTGAGCCACATTAATAAAAATAAGAACCAATCCCCAGTTCATAAATGGCCAAATAATATAAACATCAAGATTTCAGAAGAAGAAATCAAAATTATCAGCAGTCACAGGAAAAAATGTTTCAAATCACTACTGATTAGAGAAATGAGCTCACACTCATAAGATTGGTTATCATTACAGAAAAAGGAAATGACAAATGTTAGAGGGAATGTAGAAATATTGGAACACTCCTGCATTTTTGGTGGAGCTGCAAACTAGTGCAACTGTGCTAGAGAACAATTGAGGAATAGCTGAACAAATTATGACATATAATTATGATGGATTACTGTTGTGCTATAAGAAAGGGTTCAGAAAAATCTGGGAACACATATGAACTCAAACAAATTGAAGCAAGTAGAACCCAGAGAACACTATACACAATACCAACAATATTTTAAGAATGATCAATTGTGAAAGACTTACCTATTCTGATCAAAACAATGATTTAAGACAATTCCAAAGTACCTATGATGAACATTGCTATCTCTACAGTAAATGCTATTTTCAACTTTATTTTTATTGTTTTATTTTGTTTGTTTTCTTTTGTACCATGGTAATATGGAAATGTTTTGCATGCTATGAAATTGCTTGCCTTCATATTAAGGGATTAGGAAAGGGAGGGACAGAATTTGGAATTTGAATTTTTGGGGGTTTTTGTTTGTTTTTGTTTTTTCCTAGGCAATGGGGCTAAGTGACTTGCCCAAGGTCACACAGCTAGGTAATTATTAAGTGTCTAAGCAGGATTTGAACTCAGGTCTCCTGACTCCACAGTCAATGCTTTATCCATTGTACCACCTAGGCTTCCCTAACAAAATAGAAATTTAAGAAAAATACTTATCCTTATTATAATGAGTGCTCTTCCTCCTCAGATCTATTCCAAATGATTTGGTAACTTATAGACTCTGTGATTTTTTGGATCTCAGTCAGTATTTTCAACATATTGTGTAAATTTTTAGACTTTTCAAGAAACTCACTTTAGGTGAGATGATACTTTTGAATGAATATAACAAATTCCTTGTGAATGTTTCCACTGGGGTCAATCCTTTTCCCTCATTCATTCTTATTCACCGACCTATTTTTCTCTGCTGTTTCCAGACCATTCCTCTTCCCCTACCACTCAAAAATCTTTTCTTAAAAAATATATATACTTTCTTGAAACTATTCTCTATTCTTGCTTTATATATCACCCAAACTTTTAATCACCCTTACAAATTCTGCAATAATTCTAGAACTTTAATCTGGGTCTTCCTCTTGGCTACAATCCCTATCATCTACCTTAGAGCCTTTAATGTTCATATTAACTGATTCCCTAACAGCATGGTCAAACTATTCTTAAACTTCCTCAACTTTAATTATTTCCTTCTCTACTTCAGTCACACATCAACAAGACTACATCTTAGGCTATATCAATTTTGTAATTACATTTACTCTAAGATTATGACTTTGAATTTATACTATACATCCAGTTCTTTCCTTAAACCCATCCCATTCTGTTACCCACAGTAAATTCATTTTTTTTTCTTTTCATTAGACATATTTTGTGTAAAAATAAAGGAAAATCTGCCTGAGGCATTGTCAGAGGACTTGGGATCAAATCCTGGTTTTATCTTTTACTACCTTTGTGATTATGAACATCACCTAATCTCTCATTTACAAAATGAAGGGGTTGCACCAGTCTTCAGTTCTAAATATGTGATTTTTCTTTTCCAGTCCCCTGATGCATTTTTACTCTTCCTTTTTATGTATGTTGCTTTGACTTCACTTGACTCTTATTTCTACCATTCTAACATTCAACTAACCTTTGATCCAGAATACCCTTTTCTGTGGCTTCTGACATTCCTGACTCATTAATATTCATCCATGGTTAACTTCCAACATCTGATTGACCTGTTCCTGTTTCTAAGATGCTGAGAATTGCTGCATATTGTTACAGAATAAAACTAATGCCATAACTCCAAATTCATGGTGCAGAGCATCAATCAAACCCTCTCTGCTCTTCTTATAATCATTCTACTTTTATTATATCAATTCTCTAACATACCAACTGTTTAATTCAATTTGACAATCAGTTTTGAGTGCCTATTATATGCTATGAAAAGAAATCAAACACTTTGCCATGTACTTCAGACCTCATCATTCAGATGAAACTGTTTTTCTTCTCGTCTAATGATTTCTTTTTAGTCTTCAACTTTCTCATTCGATCTTCTGCAGTCTTCAACTTGAGTTTATAATGGCAAGGTCATTCCTCCTTCATCTTTTGGGGGGGAGAAAAGAATCAAACTCTGGAATATTGCAACTTTCTTTTCCAGAAAAGAATTGGGGAATCAGATAGTGCATGATTGGTAAATGAATGCTCAAACGTTTCCTTCACTTTATTGAATTACCATTCTTCGACCTGGGAAAGTTGCTACCCAATTCATTCACTTCCACTATCAGGCCAGTGATAGAACAAAGTCTGTATTAGGTGAATAAATGAAGGGATAGAAAGAAAAAAAGCATTTATCTAATTCTTAATTTATACTTAAAATACTGCTAAGCATTGAAGATATAAATAGAAAAACAGGGTGGTCTCTGTTTTTAAAAGGAAAGTTCTCCAAGATGTGGAGAAAAAATGAAACAAATAACTAGCAAAGTTTGAAAACTATTGCATAATTTATACTTTACTTGAAGATAATACATTCTTTTCCTTAGAACAGTGCTTTGCCTGTAGTATATGCTCAAATGAATATTCATTGAGTAAATGAATGAAATAGCTCAGAAAGAATATTTTGGCAACACAATTGATGGAAAGAGGAGGAAACAAATGATAGAAAGAACAGCTAATAAAATGCTTGACAAATAATAAGTATTTTTTAAATCTTGAAGTCTAATTTTTCTAGAATAATCTTTGCCCAAACTAAATATGAGAATTTATTTTTCCAACTTAAATGTTCTTGAAAAGAATAACTACAAAGCAAAAATAGTGCTACCAGGTAGAATTTGAATTCTAAACTATGGGAAGATGAGGGTGCATGCATGCATGCATGCATGCGTGCGTGTGTGTGTGTGTGTGTGTGTGTGTGTGTGTATGTGTATGTGTAGTCTTGGGAAAGACCTGATATAATAAGCTACAGCAGCTAATTCTGAAACACAAGACAATAACACTAAAATGAAATTGAGACTTTTAAGTTTCTCAAACATGAAAGGGGAAGGAAGGGAGAAGAGACTGGCTTTGGGAGGGTATATTTGAGCAACTTGATGCATTAAAAAAATCTTTTATTGAAAGCTGAAAAAAGGTCATTTTGACTTAAAATTTTGAAGTGACCTCAAAAATCTAAAAAAATTTTGTCAAATGCTAATTAAAATTGGTTATAGTAATCCTGTCATTATTATTGATGCTGTAGAATGTTATAGATAATATTTAGCAGATAGAGAATATTTATAGTTATAGATAATAGAATAGATAAGACAGATAAGAGAAATATTAAAAGGAAAAAGATATCAGCACCTGATTATTTTAAATTCTTTTCTTTCACAACAGTCTATCAATCAACATTTATTAAAGTCCTGCTATGTGTTAGACAATTCAAGGATACAAAAAGAGTTAAAAAAATAAACCTTTGCCCTGAAGGATATTACAATATGAAGGAAAAATACTCAAAATATACACAAAGCAGCCTCTATTTCTCTATAGAGAAATAAGTAACTAAAAGGAAAGTACTGAAATTAAGAAGAATTAGGCAAATCTTTTTGTAGAAAGTGGATATTAGTTGGGACTTAAAGGAAGCCAAGGAAATCAGAAGTCAGACCAGAGAAGCAAGAGTGGTTCAGGGATAGGGGACAACCAGAGAACTCTTGGAGTTGAGAGTTGTAGTATCTTGTTTATGGCATAATCAACAAGAAAATGTCATTAAATTTGAAGAGAGTATGTCAGAAAGTAAGATGGAAGAAGACTGGGAAAGTAGGTGAGGACTAGGTTATGAAGGGCTTTAAATTGAAACTGAGCTATGTACATTTTTCCCTGGAGGCAGAAGGAAGTCCTTGGAATTTAATACATATGGAAGTGATATGGACAGACTTTCTTTTTAAGAAAATCACATGTTGTAATCAAAAGTTGTTGGCAATAACGTGGACATGGTGTGTGGAAGAGGGAACTAAAAAAGATAGTGAGGAATCAAGAATGATTTCTAGGTAGAAAACCAGAGAGACTGGGGGAAAAATGTTGCCCTCTTTTTAATAGTAGGGAAGATAGGAGATGAGTATAGTTTTTAGGGTTTAAGATAATAAGCTAAATTTTGGACATATTGAATTTAAAATATCTACTGGATAGCTAGTTTGAGATATCTGAAAGGCATTTGGATATATGAGATTGGAGTTCAGCAGAGATGGTAACAAGATTGATAGATTTTTAGAATCATCAACAGAGGTAGTAATTAAATTCTTGGGAGCTGCTGAGATCAAAAAGTAGTTCAGAAGAAAAAGAAGATCCAGGACAGAACTCTGAGGGGATTCTACAGTTAACTGACTTCTTCTGGAGGAAGAACCTACAAAGGAGTCAAAGAAGGAGTATTCAGATAGGTAAAAGGAAACTCCAAAGAGAATGTCTATAGCAAAGGGAGTATCAAGGGCAGAGAGTAACTCAGTGTTAAAGGACACATAGAGGTTAAAGAGAATGAGGATGGAGAAAAAGTCATTAATTTTGACAAGTAAGAGACCTTTAACTTTGGAGAATGCAATTTCATTGGAATGATAAGATCACTGCTTGCAAGGGATTAAAATGAGTGAGAGGAGCAAGTAGGAGACAATAATTAGAGATGGCTTTTTTGAGGGGTTTAACTACAAAGAACAGAAGAGATGTGAAATAATAGGATGGAAGGATGTAGATTTTTTGTTTTGTTTTGTTCTAGGACTGGGAAGATATGGGCATATTTGTAGTCAGTAGGAAATAAGTTAGTAGAGAGGGAGAGATTAAAAATAGGTGAAAGAGGGAAGATGGCAGGGTGGGTAATCTCTTGGAGAGGAAAGGATGGAATAGGATCACTTAAATAACTACAAGAGTTGGTCTTGGTAAGGAGTAGTCGATCACAGAGGCTTCCAAGATTTAAAACCTGACAATGTAGTAGTTCCATTCATAGAAATGAAGAACTCTTTCCTTGAACTATACTAAAAAAAAATCACTTCCGACACTGAAATTCTTGATGCAGAGATCTCTGTAAAATTTTGTAAATAAAAGGATTCATTTCTCTAAGTCTGCTTTAAGGAGATCCATGACTTGTTCAAACTATCAAGGTCATGTTTCTGTGTAAAGCTACCAGATATATGAGAGAAATAACATAAATATGTGATCTTTTCTACCAATAAAATGGAGTTGGCAGGTTTTCCTGGATTAAGCAGTGGGTCTGGACATAGGGTGGCCTGGGAATAGTGCTGAGCTCTTGCTGCCCACACCCAGAAATTTATAAAATAATATAAAATTTTAGAGTGAACTAATTTGCTTGCCACTGAGCATATCTAGATCAACAAGTCTCCAAAAACTCACAGATATATACAGATATATGACAGAATTGGTCCACCCATGAATTCTCCTTAAAAATATTAAAATGCTAATTACTGAAATGAACAAATATTTTTAAGCCTCAAGAGGTTGCCCAAAAAAGAAAGAAAGAAAGAAGGGTAAAAAAAGGAAGGAAGAAAGAATGAATGAATATTAGGATTAGGCAAACTAGAGTCCAGGATGAGGAGGGTTTTTGGAAGGGAAAATCAAAAACATTCTGTGATCTTGAAAATAAACTAATGATAATTGTAAAAGATAGATGTTATTGTTTTTTTTTCTTTTGTTTAGAAGTAAACTGAATATATGGAAATCTGTGGGCAAGTTCAAGTTAGTTAAGATAAATATGCTGGTTACAAAAAAGAATGTATAAGAAATTCAAAAAGTCATATAGTCCAAAGCATCATGATACAGTAAAAAGAATACATGATTTGCATCAGATGACTACCAGGTCAATTACTTATTAGCTATGTGACCTTGGGCAAGTTATTGAAAGTGTCCAGAAATATAATGGGGTTTTTAGCAGTTTTTCAACTCTAAATATATATTATAAACTTAAAAGTAGTCTTTCTTTTCATTATATTTATATTTGCAGGGTCTAGAGCAGTGCTTCAAACATAGTAGGTATGAGATTTGGTTGGTTTTTCATATCTTTCTATAATTAGTATCAGACAGTATGTAAAGGGATTGAGATGATTAGTTTCCTTCTATAATAAAAGTTAAAAGGTGGTGGATTTAGGGGGGAAAGTTAATGAGTTAAGTTTTAGAGATGCTGAATTTAAGATGTATCCTGGACATCTAGTTCAAGATAAGAAAGATGAGAGAACAGGGAGATTAGGACAAATGGTTTCAATTTTTATCTATTAGACAAGGCTCTCAGATGAGGGAGAGAAAATCATGAAAGATTTGAGGAAGAACAAAGAGATATGGAAAAGTCATTGTGAAAGTAAGGTTGACTGTTGGTTATTGTCCTTTATTCTTGAAGATTAAAATAATGCTTCTATGTTAGAATCAAGTTACCGTGCACTGACTGTGGCTAATTAGAACAAAATGAGTATGAAATGTTCTGCCACAGGTTAAGCTCAGTTTGTGTGAATATTTGGGGTGGGTTGTCTATATTTGAGTATCTCATGTTTCTTTTGAGCTACTTCAATTCTGCTTCGTTTACAGAGCACAGCCCCTTCTCTGATGAGGGCATACCATGCTGTATGGTCCTGTGCCAGTGTCTCTCATATCACACAATAAATTCTGAAGTTCTTGAGAAAGACTTTAAGAGTGTTCTTGAATAACATTTTCTGACCTCTGTGAGAACATTTGTTCTATAAATGTTCCATAAATGTTCTGTTCCTGGCATTTTGTCAGGAGTTGTTAGGCATCAACTACTCCATCAACTCTTCCCCAGCCTTTTCTGAAACCAAAATGGATTTCATTTAGATGACAATCTTCCAGGTCAAGGATCAGCCTATTAAGAAAAAAATAAGAGAATTCCTAGCCACTTTGTGATCACCACAGAACAATTAATTCCTTTTATTTTTTATAGATGGACAATGGCAACAATCTTGAACTCCTGGGGAATAACTTCCTCCGGTCATATAACCTAGAAAATTTCAATCACTTTTTGCATAAATAATGACCAACTTACCTTATAATTATAATCATAAATAATAATAAATATAAATTAGATATATTCAGGTAGAATAGAATCAGTACCAAGTACTTTGAATGAAATTTAAAGGCATACAAAACTTCATTTGGAACTTCAAAGAGGGAGGGATTGACTTTAACCTGAAATAATAGTCAGTAACTTCAGCATTGATTGATAATGACTGGTTGAGAATACTATGTAAGTGTTCAGCCCATTTCTCCAGGATGAAGGGCAGCTAGATAGTGGAGTAGATAGAGCACTGGCCTTGGAGTAAGGAGGACCAGAGTACAAATCCAGCTTCAGATGACACTTACTAGCTGTATGATCTTGGGTAAGTCACTAAATCCTGATTGCCTTGTATCCAGGACCATCTCATCATCCTGTTTGATATCTGGTTACTAGATCCAGATGGGTTGGGGGGAAGAAAGTGAGATTGCTGACTTTGCACAGCACCCACCTCATTCAAATCCAATTCATGTGTTTGTCATGACCTCACCTCCCATGATATCATAGTCCTCTTTGAGAATGAAGGACAAGTACATCATCATCATCTTTAGGATCATGTCCTTATCACTCATCAGTTTGCCACCATCAACTCATTTGCACCATAGATCTTTGGCCTACAAGTAGTCTTTAGAGGATCATAAAAGTGCTCTTGCTACTATTGGATGAAAATGAATTTCATCTACCTTCTTATTGAGCCAAGAATTCTGCATCTCTCTAAACTTCACTTGTATTTTATTTTTGATTGAATGAAGTGTTGTCTTCTTGGAGATGGATGAAGTATTCTCCTGGTAAATCTTCTGGAATTCTCCTTTTTATTTAGCAGCTTTTAAATTTCCCCATCAGGTTCATTAAACTGTTTTTGAGAATTGGAACTGTTCTAAACTAGATAAGCAAAAGCAGTGATCAATCTCTGAAAGCTGCCCATTCATTCCTTTTCTGCTCCACTGTTACCAACTGTGTGTTGGGTCAATTTTCCCTCCAAGTTAACAACAAACTACTTCCACTTAGAGAAGCACTCTAATCTGTTGATATTAATTCTTATTATAGTCATTTTGCCTTAGAGTTGCTACTTTTTTTAGAATGTGACTATTTACTTTGGAAAGAATAAGTCTATGATCAGTCCAGCCCTCTGTGCCACACATTGTTTTTTTGCTCTCAGATCTTTTCTGTCTCTTCTCTTTGCAATCACATATTCTATTAAACAGGCAGCTAGGTGGTGCAATAGATTACCAGCCCTAGAATCAGGTGGACTTGAGTTCAAACCAGCTTCACAAACTTAATACTTAATTAGCTGTGTGACCTAGGGCATGTCACTTATCCCCATTACCTTCCAAAGAAAACAAAACAAAAAATCATTGTTTGCTGTGAGGGAGTATCCATGAAGTTTTATTGCATTTATGTTTCTGGAAGACAATATCATTGACAGAAATGCCATGGGATGCACAAGTCTTCAGTAAAGTGATCATTGCTGTTGCTGTTTCTACATGTATTTTTTCCAAGGACTCCCTCCCATGACTGGTAGTCTGAGACTAGTCTAGCATTAAACTCATCCACAATTATAAGCATGTCCTCTTTCAGCACATAGAGGTTATCTAGGTCTTCATGAAATTTTTCTTTGACCTCATCAGGATATGTTATAGTGGGAACATAGGCACTGATGATGGTGGTGTGGTGTTTTCCTATGAGTGACAATCACATTATCATTAGTCTGCCATTCACTCCTTTTTAGTAGGCATACAAATTTATGAACTAAACCCTTTACTATATGGTAACTCCAGAAAAAATGTGTATCCAGTTTTGACCTTAATTTACCATCCTTGCTATTTGAATGTGATATTTGCTGAGTTCTTTTACAAAATAAAAACTGTTTCTCTAGTCTACTGGATTTTATATTGTCTATAAGTATATGTAGAACTCCATGTACCAATGGCAATTGAATAATCTTTGAAATTGTTTTTATACATTTTTGTGCATGTGCATATGTGTATTTTTGTGTGTGTGCATGTGTACATGTATACTTGTGTGTGTTTCAGTCACAGGTAAGATCCCTATTTGCCACAGATATCACTCCAGTGTTGGGTAAGCAAATAATTTTTAGGGAATCTAATTGTTCTGTAAGAAATTATGAGCAGAGGGGCCGCGAGGTGGTGCAGTGGATAAAGCACCGGCCCTGGAGTCAGGAGTACCTGGGTTCAAATCCGGTCTCAGACACTTTAATGATTGCTTAGCTGTGTGGCCTTGGGCAAGCTACTTAACCCCATTTGCTTTGCAAAAACCTAAAAAAAAAAGAAATTATGAGCAGATAGATTTCAGAAAAACCTGAAAAATTCAGAGGAAATGAAGCTGAATAAGAGCAAAATCACACCACTATTATTCAATATTGTATTAGAAATGTTAGCTTCAGCAATAAGAGAAGAAAAAGAAATTGAAGGATTTAGAATTGGAAAGGAAGAGACAAAACTTTCACTTTTTGCAGCTGACATGATGGGATTCCTAAAAAATCATCTAAAAAAACCCACTAGAAGCAATTAGCAACTTTAGCAAAGTTGTAGGATATAAAATTAAACCCACATAAATCCCCAACATTTCTATATATTACTAGCATGATAAAACAGCAAGAGCTAGAAAGAGAAATTCCATTTAAAGTAACTTTATATCTTTAGCATCCATGTCATACTAAAGAGAAAACAAAAAAAAAAAAACCTGGTTATTTATTCATTGGACTGGTGTCTTTCAAAAGGTTAATCAATTACTCCATGAACTTGGGGAGCATAACAGTTTAATTATAGAAGATAAAAGATAGAAAAAAGAAAAAAAAGAAAAAAATGTTAAAATTAAAGTGAATTCATCCATCCTTTCCTTATAGGGCATGGTGAGAAAGGGAAAACTTTTTCCATACATTCAAGCATTTTTGATTCATGAGACTATTGAAAAGTTATCTCACATTTCCTTGGACTGCTTCAGCTAGCTACTTTTAAAAATCCCCCAAATCCCCAAACTCAAAAAAACAAGAGTATGTATGCATTGGTCACCAACTGTTTGTTTTGGTCTAGGTTAAATATCCCTCAGTTCAGGAGTACTTTCAAGATAATGAACTTCTGTTGAGTAATTTTGTAATTGATTGATATCATTATTGAAATGTTCATACAATTTAACCTGGAGTTCGAGTTTAAGAGATAAATTCTACTAGACCATACAACCTCTCAGCTGGCTTTATTATTGACTTAAATCTGAATATGGTATTTTTTCCCAAGACCTAAGTAAGCTTTCCTTTTGCAGAAAATGTTTGCTAACTTTCCTATGTAAAAGAATAGTCTATTTTAAGCTATGAATGTTAGAATAAATTTAAATTAACTTTTTAGGAAGAGATTTTGGTATTCCCTGAGGGCTCTCCCAGACTTAGGAACTAATTCACATCAAGAAACATCTTCATTTAGAGAATCTCTTAAGATTACTAAACGTTTAAGTTTTGAAGAGGTGAAAAATGTTTTTTCTTTAATAAGACATTTAATGTCTATGATCTTACAAAATGATCAGGTTTTCTGTCTCCTGAAATGATTCCTTAAATATCTATTTATTACTGCAAAATATAATAATAAAATAGAAATATGACATTTAATTATCCTTCCTATAAGAATATAACTTTAAAAATAGATTTTTTTTCCCTCTTGTTCCACAAAGTGAAGGAAGAAAAGTTATATAAGGTAGGAGAGGGACATAATACTTATTAAAAAATAGAGAGGGGGACAAAAAAGAAAGACAGAGAGTCAGAGAGAGAAAAGAAGTAGGTACCAAAAAACCCCCAATTTTTAATTCATTTAACCACATATTTATTGTATACAAACCAATGGAAAAAATTAAATTTATTTTATTAAATTATTTTAATTTTAATATATTAAATTATTTTATTAAATTCATTTTACTATATAGTGAAATAATATTTATGTCACTGCAAAATGTCTCAGTTATACTCTATTTTTGTGATCCCAAACTGTTTTATCTTATTTTAAATAAGACATAGTAACAATATCTTTTTGAAAAATATATTATTTCTTTTAATTATAAAACAAAGTATTTTAAGAGAGAATTCACATTTGTTATGCAATTAACCTAAATTTGATCTAAAGAAGTTTAAAAAAAACTCTTGAACTTGATTATTTTCAATATTTGGGAATGCTCTACCCTTCAATATACGTTAGAAATACAATTTCTCATTAGTTTAATTGCCATGTTATCGCTTCTGTAACTTTTTTTGTCACACTCACATCTTCTATGTAATTGTGCTTCCAGAACAGAAGGTTGTAGCTTCTTAGCGGTTCATTTTGTTTCCATTTAATTGCCATTGATTGTTTACATGAAAATAACAGTTTTACATGATTAGACACAATAACTCTCCAAGGTATCTTGTAGAAAAAAAATGGACAAAAAATGCAAACTGTTTTTTGTTGTTAAATAGTGGTCTTTTATATGTATCACCTGAGATAGCTCTGGTGTGGTCTGGATGTAAACTTCTGAGATCAGGTCGGGTAGAGAAACATACCCAAACACACAAAGCCGGGATGTAAAAATCTACCAACTTTATTTTTGGAAACTTAGACTTTTTATAGCAAAAACTTATTTCAGGAATGACTGGTTAAAGGAGATCCAGTTTCACAATTTCCTGGGTAAATTTACAATGCTTGTTCTTAGAAATATGCTTTCTTCTCTATCAGAAAAACCTTTTGCAACCATCTCCAGAGCCACAAATTATTCCAGGTCAGGGTTCACTGGAGAGCCAACAGATCCATACATTGAGCAATAATACATATCTTTGACGGGAAAGGTCACCAAGTATATGTAAATATCACTCCCAGGGGCTGGCCCTCTACATATATGTTTCAAATAATGGAGAATAGATTTAATTTCTTTCTCAGATTCATAATAAAAGTCAATTTAGCAATAATCTTGAAGACTTCTATTTGCAAAAAAGAATATTTTAAGAAAAGTCTACAACAGTTAAGAGTGAAACCTAGAGAAAAATGACTATATAGATGGTCTGAATGGCCTTAAAAATGAAGTTGACCATGTTAGTGGTGAACAATTTTGGATATTAAATTTCTCCATTTGATAATAGTGGTCGAGATCTTTAAGTAAAATTCATTCTACTATGCATTTCATGGGATTGTGTATGATTTTAACATATGCATGGGAAACTCCTAAAATAGAATTTTGCTTTACCCCCCACAGACTCTCAAAACAAACCACCAAAAAATGTTTTTCTAAATTATATTGACAATAAGTGGTATCTCATAATTTCTACTTTTCTCAATGAATTTCATTAACATACAAGATGACATTTGCTGTGAAATATTCTAGAATAAATCTGCTAGTCTTTCTAATACTTTAAGATTGCCCCAAAATGTCTGCAGAGTATTTTCATAAAAATTGTGTAGCTATGGAAAAGTAGGCATCTGAGTCAGTAGTAATTAATATCCCTTAGAGAATCTTCTCTACCTTTTGAATATTCAATTATTTTCAATACCCCAAGAAATTGCTCTTTAACACTGTCAAAATTGTGTTAATCAATCAATAACTCAATAAGTGCATTATTCACCTATTATATTACAGGAATTGGTTAGGCTTTAGGGATACAGAGAAAACATGAAATAGATCCTATCCTCAAAGACCTCACATTCTCTCGAATAAGACAATATGCCTATAAAAAAGAGTATAAAATGCATATGAAATAAATTCAAATTAATTTGTTAGGAGAGGAAGTGGCATAAACACTAGTATCTGGAGAATCAGGAAAAACTTCATCCAGAATGTAAACCCTGAAGAGTTTTGAAGTATATAAGAGAATCTAAGAAGTGGTGAGCATTTTAGACATAGAAGAATGATTATACGTAGATAGGAAATAGAATCTCATAAGTGAGATATGTTAGAAGTCCAATTTGACTGAATCGTAGGGTGAGAGAAGAGGCAGAACATAAAATAAATGTTGAAGAATAGATTTGAGTAAAGTATGAAGGGATTCAAATAATTAACAAAGAAGTTTATTTGTCTCTAGAGTGAAAAAGGAACACTTGGAGTTTCTTGGGGTAATGAATCACATTGCACTTCAGAAAAAAATAAAGTTTGACAACTCTATGGAGGAGCAGTTCTCAAAATAATGTGTGTTTGAGAAATGTTATGAGTCTCTGAGATCCTTTGAAGGGTATATGAGCTCAAAACTATTTTCATAAAATATACCAAAATGTTATGAAGTACATGTTGATAGATATGACCCACAGAAACAAAAGTGCTTGGAAGCAGTCTTTAATAATTTTTGTGTTAAAGAGTATTTTAAGGGTTCTGATATCAAAATGTTTCTAAGCTATTGATGTGGAGAATGGATTGATATGGCAAGAGATATGAAATGAAATGAAAGCAATTAAACTTCTTTATTGTTCTCCCAGCTTAGATTTTTATTGCATATACTTTGTCCAGTTCAGCTGCTTTTTCCTCTCTTTAGTGCCATTTCCATTTGTTCAATTAGAACATCTAAGACTATAATGTTAGGGTGCAACTATGATGGAATTATTATTATTGATCAGAGAGAATAATTCAAGTCTTTGAAGATCTTTCCGATCTTTGTTCTATGTCTTCTCCTTCACATGTATTCATATTTGAATGACCCAAGGAAGAATTTCTTCATGTTTATCTCAGAATCTTTATTTTTTTCCTTTCACAGTTTCATACTGGGTTGTAAGGAAGTACTGTTCAAAATTTTCCATTATCTTTCTTTTTAAAATGTAACAAATAACTTTTTATTCTAAAGTGGTTTTCCTCTTGGTCTATCTATTAGTATATACAATAATTGTGATGGTGTTTAGTTTCTTTGGATCTCTTCATTATAGTAATAAATTTACTTCAATTAAAGTACTATTTAAAATTGTCATATTTAGTGTTATTCTTCCCTCCATCTAACTTTTTCAACACTGATAACTTGTTTAACTAGATCACATTGAAGTTGGTTAAGGTGGACAGCATTCTTTTTGCATTTTTATCTTTTCTAACATTGTAAACATACATACATACATATATATATATATATATATATATATATATATATATATATATATATATATATATTCCCTTTGTTTAATATATATTCCTCTTGTTCAAGTATCAGGGCTTTGAATTTGCACAAAAATCTAACTTGAGATTCATTTTCACATTGGTTTCTTGTTTTCTGTTCATTAAAATATAAGCAATTTCTTTTGGGGGGATGTTATTTATTCTCTGCTATTTCCAACATCAGACTATTTTCTTGAAGTTTTTGTGATGTATAGTTGTGAAGTTTCTGAGTAGTCAACAAAAGCTTTTTTTTTCATTTTTGACAGTGCTAATCCCTTTCTTATTTTATCAGTCCTATAATTTCCCCTCTCCTTTACTCCCCTTTTCCTTTTGTTTATCCATTGATTGAAATATATTTCTGTACTCTACTATGTGTGTGTGTCTGTGTGTATGTTTGTGTGTGTGTTTGTGTGTAGTCTTCCATCCTTCAGGCGAGGGTGAGGTTGAAATTTCAAATTCAATGTTTACACTCTCTTTCTTGCTTAAACAGATATCTGCTTGCATACCCTGATTATGAGAGAGAATTTTTCCTAGTCTCCCTTTTCTACCTATCTCCCAACCCAAGTGTATTCCTTTTCTATTTCTATTCTTTTTTAAAATTATATAAATATTTTATTTGTTTTCCAATTACAGAAGATGGTAGTTTCTACTAATTTTGCAATTCCACTCTCCCTCCCTTCCTTATCCCCTCCCCCCCAATAGGAGGCAACCTGATATAATCTTTACATTTGTTTCCATGATATGCATAGATCAAAATTGAATGTATTGGAGTTGTGAACATATCCAACCTTTCTGGAGAATAATATGGAACTATGCCCAAAGAACAAATAAAACTGTTCATACCTTTTGACCCAGCAATTCCAATTCCAGGTCTATATCCAGAAGAAATCATAAAAAAATGGGAAAAGTTCTGCATGTTTCAAAATGTTCATAGCAGCTCTTTTTGTAAGCAGTGGAAATTGAAGGCATGCCCATCTGTTGGGGAATGGCTAAACAAGTTATGGTACATGAATACTATGGAACACTATTGTTCTATAAGAAATCATAAAGGATTGAACACTAGAGAATCTTGGAATGAGTTTCAGGATCTGATGTTGAGCAAAGGGAGTAGAATCAAGAGAAAAATGTACATATTAACAATGACATTTTAAGATGATCAACCTTGATGGAAGCAGCTACTCTCAGCAGTCTAGAGAGCTAGGACAGATGTATTTGACTGGTTATGGACTATATTATACCCAACTAGAGGAAGAAAACAAAAGCAAAACAAAACATACAGAAAAAAACAACCCTTCCAAATCTTATGAACACATTATAAAAATTATCTTTTATGTATTTATTTCCTTTATTCCTAATTCCACATGCCAAAAGCTACTAATTTATAAACATATTTAACAAAATATGTATGTCAAATGCTAATCTGACTGTTCCCTACTGAGCAGGAGGTGGTGGTGGGAAGGGAGGGTGGAGGGAAATTTTGTAACTTGAAAATATACGTGTACATTTGGCTGAAGATAAATAACTTTTAAAAAATTGAATGTTTGAGAGAAAAAACATATCCATAAGGAAGAAAGAAAACACTAGAGATAGTAAAATTCTCAAACACATAAGACAACTTTTTAAAAATTGAAGGTAGGAGCAGCTAGGTGGCACAGTGGATAGAGCACCGGCCCTAGAGTCAGGAGTCCCTGAGTTCAAATCCGGCCTCAGACACTTAATAATTACCTAGCTGTGTGGCCTGGGGCAAGTCACTTAACTCCATTGCCTTGCAAAAAAATCCCAAAAAACAAAAAAAAAAACTAAAAAAATTGAAGATAACAAGGTTTGGTCTTTGTTAAAACTCTCCAGTTTTCTCCCTGGATGTAGATGCTATTCTCCATCAAGTATCCCCTAAAATTGTCCTTGATTTATTGCACTGATGGAGTGAGCAAGTCCTTCATGGCTGATCATCACTTCATGTTTTCGTGTGAACAATGTTCTTCTCATTCTGCTCATCTCACTCAGCATCAATTCATACAAGTCTTTCCAGGCTTTTCTGAAAGTCCATCTCTCATGATTCCTTAGAGAACAATAGTTTCCCTTCACATGCATATAGCACAATTTGTTCAGCCATTCCAATGGACTTTTCAGTTTTTAATTCTTTGACACTACAAACAGATTTGCTATGAATATTTTTGTATATATGGGATTTTCCCTCTTTTTATGATCTATTCAGGATACAAACCCGGTGGTGATTATTACAAGGTGAAAGGATATGCACAGTTTTATTGCCCTTTGAACATAATTTCAAATTTCTCTCCAGAAAAGTTGGATCAGTTCACAAGTTCACCAATAATGCAGATCATCAAGTCATCATGAATCTTCAGACCTCCCACCTAATTAGATTCCTTCTGTGACCCATCATATTAGTGTTCAGAGGGGACACATATATCATCTCTCTAAATCTGAATAAAAACCATTTATTATTACTTAGTCCTTTGTCATTTTAATTCACATTTAGTTTTTTATATTTCTCTTAACACTTTACTTTCGTGCTTGAACTTTAAAGTTTCTACATAGTCTTTTTTTTTTATTTAAGAATGCTTAGAAATTTTCTGTTTCATTAAGGGTTCAATCACCTCCACCCACACCACTCCATTGCCCCCCACTCCAGCCACATACACATAAAAGCTTATGCAGTTTTGTTGAATAATTTATTCTTGTTGGTAAGCTTATATCCTTTGCCTTTGGGAATATTGTATTCCAAGATCTCCACTCCTTTATAGCAGTGGCTACTAAATCTATCTGATTTGTCTGTGGGTCTTCATTTTTAACTTTTTTTTTCTAACTACTTGCCATCTTTTTTCTTTCATTTATTTTTTTTTTGTTTATGGTGTTTCAGTAAGTCATTTTGTGCTTTTTCTCAGGAGGTGATCAAAGAATTTGATATACTTCAGCTTTGCCCCAGATTCTAAAAATCTGAGGAATGTTCTTTTAATACTTCTTGAAATATAATGCTTAAGTTCTAGTTGAACTTGGGCCTAAGTCATGTTTTTCTCTGAGGTTTTACTTATGGAGAGTTTTGAATCATTCTCTTCTTCTGGGATTGGATCTTCCTGACATGATTAAAGCTCTTTATTATAAGACATTTTTTTCTGTTTACTCATTCTTCCCATCTACTTTTTGACTTCAGGTTTGATGTTAAAGCTAGCCTTGGACTTAAAGAGGGAAAGTCTGGATTGATCTTAATCTTTTTTCTTGTGACATTAAATATTGTGATATTTCAGGTTTTTCAGGAATAAATTGTGTATCTGCAAGCTTTTCAGTACTCCTAAAGGGTTCTGATCCAACATGAAGTTTAATTGTCATGCCTCTAGTCTGATTTTTATATTCTTGATCTGAGTTCCAGTCTGAACAGCAGTAGAATGGTACTGGACTCAGTCCCTATTAGCCAGTTACAAATCTCTGTTGGTTCAATGATAGAATTGAAGGTTTCTCTTTGTTTTGGGTTTTCTGCCCTGATTATTCCCCTATAGGGTGAACTAGATGCTGAAATGGTGACCGTTCTCTCTTATGGGGACTAAGCCCTACAGGCTAATATTTGCTTCTGAGTATCTCCTTTCTCTGAACACTGGATAGAACCTCCTTACCCTGGACTGCCATCCCTACCTGGAGGCATGGACTTGTCTCCATTTGCTTTGAATTTGTGATCCAGACCTGGTTGGTGAGTGGCAAAGCTTCTGGTTGAGCACTGTCTTCACTGCAATGTCCAGGGATTGTTCTGGTATTGCCTCAATATGGGTTTGGGGCCTCCATTTGCTCACATGTCTGACCTAATCTCCACTGTCCAAAAACATTTATGCTTCTCTATCCATGATAACCAGAGCTAGAAAAATGACTCTCTGGGACATTTTGTCTGACTTTCTCCATTAGAATACAGTATGGTAAGCATCCTAG
Source organism: Macrotis lagotis (assembly GCF_037893015.1). Lineage (NCBI taxonomy): Eukaryota > Metazoa > Chordata > Mammalia > Peramelemorphia > Peramelidae > Macrotis > Macrotis lagotis. Next base: position 531,110,994 of record NC_133658.1, read on the forward strand.
GTGTTTCTGGAGGAATTTTTTGGAGGGCATCTTGGCTGCACTGCTTCCTATCAATCTGACATCTTAAGTAAATGTCCTCACTATGACTCTTTTACAAATTCTCTCCCCTCATTTCTTTGGAAATACTAAACAATAGTGATAATCATTTTGTGTTGTGGCTTTTTTTTTATGAAGTGTTATGGTTAAATGATTCGCCATCAGCCTCTTATGATGAGCCTCTCCTTATTAGCTATGCTGTTCCTCTCAATATTTGTTGGGAGCCAGGGTCTCTAAGCTGTTTGACACAGTCACAGCAAGAAGACTCAAGGCAATCACACTGCCTGATGGAACAACATTTACTTCTTCAATTTATATAGGGATTCCATGTATACCAATATTTATAGGTTTATTATTGATTGCACTATTTACTCACCCTAGTAGTGTAATGACTATAAAGGAAGGATTTCAGAAAAATTCCTTGAATAAGACAGATTGTAAACCCTTTTCAAATTTAATAGGACTGCCTCTCCCTGAGGCATACAAAAGGCTTCCACATTATGAAATCTCTGGAAAACTCAACACTGGGAATTCCAAGGAGATGTCATAATACATACAGGGAATACAGATACAAGATGGGTCAGATAGAATTCCAGGGAAATTAATAGTTTTGCCCCCCTTTTCATAAACAGGAATATATGAAAAAGATGGTGAGAAAATAGTACAGGTGACCGATATGTGAACTCAAGCAGCCTTAGTTTCATGGGAAAGAATAAAAAAGTCACAGAAACCGTGGTTTCTACCAACAAGGCCTGAAAGAAAAATTGATTATTGTAAGAATTAATGGATGAGTGGACAAGCGTAAAGACCCTCACTATAGACTGTTAAGGAAGTGTATCAAAAAACATTACTTACATAAAAATATAAAAAACTTTCCATTAAAAGAATTGCTTAATTAATAACTTTAAATTAATTAGCAATTATAAAATGTAGTAATAAATAAGGTAACAGATAGGTTGAGGTCACCATGGTCTGAGTAGGGATAAGAAATCAATTAACTATATGATTATTAATTAAACTTGTAATCACATGATTAAAACTTGTAACCACATGAATCATATGACTAGTGATGAAAATTTTACACGTTTATAACCAAGGCAATGATCTTAGCTTGCTTGCTTGATACATACATGATTCTGAGACTATAAAAATAAATCCAAGCTGCTGACAATCAGTCAACCTGCTCCTGCCTTTACCCCTTTGTTGACTCAACTCAATTCGCTGACTCTATCCCTCCTGTCAGGTTCCAAGGACCCCACGGAGGCTGGACCCCCACAAATATTCATGACAACTTTCTAAAACTATCACACAAACATAACTTACCTGAATTGGTAGAAACAGTACTCTGTATCCATGAGGTCCTTATGCCAATGAAACTACAGGTCTAGTCATTCCTTGTCCTTGTGGCAGGAGCAATGCTAGATGATACAGAGAAAAACAAAGACAAAAATCAATCAATTCCTGCCCTTTAGGGACTAGCATTTATTGGGGGAGGGGGAGGAGATGAAGCGATTACATATATAAATATATGAAAATAAACATAAAATATAGCCTTAGGAACTAGCAATTGTAGAAAACATAAAAGTTATCCTTTAGAGGCTATCTCAAAACAAAATTCTAAAGTACATAAGGCTTTCTAAGAGGTGAGGTGGGAGAGTATTACAGGCAAGGCAGATAGTGCAAAAGTATGAAGAATAATTTTTGCCATGAACTTAAAAGTATTGGATGCTACTAAATTCCTCAGTATATACAGCAGCTCTACTTCTGTAGCACTTTGAAATGGCATAGATTGCTTCAATCTCTTCCATAAATGCTTTTAAATTCCTAAAATCTATGTATTGTAAAAATAAGTCACCTTATATATTACTTCCTTCAGTCATCAACTCTTGGCTTGGTCCTCATTTTTTCCCTTGAAATTTACTTATGTTAAAAGGTTTAATGTTCAATAGGTTGCAGAAATTCCCTTTTGTTGAGTCCTCTGAAAAACTTTGAGATTCTAAGTTTTAATGATGCCTCTAGAGGAGGGGTTAAGGCAAATCTCCTCTCCCCTCACATCCTGAATACCAAATGTTTTTATTAGCAAGTGATGAAAGTAATAACTTTAGATTCTTTTAAACATGAAATTTTATTATTGTTCTTTCAATTCCTTATGAGGAACGGATTTTGAAATCTATTCCGCTTTCAAAAACAAAGCAAAAATTGTTCATTTTTGACATTTACTTTTATTCTCTTTCAAGAATTAAACAAGTGGATAGAGCACTGGCCCTAGAGTCAGGGAGACCTGAGTTCAAATTTGGCCTTAGAAATTTAATAATTATCTGGCTGTATGACCTTTGGCAAAAAGTAAAAAAAAAATAAAATAAACTAACCATTTGGCAAAAATGCTCTATTTCTATTGTTGTTAATAATAATTTATTAAGTTCAGCTAAAAAGGTTTGATTACTAGTCTCATATATATGTCAATCTTCACCTCTTAAAGAAAAGATAAATAGAAAATCAGACCTATCAATAACTCTTCCTATTTAAAAAGTCTTTAGACATGAGCTATGTTGCTTTTTTTTTAGGCCTTTTAAAGAGTTTTGTCGCTTTTCACTTGCAATGGATATTTGAGGAAATGATACCCTGGTTCAAAGTCAACAAAAACTGAAAACACTTTCTGGCAGTCTTGGGAAATTACAAAAATGTTACCACTTGTTGGAGAAAAGTGGCTTCAGAGTCTAGGGAAAAATTGAAGTTGAATTGAATAGATCTTCAGAGGTTACAGACCAATACATAGCACAGTAGGTCCAATTACAACCCCTACATTACCTGATCTAACAATATAATCAGTGTGGAAGTTATCAACTTCTATATTAAAGCAATTAATATGAGAATTGTAAATTTCCATTTTTAATATAAAATCTTTCTTCTTGTAAATTTAGTAAATTTTTATCCAATTTGCTTCACCCATTTAAATAAGTTCCATTACTAATTACTGTATGGATATTATTAACATTAATTATTGCTATTTTATATTTGTGCAGTACTTTTATCTGTTCTCAACTATTGTCTCTGGACCGATAAAGATTCTATGAGGTCAATACTGTATTTGTTTTCCTATTTGAAGATAGTTACAATAACAGATGGTATCTGTTGTCAGAGGACCGGCTTAACTTAGCTTGAAGAGACTCATTAGCAGAAAGCTGGCCAATAGATAATGTCATTTTTGACCATGGTATCCTATTAAGCAGGCAAGAACCAAAGCAAGACTCAATTCACTGGAGAGGGATTAAAAGAAGATGTGGACAAGTCTACAAAGGATGAAAAATTGGAGAAAGATTGTAATCTGTGTAGTTGAAAAGTTTACACTTATTTGTGAGATGATGAATCTTTCAGCATATATACATATGAAAAGATAAGGAAATTGGTTCATAGGGAAAAGGCTTAAAACTTGCAACAATAAAAAGGTGGGAGAATTTAAATCTAAAATTAACCATAGATTATCAGACAAACAGTATAAGATATATAATCTTCCAAACAATATATATATATATATATATATATATAGTTAACATAGAGAGTAGATATAAAGAAGGAAAAATAACAGTTGGTTCCAGATATTTTTACATAAATGTCCAAAATTTAGGAAGCAAAAGGAAGAACTAGAGATACAAATATTAAGTAACAAATTTCACTTAATAGATAGTGGGGATTAAATGGACGAATTTCATAAGTAAAAATATTCTGTTTTTTTTTTCTCAGACCAATGACCTTAGTCTTTCCTGCAAATGAAGAACAAAACTAAAATATTAGTTTGTAGGGAGTTGATTAATGATAAAGAATAGTAAAAGAGGACAAAATTACTCTCATTTAATTCATGTCATTGGATGAATTATATTTTTTTAATGAAATAACTGAAGGATCTGATTGTTGAGCCATATAATTGTTATTTGAAAGATCATGGAGAATGAGAGATGTATTGGTAAACTAGAAAAAGTCATGAGCAGATTTTCCAAAAAAAAAGAAAGAAAAAAAAGAAAAAGATTGCAAGCTATAGAAAAATAAGTTTGTTAATTATTCCAGGGAAATTACAGAATGGATCATTAAGGAAGAGGTTATTGAATATCAAAGAAAATATTTGAAGGCAAAGAGTCAGTATGGCTTCATTATTTAGTCAAAATAATTAATAACAAATCCTATTTTTTGACCATTTACTAAGGTTGAACAATGGATGCAAAACTAGGACTAAATTTAGGAAGATCTGAATTCAAATCTAGCCTCAAACTCTTACTAAATGTGTGACTCTGGGTATGTTATTCAATTCAGTTTACCTCTTCCTCCTCATCTGTAAAATGAACTAAAATAGGCAATGCCAAATCATTCGAGCTTCTTTGTCAGAATCCAAACAAAACCCCAAAGAGGGTCACAAAGAATCAGCCATTACTGAAACTACTCATCAGGAGAATGTTGCCAATCTAATTAAGCTAAATTTTATCAAAGAATTTGATAAAGTATTTTATGTTAATTTTATTGAAAATATGGATAGATATAGACTAAATGATAGGGCAATTAGATGACTTAAGACATGCTACAGTGGCATTACAAAAAATTAAATATTAGCTTGGCAGAAAGTCTTTACTAGAATGTCTCCAGTAGAGAAATCTTTTCCAAATCTTTCCCTATTTAACTTATTTATCAGTGATTTAGACAAAATCATAAATAGCATGATCATCATATCTAAAGTTAGGACAACTGAGGAAGCATATTGAGAGTAAGAACCCAAAGAGTTCTAGGCAGAAGAAATGAATAAAATAAAATTAAAGAGGGATAAATGCAAAGATTCATGTGCGATTTCAGGATACCAATTTCACAAATTTATGATGCATGAGGAATGGATAATCAATGATTTATCTGCATACAATCCTGCTATTTCAGTGGAATATAAGATCTATATAAAGCATTAATATGAATTGGAAGCCTGAAAAGTTAATGCAACCTTGGATTGAATTCAAGACATTTTGGGGAAAGGTTTGGTATCACTTCTGTCTTCTGCCCTAGTAATTCTATACATGGAATATTATAGTTAGTTTGAGGTCCTATAGTTTAAAAGGGAATTGATAAGCTGATTCTGTTCAATAAAGGGTAACCAGAATAATGATGTAATATCAAGATCAATTGAAGGAATTACGATTGTTTAACTCATAGAAGATATGGAGGAAAGAAAAGGAAAATGGTAGTATATCCAAATATTTGATGGGCTCCCATGTGGAAGAATTATTATATTGGCTGTATCATATTGTCTTAAAAGAGTAGAATTTGGAACACTGAATAGAAATTGTGAAGTGGTGAACTTAAGCTTATTATGATAAAAGAAATTATATATATATATATATATATATATATTTATATTTATATATCATAACTCTCCAAACTGCATATGGATTACCATAAGAGGTATTTAAGCAAAGTTGAGATGACCACCTGTAGGGTTTTCAATAGTGAGGATTTCATTTAGGATCACATATAGACGTTCTGAGGATCCCTTGTTTCTCTAATGTGATCCTTTTAAATTCACTCAATGAGTTAGTAGCAGAACCGGGACAGTGAACTAAGCAACAAAGAAATAATAGTGGGAAAGATGCTGGGCTTACAGTAAAGAGAACCTGAATTCAAACCCAGCTGCAGACTCTTATTATCTGGGTTACCTTGGACAAATCACTTCAGCTTTATTTGTCTCTGGAGGAGGAAATGGCCAACTACACCAGCATCTTTGCCAAGGAAACCCAGTGGAGAGTCTTGATGTGCTGTGGTCCAAAAAAGTCATGAAAAGTTAGACACAACTGAATTTAATGGACAATAATAAAAACAATATGGAATAATAACTGTGAGAGGTGCTGGAGATTCACAGAGAAAAGTAAAATAGTAAAAAGTGGAATTTGCATTCTATTTGGAGAGACAATATGCACATATGTAAGTAAAGACAAAATAATTATAGGCAAAATTTGAACAAAATAGTATAATCATATGCAAAAAAATATTCAAAATAAATGTATGATCATGTGGAGGGATAGTTGATTGGAAGGGAAAGGCTTCAAACAAGAGGTAGTATTTTAACTGAGTTTAGGAGAAAGCTGTATATGCCAAAAGACAGAAATTACTGGAGACTATAGGCATGGAGGACAACCTATGCCAAGTCATAGGAAAAGATCGAAAGTCAAATGTGAGGAATAGCAAGAAGTCTGTTTTCTCTAGATGACTGAATGTGTCTATGTAATATTTTTTTTAATATTTGGGGGTTGGAGTCAGATGGTGAAGGGTTTTACATGCAAAACATCAGTTTTTATTTGATCCCAGTGGTAATAGGGAGCTATTGCTATTCAAAGAGAAGGGGAATGATCTGATTAAGATTGTCCATTAGGAATAGAGCTTCGGCAGCTGCACAGAGGACGAAATTTATGCTATACTGTTTGAAAGAGATGTTGGAGGTTAAATTAAAATGCATTCCCCCTCCAACTACTGCTGCCTCCCCTATGGTCACAAAGGCTTTTTTGTTTTGATTTATTTCACTCTTATTACTATTGCTTTTCAAAAAATATAGTGTAAATACAGTCTATAAAAGTTATTAGATTTGAAAGATTTCTGGTGAATGAGCATTCTTACAAAATCATAAAATTCAGGCTAGTGATAGTAAATTTTTCTTTGCTTAAACCCCTACAGTTTGTTTAACCCATCACTTGTATCCATGGAAGATTGCTAACCAATAACTTTTTATTTAAGGAGTGATAAATGTCAAAATGGTAAATGTACCAAATATTTCTGAACTGGATTTCTCTTTACAGTGCAAGTCTTTGGATATAACTTTTATGTTTCTTGTTATTTGCTCAGAGTCCTCCAGGTAATTTAATATTATCATTTTAAGGAAATATTTTATGAAGGAGTATTTATTCATTAATCTATGCACACCCAGTGAAGGCTCATTTCTGCATTAACATCTCATTTCCTAGGAGGATTGCTCTTCTATATAAAGATCAATGGAGGTCTTATTAAATCCCTTGTCTTTCCTGTGTTTTCTGCAAAACTGATATTGCCTATTATTTTAGGGAGGTGTCTAGCTCTAATCTTAGGGAAATATTTTTGACATGAAGTAGAGAGGTACTAAATTTAAAGAAATATTTTAATGGCTTGTTTCTGAAGCTATCATGTACTAAAATCTATTCAAAATATGTATTTTGATAAAATAATTTTACCATTTTTTCTAACTTTTTCATCTTTCTCTCTTTAAAAATGCTACTGAAGAAACATGTTCACACTATCAAATTGGCGGGTGATAAGAATAATTTAATTAAAATTAATTAATTGAATAAAATTAATTTTAAAATGATTAAGTAATGGGTCAAAGGGAGGCTGATCAAATGTTGGCACCATTACAGAGAGGATTCTTGGTTAATTTTCCATTAAGCATAGATCAGAGCAGTTTGTTTACCTTAATTCAAGCCCCTTAGTTCTACCTTCCTTTCCCCTTTGGCCTACTAAGGGATTAGCCACATTGCTGGCTGCTGTTAAAACCAGATCATGCTCCAGCGGTCTTCACTGTCCACAAGCCCTGCTCTCTAAATTCATTGTTCTCTATTTGCCACTGGATTGGATTTTCTGTAGTCTTTTGTGAGCCTCCTTAAGTAGTAAGATGAACCTGAACTTATCAAATTCAGAATATTTATAGTAAGTCCATAAACTACTTGTTCAATGAAGTTTTTGTAACTGCCCTATTTGTGCTGTCTGTCAGATTTGAATTGCAAAGATCTGTTATTTGGGAGAGAAATTGGACCTGGTTTTTCTTGACTCAGGAAGGTAGATATAGGAGCAATGGTTTTAAGTTGCAAAGAAGCATATTTCAGTTAAATATGAGGAAAAAATGATTAAGTAGTGGGTCAAAGAGAGGCTGATCAAATGTTGGCACTATTACAAAGAAAATTCTTAGTTAATTTTGAATGATGAGCTCATGATCCCTCCAACTTAGTGATCTGATGATTCTGAAAGATTTATTTTTGAAAGTTATACTTCAAAGTCAAGATAACATTGAATGATTTTGCTAAATCTGCCATGGGGATTTTATAGAATATTAAAAATGAAAAGATTAATTTGCAGTCAGCCCATACTGCCACATCTTCCTTTATTCTAACCTGTACATTTACATGAAATCTTCTCTAATCTTCCACAGATTTCCTGTCTTCTCCATAAAAAATGAAATGAAAACATATTATCTATTTTGAATATATTCTTTTTTATGTAGACTATCTCTTTCATTGCATGTGAACTGTTTGAGGGCAATGACTTCATCTTCTTCTTATGCCTCTTCATAATGTTTTGTATGGAACAGTAGCTCTGGAGTCAAGAAGAATTCAGTTAAAATCTAGCCTCATATACTTAGCTATGTGACTCAGGCAATTCATATAGTCCTTGCTTAAGTTTCCTCAGGTGTAAAGAATGGAGATGAAATGGCACCTGCCTCCCAAGGCTGCTGGGAAAATCGAATGAGATATTTGTAAAGCAGTAAGCACAGTGTATGGTACATAGTAGATATTTAATAAATAGGTGTTCCATTCTCTTCCTTGCCATCTTAATATTCCAGATGATAGCAGAGTGTTTAACATGTAGTAGGGGCTTATTTGATGCTTATTGATTGATTGGATCATTGACCCACAAAATTCAGAGTTGAGAAGTCCATTAGTGATCATATCCACTAAATATTATTTTAACTATAAAGAAACTCCAGTCAAGAAAGGCAAATAAATGGACCAAAATCATATTCATAAGTAGTAGATCATTACAAGCCACAGACCCTAAATACCTGATAACCAAAAGTTCTTTTAAATTTATAATTGCAATATATGTATATATAAATGTCCACAAAAAATGACTAAACAAGTCTTATTCTAATTTGAAATCGCTTATTATTTAGTAAAGTATACATTGTTATTATCACCTCCAGTTCTTTCTGTTTTCCTGAATGAAGTTATGAGTATGCTGTCTCTCCTCAACTGAGAATGATCTTCTTGAGAGCAGGGACTTTTCTTTTTCTATTTATATTCTCAAATCTTAGCATTGCATTTGACTTATTCCAAGTTCTTAATAAATATGGTTATTCATTCAGTAAATCCACATACCTTTTCCATGGAGAGAGAGACTGCTTTCATACTTTAGTAGATATAACATCTCAATGATATAAAAATTTTCCACTACTGTACCTCAAAGCCCATCTATCATGCTGGGCTATTTTTGGTTGCTTTTCTGGAAAAACTTTGAAGATGATCTTTTCAATAAGCCTAAGTCCTTCCTCTGGTTCTTTAAATATTTTGAGTATATACTCAAGTGGTCCATCTGTTATCCCATGCTCCTGCTACAGGACTAACACTTATTTTTCTCATTATTCATGTGACAGATGGTGTCTTTTTATGCCATGTCTTGATTAAATAATTGTTGATAATATGCTTTAGCCTACTTGCCCCATATAACATGTTTTCAGTTGTTCTTTAGGGTCTCTTGTAAATTTTCTTTGGAAATCACAGTGTTCTATGATCTGAGGTCATATAAAAATGTTGGAAAGATGTTAGTATTTTTATCTTATCTGTTGTTCTATTTCTATTTCTCTATCTATCATCTATCTATCTATCTATCTATCTATCTATCTATCTATCTATCTATCTATTATTCTGTCTCTCTGTGTCTGTCAGTGTCTGCCTATCTGTCTTTCTGTCTCCTACCTACATCTATCTATTTATATGGAGTTTGACAGTAGGGAAAAGATTAAAATCATTGCTAATGCTTTACACAATCTCCTAAATGTGATCCTGACCATATTCTACTCTGAGATCCAGGTCTGGGTCCTATTCTTTCTGCATGAGAAGTGACCAAGATATATGCCCTAGTGGGTCATTCATTTAACTTCACAGCTAAATCTAGGTGACTTTCATTCTTCTGACATCTGTTTTACTTTCTTTTGTTTTATTTTTCCTGTGGATTAATGGATTGCTCTCTTTTTGATTGACTGTGGATTTCACTGAAGAGTTCTGCAATATTGCAGGGATTTAGTTGATCAGTCCTATTTCATGCTCAAATAGGAGTATTTAAAGCATCTCACTATCTATAGGAATCCTGTTTCCATTTGGACTTTATCCATGAACCCATTTGTCAAACATATATCTCGCTCTTCCTTGCTTTAGTTAATATTTATAGGAAATCATTGAGGAAAGTTATCTTTGTGATTTTGTCTGCCAAGTAATCTTGAATAAGCTTAATACATACATGGGAGAAAATTTGTTAGAGGAGAGTTTTAAGGAAGCATTTTGCTTTATTAAAAAATAAAGTAATGAAATAGTAAATTTGTCTTCTTTATATCTATCAGTCAGTCAAATGTTTATGAAGATATGGTCTGATATTAAAAACTATAACCTTTTGGAAGTTGATTTTTTTCTTTTCTATTTTTTACAAGTGCATTTCATATATATATATGTGTATATATATATATATCTGTATATATATATATATATATATACATACATAAGCTTTAAGTTATGAGAAAGTTGGCTCTTTTGGGGGGTAACTGACTTTTTCTCAATTACCATTTTTGAAAGCATATAACAATAATGACTGTTGCTGCACCTAAGGTTCTGAGCATCCCCTTTTCCCTAAGAGATCTCTCTGTTCTAGATATACTCATAGTTAAAACCTGGGTTCACTTTTCAGTGTCCATTGGCATCAAATAATAGTGTTTACGTTCCCTTTCCTCATACTCCAAAGCTCATTACACCCTTGCCTTGGCATCCTGGGGACTAATTATTTAAAGAGTATGCTTAGGCTTATGTCTAGGTTTCCCTAAAGTGGAAGAGTGAAAAACTATTCTGTATAATATTTACTTCAATTATGAATGACTTAGAAGGAAGTCTGCTTCAAAAATTGCTTCAAAATTTGCTTCAAAAATGAAATATATTCTATTTAAGTACATATATATTAATTTTTTTGCTTTCCTAGAATAATACACATGGTTTCAGATTTAATCCCTAAATGAAGTTTATTTTCCTTTGACAAAATGGTATAGAAGTTTTAATTGATAATAACCTTTATGCTGGTATCTTCTAGCATTTGTTATAGTTTAATGGAATCAAAATTGAAATTAGGAATTTTTGCTCTTGTGGCAAGACACCAGATGATGATCTCATTTGGCAAGGCAGATACAGAGGCAGAGACCCAGAAAGACTTATGTGTAGTACTTGGGAGAAGAGTTCACCCATGTAAATCACTTAGTAGCTTCCAGTCAAGCAATATGAATTTAAAGACATTTTTTAAGTTCCAATTTGTGGAAAGACCTGAACTAGGTTATAAAAATAAAGGATCAAAATGAAAAATGTCTAAAGTTGTTTGCAGTATACTCTGCTGGGTATTTAACAGATGATTAGTATGATTTAATTTGAGAAGGGAGAGAGTATTCAGAAAAAGGGTGTTCAGTCAAGGCTTCCTATTGGAGAGAAATCTTTGGCTCAATCTTAAAAGAAACTTTGACTTGTGAGAAACACAACTGAGGAGCAAGTACATTCAAGGCAAGTCTAAAAGCACAGAAATGTTATATAGATTATGAGCTTGGTAAGTACTAGATTGGTTGGAATTGTATATAGGGAAGAAAAAATATAAATGAAATATGAAACAAATCCTGAAGATAGTTTTGGAGAAGACTGAAAGGCTTAAAATGTGAAGCTGAAGGTTTTATATTTTATCCTGGGGAGGGAGGATGGGAAGGAGCCATTATAAATTGTTAATTTTTTAAGTAGTATGACCAGTGGCCCTTTAAATTTCTATCCTTGAGTCTCCAATTCATTGTTACTTTTTTATACTAGTTTCTTTCATTTTCTTTAATTTGAACCATTTCCTCCGAGTGACCAAAGTAAACACATTTATCAGGGGTCATAGACTATATTTTGACTAGATGCAGTCTATAGAGTACCCTGACAATTGGATTACTGTGTTCATTTTTCTAGTAGCATCTCATGTAATAGGAATATAATGCTGGTGCTATATACAACTATGTACAAGTTGTTGTTGTTGCTTGTGGTGGTGATCCTTCAGTTTTGAAGAGGATCTGTCTTGACTTGCTTGAACTGAGCGGAGATAGTTATGCAAAGTTGTCCGCCTCACTCTCTCTCCCTGAGACTTTGACTTTCAGTGGCAAGACAAAAATCAAAACTGTTGGTGATGGCTTGAGATGTAATAGGGATATTGGTGTTTTTGATCTCTTACCAAGCTGTGTATGTTCCACAGCACCTGCTGCCTTCATGGCTATTGGAACAATTTTTTTTCATCTGTCCATTCCTCTGGAAAAATCTTACATACTTTCTTTCTCAGGATACAGATGGCATTTTCCATTGCAGATATCCCAAAATTGTGCCTGATCTTTGCCTTGTTGGTATGAGCAAGTCCATTAAGGTTGATCCTCACTCCCATGATACTGTTAGGGTATACAATGTTCTTCTGGTTCTGCTCATCTCGCTAAGCATCAGTTCATGAAAATCCTTCCAGGCTTCCCTGAATTCCCATCCCTCCTGGTCTCTAATAGAACAATAGTGTTCCACCACATACATATACCACAGTTTATTAAGCCATTCCCCAACTGATGTACATTCACTCAATTTCCAATTCTTTGCTATCACAAACAGAGTTGCTATCAATATTTTTGTACAGGTGATGTTTTTTACCCTTTTTCATAATCTCTTCAGGGTATAGACTCAGTAGTAGTATCACTGGATCAAAGGGTATGCACATTTTTGTTGCTTTTTGGGCATAATTCCAAATTGCTCTCCAGAAAGCTTGGATGAGTTCATGGCTCCACCAACAATGCATTAGTGTCCCAGATTTCCTACACCCTTTTCAACATTGATCATTGTCCTTTCTGGTCATATTGAGAGTTGGTACCTCAGAGATGCTTTAATTTGCATTTCTCTAATAAGTAGTGATTTAGAACAATTTTTCATCTGACTATGAATGGCTTTGATTTCCTCATCTGTAATTTGCCTTTGCATATCCTTTGACCATTTGTCAATTGGGGAATGGCTTGGTTTTTTTGAAAATTTGACTCAGTTCTCTGTAAATTGTAGATATGAGTCCTTGGTCCAAAACACTGGTTGTAAAAAATTGTTTCCCAATTTACTACATTTCTTTTGATCTTGGTTATAGTGGTTTTTTCTGTGCAAAAGCTTTTTAATTTAATATAATCAAAATTATCTAGTTTATTTTTAATGGTGTTCTCCATCTCTTCCTTGGACATAAGCTGCTTCCTTTCCATAGATCTGACAGGTAAACTATTACATTATCTCCTAGCTTTCTTATAATATTGTTTTTTTGTCTATATCCTGTATCCATTTTGATCTTATCTCAGTATAGGGTGTGAGTTGTTGGGCTAAGCCAACTTTCTCCCATACTAACTTCCAATTTTCCCAAAAGTTTTTAATGGCTTCTCTGTCTTGATTCATGTGAAGGGTAAAGGGATGAGGAAAAATCATAATGGAAAATACTCTATTTTGCAGTATCTTGATTTCTTATGTATTTTGTATGAATGCTGATGGCAACAATATAAACAAAACAAAAATAAATAACCTTAAAATCAAGGACTGTTTTTAATGATTGTTAAAAGTCCATTTCATCCTCTTGTTCTTAATTTCCTTATGTATAAAATGAAATGGGTATCAGGCTTATATGATCCTTAAGGTCTCTTCCATCTATTAATCTATGATCTTATGAACTTAATATGAGTCAAAACTGGTATATTTGATTTATGGTGTGTTTTGGAACTCCTGGAAGTCACTATTAAATTAAAAAGAATGAGGGTTAAGATTCAGGTCTGTCTGACAACATTTAGATGTAGAACTGGATCTGTCTTGAGACTATTCCTGCCAACTCTGATTTTTAACAGCAGTATTTTGCTACATGTTCTGGCAAGCACAGGATCCTCTAATTTGGTCAATAGACAGTACTTTTTATGGTATCAAAGGCTGATGAAAGATTGATGAATACTGCCAATAACTGTAAGTTTTTCCTAACTGTTTTTTTGATGAGAAGAAATTGGTTATAGCAAGGATTATTTGGAAAATAGTACCCAAAACTTGTTTCTACACATGAAAAATATTAGCTTAGAAATTCCAGTCTTTGACTTTTAATTACTATTATGTTCTGACACAGAATTTTGTCGCAACAACTATCTGAAACAGAAATTTCATTTTCTTTGGAAAAATAATGAAAATTGCCTGTTTTGTCTAAGAGGAATAAATGATAGTGGTATATTTAATTAAACATTGGCTCTGTGTAAAGGGACATAGATTCTACTTTCAGCTTTTCTGCAACGTCATTAAGAGACCAGGTCATAATTTTTCTGACTTTTAGGTTCTCACCTTTAAAATGAATTGACTTGTTTTTTATCTTCCATTTTAAAAACTATATTGTTCTGTTTTCCATTTTAGGTTTTATATTCGTCTCTGAATACTAAGGCCAACATCTCTCATTGTGACACATGTATGAAGTCCTCCTTCACCCTACATCATCTTCTTCGTAAATTTAATTTTTTAATTTAAATATTTTTTTCAAATTATATGCAAAGGTAACTTTCAATATTCATCAATTTGTAAGTTTATGAGTTCCATTCCCTTTTCCTCCTTCCTTCCCTCCCATGACATCGAACAATCTACTAAAAGCTGTCTATGTACAATTATATTTAACACATTTCCACATCAATCCTGCTAAGAACCTTTATAAGTTTTTAGACAATTTCAATTGACTACTTTTTGCGTGCTTGTCTTGAAAACTACAACTTTTTAAAATTTTTATTTCTTTTTTTATCATTAGGCAGGCATGGTCAATCTTAAGAACAGTAACAAACATTTACTGAAGGTTTACAATGTGCAATACACCATGAACTATGCTTGCTTTCTCCAGATAAAGAGAATTAAAGGCTAGTTTTGGTGTATTTAGTGTCTATTAATAAAAGGGGAAATATCTCTCAAGAAACAGTGAGTTGAATGCTATGAAAATCCTCGAACTTTAGGGATCTAATTAAAGAATTGGATAAATCCTTCTTCTACCTTTCTTTTATTGCAAGTGAGTCCAGATGTCTTGCAGGCTTGAAGTTTGAAATACCAATAAGTTGTTGTCTATCTTCTATTTGAAAACATCCAGGGACAGAAAGAGTCAACAGCCATTAATGCCAGTTTAGCAAGCACTGTAATAAGTAATGAGCATACAAAGAAAGGCAAAAAAAATCCAATTCCACCTCTCAAAGAGCTCTCATTCTCTTGGAGGAGACAACATGAAAACAACTTTGTAAAAATGATATGGAAAAAATAAATTGGAAAAAAATAATGAACAGAAGAATGACACTAATGCTAAGGGGCATCACAAAGTAATCTTGTAGTGTATCGAATTTAATATAGAGTTTAAGAAAGCCAAAGAGGCCAGGGAATGGAGATGAGGTGGAAGAACCTACTAAAAATGCAGGACTGGAAGTAAAAATACCCAAAGTTGGGAAATGTAGCAAGTATGTCACTGTCATGGATCACAAAACATATGGAGATGGGTAGGATTTGGGAACCAATGTAAAAAACATTTTGAAAAATAGAAGGGTGCAAATAATGTAGGACTTTGAATTATAAATGGAGGATTTCATGTTGTTTCCTTCAGTAGACTAAGCTTCTTAAGAAATAGGACTGTCTTTTTGCTTTTTAAACATAGTGTCTTAGTATTCTAAATAAGAGGGGAGAGAGGGCATAGTGGGTTACTTTGCCTAATGGTAGCCGGATAGTTAATATTTGTTAGGTAGTTGTTAGGTTGTAACTGTTCCATGGGACTTTGCTCAGAAGAGAGTGATTAAGACCCTGTTTAATAGGAGAAGGGAGCAAAACTAGAGAGTATTGGGGGATAAACTTGTATTTGGAGACAAGTCCCTTGACTAGCTATTTTAGAAAGGATAGAAAGCAATCCTTTGGTGGAGTACTTATTCTATGGGGTATTCTGTGACTCCACTTTGGTAAATAGTGCTCTAGGCTATTAATTTGAAGATAAAGAGAGGGAAACAGTTGTCAAGCCAAGGCATACTTGTAACAACTGCTCAGCAGTGAAAATAAAAAAAAAAAGACTCACACTTAAAAAGCAAAGATTAAAGTAATAATGAAAATATGCCTACCACATAGGCTGCTGTACAGTCTATTCCCCAGAATTAAGATAAACGTAGATGACCTCTAAGTTCCCTTCAAAAATGAAATCTGATCTCCTCTTATACATCCTGTCCAGTTCTATCTTTAGTGGTTATTGAACCCTCCCAAGGCTGAGGTTGGATATATATGGCTTTTGGTGATTTCCCTCATACTTACTGAAACAGAAAATCAGAAGTTGAGATAATTCTTGCTTTTCACTGTCGCTATCACACCCATCCTTTTTGCTACATCATTTAGAGAATAGGTTCTTAACAATTTTGGTGTTTTGGAGTGTAGTGAAGACATTTTCTCAGAATGTTGTTTTTGAAATGCATAAAATGAAACACATACGATTACAAATGAATCTATTATTGAAATTCAGTTATCAAAAATATTTATGCATATGGATTCCTGATTAAGAACACGTAAATGCTACAGTTTACTGCATTCTGTCCAAATTCTTGTTGTCACTCATGTATCCTCTCTCATAAATTTAGTAACCTAATTAAATTTTTTTTATCTTAACCCTTGAAACCCTCATACATTCTGGAAGTCACTTCCTATAACTTCTTTCTTTAGCACATCTCAACCATAAACAAAAGCACATATATTTAAAAGCAATCCTCACGTCATCACTTCAACCAATATGGATTTCCTTAGGTATTGACTTTCCTAGTTATGAAACTCAGGTATGATTTGTCATAAACTATAGATGTTCTGGGACAATAGTAACTGCATTGTATTTCTAAGCACCTGCTAAGAATGTTAGTAGTTACTTGTAATACTGAAGATTTTTTTTTATCAGAAAACTTATCTTTACCTATTATATCCTTTACAAAACCTGGTAAATTGAGCTGAACCTGTGACACCCACAGTTTGGGTTCACAAGTTCTCTCCATGTCTTAGTTGAAGTAATTACGAGGTAGGTGTGCTGTTGAGGTTTCATACAATACTGTTGGATGTCTGCCCCTCCCCTTAGGGCAGTATAGTTTTTTGTTGTTTTCCTTTTGGTAGAAAAGAGAAATTAGGATAACAAATAACAGTGATAACACATTTCAGCAGCTAACTTTTGCCCTTAAGTTCCTGATGTAGTTTTTTTTTTTAAAGAGTGACTTCCTGCTGTGGAACTACATTTTAACAGCATGAAATTTCCTATCCTTCAGGGTTATTCTGTAGTCACACATCCACAGAACACAGGTCTATATAACTCTACATGATACTTTTTTTTTTCCTTTTTCTGCTTTGCAATTCTTAACTTGCCCCATGTGGTTCTTAGGTAGGTCACTTGATGTAAAGAGAAAAATAAAATCAGTTTTGAAATATGCTCCTTACTTTTGGATCAGTGAAAATTTAGGACCATCACCTGGAAGCACATCCTCTATGCTCTTTCTTATGCATCCAGTCTAATTCAAGCCTAGGGGGTCATTTGTAGGTGCTGATTGCTCAGAGTGGATGTAAATAGCAATTGTTTCTATTTTGTCCAGAAACTCTGAGAGTCTTCCCCTCTTGGGACTGACTTTTTTTTTTTTTTTGACTGGGTAAATGAGGCCTTTCCTCTGTCTCATTTTTGACCTAGCTTCAACCACTGTTTGGCTGTTGGCCCCAGTCAAAGTGCAACTTTGGAAAGACCTAAAAAAAGTCAAGGTCTCTCACCTCACCAAGGACCATCTCCAGCTGTCCTGTTCTCTATCTGCAAAGGAGAAAGTGAGGCTGGTGACTTTGTACATCACTCACTCACATTCAATACATTTACATAGTATCTTCAAGAGCAAAGATCAAACAACAGGCACCTGACAAAAGGGTTTAGGAAAGATTTTCAAGGAAAATGCAGTAAATCAATTCTTAATGACATTTGCAATAATCTTGTTAGTTTTCTTTTAAGTATACTGTCTCAAACATGTAATCACAAAGATATTGAAGATCACTCAGAAGGGGGGAAAAAGAGTGACCTTAGTTCCTGTGACTAGCCTAAAAGATTTTTCTCTTCTAACACTAACAATAGGTGAATTTTCTCTTTTTTCCTTCTCCATTCCTTCTTGGTATGATGCAATAGTCTAATGCAGTTGATAAAAGCAGTTAATTCAAACAAATTATGATAACATTGCTAAATTCTAACAACTATGCTACTTGAATTCCCTGAGTGTGGAGAAAAATATAAAGGAAATTAAGAGTTATTATAGAATTTGGTTGAGTCTGCTTGATTTTTGGCAAACAAAACAAAACAAAACAAAACTGTGGACTTGCTGAGCACATCTAGCCAGTCCCATCTCCCCTTTGGACACAGTTCATTCAATTTAAAAATGCATCCTATTCTTAGGAACACATGATACTTATAGGTATCTCTCTTCTTCTCCTCTTCAAAAATCATCTCAAAATATCTCATATGGGATTTTTTTCCACTCTCATCATAATATCTTTGACATAGATAAATACATCTTTATGAGTGAATAAATTTCCTTCATCTTGGGAAAGGGCAAAGGATTCTTCCACTATTCTCTTAATATTTATGTCCTATTTGGATACTGATGCCTCATCTGGTTTCTTTAACTCAGTCACTATTGATTCTGTGCTTCTGTTTTCTAAAGGAGACCTTCCTACTATTAGTCTCTGGGCATCTTTTAGGCTAGTCATAGGAACTAAGGTCAGTGTTTTTTCCCCCCTTCTGAGAGGTCTTCTGTATCTTTGTGATTACATGCTTGAGACAGTATATTTAAAAGAAAATTAACAAGATTATTGCAAATGTCATTAAAATGTCTTTGAGAGAATAAATCTTTAATCCTAGTACAAAGTTCAATTCAGGAACTAATGTCAGGGAGATCGGTAAATTTAAGCAAATATGATCTAGTATGCCTGTGTATGATTATATATGTTTATAGATAGGTGTTCATGAGAACCAGATCCCAAAATCTGAAGTAATTTTAGAAAGATATATACTAGATCATTTAGTAGAAAAGAGAAATCCACAGAGGTTACTCTTTCTTCCTAGATTCTGAAAGCTTTACATTATAAAGGATTTGGACAAAAATTTTCCACAGAAAAATCCCAGTTTTTCAATCAACACAGTTCAACAATTTTGTTGAGAGGGTAAGCTGAAAACAAGATAGACTGAAACAGATATGAGTAACTATAACTCAAAACAGAATTTTGAGGTGGATACCTCAGGAGGTATTGGATGTGATAACCCAAAACAAGAATCCTTTGAGTGGATCTGAGGTTGGAGGTTCCCAGATATATTTTGTAGCTATCTCTGGTATTCCTAGAGTTATGAGATCTAAACAAAATTCTGGGTATGGTCAGCCTTTAATCACATAAAGTTGGATTTAAATAGCATACTAATTATTCCTTGAAGAGTTTAATAAATCATTTTATACATATATATGTATAATAATTCCTCTCTAAAGAGTATGATTTATTAAAATATATTTATTATATATACTTATAAATATGCATATATATTTATCATATTATATACATATATCTGCATTCAAATAAGCTTACAAATGTGTATGATATTGCACATATATTCATACTATATACATCTACATTATGTTACATAACATTTTATATATATATATATATGTATATAGACATATAGACACATATTGTTGCATATGCACACATAGTGGAGATAATAATAGCTTCTAACTCCCAAATTTGTTTTGAAGTTAAAATGAGCTAAGATTTTAAAGTACTTAGCATAGCCTGTTACACAACCAGATATGAAATCTGCGTTTAAGTTTCCATAGTGGAACTCTGCATCCTATGAGATGTGTGTGTCATAGCTTCCTTTAATTGATTTCCTTTTTCTTCAAAAAGTATTGAGATAGTATGGTAGCTCTCTCTTCTTACCATCTTTTTGGCTGTGGTTTTTTGAGCGACTCTTATCTACTTCATCCAAGTTATGAAATAAACTGGTAAGAGGGTAGGGACCTGTCTTCGTCAGTTCTACCTTCTTGACCCTTGGCCAGTTTCAGGGGCAATCCCCACAGGCCTGGGAATACAATCCATGTAGGTCCTTGTAATTAAGATTACAAGCAGAATGATACAAGCAGCCAGGTTGTCAAGGAAACCCTGAAAAATCGGAGTGCCTAGAACTCGAGGCCAAGGTGGGTTTTTGACTCATAACTGGGATGGTGTTCCTTGGGAACTGAACTAAGTTAAGAACTTGAGTCCCTTTCCTGTCCTGGAGAATGAAGTAGGGCAGGTAGGAAAGGAGATTATGTTGTCCACCTGTTGCATGGTGATGTTTGTATATTTATGATTATACCTTCTGATAGAAATACTTTTTGGGTAAAACCTCTACAATTTTATACACACATGCAAATACACAAAACACCCACTCAAATATGTACGTGTGTATATTTTTCTTTTATTGTTCAGTCGTTTTATTATATTTGATTGGGATTTTCTTGACAAAGATAGCAGAATGGCTAGTCATTTGCTTTTTTAATCCCTTTTTCAGATGAGCAAATTGAGATAAACAGAGTTAGGTGACTCACACATCTAGTTATTATATGATGATACATTTGAACTTGAATCTTCTTGACTCCATATCTAGTGCTCTATTTACTAATGCCACCTAGCTGGTGCAGTAGATAGAGCACTGGCCTTGGAGTCAGGAGGATGGGAGTTCAAATTTGATCTCAGACATTTGACTCATATTAGCTGTGTGACCTTGGGCAAGTCACTTAATTCTAATCACCTCACATTCAGGGCTATCTACAGTCATCCTGATTCCTATCTGGCCACTGGACCCAGATGGCTCTGGAGGAGAAAGTGCAGCTGGTGACTTACCTCAGCATCCCCCTGCCCCATTCAAATCCAATTCTTGTGCTTGGCATGGCATCACCTTGTTGATGTCACGGCCTTCTTCAAAAATGAAGGACAAACATCAGCCTTTCAAAAAATATTTGAATATCATCTAGCTAGCCTGTATATACATCTGTATATACATACATACATATATATGTATATATGTGTGTATATACATGAACAGATATATGTGTATGTATATATAGGTGTGTGTGTGCACATATTTATATGTGTGTGCATGCAAACTCACATATATGGAAGAATACACTATTGAACATGTCCCATGATTTAAGCTTTTTTGCTATGTAGTATATCAATATTATTTTACTTGATCTTCATGATAACCCTGGAAAATATATATTATTATTTTCCTTATTTTATAGTTGAGTAAGTTGAGGCAGACAAAGCATAAGTAATTTTCCCAGGGTCATATAGCCAATACATATTTGAGACTGATTTTGCACTCAGGTCTTCCTGACTCAGACCATAGTATGCTATTCACTGCACCAGCTAATTACTTCTGTTATGAATATAGATTGCAAATTTAACTGCATAACATTTTCAAGTAGAGACTCAAAAGAAAGTTTTCCATGAGGACTAGATGAATAATTAGAAAAAATGAAGCAAAAAGTAAAAAAGTGAAATTAAAGTTCTTGAGGAAATAATTGGAAGGGAAATAAATAACAGAAGAAAAAGTGATAAACTTTACTTAAGTCAGGAAATTCCCTTCAATACATCAAACAGAAATGAGAGAGTCAAGAGTTTAGAATAAAATCAAAGATTAAAATATAATGGAAATGCAAAAGCTCTAAATATAAATGGGTCCATAAAAGTGCTTAGAGAATTTAAGAATCATTAAACTCTTGAAACCAATAATCATAACAGTGACAATAATAATAATAATAATGATACTGAATATTGCATTTCAAGTAGTCATAAATGAAAACTGTCCATATAAATTATAATCAGAATGCAATGAGCAGGAAAGAAGTATGCATCAATTATTACCTGAAAGGAATGCCTAAAGGGAAAGTCACAGGAATGTCATATCACAAATCCAGAGTTCCCATGTCAAAGGAAAAAAAAATACTGCTAGCATTCAAAAGGGAGCTGTCCAAGTGCTAAGGAACTAAAATCAGGATCCCACAAGACCCCAGAAGAGAATTTTATAATTCAATATTTCAAAAGACAAAAAATATTGACTCACAATAAAAAGCAACTTAACACTGCAAAACTGTGAATAATTTTACAGGGCAACTGTGACCTTAGCAATACCTTCCAACATTTCTGATTTAAAAGAATTATTATTAACGACTTTGAAAAGCTAATCTGAGAGTCCAAAGAAACCTAGAAAAATACGTTTATGTGAGCAATTGAAAGAGATTGTATGTTGATGTAATGCTAACATTCCACTAGGGAAAGAAGAAACAAGTTTTCTTTCAGAATCTTAACATATTTAAAGCATATTGAGAATTAAATTAGACAAACAGGTATGTGGGTGAGGAGGGTGTTTACTTAAGAGAAAAAAATAGAAAGGGAGAGTGCTATAATACTATGTGGTACAGTAGAAATTAGAGAATGGGGATGGGAGGGAACAAAACTTACTATTTCTCATAAACTGCATGTATGAAAAAGTATATAAACATGGAGGAAGGGGTGTGTGTGTAAGCGTGTGGAGGGGTTAGAATTGGAATCAATTGAACTTTAATTTATTTGAATATTAATGAAAGATATTTGTAGACAAAGACACACAGAGTTTGGTACAAAAATGTATCAGAATCATTAGATAGAAAAGAAGAAATCTGGGCAAGGGAATTAAGAATGTGAGTAATACTGGAAGAGAATAATCACACATAAGACAAACTTTCTAACTCTTAAGAGGGACCATAATGAAATTTAAAAAAAAAATAGTAAAGAATAAAATCTCATGGGAAGTCAATATTTGGTGGAATAGCTGAATTGTGGTATATACATACATATGTAATGGAATCATATTTTGTTGTAAGAAATGATTCAAGGAATGATTTAAGAGATTCCAAAATATTAAGAACTGATACAGAAAAAAGCAAAACTAGCAGAATAATTTACACAATAATAATAGCATTATAAATGAAATCAACTTTGAAAATCAACGAGCTCTAAACAATTCATTGACCAGATATATTTCCAGAGGAAATAGTTCCATAAATAACAGAGAACTGATGCATATGGAGGAAGAGAGACATCATTATTTGGACATAGCCAGTATATAGATTCACTTTTCTTGACTAAGCTTATTTGTTAGATTTTTCTTCCTTTCTGATATGTTTCATCCTCAGTCCTTGTTTATTGTTTCTTTTTTATGGATTATTTATTTTGATAAAATTGAACAAATATTTATAAAATGCTTCTGTGTGCAGAATGCTAGCCAAGGAGCTGAAGAATAGATAATTTTTAGTACATAAGACTACAGCCTTATGATTCCCTGACCTAGGTAATAATACCTAGAGAACTGCAAAGGTTCTCTAAGGTTTGGTTTAGGTAGTCCAAGAGGAAAAGGTCACCAGTGACTGGGGGAAGTAGAAATTGAATTGAATTTTTCTGAGGGATGGAAACACTAACCTAGAATCATTTTAATGAAATGCCATATTATAGTGGGGGTAGGAACTTTGGAACATAATAGGACTTTGTCATTTACCTAGATATATGAACTCTGGGAAATAACAAGTTAAAACAGAGGCATCTGAATCTTTTTTCATTTCATCTAGTTCTCCTTCATAGTTACTTTCTTGTCCAATAAGTGTTAAGTACCTTTTATTTGCCAGACACTGTACTAGATACTGACAATATAAAATGTTTTAAAAAATTAAAGTCTCCGATTTAAAGGAGCTTATATTATATCAGAGCAGACAACACAAGCACATAGGTAGATAGATGTAGTTACAGATATAGACATAGGTAGTTCAAGACAATCTGGGTTGGGGAGTCACTATATAGTATAAGAACAACCTTGAAAGGAAATTTCAAATTCAAAGTTGAAGAGGGGAGAATGCATTGCAAGTATGATGAATAGCTAGTAGAAAGGCACTGAGATAGAAATGTCATATATGGGAACCTTAAGAAAATTAGTTTAACTAGGTAATAGAGTGCCTAAGGAAGAAAGAATGTAAAAAGTAAATGTAAAAAGTAAAACCAAAAAGATAAGGTTGTATGTTGTGAAGGTTGTAAATTCCAAATAAGAATTTTTTTTGATACTAGACATAGCAGGGAGCTACTCAGTTTACTTAAGTATTTGAAAGGCATGGTTCAAGCTACACTTTAGGAAAATGACATTGGCAGCCTTGTGGAAGATGTATTACAGAATAGAAGATGAAGCAGGGAGACCAATTAGAAAGTAGTGACAAAAGTTCATGGTAGAAGTGATAGGGTCCTGAACTTGTGTGGTTTTGATGTGACTGAACAGGAGCCATATAAAAAAGATGTCTAGGCAGAATTGATGAGACTTGCCAAATAGTTTAATTTGTGGAGTGAGAGAAAGTAAGAATTGAGATTATGAAACAGAGTAATTGGAAGAGTTCTCAAATCTTCAGATAAGGAAATTTAGAGGAGAGTGAATTTTGTATGGAAACAGCAAATTCTCTTTTTAAGATGTCAAGTTTTAGAAATCTACTAGGACTGTCATTTAAAAATACTCCAAAGGCAAAGTTATTGACATGGACCTGGAGTTGATGAGAGACCGCAGCTATCATCTACATATATGCCTATCAAATAGAAACAAAGATGGTCAATAACAGGTCCAAGTTGGCAGAACTGCCTAATGGCAGTCATGGCCGCAATATGGATTTTCTAAATGTCTATACTCCTTCTCAAAGTACTTTCAAAATTTTCAAAATAAGAAATTAATTTTCAATTCAATTTAATCTGAATAAATGCTAAACTGCTCCTTTTGTAAATTAGTATGTTAGACTCTGGGTTTTTCAAATTTCTGGTAATTGTTTAGAGCATTGTCTATTAAAAAGGAAATTAACTCAGTCTTAGATAATGCTTCTTTCTGGGAAATTTTGTTGTAAAAGGGTTTAATAAGTTTTTAACAATATAGAAAGTGTATGCCAAGGAAACCTTATGAAATAACATATTTATAGTTTAAATGCAGTTAATTTGTCATAAAGACAGGTCTGACTTTAAGATCAGAGAAAACTTTGAATTTGTATGCATGTGTGTATACACTTATACATTACATACACACACACACACACACATATATATATATATATATATATATATATATATTTATCTATCTTTTGTTTTTGTTTTCCCCCACTCTCCTCTAGTTCTGAGCACTGTTTGCCTAAGTGGCCTAATATATTTCATCAATTTGCCTTATAGTGGATAAAGGTGTATGATAACATCTTTTAATTGCCATCTGTTCCTAACTCTGAAGCAGATTTTCTTGTTCTCCCTATCTTAGGAAACCCAAAATATTATAAATAAAAAAGCAGTTTCTATGTCAACTTTGATGCAAAGTGTGTGTGTGTGTGTGTGTGTGTGTGTGTGTGTGTGTGAGAACACACACACATACATACTCATATATCTTATTCTCACACTTTCTTCCTTAGTATTTTTTATTTTTATTTTTAATTTGACCTCTGATTTTGGTGATAAAAAGCTAGGATGAAGAAACTCCCCTAACCAATGTTGTTTGACATTGGTTTTATAATTTATAGTTTATAATATTTTCCAGGATACTGAGGTACTAAATGACTTGCCCAGGGCAACATAGCCTGTATTAACAGAGGCAGGACTTGAACACAGCTCCTTCTGTTTTCCAGGTGAATTCTCTATCTACCACATTTTTCTGGGGAAAACTGTATTAACAATATAATTGTTATGAGTGCTGAAACAATTTTTCTAACTCCCCCCTGAAATTAGCAAACCAATTTATTAGAAAGAGTTTCTCCCTACCTAAAAATCTGGAATGTAGGGCACATTCTCTACAAGTGAATGGAAAGTCACAAACTAATATATTATTACCTTTAACACATGTGGCAAAAGTATTTTCACATAGGTATAGCACTTTACGTCTTTGAGGTTGGATACTTTTTTTGAGTTTATAGCTTGTACTTCACTTCTATGAAAGATTATATATTATATAATATTGTATATTACATATAATTATATAATTTTATATATTATAATCTACTTTTCCTAGGGTGATTATTGATCCCATCTGGTCATGTTCTTTCATTCCAATCTATCTGATAAAACATGATCTTTGAATGGTAAGGTTAGAAAGAAATTATCTTCCCCTTTCAAGAATGATTCCTTGGAAGGGACATTGCCTCAACTATGGAAATTGAATAGTCATTTCTTAAATTTGGATTCCTCCAACACTTGACTGAACTCACAGGTGAAAAGACTTCTATTTTTATACATAGATCAAAAAGTATGTCTGCTTATTTCATGGAATTACATGATATTTTACTTTACATAATTGGCCAACATTCTCTTAAACTTCTCAAATTTCTTCAGGACTTAGTAACAACTAGTTTATGTTTTATATAATTTGATTTCATCATTCTGAAGGCCTTTTATGATTAAACTTATTGCAGTGAGAATGCTTACAAAAGAAGATAAAAATATGTGCAAAGTAATCACAAAGTAATTTTGAGGGCTTCACTAGAAAATGACGTAGAGGGATGAGGAAAGCTTTCTTGCAGAAGATAAAAATTGAATTGAACTTCTAAAGAAACCAGATAATTCTAAGAGTTTTAAAAGAATGAAATTCAATCCAAGCTTATATGATAGCTTAAATAATGCATAGAGTAGAAAGACAAGAACAAGTTAGATGAAATGACATGTGAAGAACAGCAGAAAGGCAATTTGTTGGGATTGTAGAGTTTTCAAAGAAGAGTTATATATAATAAGCTTAAAAAGATAGGGGCAATAAGGATATTAAGGGCTTTAAATTTCATATGGAAGATTTTGAACCACTGGAACTAATGAGTATACATTGGCAAGGCACTAGAGCATGGGCTATTTCAGTTGTCCAGATGATAGGCAATGAGAGCCTGAACTAAAATGATATACATGTGAATAGAGAGATACAAGTTAGACATGGTGGGTAGATGGTGAGTATTCAGATAAATCTCCTTAATTTTCAGATGAGGAAATTGAGATGAGAAAAGCAGTGTCACTTGGCCATAGTTAAATTTTTTTTAAAGAATATTTCTTTTTTATTCACAGTAAGATGTAGGATGACAATTGATGATGATGAAGATGATGATGATTTTCATTTGTCAGTTCAAATTATGAACAGTGAAAAAACTTGTGAGTTTGGAGTCTAAGGGAGTTAGGATCAAACCCATATCTCTATTATTTTCTCTCTCTTTGACCTCAAGCAAGTCATTTAACGTCTCTGGGCCTATGACTTTTTATAAATTGAGTAAGTTAGACTAGTTGACTTCTAAAATTCTTTATCCTCTAAATCTGTGCTCTGACCCATTTATGATTCACTCTGCACCTATAGTCTATGCTTTCTCTGTTAAAAGATATTACTTTCTGAAGACACTGTTATTCATGTAATTGAGCAGTTCCCTGTTGTCTTTCAGTGTTATTTTTCTTTTCATTTCTTATTACTTATCTTTGTGAGTTCAAATCTGGCCTCAGTCACTTACTAGTTGTGTGGTCCTAGACAAGTCACTGTTTGCACAGTTTCCTCCTTTGTAAAATGAGCTAGAAAAGTAAAAGACAAAAGTCATTTTCTTTGCCAAGAAAACCCAAAATGGGGTCATAAAAAGTAGGATACAACTTAAATGACTGAATGACAACAAAAATGAAAAGAAAGATGTGATATAATATTACCAAAAGAACTTTTGATTGACTGAGAAAAATCCATGAATAAAATAATTTGAATCGTGAGATGTAGAAATAAGGAACATCATTTGGTCATTTGCTTACCTTGAAAATATATGAATAGTTTTTTTTTTCCATCAGAAGAGGAGAAATTATAAATATCTATGACTATGCTAAGATGTTAGCATGATGAATGAGATGATTTTTAAATGATTTTTATATTCCCTGTAAGAAAGATGGTATAGGAGGTAAGGTTTTGTATTATTATTAATGATAATACTTAGCATTCTCCAATTGATAAAAGCGAAGTACCTTGGTAAATCTATGATTCCTCTCATTTTATTCTGAATGTTTCAGTAATGCTCTAGAATGCAACTTTTAAAAAAAATTGTAAGCATTTAAAGCAAACACATTTCTCCCACCCCCTTTATTTCTCCATTTCCGACCATGTAGGTTCAAGCCTTTTGTGTTCCTTCTATTTAAAAAACAGGCAGTAATTGTTGAGAAAATTAGCATGTATACTGAGAATTAAAACAAGACAAAGATCTAATCCTGTGACCTAGAATATCTTGCTCTTATGATTTGAATTTCTAATTGAATACTCACATAAAATAAAGCATTTGGTCCAACCCTCATTTTAAAAAATGTATGAAGAGAGAGGGAAGAATTGAACTGTAGGGGAGGAGGGAGATGAAGAGAGGGAAGATTCTGAGGAAAGAATCAGAAGGAAGCAACTTTTCCTTGATGAGAGAGCAACTATTTTTAAATACTTTAGAGAAAGTCACTCCTCTGCGTGAAAGAAAAGATGCCATCCAGGAGAGTACACTGTGAAACTGTTTTTAAATGGCTTTTGAAAAACTGTTGCTATATAAAAAAATTATCATTTAGAAGCTTTTTAGAAAAACAGCTTCCCTTCCCACACGCTCACATCAACCAAGTGAATGCAAAAGGAGAAACTGCTCTTCATAAGTCCTAATGTTGCTTTTTTAAAATCATAATATCTTCTCTCTTTCAAATCAGCCACCTTCCTTATTGTGTTTTCTAGGTTACCCTAATAAACTACAGGAAAAGAAAAATTACAATATATGACTGGCCATCTGCTCTCACTTCAATATAAATTTTCTTTTAAGGGCTTCTATCAATTTTTTAAAAAGTAGAACTTCAAAAGTTCTGTGGTTTTAACTCTCTCTACTATGATCTTCGAACCATCTTGCCCCACCTCATGATTTAATTGATGTTCTTCAAGAATCCCTCTGACTAAAAATTTTTTATTAATTCTTATGGTCAAAATACTCTCTCCAGTAAAGTATGGTGGCCCTTGACTCATGGTCTAGAATTCATAAACTAATAGAGCAATAAAAATGGAAGCAATATGGAGATCATCTTGTCCAACTTCCTCATTTTTAGCCTGAGCATACTGAGACCCAGGGTTATATCATTTGACCTTAAGTAATAAGTGCTAGAGCCAGGATTTCAATCCTTGTCCTCTAATTACAAATCTAACAGCAACAGTCAGATTTTCCAAACTGGCAGGAATTACCTGATCTTACATTCTGTTGGCATTACTCTTTAAAAAGTCAGCTTGAACTTCATAAGAGGAGTAATAATTTAATCAGTAAACAAATAAGCATTTATTATATATTATATTTTCAGGCATAGCAATAGACCATGGAATAGAAAAGCTGTATGGTCCTGTTCTTAAGGAATTAAAAGGAGAAGAATGGGTAGGGACTTAGCGAATACAATAAAAAAATCTCAACCCTTAAAAAAAAAGGAATGACTTCCAATGAAAACTACATAGGTATATTCTGAATGGAAGTTTTTCTTTTAAAGTTTCCATGAATCATAAAATCCACTTGGTTTTCCCAAGTAATTCTCTTTGCTGATAATAGATGCCCACTGTGCAATAGAGTAAGCAAAATTGCATTTGTAGTCTAAAAGCTCTCAGGTTCAAAACTTAGATCTGTCCCTTGCATTAATGCTTTCCATCCCAGCACCTATCATAATGCTAAAGAATGTAGCAAGTAAAATAAAAATACTTCATGTTAAAGATTTTTTTCTTATTTACTCCATTTTCATTTTTATTAGGTTTTTTTTGGAGGGGGAGAAAATATGCACTTCTTTGTGGTGTTATATGAAATGAAAATGAGTAGAAACCTTTATATTTATCATATTCAACTTGTTTTCACAAATATTTATTTTGTGCACACAATGTTAAATATCATACTAGATGCTATGGATGCCTCAAAGTTTTCATGTGGTATGGTACTTGACTATATGGAGCTCACAATCTTTGTTATCTAGACAAAAACAAATAGTCATAATCACAGTTGGCTAGTATTTATACATATATGCTTTGTGGCAGGCACTTTGTTAATTACTAAGGATACAAAAACAAAGAAAAAAATTTAAAAAGCAAACAAATAGGCAATCCAATAAATCCTTGTTCCCAAAGAGCTCAAAGTCTGATAGGAGAAGGTTGGAGTCAAATTGGCAGAGTGGAAGCAGGAATTACCATAAACTCTACCCTAGATCACTACAAATTCCTTTAAATAATGACTGTGGTCAAATTCGAGAGTGATGGAACCCACAGAAAGACTGAGTGAAAAAATTTTCCAGCCCAAGACAACTTGGTAGATCCATAAGGTTTGTGCATCAGGGCTAGGTAAGCTCACAGCACAGCCAGGTCATGCAGGCTGGGCAGAGCCCAAGGGCACCAGTTCTAGCCATCTAGGAAGAGTTCATAGGATTCCTGGCACCCTGGGGGTGCCTGGGTTCCTGGTGTGTGCCTGGGTTCTTGGGGGTGTCTGGGGATGTCTGGATCTGTGGCAGCAGCAACAGTTTCCAGACCTCTTAGCCCAGAGATTGCTAAGGACAACTTGGAAGGGCAGCAGGAAAACTCTGCCACACCAGAGAGATTGTGGAGCCCAGTTTAGCTTAGGTCTCAGTGAAGACTTGTCCTGAGGACCAGGAGAAGCCCAGGGGAACCACATGGCAGGGAGCCACCTAGCAGCTGCTTCCAGACCCCTCAGTGGAGGGACAGTTAAGGGTCTCAGGGGAGATTGCAGAGGTCTCTCTGCTGTCTATCTCTGAGGAGGATTTGGTGACTTTACCTGTGCTCAGATCCAGGCTGCAATCTGGGCAACAATATCAGGAAAAAGGAGCTTTGTTACCATAGCAGAGTGGGTCCTCCTCATAGTTCCAGGGAAGAGGGAAGTGCTTATGGGCATCCACAGACCAGAGCTCAGGTAAGGAGAGCAGTCAGAGTCTCTCATAAGACCTTGAAGTAATTGAGGTTCCTGGCAGGGAGGAGGTGTCCCTAAAAACCTTCAAAAGCTTGGGACAGTGTGTTCTCCACCGTGGAAACAAAACCCCAATTTAACAAAGACTTAAAATCAAGTCGTAGGTTGTGGAAATGAAGAAACAACAGAAGAAGAAAAAAATCTGACCATAGAAAATTACTTTCTCCCTATGGAGGATCAAAATACATACTCAGTAGATGGCAAAGTCAGCTTATATCCAAAGTCAGTTTATATCCAAAGCCTCCAAGACAAATATAAATTGTTCTCAAGTTATGGGAGAACTCAAAAAAGATTTTGAAAATCAAGTAAGCAAGAAAGAGGGGAAAAATTGGGAAGAGGAAGGAGAATGATGTAGGAAAAGCATGAAAAACCAAGTCAGCAGCTTGTAGAAGAAGTACAAAAAATACTACAGAAAATAACATCTTAAAAGCCAACTTCAATTAAATGGAAAAAATCAGTCCAAACGCTCAGTGAGGAAAAAAATGGCTTAAAAAAGCATAATTGGCCAGATGGAAAAGGGGATACAAAAGCTCTCTGAAGAAAATAATTCCTTCAAATGTAAAATGGAGCCAAAGGAACTGATGATTTTGTGAGAAATCAAGAAACAAAACAAAACCAAAAGAATGAAAATGTGAAATATCACATTGGAAAAACAACTGACTAGGAAAACAGATCCAGAAGAGATAAGTTAAACATTATTGGGCTACCTGAAAGTTATGACCTGGAAAAAAAAGCCTAGATTTCATTTTAAAAGAAATTTCTCCAGGAAAATTGCCCTGATATTCTAGAAGCAGAGGGCAAAATAGAAATTGAGGGAATCCACCAATAACCTCCTAAAAGAGATCTCAAAATGAAAACTCTCAGGAATATTATAGCCAAATTCAAGAACTCCCAAGTCAAAGAGAAAATATTACAAGTAGTCAGAAAGAAACAATTCAAGTATCATGGAGCTACAGTCAGGATAACACAATATTTAACAAATTTTGCATTAAGGCCTCATAGGTCTTAGAAGATGATATTCCAGAAGGTAGAAAAGCTTGGACTACAACAAAGAATCAGTCATTCAGCTAAACTGAAAAGAAATGTTAAGGGGAACAGATGGAGATTCAATGAAATAGGGGACTTTCAAACTTTCTGGATGAAAGAACCAGAGATGAACAGAA
This sequence comes from Macrotis lagotis, assembly GCF_037893015.1. Taxonomy (NCBI): domain Eukaryota; kingdom Metazoa; phylum Chordata; class Mammalia; order Peramelemorphia; family Peramelidae; genus Macrotis; species Macrotis lagotis. Next base: position 531,143,343 of record NC_133658.1, read on the forward strand.
AGTTTGAGCTTCAAGTACAGATTCAGATGAAGCATAGAGAGAGTGAATGGGAAGGGCAAATTATGGGGGATTTAATAATGCTGAACTACTTTTATTACTGCATGAGAAGATGATACTGTTAATCTCATTTATTAAGTTAGTTAAAAGGAGTATATTAAGACAAGGCACAGGAGATGGTTGAATATAAAGGTATAATATATTAGAAAGATGATGAAGTCAAGAAATGGACAACAAAGGAATGTATTAGGAGATAGGGAAAGGATAGGCATAATGGGCTGTTATTTCACATCAAAAAGGCAAGATAAAGCTTTTGCAATGGAGCAGACATGGGGAAGATAAGTGGGAGTGAGTGAGCCTTCACTCTCAATGGAAGTGGCTCAGAGAAGAAATAACATACACACTCAAATGGGTATGGAAATCTATCCTACCCTAGAGGAAAATTGGAGATGAAAGGGATGGGAAAAAGGGAACAGGGGGAGGGAAGGGGGATGTAGGGGATAGAAGAAAGCAAAGATCATGGGTGAAGGTAGTCAGATACAACACACTTTTAATGAGGGAAAGGGTGAAAGGAGAGAGAGAGAATACAATAAATGGGAATGGGAAGGAATAGAAGGGAGGGAAATATAGCTAGCAATATTAGTTTTGAGAAAAATATATTGAAGCAGTTTCTTTAATGGATTTATGATAAAGAATGCTGAAGGTTTCTGAATATGAACTGAAGTGCATTTTCCCCCTTTACTTTATTTTTCTTGGGGTTTCTCTTTCTTTGTGTTGGGAGTTATGTTTACTTTTACAATATGACTATTGTAGCAATGTGAAAAAAATTTAAAAAATGAATGTTGAAAAAAATCTAAGTGAAGAGCCTACATGCAGACAAACTATGTACAGATATATACAGATGAAGGCAATGAGAGTTAGGATGGCTTTGAAAAAAAATATTTGGGGGAATTTTTGTCTAAGACTTGAAGGAAGCCAAGAAGCTGAAGAAACAAAAATGTAGATCATTCCATTCATGAGGAATAGTGAAAATGCTCCGAGTTGGTAAATTAACTATCTTATATAAGAAATAACAAAGAGACCCCTATCACTGTAATGCAGAATGTGTGAGGAAGAGTAAGTAGTTTGAAAGTCACAAAGTTTAAAAAAAATGTATCAGATTATGAGGGACTTTGAAAGCTAAATACATTTTTTTATAATTGCTCCTGCAGGGAATAAAGAGACAGTGGAATTTATTGAATAGTGATATGGTCAGACCTATACTTTAGGAAGATTATTTGACAGCTGAATGGAGTCTAGATTGGAATTGGAAGAGGTGAAGCAGAGAATTGCAATATTCCAGACATAATGTGCTAACAGCTTGCACCAGGGTAGTTGTATTGACAGAGGAAAATAGTGGGACATATACAAAAGATGTTACAAAAATAAAAATGATAAGAACTTGACAACTGATACAGTGAGAAGTAAAAATTGAAACATAAATTGCGAGCTTGTGTGACTGCAATTAAAGTGATAGCCACAATTTATAAAAGAAAGAAGTGCTGGTGGAGGAGGGGAAGAAAGATAAGTTAAGTTTTGGACAGTTAGGATGTCTAGAGGCTATCCAGTTTGGTATATTTAATAGGTAGATGGACAAATGAACTTGGATACTGGGAGAAAGGTTAGGACTGGGCATGTTGATCTAAAAATCATCTCTAATAAAGGGATAATAATTAAAACCATGGAAGCAACTGAGATCATCAAGTAAAATCATATAAAGAAGACTCAAGATAGAGCCTTGGAGTTCCTTGCCAGTTAACAGTTAGGTACCTTGATGAAGAGCTAGCAAATTAGATCAAGATGGAATGGTCAGGAAAGTAGGAACAGAATTAAAAGACCACAATCTCATGAAAACCCCAAGATGAAGGTACTATCAAGGAGAAGAGGGTGATTGATATTCTTAAAGGTTTTTGAGAGGTCAAGAAGGATGTGATTGAGGAAAGGTTGTTATATCTGACAATTGAAAGATGGTTAGTAACTTTGGGCATAACAGTTAGAGTTTAATGAGGAAGTCAAGTATCAGGTTACCAGAGTTAAAAAGAGAATGAGAAAATAGTAATCAAAGCATCTATCAAACATGACAGTAGTTTAGCTACAAAAGGGAGGAGAAATGCAAAATGATAGATAGAGGGATAGATTGATCAAGTGGGGTTCCTGATTATGATAGAGACATGGGCATATTTTTGGGCAATAGGGAAATGACCAGTAGACAGGAAGACATTAAAGATAAATGAAAAAGTGGATAGGATAGAGTGAACTATCTCCTGGGAATATTAGGATTGGATGGAATAACTTATTCAGGTAGCAAGGGCATTCCTTGACAAGAAGAAGGGCCATCTCTTTATGTGAAACAAGAGGGTAGGAGGATTGCATCTATATGTTGAGAGATAAAGAGCAGGGGAGGAAAGATAGCTTTCAGAGAATGGCCTATTTTTTTTCAGTAAAATATGAGACATGATTCTCATTTGGAAAAGTATAGAGATGGGAATCATGGGAAGTTTGAGGAGAGATGAAAACATTTCAATAATCTGATGCATTGAGAAGACTGGTGAAAAACTTAAGGAGGTGAAGACAAAGTATCTTGCCATAAGAAAGGATTACTTCATTCATATGTGCCATATACTTAGGTATCATAAATTTGAGGTGGACAAATGCATTACATAGAAAAGTCTCCAAAGTTCAAACTGTTAGAGTTTTGTTTTGCTTTATCATCTCTGAACTAATGCATTATATTTTTATTTTTATTTTATTGAATTTTGCAATTTTCCCCCCCTAATCTCACTTCCCTTCCTCCACCCCCCCCACAGAAGACAGTCTGATATGTCTTTACATTGTTCCCATGCTATATACATTGATCAAAATTGTATGTGTTGAGAGAAAATCATATCCTAAAGGAAAAAATAAAATATAAGATATACTCAAATTAAATAAGATAGCTTTTTAAAAAAATTTAAGGTAATAGGTTTTGATTTTTGTTTAAACTTCACAATTCATTCTTTGTATACAGATTGTATTCTCCATTGCAGATACCCTAAAATTGTCCCTGATTGCTGCACTGATAAAATGAGCAAGTCCGTTAAGACTGATCAACCCCCACCCCCACCCCCACCCCTATGTTGCTGTTATGGTGTTCAATGTTCTTCTGGTTCTGCTTATCTGGCTCAGCATTAGTTCATGTAAATCCTTCCAGGCTTCTTTGAATTCCCATTCCTCCTGGTTTCTAATAGAAAAATAATATACATATACATAATATATATATACATAATATACATATACCACAATTTGTTCAGCCATGGACATTTACTCAATTTCGAATTCTTTGCCACAAACAGAGCTACTATGAATATTTTTGTACAATTTATGTTTTTACCCTTTTTCATGATCTCTTCAGGACACAGAACTAGTAGTGATATTGTTGGATCAAAGGGTATGCTAATTTTTATTTTCCTTTCAGTGTAATTCCAAATTGGTATACAGAAAGGTTGGATGAATTCACAGCTCTATCAACAATGTAGGAAGAATGCATTGTTGATGAATATTTACCAGCTACCTCTGAAGAAAGACAACAATGGCACACTTTTAAATTTAATCTGCTTTATTAATCTTCTCAATCACTTTCTTAAGTGCTAATTTCTGAAATATAACTGCTCACTGAAAATTCAGCAGTTGATTCTCGATTCAGTTCAAACTGGCTCCAGCAAACCCTAGTCACAACTACATAAAAATCTTCCAAGCAGAAAAATAATGGATTATTAATTATTTTTAGCTTCAGCTCCAAATGCAATTCTTTATTCAATGATATTAACTCACAAAGTTCAGCTCTAAAATGATTTCCTAAAACTCAGGTCTGTTCATGTTACTCCCCCCCTTCTCAAAAAATTCCAATTCTTCCCATTGTCCCCTATGGTAAATACATCATGCTTTGTTTGGCATTCAAAGTACTTTATAACCTAGCTCTCTCCTTGCTTTCTGGTCTTTTTTAATCTCTGACTCTGACATACAGTCTTTGATCTGGTGACGCAAGCATTCCACAGACCCTTGTTTCTCTGCTTTTCTCCCATTTCTGCAGTGTTGTCCATCCCCATTCCAACTATAGACTTCCTTGGCTTCCTTTAAGTCTCAACTGAATTTCACTTTCTACAAAAATCTTTCATTTACTGCTCTTAATTCCAGTGTTTTCCTTTTTTAGTAATTATTTCAGATTAAATCCATAAATAGTTAACTTTTTCTATATTTGTTTTGATATTCTTTACTCCATTAGACTGCAAGCTCCTTGAGAATGAGGATTGTCTAATGTCTTTTTTTGTTTTTTTGTATCCCTAGTACCTAGCCGATGCCTGGAAAATAGTTGGTTCTTAATAAATATCTACTGAATTGAATTGAAATAAATTTTTCTTCTCTTCCCTTTATTTGATGCCCACAACAGCACTGTGAAGTGAGTACACTATGGTTCTCATTTTATATGTGAAGAAACTAAGTCTGAGAGTAATTAAATTAACTGCCCAGGAGACAGGATCTCAATTCAAGTTCTTCTGAGTACAAGTTAAATATTCTATTCTTTGCTACCTAAACATTGTCTTTGAAATTTTCTCCTTGTGGAGTCAAGATATTTCAGGATATTTCATATTTCTTGATATTTTCAATCATATCTAAACTTTGGGCACTAGTAATCAGAATTGTAATTGATTATTTTGTATGCACCTTATAAGTGACCACAGTGATTCATTCTTTTTTCTACTGGGAAATTTTGTATGCACACATTGTTTAGTATAGATTATGCTCAACCAGACACAAAGAAAAATTTCCAAGATGATGCCACTAAGGAGTTTTACTGAGAAAAGAACCTCTAAAACTGTGTTAAAAATGAAATATATAATTTCCTGAAATGCCTTTCCAAATTTCTTAGAGGCATAATTTTGTTTGAATATTTACAGCAGTAGTGTGAACAAATATAAGATTTAAACTCCTGTAGTATATTATTTTAAATTTATCCTTCCTAATGAATCTGCAATGATCTCTCTCTCTCTCTCTCTCTCTCTCTCTCTCTCACACACACACACACACACACACACACACACACAAACACAAACACAAAGACACAAACATGTGCCTAGAATTATTCAGGTTCTTAAAAGTTTGAAAGAACCTTAGAGACCAATTAATCCCAGAGATCAACTGAACACATTCTATCCCTTCTACCATGAGCCACATAATACTTGCAAGTGGGTAATGAAGTTTGCTTTATGATTCCTGGCAAGATTCTGGAGATAGCCTGTTCTATTTTTGTATAGCTCTAATTGGTAAGATGTATGTCTTTACATTGAGCCTAAATTTGCCATTTGGCAATTTCCATCCGTTGTTCCTTCTTCTGCCCACTGGGGACAGACAGAACAAATAAAATTTCTCTTTTGATATTCAAAACTCAAATGGATCATTAATCTCATGGGTATGTGAATTACTTCCCTCAATGTAGAGTGCATATCATATCTGCCTATTATATTATTATGTATTATTATATATTATTTATATCTCCTTATAAGTTCAACATAGTTGTTTTTTCTTAACAGGATAAAGGCCTTCTTTGATTTGTCCTAGGTACTAGGGATGTGACCTGATTATCATCCTTTAATCTCTTGTCTTTGTCAAATGACTAGTGCAGATTTTCTTCTATCATTCATTTCCCTGATGACATCTTTTGCTCCATTTCTTCCTTATTACTTATTTTGCATTCTAACTCCACCTTTATTCTTCTTTCTGTGACATTAAGTTTCCATTTCTTAGGAAATTGTTATATTCTATTTAATTGTCACACAATAATACCCATAGATTATCTTTTTCCTTATCAGAAACTTCAATTATTCCTCAATGGTGACTCAGCCCATCTTATACTGCTATACAACTCTGAGCTCAAATTTTTCTTTTGTCTATGTTTGTATTGTCTGTCACATTTATGCATATTTTTATTTATGTTCTATATTTTTTCCATCTAAATATATTATCATAATCTGGGTGATACTCATATATCATCATCTTAGACTTTTCTGTTTGTATGGTCAGGTCATATGTTTGAATAGTTAGAGATTTTCTTTAAATCACTTCCAGAAGTCTCTAAAATGTTTCAGGATTTGATGTAATCAACACATTATCACTGGTAATTTTGGAAGATTTCATTATTACAGAGAAATCTTCTTTGACTTACATGTACAGATTTATCTCATCATAGTGGTAAAGACCTTGAGTGTACACATTTCCTTGTCTTATGCCTTGTCTAATGACCATGATAAGATGATCATCAAAAGAGTTTAGACTAAGAGAGTTACATTGTTTGAAAATAATCTTTAAAGTGATGCTTTATTCTTTTTTTTTTGTTTGCAAGGCAATGGGGTTAAGTGGCTTGTCCGAGGCTACACAGCTAGGTAATTATTAAGTGTTTGAGGCTGGATTTGAACTCAGGTACTCCTGACTCCAAGGCCTGACTCCAGGGCCTGACACCACCTAGCCACCCCGTGATTCTTTATTCTTTAATAAATTGAATGCTTCTTCAGAGTTATGTACAAGCCCAGTGGAATACTATGTTTTATTCTACTTTCAGTCATATTTAAATCATAAAGATTTGGCCTATTGTTGAATATTGTGGAAATTGATAACATTTTTGTTTTTGATTAGCTATTTTAATTAATATTTTACTTTTCCCTCAATTGCATGCAAAAACATTTTTAGCATTTTTTTTTTTAATTTTGAGTATTGAATTCTAGCACTCTCAATTCCTTTTCTGAGTTGGTTAGTATCTAGTACTGATTACATGTGCTATCATGCAAAACATTTCCATATAAGGCATGTTGTATAAGAAGATTCAAACAGAGAGAAAGAAACAAACAAAAGAAAGAAAAAAGAGTATGCTTAATCTGTAATCAGATAACATCAGTTATTTTTCTGGCACAGATAGCATTTGCATTATGAGTCCTATGAGAGTGCCTTTGAACATTGTATTGTTGAGAATAGCCTAGTTAATGCACAAGTGTTACTGTTACTATGTCCATTATTCTACTGGTTCTTCTCACTTCCCTTTGTATCAGTTCATGTAAGTCTTTCCAGGTTTTTCTGAAATCATCCTTCTTATGTAATATTACAAACAATCATATACCATAACTTGTTCAGCCATTACTCAGCTGATGAACATTTTCTTTATTTCCAATTCATCAATGGAAAAAAAGATTTTTGTACGTATTGGTTCTTCCCACCCATGCTCCCAATTTTTTTTAATACCTTTGAAATATAGACCTAGCAAATGGTATTACTGCATCAAAGGTATGCATAGCCCTCTGAATGTAGTACCAAATTGTTCTTTAGAATGGTTGGGAGGAGGCAGAGCCCAGACGGCAGAATAAAGGCAGGGATTCTCCCTTTTCTACCCCAAATCCATCCAATAATCTTTAAGAAATGATGCTAAACAAATTCTAGAGTTGCAGAAGCCACAAAACGACTGAGTGAAACAATTTTCCAGCCCAAGATGACTTGGAAGATTGACAGGAAAATTCTGTTATACTGGGTTAGAATGGACCTGCAGTTCAGATAGGGCCATGCTGGAGCAAACTGTCCCAGTATCCCGAACCAACTTCAGGGTGACTGGTCAGTGACAGCAGTGGCATTTTCCACATCTCTGAGATCAAGTCATATACTGGAGAAATGAGCCAATAACAAAACAAAATATCTGACCACAGACAGTTACTATGATCATATGGGAGATCAAAATACATACTCAGAAGAAGATAGCAAAGTCAAAGCAACTCCATTCAAAGCCTTCAAGGAAAATGTGAATTGGCCTCAGATCATGGAAAAGCTCAAAAAGGATTTTGAAAAACAAGTAAAGGAAGTAGAGGGAAAAGCCATACTGGGCCAAATGAGAAAAGAGGTCCAAAAGGCCAATGAGGAAAAGAATGCCTTAAAAAGCAGAACTGACCAAATGAAAAAAGATACAATATCTCACTGAAGAAAATAATTTCTTAATATATATAGACTGGAGCAAAGAGGAACTGATGATTTTGGGAGAAATTAGGAAATAATGAAACAGAAACCAAAAGAGCTTGGATTACAATCCAGAATCAACCACCCAGAAAAACTAAATATATACTCTTTCAGGGGAAAAGGTGGACATCAGTGAAATAGGGGACTTTCAAACTTTCCTAATGAAATGGCCAAAGGTGAACAAAAACTTTGATCTTCAAATAGAAGACTTAAGTGAGGCATAAAAAGGTAAACAGGAAAGGCAATTGCACTTAATGATGTTAAACTGCTTATGTTCCTGAATGGGAAGCTAATTCTGATAAATCATATGAACTTTCTCATTTATTAGGGCAGATAGAAGAAGCATATATAGACTAGGTTTAGGTGGGAATTGAGTTTGAATGGATAATATATCAAGAAAATGGAGTTAATGGGTGAGAGAAGAATGTACTAGGAGAAAGGAAAAGGGAGAGGTAAAATAGGATTTCATCTTAATAACATACCATAATTTGTTTAGTCATTGCCCAAGAGATAGGCATCCCCTCAACCTCCAGCTAGCTCCTTGCCACCAGAATTGCTATAAATATTCTTAAACATATAGGTCCTTTTTCTTTCTGCTTTTCATCTCTTCTGGAATATAGACCTAGCAGAGGTATTGTTGGTTTCCCAGTTATCACTGCTAGTTTCAAATTGCTCTACAGAATTGTTGAATCATTTCACAACTCCTCGAAAAATGTATTAATATCTAATTTTCCCTACATTCCTTTCAACATTTGTCATTCTCACTTTCTGTACTATTAGTCAATCCAATAGGAAAGTAGCTTTGATTTTATTGTCTGAAATCATGTCTTGAATAATTTTAAATTTTATTTAATCAAAATTATTTATTCTATATTTAATGATGCTCTTTATATCATGTTTAGTTCTATGTTCTTTATTTTCTATAAATCTGATAGGTAACCTATATCACACTTTCCCAATTTGCTAATGGTATAGAACATTATATATAAATTATGCACCCATTTTGACTTTATTTTGTTAAACAGTGTGAAATGTTGGTCCATACTTACTTTCTGACAAATTGTTTTCTAGTTTTTGTGCCCAAAGTTTGTATATTTGAGTTTATACTACATTATGATAGTTATTTAACTACTGTTTGATATATACCTAATATTTCTACTGACCTACCTCTCATAGTTTAGACAGTAATAGATTGTTTTGATAATTATTATTTTCAAATGTAGTTTGTGATATAGTATATATATTTAATACTTTATTTCATACTTTTTTTCTTTCCCATTTGTTTCCCTGATATTTGTGACCTCTTTTCCTTCCAGATGAATTTTAATACTTTTTCTAACTCTATACATTTTTGGATAGTTGTTTTTTTTGGTGTATGACATTGGATAAGTAGATTAATTTAGGCATTGTCATTTTTTTATTGATGGGCAGTTACTCTTTTTCCAATTATTTGATCTGACTTTATTTGTGTGAAATAAGTTTTGTAATTATGATCATATGGTTCCTGGATTTTTCTTGGCAAATATTGTATTTTATATTGTCTACAGTTTTTTTTAAATGGAATTTCCCTTTCTGTTTCTTCCTGCTAGATTTTGTTAGTAACATATAGCATTGTTGATGGTTTATATAGGTTTATTTTGTATCTTGCAATTTTGCTAAGGTTGTTTATTATTTCAATTAGTGTTTTTGTTTGTTTTCTATGATTCTCTAAGCATACCATCATGGTACCTGAAAAGAGTGATAGTTTTGTTTCCATGATGCCTGTTTTATTTCCTTCAATTTATTTTTTCTTCTCTTCTTGTTATAACGAGCATTCTAGTATGATATTGAATAAATGGTGATAATGGATAAACTTTGCTCACCCCTTACTATTTTGGAAAAATTTCTATCTCATCCTATTTCAGATAATTCTTACTGACAAAAACCTGGAACCTTTTGATCTAGATACTGAATTTTAAAAATTGTATCGGTTTGAAAATTGGCAACAAAATTTTAGTTGTTTTATAGGTCTCTAAATTTATCTCAAAATTTTGTTATCTTTCCCTTCTTCAAATACCTTGTGTATTAATACTCAGAATTCTTTCTTTCCTCACAATTCTTTCTTTTCCAGAATGAATGTACTCCACATATATTTGTTTTTAATACTACCACTTTCCCCCCATTTTAAAAAATATCTTTAGATAATTTGGGCTTTTCTATAAACATATAAAAAATTGTGGTACTTACAAGTCTTGCAGCTCTATTGTCCTTCATGGAGAACTGAGTGTGAGAGCAATTTCTTTAAGTCTTTCCCACTTTTTCTAGTTATCCTGTTTAAATTATCATTTTAAAAGCCCTCAGAGTGATTGTTTAGTTGTATGTTTTGGCAAGTTTTCTGTTTTCATCCTCATCAGGCAAGGTATCTTTCTTCTTTATGAAGTATTTGTGATTCTTCATAATCTTTCTTAGTATTTTACAAATGAGTTGAGATTTTAAATTGGTGCTATGATTGGCTTAACAATCTTTTTTCTGAATGTAAAGCAAGTCAAATGCTTATCAACTAAGGATCATTCTGACTCTTTTTGTCTCCCGTGGTAATAACTTTGTTAGTTAAACTTATGTTTTTCATTATTGTAATGAAAAAATTAAAAATGTTTGTTGTTCTATTTCTCATATCCATTTCATATTTTTTGTTTAGCACTGACATGTTTCTATTGTCACATCATTTTCTCACTAATGTTATTTTTTCTTGATTTTTACTTTGATCTTTGCTTTGACAAGTCCACTGTTCAATTGCACACAAGTATTTTTTTCAGTGATAACATACACAACAAATTAAATGTCTTTTGATGACTGATAGAATTTAATCTCTTTTATTTTGTGTATGTATGTATGACATTATTTGGTACTTGTCATGAATAATATCTAAGAATATTTTTCTTGAAAAATTGTTTCTGCTATGGTAATTCCCTCTTTATGTTTACTCTCCCAAATCAGAATAGATTGGTAGGTGAGGTTCCAAGATGGCAATTACTTTTCTCATCAGACTTCTAGGGGTTATGAAGCTGGAATTTTGTATCATTATTCACAGATTTCTATCCGAAATACTCTACTTTGATTATCAAGTTCATTCAGTTAGCTTTTAGGAAAGGATATTTACTGACATTGTATACTAAGAATAGTTGATATATATAAGAACAAACTCTCCAGAAGTCCATGGAACATTCTCTCACAAACAAAACCATGTTTTGTGGAATAGTGAGAACAAACATTATTTATATATTTATGCCTTATTGAATATGGAATATATAATAATTAACTTCTTAGAGTCTTCATGAATTTCTTTTTAGGCATAGACCTCTTCAGGTTTTAATGATCAATGATGTATTTTGTTTTCTTTCCCTCTATTTCTTTTGAGAGACTTAATAAAATCCTGAAATCTCTCATACCTTTGATCTTCAAGGACTATTCAATTAGATAACAAAATTCATCATAAATTGGTTTAATTATGCTATTTTATTCATTATTGACACTACTGTTTATGCTCTGAAGCTTACAAAGTTGAAAGTTTGTTATTAGTATATTAAATTTCTAAAACAACAAGAGATCAAACAACGCAAAGTTCTTGAGGTACATAAACCTCCAGTCTGTGTAAAACTGCCTATATAATAGAAAATTTCATTGAATAAATGAGTTTCAGTTCAGTTAACAATAAATGAATTTAACCAAAAAACCCATTCATCCTTCACCCATATCTCAATGGACCAAAGTATAGCAGCACTGCCTTCCTCCTATGAAGAATATTCTTCAGTTACCCATTAACATCAGTCGTACAGGAAATATTTTTTGATCCTTTTTGCCACTATATAGAAAAAAAAACTTGTTTATATTTTTTGCATACTTACACATATTTCCATCCATGACAGAATGTTCTCATGGTAGATATTGATTGATTTGTTGTCTTTGCTTCTTCAGAGCCTAATAAAACACCTGGCATATAAGATGTATGTAATAAATATTTTTTGATTAATTAAGATTCTAAGATAAAACTAGTAACTAAAATGAATTGATTAGGATTTCTGTAGGTATTTTATGGTCATGATATTATCCTAATCTTGCTCTCTTTAATCTATGATATCTGTAAACAGAGTCAGACAAAATGAAAAATGTGTTAGATGTGATATGTTTCATTGGAGATACTAGAGATATCTGCTTGTAATTTTGTATTTGCCTTCCCTCCTGAGATATATAATTAACACAACATACTTTCCTTCTTTTTCCCCATTAAACTTCTTTCTTTTCATATAGTTCATTCTTTTAGGGTATACTCTCAGTTTTTCCAAGCTAGATGCATGTATAAAACATTTATTAAGTAACAGATATTGTTCTAAAGGCTAGAAATACAAATATAAGGGAGCAAGAAAGTTTCTATCCTCAAGGAATTTATATTTTAATGAGGTCAAGCTTGTGACTATAACCTGATATGAAGAATAGATTCCTATATGATAATGTAATCAATAAAATTGTATTAATGTATGTGTGTTTTTCCATGTATGATGGTAGAGGAAGGCTTATTCCTACTTTCAGGCCACTATCCTATTAAATTGCAAGGGTGCTTTTTAAATTTAGTACTTAGAAGGTATCTTAGAAGCCATCGAATCTCTCATTTTACAAATTAGAAAATTGAGGCCATGAGCAGTCTGTCCAGTTGAACAAGGTAATAAGTTTCTAAAGGGATTTATACCTAGGGCTTCTTGACTCTTAAGTACAGTTTTCTATCCACTATTTCTTAGAAAAATTCAGTGTCTACCTACTATTCCAGTGTATTAACCCATTTCCAACATATAATCCTAGTAATGGGAAAATGAGGTTAGGTACCAGGGAAGGTTCTATCATAGCAAATGAGAGGGAGAGATATCTGAGAGTAGGTAGTTATTTTTTAGTTAACAGGATTGTAAAATCCAACTCAACTGACAGTCCTTTGAGATTAAGAATTACCTCTCAACTTTATTTGATTTATTTATCATCTTGAATGTCTACCATTTTGCTATGACCAATAAAGGTACTTAATAAGTCCTTTAGCCTCCAAGCCTACTTCATTTTTTTGATTCCATCCACAAAATGTGAACTTACCTTCCCCCAAGGCTCTGCCCTAGGTGTTGTCTTTATTTACTCTTTGTGTGTGTGTGTATGTGTGTGTGTGTGTGTGTGTGTGTGTGTGTGTGTGTGTATGTGTGTGTGTATGTGTGTCTGTGTCTGTGTGTGTTTGTGAACTGATTATCCCAGATGAGTTTATTAATGATTTATAGAGACAACTGTGCTTTGAAAGGATGAAGCACTGATCTTGGAGGGAATCAGGAAAAAGTTGAATTCAATCTAGCCTTAGATATTTATTACTTGTCTAAACTTGGTCAAGTCATTTTTATACCTCCATCTGTATCAGTTTTTGTAATTGTAAATAGGGATGATGATAATAATAGCACCTCTTTCACAGAATTTTTGAGGATCAAGTGAAATTATATTTGTTAAAAAGTCAAAGTGTTTATACATTTTTTACCCATTTCTAGATGGTAATTCAAGAATAACTTATTCAATGGGAAGTATTAAAATTTTTATTCACCTAGTTTCAAAAACTTTGAGTCATGCTTAATGTTCCCTTCCTCTCCCCTGCCCCCAAACTTACAGCAAACTAGTTACCATTTCTTTTATACTGTCTCCCCAACATCTTCTATAACATCTCCTTTCTTGTTTACATAGTCAACTCAGTGCTTCTTGCTTGGATTATTTCAATGAACTACTTTTTATTCCTACCTTCAATCTCTCTCAAGTGAATTTTTCACAAAATTACCAAAGTGATATGCCTAAAGCACAGATTTAACCATTTGACTTATCTCCCACTCAGGAATCTTCAATAGTCCCTACTGCCTCTTGAGAAACTAAGCCTGGCATTTAAATACCCATGAAATATGATTCCTACTTAATTTTTCGGTCTCTTTTATCAAATTTTTTTCCTTGGGCATATTTTCTATTCTAATTAAAAAAGTCATTCTGACTATTCCCTATACACAACCATTTATTCTCCCACATTTTTATATTTTCACAATTAGTTCACTAGGTCAGTGACATATTCCTTTTTCACCATGCTGTAAAGATCAAATTTCATCTCCCAAATGATGCTGTTTTTTGTATTTTTTCAGTTATTAACATAAAATAACATCAAGTCAAAGAGAATTGTATAAATAGTGATTTACTTACATATGAGTTTGTTGCATTCTCTTCTTAGAATATAATCTCTTTGAAGTTTGGAAACTTGTTTTATCTCTATTAACTTGCTTAGCATAGTGCCTTTCATATAATAAATGCCTAATAAATATTTGCTCATCTTTATCATTGAATGATCAATTGAGTTAGAGCTGATTCAATTTGAAGCTTTCTACTCATGTCCATGAAAAAGAACCTGATTTAGCTGCTCCCCTTTTTAGCATCATCTCTTCATAGACCATGTCATTTGAAATTTAAGCTGGATTTGTAAAAATTGTCAATTGCCCCTTCAACCATTATTTTTAAATGCCTGGAAACATTGCTATTCAAGCCATTTTCCCTTTGCTCTCAAAACAATCTTCCACTTCATTTAAAAAAGAAAGAAAAGAATGCTATATATGGATACTTTCCCAGTTTTCTTGTACAGATAACATTTTGTTGCCAGCTTAAATTCTGAAGTAGATGGACAAAAGTCAAAATGTTGCCACAAGGGAAGGCTTTTGAGACTTCTATTGACAATCATATTATCCACAGATAGTACACAGGTTATCTGAACAAACTATTCTACTACTGTGGAGTTGGTGATCTTGCTTTTTGGAATCATCCATCCTTTAGGCAGCAACTAAGGGAGTATATATTGAAAAGCTTACAACTCATGGACTTTGATTAGCTGTAAATAATTTATCTATTTCATGATCTTGTTAAATGACAGGTTAAATAAAAAGTCAGAAATGTGTGAGTACTTCTCTCTATATATACTCTATATTTCTCTCTTCATTTCACTTCAATCTTTTCCCTCAAAATTATGGATTATTCTCCTCCATCTTCTATAGCTCATTATTTCTTCAATAAAAATTTATTATGTACTATAAACAGCAACTTGTGCTTGACAGCAGGTAAGATAGATAAATAAAGCATGTTCCCTACCCTCAAGGACCTATTAAAGTCAATTATACAAGAGAGTAATGAAAAAAGTGGTAAGGAAGATCATTTCTCATTGGAGAGGTAATTAATAATGACTTCATTTGAGTATATTAGCTAGACTATAAAGGATAGGCAAAATATCAAGATAAAGGTATGCATTGGTAAGAAACAAAATTTTCCTTAGGATTGTGGAAAGCCAGTGCAGTGATATAAAATATGTAGTGTCTATGGAAGGTATAGTGAATTTTTTATAGTCTAATGAACATGTACGTATTAAGAATTTTTCAAAAAATAGTTTGAAGTCAGATTATAAAGGACCTTAATGCTAGAAAAGAGTTAGTCTATGAACAGTTTTTAGTTGTGGAGAGATATGAACATAACTGTGTATTAAGAAGATTAACCTGGCAGTGATATTCAAGGGAAATTAGAAGTGAGACAGACCATTAAGGAAATTTTTATAATAATTTGTGAGAGAGATAATCACTAGAGTGATATTAAGAGAGATGGGGAAAAAGGTCTAGATATTAGAAACATTACAGAGGCAAAATCAATAGGCTTTGGTGAATGACTTTTTAGTAAGGAACAGGAGATGAAGGAAATCAAGATTAATCAAAAATTTCAAGGTTAGTGTTTAGAGAATAGTGTTTTCTTTAGCAAAAAAAGAAACAGGAAAAAAAACGAAGAGACCTTGTATTGCTCAAATTAGAAACAGACTTCAGAGACAAAGAGAGCAATTGTACCATCATTTCAATAATATAAGGAAATGGATTGTATCCTTGAAAAAAATGGATGGCAATGACAAATAGGCAGAAAGAGCCATCAAGTAGCCAACAGAATTAAAGTGGACTGAATAACTCACTTTCAGAAAGTATGTAGGGCAAGGAATTTGTACAGTGACCTACTATCAGTGTGTTGCATTTATATTTCCTAGGAACACCAAATGACAGTTTATAAAAGTTGATCTCTGCATGAGTAGTAGCAAGTGAAAAGGATTTTTATCTTTCACTGTTATGAGGTTATGAGAAAAAAATGGAGTTTCTTAAAAGACTCAATGAAGAAAAAATAAAGAATTATTGTTTGGACATGAAAGGAAGAATCCAAATCTATTTTTAAAGATTAAAGAAAAGGACAGGGAAGGGGAAAAAAGGATCACATAAATTTAAGGCTGTTTAAATAAGTATGATTCATTTCTTGTAAATCATACAGCTAGCTACTTTGAGAATAAGTAACTTCTGATGATCCAAGGAATTTTGATGTGAATCCACAGGTACTGAAGAAGTAACTAGAAAAACATGTCATAATGGAATGGATATTCTTATTAGTTATATTTGCTATCTTCCTGTGACATGCAACCATGGTGTGATGAAAACTTCTAAGACTTGTCAAACTTAATGACTTCTCTTTGCTTCCGATGATTCATATGGGAAAAAAGGAGACCTAGTAGTAAAGAAACCAATGTTTATTTTTGAAGAAGTATTTATGGAGTGGTGGAAATGGAAGTCAGAATGTAAGAATGGGAAATGAATGGAGGGGGGGAGAGGACAAAAAATGTAGATAGCCTTTTCTAGCAGTTTAAAGTTAAAATTAGGGAGGAATTTTAGCAATAATCTAATTGATATATATTATATTATATTAATTTTTAGTTATTTTCATGATTTTCTTATTTAGAAATGTGTTTATTTCATATATCCTCAGGGAGGGATATCTTATTACTTTATCATTTATATTTAATAGCTTAAAATGTAATTTTAAATGTGAATTGATAAATATTTTAGTTAAACCTAAACTAGATAGATATCCATATTATTAAAGTAAAGCAAAGTATTCAGATTATTCAGCTGATTTTTTTCATATTTGTTAAGTTGCAAAGTAAAGAAGCTTGATTCAGTATTCAACTCATTTAATAAGTATTACAATAGTCAAGGGAAGAAATGGTGTCAACCTGTACCAAATTGGTTGCAGTATAAGTAGAGAAAAGGAGAAATAAATGTTAAACTTTCAGGGCCTTGTTTTGTTTAGGAATGAGAGATTTGACTTTCTTTTAAGAAACATCCAGAAAGAAGAAAATAAATTAATGGAGCTTTAAAATGACACAGAGGAAAGGAATAATTGAAAGACAAGCTCAAAAAGGCTACAAGAGAGGATGAAACCTCCTTTGCCAAGATAGACTATTTAATTCCTGAGACTGGAGAAAATGAGGAGAGAACTGAGAATGATGGTGATTTGATACCTGCAGATTGGTAAGAGAAGCAGCTATTGTAACATAGCCTCATTCATTTTTTTTTCAATGAAGTATGAGTTAGGGTCCTTTGCTTAGAGAGGATAGAAAATGACTATAGGTGGATTAAGAAGAGAAAGTTTGGGATAGCTGTCACTGGACTATGATAGAAATGTAATTGAGAGAAAATGGTTGGTGTATAACATTGAGGGTCTAATTGAGACTAGATAACATAAACTTGTAGTGAATCTATTTTTACAAAAAATTAGTACAGTTATTTGACTTCCTCTAGCACCTGGAGAGAAAAAAAAACATATCATAGAAGTAATTCAAGGTCAGGATTTTGGAAATCGATATGAAAGAAATATAAATGTTCAAGGATTTGGAGGATAGAGCAGAGTGTCAAGTTCAACAGGTTAACAAAAAATAATAAAGCTAATGAAAGGAGGAAAAAAGATCATAGCAGAATGGATATAGGAAAGAAAGAATCTGGAAGAGAAAAAAGGGATAGAAGACTGTGGAATTTCAGATTTATGAATTGTGGAAGGTAGAATACTTGTAGGTAATGGTGACTCTCCCTAAATATATCTAAGATGAAATAAAGGTAGAAACCACAGGAGTTGAGTAAATTGATTAACTTGGGAAGCAAAGATTTTTGACTTCATCTTCAGTCAAGATGAAAATTCCAATAAAAAGGGAAGGAATACTAATATAAAAAAAGACTGGTGAATCAGATACTAAATTTCTTCAGAAAGAGTTGTGGGGAGAATGGCTCATCTGGATGAAGTAATATATCTGGATAAAAGGAATCTCAGAAGAGAAGTTGCTGAGTGTGAACCTGCAAGTGGTAATGAGGAATAAGAAGCATATCCTTTTTTACTTCTGACCTAGTATCTTTTTTAAACTATAAAAATATTTTATATATATTTTCCAATGGTAATTTCTACCAATCACTTTTTTCAAGGTTTTAAGTTTTACAATTTTTTACAATTTTTTACAATTTTTCTCTCTGCCTCCCTTCCTTACTTCCTGCCCCCCAGCAGAAAACAATCTGATATAGGCTCTATGTTTATAACCATACTAAACATAGAATATTCATCATATAATGAGAGAAGAATAAGATCCAAAAGGAAAAAAATAAAACATTAGAGTAACAAAATTATATAATTCATAAGACAGCTTTTAAAAATTGAAGATATAAGCTTTGATCTTCATTTAAACTCCACAGTTTAACAAGGATAGGGATGGCAGTCTCCATCACAAGTCCCCCCTCCCCAATTATCTCTCCCTGATTATTGTAGTGCTGGAATGAACAAGTCCATCATGATTGATTATAACCTCATGTTGCTACCAGTGTGCACAATATTCTTCTGTTTCTGCTCATCTCACTCAGCATCAATTTATGCAAGTCTTTCTAAGATTTTCTGAAATCCCATCCCTCATGATTTCTTATAGAACAATAGTGTTCTATCATTCATATACCACAATTTGTTCAGCCATTCCCCAATTGATGGGTATCCCCTCAATTTCCATTTCTTTGCCACTACAAAAAAATTGCTATGAGTATTTTTATACATATGAAATTTTTTACCTTTTTCATGATCTCTTCAGGATACAGACCCAGTAATGGTATTGTTGGATCAAAAGGTATTCACATTTTCATTGCCCTTTGGGCCTAATTTTTAATTGCTTTCTAGAAAGGATAAATCAGCTCACAACTCCACCAACTATGCATTCATGTCTCAAATTTTCCACATCCCCTTCAACATTGATCATTATTTTTTCTAGTTATATTGACCAATCTAAGAGGTATGAGGTGCTCACCTAGTGTATTTGAGTGGCATTAGAGAAGATACATCCAATTATGGAGGAGATAGGTAAGGATGAAATTCTGAGCAAGAAAGTCTTAGAGATCAAGGTAATGCTATCTTTGTTGTTAAATAAAGATAGAGATACAGATAATGTTGTTATTAAAGATAGATGACTAGATAGATGATTAAAAGATAAATAAAACCTTTGTTAAGTACTTTTTGAATGCTAGACACTGTAGTTGTTGTTTGTCCTTTGCTTTTGAAGAGGAGCAATGATATCATAAGGAGATGTCTTGACCCATGCATGAATTGAATCTAAAAAGTCAGAATTACAAAAATTCTTCAGCCTTTCTCTTCTAGAGTCATTAAAAGTCCAGTGGTTACACTGCACTTAGGATGATTGGCATAAATAACTTTGGCATCTTTGATGGATGACGAAACTCTAGGCCCTACCTACTGCCTACTTAACCTCCTTCATGGCTGTTGAAACAAAATGTCCTCATCTGCCCATTCCACTGGGAAAAGTCATCATATGCTTGAAGTAGAATTTTACTCATCACCCCCACTAACTCACCAAAGGTTTTGACACCCATTGGTTACTCTCAAACTGGTTTAAGTGTTATCTGCCAAGACATTTTAACAGTGTGTTGGCACCTTGCATAATAATAGCTTTTTAGAGCCATGAGTGAGAATTGAGAGCCAGATCAACATCAAAGATAGAGGAACAGCAGTGAAAAAGGGTTTAGCAAGCTCTCACACCAGAGTTGCTTGTTTTCCTTAAACAACTCAAACATCCTGCCAGACATAGTACTAAGCAATGGGGAATACAAGCAAAAAGTAGGATAGTTCTTGTCCTCAAGGAGCTTGCATTCTAAAGGAGGGGTACATGACAAAGAGCTTAAAAGGAAGGAGGGAAAGTCTTATATCAGAACAAGAAGAATGAGTAGTGTAGAGAGTCATGCATAGGAATGAATTTAAGTAAGTCTGATGTGGAGGATGTCCCTTCAGTAAAAACTAACCAATCAGATGTTGAAACTGTAAAGGTAGAAGCATTGTAAGACATAGAAAGACTTTCTTGTGTAGGTGACAGGATATCAGGTTTAGGAGATAAACAATTTATTAAAATTTTGGTTTGTAAGAATGAACTTTAGAACCTAAAAATAGGAATGAATTGTACTTGGGCAGAAATGATTTGAAGAGATCTGGGGCAGAGCAAAGATGGCCACAGGAGAAGAGCCTCTCTTAGGTGCTCTCTCTATATAATATTTCAAAACTCCTAAAGTAATGACTGTAACTAAATTTTCAAGAGACAGAACCCACAGAGGGATCCAGTGAGGCAATTCTCCAGGACAAAGTAACCTGGAAAATAGAGGAAAGGCTCCATTCCCCAGGGTTGGAGGGGTGGCCTGCCAAAGTGAAGGAACTTCAGCCTCCCTGAGGCAGGCCCAGGACACCTGGGAGCCCTGGCTCATGGCAGTGGGGGCAGTTTCCTGACCTATGCCCCGGGGAACAACAGGCACAACTTGGAAGATCAGTGGGGGGGGGTGGGCTCTGCCAGAGTGAGCATGTGAAACCCAGCCCTCAGGACACTCAGCAAGCAGCTTGGCTGCAGCAGTCCAGATCCAGGAAATGGAAGCAGGTGGAGCCCCCCGGCAACTGATCCTTGAGGGCTCAGTCTACTAAAGGTAGGGGAGTGGAGAAAGACTTCCAAGGTCTGCCCTCTCTACCTGGAACAGGATGCTGGGGCTCTGACTGCATTCAGATCCTGAGCACAGACTAAGTCGCCCCATAGATGAGCAGAGCACCCCCCCACACACCTCAGCCTTGTGGCAGAGGGGTATGCTTGAGATTATTCACAGACCAGGAGGAAAGACAGAAGTGATCAGTCTGCTGTGCCACTCAGATATCCTACAACACATTTAAGAAGAGGGACAGAGTGAAAGGAGAGAGAAAATATAATATTTGGTAGTGGGGAGGTATGGATGGAGGGAGTTGGTGATCAGCAATGGTAATGGTGGAAAAATATGGAAGCAGCTTTTATGATGGACTTATCATAAAGAATGTAACAGAGCTAGTGCTATTGGAAAAATATGGAAGCAGCTTTTGTGATGGACTTATGAAGAATGTGATAGAGCTAGTGTTATTGGAACACAGACTGGAGCACTTTTATTATTATTATTATTTGGGGAGGGGTTGCAGGCAAATGGGGTTGGGTGGCTTTTCCATGGCCGCAAAGCTGAGTGATTGTTGGGTGTCTGAGGCCTGATTTGAACCTGGGTGCTCCTGGCTCCAGGGCCGGTGCTCTGTCCACTACTCCACCTGGCTGCCCTTATCATTATTATCATCATCATTATTATTATCATTATCATTATTATTATTATTATTATTAATTTTAGTTTTTTTTGTTTTTGCATGGCAATGGTGTTGGGGTGACGTGCTTTGTGAAAAGCTGGGTGATTGTTGGGTGTCTGGGGCCGGATTTGGGCTTGGTGCTCTGTCCACTGTGCTACCTAGCTGCCCCTATTATTATTTTTTTAATTTTAATTTTAATTGTTTTCTCTTTCCTTTACTTTATTATTCATGAGGGTCTATATTGTTTTGGGGAGAGGGTATTATTTTTACTCTTAAACAAGAATATTTTAGTAATGTATAAAAAACATCATTTGTACAAAAATAAAAATAAATTTAATAAAAAATTAAAAAAATATAAAACGAAATGATTTGTAATGAGAATTGGTATACATGTATATTTTCTCAGATCATTATTAATCTGAATAAGATGTCTTAAAGGCTGAATGTGGTTATAAAAGGGATCTACCCCAAAACTTCAATATACCAAAAAAAAGATAGGATAACAAAGGTCAAAAATATGAGAAAAGAGGAAAACTATTTCACAGGAAATAATATTTAGGAAGAAAGTCTTCACTAAAAGCTATAGCCTCAGCTGTCCCTTCTAAATCTTAAAACATATATGCAATAAATCAGAGTTTTTGATGCAAGGACATACATATCTCCTTCTTGTTTTGACTGAAATTTAGTGGAATAAAACATGTTACTACATTGTGGGGAGTGGAATGATACAAGAATATTTTGTCAGAAAGAGAAACTGGATGAGCAGTATAAGAAACAAATCATAAATATGGCACTAGCAAATTTGCCAAAGTAGGGATAGAGGGTTTCAAATATGTATGTGTCTTCTGTAACTCCTATCTTTGCCAAAAGAATGAAATGATTTTAGATTTGTTTTCTTAAGAATTTTCTTTTACATAAGTATCATGTATCTGATTATGGCTTATAAGATCAAAATAATTATTGGAGTACAACTTCTAGGGACTTTGTGAAGAAGTAGTTGTTCCATATGAGAACTTAGATAGAAGAAAATAAATCCTTGAAAAAGTTAATTTCAAAGTTTTGAAAGAAAAGATAAATAGACTTAAAATTCTACAGAGGCAATCAAAATAAATGGAATTTATAGAAGGAGGATTCAAACATAAAAACACAAGTTTAAAATACTATTATGAGGGCAAAAATGAGACAATGTCTGAATAAATCATTTGTTGCATATTCAAGAACTTAGATTTCTAATAAATTAAAAAATATATGGTAGTTATCAAATGCAGAAAAGTGTATACTTTGATATGAATGTTGTCAGCATCTTGAATTGAATCTCAGTATAGATTGAGATTGATGAAAAACATTAAAGATGAACAAAAGAGGATTTTTAAGCTATGGTTAAAGCAAGAAGTTCAAAGAGGCTATAAGACTGCTATTTAAGATGGAGATGATGATGATGACGATGATGATGATGATGATGATGATGATGATGATGATGAGTAAAAGTGAGAAGACTGATAATTTCAACTTTTAGCAGAGATTTGAAATCCAGCATAATTGAGGAGATGGTAAGGCAGGATCTAACTGACTCCTTTGATTTTAACAAACAAGTCATTAAGCTCAGATTAACAACATGTAACAATACTGAAATAACTTATCTATGTGATTGCTAAGTGACCTCTAATGATCTTTGGAAAACCATGGCAGGCTGAAGTAATGCTGCAAAGGTTTTTATAATTTATTTTTTAAAGAAGATGGATACAATCTTCAAAGTACAGGGCAGTACTGGTTTCAATCCTTTGCAAAAAGTTTTAAGAACGTATGAAAGGTATGGTTTACAATGAAGAAATACAAAATCACCAAGAACCAACATAGCTTTTTCAAGAACAAGTCTTATGAGAATGGCATAATTTTATTTATAAAGAGGTATATTAGGCTGGTAGATCAGAGGTCTTTTGCAGACATAGTAAACATAGATTTCAGTAAAGCATTAAAAAAAGAAAACTCTCAAATTACTCATTAGTCAAAAAGAAAAGAATCAGGTGAGGCAAAATATGGCAAGGTATATTTAGAGCTGACTGAATGACTGGGCCCAGAGAGAAGCATTTAATAAATCCATGACAAGTTGAAAGATGATTTTTAGTAGAGAGTCACAGGATGCTATCACTGACACAAGGCTGCTCAAATTATTGTCTTAGATGAAGGTATATATGTCTTACTTATCAAATTTGCACATGACAGGAAGCTTCAGGTAATACACCCAATTAGCATCAAAAAGGACCTCAATGTGCTGAAGCAATGGGCTAAATGTGATGAGATAATGTGATAGGGTTATACAGGGTTATATAGTTTATATAAATTCCTATAAAGTTTTATATATATAGGGTGCAGAAATCAGTTTCATAAACTTAGATTGTGAAAGATATGACTAAATAATAGTTAGCTTGTTTGTTTTGTTTTAAAGATATGACTAAATAATAATTAGCTTGTTTGTTTTGTTTTCATTTGTTTGTTTTAAACTGAGGATTTTCTCAACTGCAAGTTCAATGACTCAAGAATATTATATTAAATGATGGAATACTACTATGCTATTAGAAATGATGAGCTGATTGATTTTAGAGGAAAAAATGGAAAATCTTGCATGAAATCATGAAAAGTGAATTGATCAGTACCAAAAGGACATGTTACATATTAACAGAAATGTTGTCATAAGAACAACTTTGATTAGTTCATCTTGAGCATCATAAATTCTCAACCCAACTGCAAAGGGCCTATGAGGAAGATGCTATCTCCCTCCAAAGAAAGAACTGATAAATAGAAGTAGGAATAGTAAGGTTTTACATGCATAGATATATAGATATAGGCTTGTGTGTATATTTAATCTTTGGGGCCTGATGAAGAGGGAGGGAACAACACACACACACACACACACACAAACACAAACACACACAAACAAGCAGTGAACAGCAAAGAACAAAAGAAAACTTTAGAGTAACTTGGAAAATAGTGTGTAGAAATTGTAAGTTTAAAAAATAAACAGTCTGAAATGGAAATTCATGGTTTTATTCTCAATGTCTTCTTTATCTTATGCTGTGTATATAGAAATGTTTTATTTTTGTCTTTAAGTTCAAAATGAAATTAAAATAATTTTAAAAGGATTATATTACAGTCAAATCAAAACAAGCAAACAAAGCCTATATTACAAAAGGTATGATAAACAGAATGAGAGAAAACAGTCAGGGTATACTCTTCCATGGTATTTCAACATCTGTATTATGCTTAATTACAAATGTAATAAACTCGATATAGACAAGCTGGGATGTACTAAGTGGAAGGTGACAAGGATAATGAGAGATCTGAAAGCTATGACATACGATAACTGATTAAAAGAAGTTGAGAATATTTACCTTTATATCTATCTATCTGTGTCTATCTCTCTCTCTGTATGCTATATCCTTTTGGTTATTAATCTATCATTCATTTTAAAAAATTGTTTATCTATCTGTCTTCTATTTATTTGCTTTTTTGTTTTGTCTGGAGAGGAACATTAAGGAAGGCATGATATTCAAATTCAGTGTTTGAAGGGCTTTCATATTTTAGATAGATAACACTTATTCCACTCATCTCCAGAGGATGATGCAGTTAATGAAAGTTATAAAGATGAAGGTTTCAGTTTGATATTAATTTAAATGAAAACACCCAAAGTTTTAGAAGTTTTCCAAAGTGAAATTGGTTGCAGCAGGTTGTAAGGGGTTCTGTATAAGTTTATTTCCCCCAGTAGAAACCAGAAAACCACTTTGGTGGTCAGGTTTAGATTGCCAGTATTAGCAGTATTCTAAATCTTAATCCCACCTACATTCCATATACTTATTAGGTTAGATTTTCCTTAAAAGGTGTTGATAACGTCTTTAACCCTCAAACCATTGAAGTAAGTTCCTGGTTAGTGAGAAACAAAACTGTATGAATATTTATGACATTACTAAACCTGCTGGAACAACACTATTTTGTATTACATCATTTCCATATCATGTATGAATATCACAACACACTTGGAATATTTTACCCCTTCTATAGCTAAATATAGTCCCTTTTGTTAATAATTATGACTTCATGATAATGACTAGAATATATATGTATATACACACACACACACAAACACACACACATTATATATATATACATATACATATATATATATATATATATATATATATATATATATATATATTTGTTGCTTTAAGTCTTGCAAAGCACTTTAGAATTACTATCTCATTTTATCCTCATGACAAAAAGATGTTATTTATCCCCCTTTAGAGGTGGGGAAACTGAAGACATAGACATGAAGAAGACATAGGTCGGAAATGTCTGATAGTGGATTTAAACTCTGATCTTCCTGACCCCAGGTTCATTGCTCTATTCACTGTGTTACCTATTTTCAATTCATTTTATTCTAATTTTGATCCTAAGCTACTAGAGGCACCAGCTTGAGTCAGTTCTGGTCCAATATAGTGCAGGAACAGATAATCTCTGAGATCCCTTGACACCTATATATTTCTGTGACCTACTCTGTATGTACGTGTGCATGTGAGGCATTAGCTAGGAGATTTAACATAAAGGAAGTATAGTTAATTAATTATACTTATTTAATCTTGATTAAATAATGATTAAATAGCATGACTTAAAGCTTGTCTTTTGATGGCTTGGGCTGTATGCTGTAGAGTTAAACCCAGGTAAAATTCCAGGGTTTGGGAAAGCTTTGTTTTATTCTGTTATCAGAAAATATAAGTTTACTGGACATAGGCATATCACCATTAGCTTCTCTCTATGTTCTGATTGATATAGATAGCTATAGAAGAATATTGTCTGTTTCCTCTCATAGAGAGTCCTTGGCTACCTACACAGATTTTGTTTGCTTGCAAGAATTGATTCTTTGATTCTCAAGACTCTTAGATACATTAAATATAGACTGCATTGCTGATAGTTATTGTTCTAGTACATCTCCCCAGAATATTAAAGGAATACTTTGCATCACAAACATAAGAGGAACAAATTTGGAGGAAACATACAGATTAATTGTTATTAGATTGTTTTTAATCATTTAAAAATTTTAATTATGACTTATTTTTGAATATTCAAGTCATTTGAGGTTTCACTGCTGGTGATAAAAATAAACAAATATTAAAAAAAGATGGATGAAATAGCAAATAAGCAAATGAATGATTACTTCAATCTTTTATTTTGTTTATTCTTTGAAGATTTACATTGCTAAATATGTTCCAGTTATTTTAAAAGTTCATTTCTTCCACAGTCAGAAAAGAAGAAAAGTTAAAGGGCAAAACTAGTGTGGATCAAAGACACAGAGTTTTGTTTTTTAACTAGAATTATGCACAACTGCATTTGATTCTCACCATTAGAGAATCTAATGATTCTTTATCTAAAATACTGGTACAAAAGGATGAAAAAAAATAAAGAGGGAACTACTGTTCCAGAGTCCAACGGGCTACAACTAAGTGAGGCTGGTTTTTTTTAAATGGCAGGTCTACTCCATGAATAGCTTATAATCCATTCAAAAAAATAAGTTGAGGACATATGAAGAAAATTATGATTAAAAAGTGTCCATAAATTTAAAAATCAGCTGTAAAAACAGAAAGAGGCTTTAGAACACTAAAAAATGGGGATGAGAATGAAAATATATAATCATTTTTAAAATATGAATGATTATTATATTATGAAAGAATTATTTCCCCTAAAATAGCCTTGAATACATGATTTCTTAAGCAGCAAATTGCCCCAGTGCATTTATATTAACAAACTTTATTTGCATTCAGCCTTTTGGGAACACAAATGGTGTGTAATTTAAGCATACACAGAATTCTTTAATTTTTTTAAACTATGAAAACATTTAATATCTTATATTTTTGTGATGATAAGATATAAAAGGATTCTTTGTAAAATACAGTTCAGTGAGGTCAACACAAAGGTTTTGCTTCTCTGTATTCTACATTTGTATCTTCTGGTAGAATGCACAGAATGTAGAACAACTTAAAGGCAATGATGGATTTCAGCTTTAATATATAGTATGGTACCTTATATAGAATAGGTGTTTAATAAATGATGATTAAAAGAATGAATGAGGTCCTTAAAAGTTGAGAGTTAATCCAGTGGATGTGACATGGAGTACTAGTGAAACACATTATTTGAAGAAAAACTGCATTTTTATCTGAAGAATCCTTTAAAGTAGAACAGTATATTAAAAATAATGTTAAAATAAACTAAATTCTTAAAATATTACAAATATACATAAGTTAACTTCAATCAAGTTTTTTTGCAATTTTTTCTTAAAATGAGGTACAGCTCATTTCCATAATTTATGCTCAACAATTGCATAAGGAAAATTATTTAGAAAATGTGTCATTAGAAAATATAAGATTATCTTGTGACAAGTGAATGATGGTCAATATATAGATTCAAAATTTTACTCACATTCATGAAATAAAACATAAAGTAGAAAGAATGATCCTTTTACACTTGGTGAATAATTCTTGTTGTTTCTATTATGGATAATAAACAGATCCAATAAGGTGGCAAAAATGGATTGCAAACTATACCCATGAAAGGATTGCTTACATTACCTTGCATTTAATTTGTATATGTATTTTGCATTTACTTCTCTATGTATGCTGTTTTCCCCAAACAGAATGTAAGCATCTTGAGGACAGAAAGTATTTTACTTTGGTCTTTGATTCTTAAGAACCTATATGTCAATAACATGAATAAAATAAAATATAATAATTATAGTTGGAATTTATATAGCACTTTATGGTTTTTAAAATATCTCATTTTATACTGAAAATAGCATTGGGAAATAGGTGATATGGTAACCCCCATTTTGGCCTTGAAGAGGAAAAGAGGCAACAGCAGTTAGATGACATGCCCAGCATCCCACAGTTTGTGGAGTCTGAGGTCAGATTTCAACTTATTTTCCTGACTCCAAGTCCAGGATTCTCACTATCTGCTAGGCTAGCTGACTGCCTTTATTAGATATTTAATAAATGATTGATGAATTGAATTGAATTGAATGACATTTATTGGTAGTATCTATGTGATTACATCTGGATTGTAAGGAACAATGTTATGGACTCAATTTATAGACTCTCAGAAACTGTCAGTCTTGGTCACATTCCAACTAGTCTGCCTCCTTAGCACTGACTCAGCAGTTGAGAAAACAGTGGTATTTCAGTTGGTAGTACTAGAATTGACCTTCTACTGTGGGGCATTTCCCATAAAGTCTCTCCATCTGTGGAATTCACTTTTCTTCCCCCATCAAGTTGAAGAAATCCAAGTCTATTTTAATACTTCAAACTCTGAAATCCATCTGTTCAATCAGTAATGTGGGAGTGTGAGGGATCAGAATGCTGAGAAATACTAGAGACTTTATATTTCAAAGTTTGTTGTTATAAATTATCATACAGGCACACAGATGTCCAGGTGGTGGACTTAGTCTAAAAACAGAACAAACCAAAGGCATAAACTTTTTTTCCAAATAAGAACCAAGGTAAAGAATGTCTCTGAAAACAAACAAACCAAAAAAACCCCTTAAAAGACAATGAATCTTTATGAGTTTTGAAACCAATAACGTTCTTAGCTTGAAATTTGCCCTTGGCTAAATAATTCATCATATAATAAAATCAAGTTCACGGAACTGAGTCGACAACTATTTATTGTACACACAGAATATCCCACATATTTGGATCATATGAAGACCTGCTTTCAAACACATGGAAATATAAATAAAAACATGCATTTAACAATAACACAAAGAGCAGTTCTCCTCTTTAACTGGAATGAACTGCGCAGTATTTCTAACACTGCTCAGAACTGCTTTTCATGGAGCCTCAGTCTACAAAATCTCTCTCTAACCTATACCAATTTCTATCACTTTTAGGGAAGACCAGAGGAGAGATAGCTGCAATAAACCTCTTATCTACTGCATCTCAGTTCAAGGAAAGGAATCAGAGGACCTGAAATCAATTACACATACCATTATTTAAAGGTTGACCTTGGACAAGTCAAAACTTCTCTTTGGGGCTCAGTTTAGTCATGTGCAAAATGAAGGAGTTGGATTGCATTATATGTCTGCATTTCTATCTAAATCTAAATTGCAATTTGAGTGGTATAGATAATGGGGCCTCAAAGAAAAGATGTCACTGTGGTTTTCGACAATAACTTTTAAGTCATGTGAGGATTATTTATCACCGATTCAACAACCCAACATGATTTGACCCCAAACCGAATCATACTGAAAATACATTAGAGAAATTCTGTTTAAAGACATGCATGAAATATGTGAATTGGATAGAATGCTTAGGAAGTTCAGATTTTCATATATCAAAATTCTTAATGTTAACATACTTAAATAAGAAAACAGACGGTAATCCACCAGATGGAGTAGAATAAGCAACAAGGGGAAAGAAGACAGGGAAAAGAAGCAAGGAAGAAGAGAAATTAGAATCAGGGTGGGAGTTAGATATGGATAAAAAATACATGTACTAGGTCACTACAACTCACAAAAACCTGTGATATTCTGGAATAGTTTCTAATATACTAGTTCACCTCTCCAACTTTTTAAAAACCCCTAATATTGTACACATTTAGAAGATTCATGATTTTACTTCATGGCAATGCGATTTTTTTCTTTTTTTTTTTTTTTTGGTTTTTGCAAGCAAGGGGGTTGTTCCTTGCCCAAGGACACACAGCCAAATAATTATTAAGTGTCTGAGGCTGAGACTGGATTTGAACTCAGGTCCTCCTGACTCCAGGTCCAATGCTCTATCCACTGCACCACCCAGCTATCCCCTGAGACTCAGTTTTTCAATATACAAAACTGAAATCACCACATAAGCCCCTTGGAAATTTTAGAGGGATATTGTTATATTAACTTTGAAAATCTTTGAATACCAAGTGAAATATAAATGATGAATGTTTGTAATCTACTGCCTAATATTTTTTTTTCCATTTTGTCCTCCTCTTGTCAAAAAAAGGTAAGAATCATATGTGGTAGGATGTGATGGTGATAATCAGTCTTGGTAAATTGGTGAAGTCAAAGACTAAGGTTGGTACATTAATGGGGAGTGAGAGCATGATCATTCTGAACTGTGGTAGAACCAATGCATACAGTTACTCTCCCTTAATTCCACATCAATGTAGTGAACATTCAGGAACAGGCTACTAGGCAGAGTAAGGAGTCAACAGGTCTGAATCAGAACTAAATCAGATCATAACTTCCATGGTGATCAGGAAAAGGATAGGTTCATGAATTAGCCACTTCACTTTAGCCTTAAAGAGATAGGGAGAACCAGTCTCAAAACAGTCTCAAACCAAAATGTAGGGAATATGATACATGATTTGATATATTTTTTAATATAGCTATGAGAAATTGTATTTATTAGTGGCCTTTCAAGGATAACTTTTTTTAATAAATTAGTGGCAGCTGGTATAATTTACTAGATCTGAAGTCAGGAAAACTCATCTTTTTAAGTTCAAATCTGCCTCATATACTTAGTAGCAATGTGATCCTAGGTAAATCATTTTGTCTTGTTTTTCTCATATATAAAATGAGGAGGAGGAGAAAATGACAAATCACTACTGTATCTTTGCTAACAAAAGACCAAATGGCCTCACAAAGAGTCAGAAATGGGTGAAACAAGTGAACAAGAAGGAAGAAAGGTTGAATTTCATTGATGGTGATGGTTTGATATCTCCTCCAACAAATAAAAATTACTTAATTTATGGCATAACATCCTGGTAATTTTATTGATTCCATAGAATTGGTATACCTTGTTTTTTGGAAGTTGTCAGTAGATTTAAAATGTTGGAATCTTAAGAAGTTAGAAGTGAAAGACGCTTTTTTTGAAACAAATTGTTTTCAACATTCAATCCAAATTTTTCCCTCCATTCCTCCCTTCTCCCCTTGATAGTGAAATATCTGATATAAGTTAGGCGTGTGTAATCATGTTAAACATAGTTTCATATGAGCAATGTTGTGAAAGAAAAATCAGAATAGAAAAGAAAATACAAGATATAAAATACAATTACGAAATAAAAAGGCAAATACACTTCGATTCTCTTTCAGAACTCCATAGTTCTTTTTCTGAATGGTTTTGGTTTGTAGGGAAGAGCTAAATCTTTCATAGCTTATCATTACACTATGTAGCTTTTACTACATACAGTGTTCTCCTGTTTTTGCACATTTCACTTAGTATCAGTTCATTCAAGTCTTTTAAGGACACCTTTCAGAGAATGTAGTTCAGTTGTCTCAATTTTTAGAGGAGGAAACAGACCCTGAAATGTTCTGAAAATTTTCTAAAGTGAGACCTGAAGATATGTTTAAATGTAAGATATGGATGTAGGGCTTTAGGATTAATTTGAATGGAAAAAAATCCTCAGAGTTCACCTAAGAGAGTTGTTTCTTTTATTTCCAAGCAAGCAAGCTTTTGAAATATTCTTTCATATTTTTAGGATTCTTCACTTACAAAGCTCTATCAGAGGCAGTAAGGCACAAAAGTTACCTGGTCTGCATATAGTCATTATAATTGTCCATTTGCAGGACCAAGAAGCAAATGATTTTCTAATCTCTTTAAGAAAAGATAGAGAAAACAGGAAGAGAAAAGAAAAAGAGGCTGACTGAAATAGAGACTCAAAGGAGGAGTCAGAGAAACAGACAACACATGTACACATATGGATATACACATAAATAGATCAACTGAAATGAAGAGAATCTCAGTAGCATAGAGGCAGAGAACATGGAGCTAAGAGAGTCAGATAGATAGATATAAAGATACAGAGTGGCACAAAAACTCTGAGAAGGGGAAAAAGAAGCAGAATCATAGAGACCCTATGTACTCAACAAGGTTTGTCAATTATGATACAATGCTGCCTACTGGATCTTTTAAGTATGATTATTAGCATAGCATTCAATAAGATAAAAGCTTACTTTTAACATAGTTATTTTTATAAAACTTCCAGCTTATATTAAAAATACTTTTCTAAAGCTTTTCATCTATACCAGAATGAACTACTGTAAAACAACTATACAGAAGACTTTAAAGGGATTTTTGAAATAGAGGATTGAATTTATTTTCAATAAAATAACCAGTCACAAATGTTCTGTCAAAGTAGAAGCTGAAAAAAACCTAGTAAAGAATCTTGTCTATAGACTTCCTACCCCCACCCCAACAAGTAAATTGTTCAAAATCATATTCAGTGTGGGACAGTTAGGTAGTACAGTGGTTAGAGCACCATCCCTGGGGTAAGGAGAACCTGAGTTCAAATCCAGCCCCAAACACTTAATAATTGCCTAGTTGTGTCCTTGGGTAAGTCATTTAACCTCATTGCCTTAAATAAATTTAAAAAAGAAAAAAAATCGTATTTAGTATTCAAAATCATTTAGTATAGAAAATTCATTATAGACATGCCTCAAATTGGGGAAAGTTATGTAGAAATTTTGAAGACAGAAGCAAAAGAAGAATTAAATTTATTCCTTCAAAATTCACATGATCCCTATTATTTGTAAAGTTAAAATATTTTATGTGTAACTCATTGAAATTTGGAAACTTAAATTCCTATTATTTCTTCCTTAAATTGAAAGAAGGTAAAATTCAGAATTCATTCGTCCCCTTCCTCTTTTCCCTCTTTCCGGGTATGATAAACTTGATACTCCAACCTCCATAAATGAAAAGGTACATTCTAAGGATGAGAAGACTGGATTAGAGAGAGCTATCTAATCGTCATGGATCTGAGTGAGAAAAAGATAAGAGGAAATATAACTGGGTACACTCTTTGACTTGTGAATGTTTTTGTTTTATTTTTGGCTAGCCATGTAGCCATGTTCACTTCATCTTAAATTTCCATATTACAAAACTGAGAAATCTCTCTGTCTGTCTTCTGTCCCTCTGACTCTGTCTCTCTGTCTCTTTGTCTCTGTCTCTGTCTCTTGGTCTCTCTCTCTCTCTCTCTCTCTCTCTCTCTCTCTCTCTCTCTCTCTCATTCTCTCTCTCTCACTTTTTCTTCCTCCTTCCCCACTTCCCTGTTGCTATAAACACATTTGGATTTTTCACATAGTTCAATGAAAACCAAACAAAATGAGAATAAAAAAAAGAAACAAGGGGTATTAAATCCGTCATTAGAAACATTGGCCAATTCTCATTAGGCTTGTTCAGATTTTCTTTAGTTCCTTGGTACAGAGGTCACTAGAGAATTGAGACAATTATCCAGATAATCAGTCAGTTGTGAGCCTTCAGTCTTCCTTTTGCTTCATCTAAATGCAGTCTCTAAAGTCATTTTCTTTAAGAGCCATTTCTGCTTCATCTTCTTCTATTCCTGCCATTTCTTTTTGCTACAGTTCTTCCAAACTATATCAGCCCATCTGTGTTCAATGCATTTTTTATTCATTTCACAACTCATGAAACCATGTCAAAATTCTTGACATTTTGTCATCCAGCCCCTCTTCCATTTAAAATATCCTACCTTGTGATCCCCACCTCCTGTTACTTTCTTTTGTCATTTCTTTCCCTCTGTATATCCCACCATCTTATTTATGTGAACTCCACTTTTCTTTTCAAAATGTATTACTAATTCTAGCATACTTTTCATGAAATTACAATTAAAAAGTCCCTTCCCTCCAGGAAAACTTGACAAAAGATGCTCTAGTAATCCTACTAATAGCCTCCATCTTTTGGAGAATACTGTTGTTCTCTAAATATTGCGATGATATGGGTAATTAAAATTTGATATAGTTTTGGATTTAGGTATATACATTATATATATATATATATATATATATATATATATATATATATACATATATATTGGTATTTATAGTTATATCTCACTTTTTTGGAGGTATGCTAATCTTATTCAAAAAAAAGAAGGGAGGAATCTCTTCTAACTGAAAACTTCATTAAAATATATTTAAGAATAATAATAATGATAATTACTAGTATACATGGGCACTTTATGGTTAACAAAGAGCTAAAACCTATGAAGTACTCTAGAAATTATCATGTAATATTGCTTCAAAGAAAAACTGAGGATCAGAAAATATATTATACTTATCTATGAATATCCATCAAAATCAGGAAAATAATAGATAAAAATTTACTTATTTACTTATTTGGAATTTTACAATTTTTTTTCCCCTAATCACACTTCCTTTCCTCTACCTCCCCACAGAAGGCAGTCTGTTAGCCTTTACATTGTATCCATGGTATGCAATGATCTAAGTTGAATGTGATGAGAGAGAGAGATCATATCCTTAAGGGAAAAAAGTAAAGTATAAGAGATAGCAAAATTACATAATAAGATAACAGGTACTTTTTAAAAATTAAACGTAACAGTCTTTGGTCTTTGCTCAAACTCTATAATTCTTTCTCTGGATACAGATAGTATTCTCCATCTCAGTTAGCCCAAACTTTTCCCTGATTGTTGCATTGATGGAATGAACAGGTCCATTAAGGTTGATCATCACCCCCATGTTGCTGTTAGGGTGTACAATGTTCTTCTGGTTCTGTTCATCTCGCTCAGCATCAGTTCATGAAAATCCTTCCAGGCTTTCTTGAATTCCCATCCCTCTATACATATACCACAGTTTATTAAACTATTCCCCAATTGATGGACATTAACTCAATTTCCAATTCTTTGTCATCAAAACAGGGCTGCTATGAATCTTTTTGTACACATGTTGTTTTTACCATTTTTCATAATCTCTTCAGGGTATAGACCCAGTAGTGTTATTGCTGGGTCAAAGGGTATGCACATTTTTGTTGCCTTTTGGGAATAATTCCAAATTGCTCTCCAGAAAGGTTGAATGAGTTCACAGCTCCACCAACATTGTATTAGTGTCCCAAATTTCCCACATCCCTTCCAACTTTGATCATTGCCCTTTCTGGTCATATTGACCAGTCTGAGATGCATGAGGTTGGTACTTCAGAGATGCTTTAGTTTGCATTTCTCTAATGAGTAGTGATTTGAAGCAATTTTTCATATGACTATGGATTGCTTTGATTTTCTCATCTGTAAATTGCCTCTCCATGTCCTTTGACCATTTTCAATTGGGGAATGTCTTTTTTTTTTAATTTGACACAGTTCTCTGTATATTTAGAAATAATAATTTTGTCTGGATTCTCCTAGCTCCAAGTCCAGTACACCTTTCCCTGCAAATGTACTCTATATGATTACACACCTATTGTTTACAGAGAATTTTCCTAAGATTTGGAACAAATATTAGTTAAATAAAAGTATAGGAATATAGCACATTAATAAATAATTTTAATATAAATTAATACCTAGTAATAGATACATAGTATCTATTTCAGATGTAAGGGGAAGAAAGTATTCAGGGAAAGAATTAACACTAGGAGAAAACCTTAACTATAATATATTGAATAAAATTTTATTTAGGTATCACAACTAATTAAATTCCAGAGATCTGACAATAAAGGGAAACTTGTTTTGATATTAATACGGCATATCAAAAGACCTTCAACATGACTGGCAAGAAATCCCCCAAAATATCATTGACATGAAAACATAAATAATCATAGATTATTTCTTATATAACTAAGTATGATAGAAACCCCCTCCAATTTTTGACTCTTTAATTTTTATATCGCCTGCATTTCTCAATATCTCCCTTCTTGCCATAATTCCCAGAGAGCTGTCCATTACAGTGAATAAATTATAGAAAAAAATCAGAAAAACTAGCTATCATTTTTTGGATTCTGGTGGGGAGCAGTCTTTATCTAGGGAAGTAGACTAACATTTCCCTTTAAAGATTCTAGGAATAACTGTAAGGAATTATAAAGATATTTTTAAGAAGTAATATAACATTTCAAATTCCTATTACAATATGTCTCTCAAGGAATAGATTCTCCATTGCATCAATATCATTGTTTAACTACCCACTATCATTTCACAAATTAAGTTGAATATAATATTAGAAGATAGAGGGTAGCTAAGTGGAGTGTTGGGTTAGCATCCTCATGAGTTCAAATCTGAGCATAGACATTTACAGACTGAACAAGTCACTTAACTTTTGCCTCAGTTTCTCATCTGTAAAATGAGCTGGAGAAAAAAATGACAACATATACCAGTATCTTTGCCAAGAAAATTTCAAATGGGGTCACAAAGCTTTGTTTGAAAAGCAACAGCAAGAGAAGATATATTAAGATGTTGCAAAGCATTTTCCTCGGACACTGCTACACACTTTCCCCTTTATAGTTCAATCCTTGATGAGAATGGTCTCAGAATGATTGTTACAGAGTATTTGCCCCACCATTACTCTGGGTCCAACATGTAAATTCAGGGTTAAACTCCTCATGAGACATGACAGCATTATGTTATGGACTCAAATTCTTGAACTTCTTGTGACTTGCTTTTCCAAATTTCAAAGTCTGAATTCACAAGTTTGTAGCCATATATAAGGATGAAGAAGATGATGATGATAATGATATTTATGTAGTTCTTACTTACTATGTGACAGATATGGTGTTAAGTACTTTACAATTATTGTTTATTTGATCTTCATAATAATTCTGAGATATAGTTACTACTATAACCTGCATTTTTTAGATAAGGAAACTGAAGAAAATAGGGGTTGAATATCTTGCCAAGTTTCTTAGGTCAATTTAAATTTGATATTTAGATATTGATTTGAATTTAGATATTGCTAATGAGTCCTAATGATTTATCCACTGTGATACCTAGATGGTCCAATACTTTTCACCTAACAGCAGGAATAAAATAGATGCAATAGAGACAGAAATCAGCCTTGTAGAAAAATATTCATGACTTTATGGTGTTTCAGGGAAGAGAAGTTCAGAGACTCCTTTCCCACCCAGATGACCAATAGCAATTCATCCTACTTACCATGAGAAGCACAAAGAGCACATTTATATATGTAATAGAATTTCAAGTCAATGAGTATGGCCATTTTAGTTCCCTTTTCCCACTTCCCTTCTCCTCCCAGGGAAAAGAGCCAAAACAATTCCAAATGACTTTTTAAAAATAGTTTGACAAATTCATAGGTCAATCAACATTACATTATTAAATCATATTGTTACAACTACTCCAAATATTGACAATTCTCATTTTTGTCACGTATTCCAATTTATTTGGTATTAAGTAGAATTTTAGTGTTGTTTTGATTTACACTTCTCTAATAATTAGTAGCTTAAAAAGATATCATCATATGACTGTTAATAGTCTGCAATTCTTTAATTGAATTATAAAGATTTTATTTATTTTGAGTTTTACAATTTTCCCCCTAATCTTACTTCCCTCCCCCAACCCCCCACCCACACAGAAGGCAATTTGTCAGTCTTTACATTGCTTCTTTGTTACACATTGATCCAAATTGAATGTGATGAGAGAGAAATTATATCCTTAAGGAAGAAACATGAAGTATAAGAGATAGTAAGATCAGACAATAAGATATCAGGTTTTTTTTCCTAAATTAAGGTAATAGTCCTTGGTCTTTGTTCAAACTCCACAGTTCTTTCCCTGTA
Source organism: Macrotis lagotis (assembly GCF_037893015.1). NCBI lineage: Eukaryota > Metazoa > Chordata > Mammalia > Peramelemorphia > Peramelidae > Macrotis > Macrotis lagotis. Next base: position 531,181,493 of record NC_133658.1, read on the forward strand.
TACAGATGGTATTCTCCATTGTAGATGGCCCCAAATTATCCCTGTTTGTGGCACTGATGGAATGAGCAAGTCCATCAAGTTTGATTATCATCCCCATGTTGCTTATTAAGGTGTACAATATTTTTCTGGTTCAGTCATCTCTCTCAGCATCAGTTCATGCAAATCCCTCCAGGCTTCCCTGAATTCCCATCCCTCCTGGGTTCTGATAGAACAATAGTGTTCCATCATATAAAAATTCCACAGTTTGTTAAGCCATTCCCCAACTGAAAGAAATTTATTGATTTCCAATTTTTTGCCACCAAAAACAGGGCTGCTATGAATATTTTTGTACAAGTGATGTTTTTAACCTTTTTCATCATCTCTTCAGGGTATCGACCCAGTAGCGGTATTGCTGGATCAAAGTAAATGCACATTATTGATACCATTTGGGCATAATTCCAAATTGCTCTCCACAAAGGTTGGATGAGTTCATAGCTCCACCAACAATGTAATAGTGTCCCAGATTTCCCACATCCCTTCCAACAAGGGTCATTGTCCTTTCTGTTCATATTGACCAGTCTGAGGTGTGAGGTGGTACCTAAGACAAGCTTTAATTTGCATTTCTCTAATAAGTCATGATTTAGAGTAATTTTTTCATATGAATAGTCTGCAATTCTTAAACCAGTTATATTAACTTTGTTTCTAAAAAAGAGGTTTTGCAATTTTGCATGTATAACCTATTTTGATTGCTGCCATGGGGAATGTGATTGGTGGAAAAATAAGGAACTCAAAAATCTTACAAAAATGACTATTAAAATTATTATTATCTTTGCATCTAATTGGAAAGCAAACAAGGAAACAAATGAACAAATAAATAAATGAGTGACTGACTGAATGAATGAATAAAAGAAAAATTTTTAAAAAGAAAAAAAATTTTCATTTTGTTTGTGCAATGTGGGAAGACCTTCAGAAATTGTTCTTTCTTTACTAGTATAAAGGATCTAAATATACTCACTCTTCTAAAAGAAATTATTGGCAAAGCTGTAACATCCCAATTATTTGTAGGAGCATAACTTTTGTTTTAAATTCAAGGAACTTGTCATTTATGGTCACTATAAATTCTTGTCAGAAAATTCCAGAGAAATAAACAATTTTCCCCCAGAGACAGTGAAGTAGTTATTGAAAATCATCAAATACATGGAATTTCTCTTGGGAGACATTCCTGGCTTGGTGTATTCATATAAATACATATAAATACAGTAAAAATGGCCTCTATGTAATGACCATGGAATGCTTAACAATAGTCCTAAAAAATTCCAACTATATGAATGTTTCTGGAAAGAACATGACAATGTATATGTCTTCTAGGTCCAAAGTAGCAAAAACAATCAAAGCAAGACACTTTACCCAACCTTCCTTGCTTATTATGTCCTTCCTTTCATATCTAAACTGCTTAAGAAATCCATTTAAAATCATTTTCTCCCCTTATCCTCCTATAATCTCCTATAATCTGATTTGTACTACCATTCCACTGAAATTTAACTTTAATTTTAATTCTGATGTTCCTTTTTAATTTTTTCCTTCTCAATCTTTCTACAAAATCTGATATATTGTTCACTCAATACTAAATACTATTTCCTCCCCAGGTTTTCAGAACACTGATTTCTTCTAGATCCTTCCTAATAGTCTAGCTTCTTCTTTTTCTTCTTTCTTGTTTCTCAACTATATCATGCTTGATAAAGTGCTTCTCAAGACTGTCTTGGGTCTTCTTTTCTTTTCACTTTATGCTATTTCAGTGAAAGATTTCATCAGCTCTCATATATTCAGTTATGTTTTCTATGAAGATGGTTCCTAGGTTGTTCCTTCATTAGTAATCTCCCTCCTGAGTAAACCAAATATACTGAAGAAAATTGTATGTATACATTTATTAAGCATCATCTCATTTTCAGAATCAGAGCATCACCACAGAAAGGAATATCTGAATGCTATAATGTTGGGGAAAAGTTCAGTGACAGTTTAACTTTTGACCACATGTGATCATTAGACAATGTGGGAAATCTAAATGAAATTCCTTTTACTAGTGCAAATATCCTCAGAAATATGAAACTACTTTAGAAAGTAACTGTAGTATTACCATGTATCAATTGGAAAAAAAAAAGTGAGATCTATGATTTCATGTCCTCTTCCAATGAGGGTCATTATTACCTCCACAGCTTAGCAGATATATTGTTAAGTAGGAAGAGACATGAATTTAAATTCAAGATATCTATCTTGAAGTCCTAGTTTTGTTATGTGACTTTAGGCAGGTTACTTCTCTTCTTTAAGTGTCTTTTTCTACATTAGTAAAATAAAATGTTCACTGAGGTGATTTATGAAATTCATTCCAATTCTAAATTCTGTGATGTTATTATGGAAGTAGCATTGGGTATAAATATATTTTTTTCAAGAAGTTTGGTTGTAAAGTGTACAATCATGAAATAGATGTCAAAAAAATCCATGACCTTTACTGAAACCTCATTTGGTGAATACTGTACTTACTCCAATTTCAGTCAAAATTCTAACAAAATGGAGAAAAAGATGTTAGTTTATTTTCCAAACAATATGAGATTAGAAGGGAGAAAAAAGGTAGAGTTAAATGTGAAGTTTTGCTAGATGGAGTCAGTCTCCTAAGAGCAATAAAAATGACAACTGACAATGTGATTTTGAAGTAAGAAACTTTTTATACTATAAAATGAAAACAAGCATTAAAAACATTAAAAAAATAACAAAATATTTCCTTAGAGTCAAAGTCTTCCAAACTCCAATAATAGTACAATGATATAATTATATGTATGCATTGTACAATAATTAGTGTTCATAACACTATTGACCTTGATTTGTCAAGGAAAGATCAAATGATTCTCAGTGCTTTTGCTGATGACTTTTATCAGATACCTTCAGCAATAGCAACTATACTGGCAGCAAACATTTACTTAGCACTTACTATATGTAAGATATCATGCTATGTGCAAGAAGCATAATATATTTTAGAGTGATTTCTATCAAACATGGTTAACATAAATTTAAAAAAACTTTCATTTCTAAAGGTATAAATCCCATTTAATTGGAAAATTCATTTCTGTGAAAACATTCATTCTGAAATCATTTCAGATAATATCATCAGTGATCTCATTGCAATACTGCCATATACACACAGAGGTGTGTATATATATTCTTATATGTTTATAAACATAGGTGTATATTCATAAATAAATAAATTTATGTATATACATGTTGTATGTGTATGCACATGCAAATATATCATACTTACATTTATAAAAAGAGAGACATCTTCTGCTATCACAGAAGGGAATTTTAATGTCAATTAGTAGAATCTATAGAAAATCTTCTTTTGGCTCAGTGTAAGTGCTTCTATCTAGTTACACCTCTCCAGCAAAGTAATGAACTATCTTACAATGCAGTAGGCTCCCTTTAGCTGGAAGTGTTTAAGAAGAAATAGGGTAACTGTATGGTGTTATAACAATCTTTCCTGTATTGGAAAAAAGATTAAAAATGACCTCCAAGGCAATTTCTAACTCTAAGATTTTATGATTGTATCAGAGATGCATCTTGCACTCCAAACATAATTAATGTACCTAACAAGATGCTCAATGTTGTCATATCTTTATCAGGTGTGTGTGCCTCTTTTGAAATAATTACAAAATCAACCAGTCCTTCAAAGTTATAAACTAGGTGTGCCTGACTAATAAAGCTAGGGAAGAGTGTATTATTTTGAGTCATTGGTTGAAATCAGATGCAGAAATTTATTAAAAGAATTACATACTTCCCCTGGGTTCCCTCCTTCCCCTTGACTCCTTAATAAGTGCAAGAATCTGACAATATAAAGAATTCCCAAATGTACAAAACAATTGCTGGAATGATCCTACATATTTTTTCTTTGATATATATAGTCCTAGATGTCTGTCTAATTATTTCAACTAAGTTGGATACATTTCATCATATCTGACTTCTACTGACTGACTAGTTAACTGATTACTAGAACTTTAATTTTTCCCAATTTTATTGACTAGTTATTCCTTTTTTAAAAGTTGATTAATTGATACTGTACTAAACAGGTTAAATTATTACAACTAGAGTATCTTATTAGTTATATTAATTGGATTTGAGGGCATAGGATACTCCACTTACAATTTTAAAGTTTGCCTTTGGTAGTCATGTCTATTCTCCTCATTCCCAATTATATATGAATTCCTTAATGACAGCAACACGTTTCTCTCCAAAAAGTTCAGGTACATTTATGGAACTAGTTAGTGATCACAGCATAGTCCAAAGGAACAGAAAATAACAAAATTGGATCCCAAATACTGCTTGAAAAACACACTTTTGGGGGGATTTTTATTTTCATTTTTCAATTATAAAATTCAGTTGATTTTGACAGAAAAAATGGACAAAATCCAAGGCTAAGATGAATAGTCACTTTATACTAAAATTACATGCCCCAACCTTCTTCTGTTGACTGTTAGAAGGACTGGCTCAGCATATGGAAAGGAAGTATAATATCTCTTTTTCCTCATTGAGAACAATCTGGACTTCTATTTTCTAATGATTTTGGCTAGACATAGGATTCCAATTTCCAACTGCTCAGTGTAACACTAATCTATATTGCAAGGAAAGGAATTAGGCTTTTTTCTTTCTTCCTTTTTTTTCCTCTTTCTTTTTTGTCAACATGCAAGAGGCACACATATGAGTTTTCTCTGCACTGTGTTCTGCCTTCCTTCTGTCTGCCACTGATGGCACACAAATGTTGTCACACAATGAAGATATTTTTGGAAGCACATTTAGAAATAGTATATGCTTATAAACAAGTCTTTTAATCAGTGGGTTCCTATACAAGCATTATTTATCTATCCTTGATCTATATTTTCAGAAGTATCCAGTTCTTATGTGCAGCGTACCAATAACTAGTCTTTTCCTTTTTAATTTTTAGAATATTTTTGGTTTTAGTTGTTCTAGCCATATTGTGTAAATGTCTTAATAAAAAGAGAGTTTAACCATTCTGATTTAACAGTGCAATTAAGAGCTTATGCAACCTTCTGCATATAGTACTGACTTCAAACACACCAAAAGCTCATTATTGCAACTGTTTTACAAGGCCTGTAGCTGTGGGAAAGATGTTAAGCCCTGTGTGTGTTTGCCTTAAAGATATGAAGAGAATGAAGTTATTTTCCTCTTCCAGGATGTTATCCTTTTAAACATTCATCTTTGTTATTGACAAAGATCTCAGAAATGATTGTCTAAAGATGTAAAATGCTTATATGGGATAGTTCTCTAAAAAGGAAAAACAGTTAATAACCTAAAAGCAGAGAGAAAAAGTGTATGGAGGAAAGAGGAGTTTCAAAACAAAAATAAAAATTAATTCTTATTTGAAAATTCTCATGATAATAACTTAAGTCATGTATACAACTGTATAATGGCTATAGTAAATAAAATGTCATATAAGAATGCTAGAATCACACAAACTAATACCTAGGCCATCACTCCATACATACTTGACCAAGAAACCTTTATGTAACATCTTCAATAAATGGTTAGCATATCTTTTCATGAATGACTGAATGAACATATTTATTTAGCATTTATTATATTCCAAGCATTGTTCTAAGTTCTGGAGCCAAAAATAGAAAAAATCAAAATTCTCTATGCTTTCAAGGATTCTTATTCTAATTGAGGGGAAATAATGCATAAGACAAAGTTCAGCTGCAGGGAGGATGGAGCATTTTTAAAAAATCCTAATGATAAAGAAATAAAGCAACAGGAAAAACTCAAATGTTCTAATAGCCTATATCAGGGCTCTTTAGGACATAAAGGAAAGACAGATAATAAGGTCTGGTGATCATCTTTATCGCCAGAAGAAATGAAATTAGTAATGCTGCTCTGATTGAAATCTTTTGAATAGTCAAGAACTCAGGTTGAGTTCTAATCATCCTATTTGGGAGAAAGGGCAATGAAGGTACACATGAAGAATAAGATTATCTTCCTTTCTCTTCCCCTATCCTTTCACCATTCCACTTCTCCTTTTCTCTCTTCCCCATCCCCTCCCATCCCCTCCCCCTTCTTCCCCTTCTTCTTCCCCTTTCCCTTCCCCTTCTTTTACTTCCCCTTCTTCCTTCCTTCTCCTCTTTCTCCTTCTCTTTCCCCTTCCTCTTCCCCTTCCTCCTTCCTTCTCCTCTTTCTCCTTCTCCTTCTCTTTCCCCTTCCCCTCCTCTTTCTCCTTCTCCTCCTTCTCCTTCTCCTTCTCCTTCTCCTTCTCCTTCTCCTTCTCCTTCTCCTTCTCCTTCTCCTCCTTCTCCTTCTCCTTCTCCTTCTCCTTCTCCTCCTCCTTCTCCTTATCCTCCTCCTCCTCCTCCTCCTCCTCCTCCTCCTCCTCCTCCTCCTCCTTCTCCTTCTCCTTCTCCTTCTCCTTCTCCTTCTCCTTCTCCTTCTCCTTCTCCTCCTTTTCTCCTCCCCCGCTCCTCCCTCTTCTCCTTTTCCCCTCATCTTCATCCTTTTCTGCTTTTTCTTCCTCCTCCTCCTGTGACGGAAAACCCTCTGCCTCCAGAAACAATCCATTTCAATTTTAGACAAGATTTAATTTTCTATAAATTTCTTTTGAAATCAAGCTTAAATTTGCCATTCTTTAACTTCGAGCTGTTTTATCTAGTTCTATAGAACATATTGAATTCCCTTTTCAGATAATAGCCTTTTAAATACTTGCAAATTGCTATTATGTTCCCCATAAGTATTCCATTTTACAAGATAAACATCCCCATTTCTTTTGGGTTCACAAGTTAGCTCATCATCTTTGTGGCCCTCTATTGGAAAACCCTCAATCATGCCTTAGTCTTTCTTACTTATGTGGAATTAAATGAAGTACTCACATATGGCTTATTAAGGCCAGACACAATAAAATGAACAGAATACTGGGTTTGACTTCTAATTTTAATTGTCACTTACTTAAAGTGATGTTAACCTTGGAAATGGTTTCTGGTATTAATTTCCCTATATATAAAGTTCGTGGATTAGATTAGATGGACCACTAAGGTCCCTTAACCTCTTTAGTCTAAGATGCTATGAATGATAGTAAATAATTCAATTGTTCTAAACATATGTATAACATTACATTATTGTTTTGCTTTCTTTTATTTTTGTTGTTTTGTGGAGTTTACAATTCAATTGTTCAGCACCTCATGGGTTCAAATTTTTTCTCTTTGACTTGATACCTTTGTGATCCTAGGATTTTATACTAGGATAAAATAAGGATAGTTTAAAAAAATGTAATTTGGGGACAGTTAGGTGGCACAGTGGATAAAGCACTGGCTCTGGAGTCAAGAGGACCTAAGCTCAAATCCGACTTCAGATATTTAACATGCCTAGCTGTTTGACCTTGGACAAGTCACTTAACCCCATTACCTTGCAAAAAATGAAAACAAAACCAAAAAAATTAATATATTCTCTAGAAATATTTAGCAATAGTAAAACCTTCTGTTGTCCCGCCTTCCTAGAGTCAACAACTATTTGACATGGTCCAGAAAAATTTTAATTTTGGAAATGTCCTTGGTTCAGTCCTCAAGGTGCAGAATTTGCTTTATAGGCAGGATCTTTCTAGGACATTTCTTTAAATCTGAAAAATCCTGTCAGGGAATTTTACTTTAAATTCATTAATTGCTCAGGTGATTGTGGAGAAAAAGATCTTCTTCAGGAGCTCAGTCTCTGCCTGAGAATGGCCTTGAACTATTACTATATTCTATGGGAATGGTCTTGCCATCCAACATTAAGATACTCACTGTACAGCCACATTGGACCACACAGAGGGTCAAAGTCATTGCATAAAACACATCCAAGTCCTCTCTCTTTATGGAAGAAAATGTCAGTTGGAATGTTGATAGAAGTTTGGTCTTCTTTGGGGAAGGTAATCCTAGTCCCTTCTTTTCATTTTCTTTTTTCAGTGGCTATGAATTAACTAGATATGAATTAAGAGGAAAGATCATGGTCAATTGTGATCAAGTAAAGTCTTTATAGACCTATGCTGGGTTATAAGGAATAGACAAGTTTGGGGGTAAATAGTTCAAGACAAAGCCAAACAAAAATCTTTGCCTTGAAATACTGATAGATATACGAATATTGACCAATCACTTTAACCCATTGCTGTTGTTCAGTCATTCAATCATAACTGACTCTTCATGACTAACCTCTTATGGAATTTTCTTGGCAAAGATATTAGTGGCTTGCTATTTCCTTCTCCAGTAAGTAAAGGAAAAAAAAAGAAAAGGTTAAATGACTTGCCCCAGATCGCACAACTAGTGAGTATTCAAAGCCAAAATTGAACTTAGGTCTTCCTGTATCCAAGTCCAGAGTTCTATGCTCTACTGTCTCCTTAATTTACTGACCTGTAAAATTTTGAGATATACACAGGCAAGTATATTAGGTCCTGAAAGCCATGCTATTATCTTTTAGAACTATATTCACATACACACACATACACACACACACACACACACACACACACACACACACACACACACACACACGGGTCAACATTATTTCCTTTAAACTTGGAATAAAAATAATAATTAATTTATCACTGAAGAGATTAAATACTTGACTTATTTTGAGGAGGATCATTGTTTTCCAATGAGTGAATGAATTCCTTTATTGTCTTTATTTTATGCAAAGCAATATGCTAACTGTTGGTAATATAATTAGAACAGTTATGCAGTTTCTGCAGAAAATCTCATATTCAAATGGAAGGGGAAAAAAACCGTGAGTTTTCAGCTGCAAAGTCAAATGGAAATGTTCTATGACCCTTAAAGCACAACAAAAATGCAGATGTTATTGCCTATTTTTCAATTTCATTTCTATAGATAAAATAATATTCCTTTTTGATGTTAGATCATTTTACATTGTGACAATGCCAAGGACTGTGGTGGCAAGAACCTTTTTTGTGTGTTTTCAATAGATATGATTGAAGCACTTGTAGGACTGGTTGCCAGGTTGGTTCTCCATATGAATTACTTCCCAAGATGATAGCTAAAGGCAGTAGGCTTGACATATTTCTATTTCAAAGATTCTTTGGGTCAGGGACAGGAACTGTCTCCATGAGGGTCTGGGCAGAGTGGTGGTTAAAGTGATAGTGGCAGGTATTTAACTTGTCTGGCATATATTGTCTCCTTTCTCTTGGTCAAGGCTGCTTTGTTGCTTCAGCTCTGCTGATTTGTTTACCCTATGTTTGGCATAAGGTTTCATTGATAGGAATGAATGGCTTCATCTCCCTTAGAGTGGCTTCTCTGATAATTTTTGTGAGATCTGGACTGGAAACAGGATTAACAGTCTGAGAGGTGCTGCCCTTCCTAAGATTTCTAAGTTTTTCTGCCTGTTGGTGGCAGCTGGTCAGCAGTTGTTTCTAATGGTGAGGAAAGTTTGTTGTTTTATCCACAATAATATCACCCCCCACCCAAATGATGACTTTGGGGTCTAGTCTGGAAGTTGGTCTGATGATTTGGAAGTACCTTGATTTCCAAGACTCTTAGGGTCAGTGTTCTGGGAAGTCTACATTAAGATCTGAGGGGAGATGGTAGTTAAAATGTTAGTAGTGGTAGTGTAATTTACCTGGTCCAGGCTCTATCTGCTCTGTCTCTCCTATAAGGTATCTTGGCTGTTTGAGTTTTCATCCAGCCCTGAAAGGAAAATTCTTTGCCATACAATTCTGTTCTTTTATTATCAAAATGGTTATAATTCAAAGTGGCAAAATCATATTTTCTGCTTTAAAAGGTGAAAGTCTACTAAATCATATCCTGGAGACAAAGCAAGAAAACTTAAATATATAATATAATTATGTCATGTAAACTTTGATCACTTGTCACCAAAAAAATACATTTTAAAATTTGCTTTATTCATGACTGGTTCATACTGAACCATTCTTTATTAATTAACATTTATGCAAATGCTAACTGGTTGCTTGTCTCATTCTAAGTTGAGATTTTTGGGAAATACCATGAATAATGCAGCTCCTCATAAGGAACTAGAAATTGAAACAATTTCTTAATCAAAAAATATGCAATTACTATACCAACCTACCTCATCCTTTCCTAAAAAGAATAACTGCAGGTAGTAATATTTAGCTAAACAGTCTGAGGCAAGTATTTGTACTTGTATCTTCCAAAACCAGAAACACTTACAGCATTACATTGTGTAAATATGTTATATGGTATGTAATTAGTAAATTCTGCCAATTGTCAGGACTTTGGCATAATTTAAACCAATGCAGACAGTTTTTAGTTTATTTAGATCATTATTTTCAAACTTTTTTAAAGACAGCCTACACTTAAAGATTTATATTGAACCTAAGCTTTCTAATCTTTTGAAAAATTCATTATTTAAGATTGATATTAGAGATATGCTTAAGAACTACCCAACCTTGTAATAGAAGGTTATTTTAGGAAGGTTCTGTATTAATATGACCATAGGTAATTGATATTAATAACAAATGCTGGGAAAGTTGATGTACAAATAACTTTAATACTCCTCTTTAGATATCCTCAGAGAGTGACTCTTGCTTTAGATTATGCTTAGAACATGATATTAAATAACTAGTTTCCATTTCTATATTGATTCCATTTAATATTAAACTACCGTATGCTCATCTTTACTGAAAAATAAGATTTATTTCAAGCTTAAAAAAGAAAAAGCATAAAGTCAAATCAAACCTACAAAATGTCCTAAGTAATGAGCATGTGATCTAATTTCAGCTTTTTTCCTTTTTTTTTAGGGTTTTTTTTTTTTTTTTTGCAAGGCAAATAGGGTTAAGTGGCTTGCCCAAGGCCACACAGCTAGATAATTATTAAGTGTCTGAGGCTGGATTTGAACTCAGGCACTCCTGACTCCAGGGCCGGTGCTCTATTCATTGTGCCACCTGGCTGCCCCTCAACTTTTTTTCCTTAAAATCTCCCCTTGTTCTGGACATAATGAGAGATTATTCATTGTTTCTATTAGTTAACTTGATAGGAAAGCAAATTATTTTAGTTACCATTATCTGGTTGCTTGATTATTTTCCATGGTTTGAGACTTTGCTGCTCTCCATTTTCCCTTACAACTTCTTTCCACTTTCCAGGTGATAGCTTGGTCATACCAATCACTAACACATATTTGTATAAAACTTTTGCTGTCACAATATATCTCCTGCATGGAAATTATCTTTCCTTTGGAATAATAATGGTCATACTTCCTCTTTTTGTTTGTTTGTTTATTTATTTATTTATTTATTCTTACTTTGTACAAATAATGTTTTATATATATTACTAAAATATTCTTGTTTAAGAGTAAACATAATACCCCTCCAAGAAAATGTAGACCCAGATAAGCGATAAAGTAAAGGGGAGAGAAAAAATTAAAATTAAAATTAATAATAATAATAATATTAATTGTAGGTATAGCCAGGTGGCACAGTGGATAGAGCACCAGCCCTGGAACCAGGAGCACCCAAGACCAAATCTAGCCCTGGACACCCAACAATCACCCAGCTGTGTGACCCCGTGCAAGCCACCCCAATCCCATTGCCCTACAAAAAAACAAAAAAAAAGACCCAAAATAAAATAAAATAGTAATAACAATAGTAGTATTGGCTGGGTGGCAGACAGATCACTGGTCCTTGAGCCAGGAGCACCCAGGTCCAAATCTGGCCCCAGACACGCAACAATCACCCAGTTGTGTGGCCCCAGGCAGGGCCACCCATGTCCCATTTGCCCTGCAATTCCACCCAGAAAATAATAATAATAAAAAATGTGCTTCACTCTGTGTTCCAACACCACCAGCTCTGTCGTGGGTGGATAAGTCCATCACAAAAGTTACTTCCATATTTTTCCACCATTGCCATTGCTGATTGCAACTCCCTCCATTCATACTTCTCTACTACCATGAACTATAATTTCTCTCTCCTTTCACTCTGTCTCTGCTGTAGGGTAGTTGAGTGGCGCAGCAGAGAGATCTCCAGCCATGGGACCAAGAGGCCCTGAGCCCCCATACCACGCCTTAGGCCCAGAATCCACCTGACCCAATGGTCTCGGACAGGCCATCCAATCCCAGCCCCTTGCAAGAAGTAAAAAAGAAAATGTGTTATATCTGACCACTCTTCTCCCATGGTCCATCCTCTCCTCCATCACTCACATACCCCATCTTTCCCTATCCCCTTTCTCTCCTTCTTACTACAGATTTATATACCCCATTGAGTATATATGCTGTTTCCTAGCCACCTCTGATGAGAGCAAAGATTCCCTCATCCCCCCTCACCTTCCCCCCTTCCATATCATTGCAGTAGCTCATTGTAATAAGGAAAAATCTTATATGAACTATCTTAGCCTATTCCTCCTCTCCTTTTTCTTTCTCCCATTACATTTCCCTTTTATCTCTTGACTCCATTTTTACACTACAATATATCTTCAAATTCAGTTTTCTCCTGTGCTTCATCTATAAAAACTCCTTCTAGCTGCTCTATTAAATAAGAAGGTTCATATGAGTATTATCAGTATCATTTTTCTATACAGGAATACATGTAGTTCATCATCATTAAGTCCCTCATATTTTCCCCTTCTCCTCCACTCTCTATGCTTCACCTGAGTCCTGTATTTGAAGATCAAACCTTCTCTTCAACTCTGGCCATTCCAACAGGAACATTTGAAATTCCCCTGGTTCATTGAAAGTCCATCTTTTTCCCTGGAAGAGGATGTTCAGTTTTGCTGGGTAGTTCATTCTTGACTGCATTCAAAGCTTTTTTGCCTTCTGGTATATTGTATTCCAAGCCCTATGAGCTTCCAATGTAGTTGCTGCTAAGTCCTGTGTGATCCTGACTGCAGCTCCACGATATTTGAACTGTGTCCTTCTGGCTGCTTGTAATATTTTCTCTTTGACTTGGGAGTTCTGGAACTTGGCTATAATGTTCCTGATGGTTGGTTTTTTTTGGATCCCCTTCTCAGGGAGATCAGTGGATTCTCTCCATTTCTATTTTTGCCCTCTGCTTCTAGGATATCAGGACAATTTTCCTGTAAAAATTCTTTGAAAATGATGTCAAGGCTCTTTTCCTGATTATGACTTTCAGATATTCCGATAACTTTTAAATTATCTTTCCTAAATCTGTTTTCCATGTCTGTTGTTTTTTTCAATGAGATGTTTCATATTTTCTTCTAATTTTTCATTCTTTTGATTTTGAAGTATTGAGTCCTGATTTCCCATAAAATCAGCAATCTCCCTGAGTGCTATTGTTTGTCTGAAGGTTTTGTTTTCCTCAGAGAGCTTTCTTATCTCCTTTTCCATCTCGCCAATTCTGTTTTTTAAAGCATTCTTTACCTCAATAACTATTTGAACTGTTTTACCCATTTGACCTAAGCTGGTTTTTAGTATGCTATTTTCTTCAGCATTTTTTTTTTTTGGATCTCCTTGACTAAGCTGCTGACTTCATTTTCATGTTTTTCCTGCATCTCTCTCATTTCTTTTCCCAATTTTTCCTCTATCTCTGTCACTTGATTTTCAATGTCTTTTTTGAGCTCTGTCATGGCCTGAGCCCAATTTCTGTTTTTTTTTCTTGGAGTTTTTAAATGCAGGAGCTTGTACTTCCTCATCTCCAGATTGAGTGTTTTGATCCTTCTTGGGATCACAGGCAAAGTATTTCTCAATGGTGTTCCACTTTTTTTCCTCTGCTTACTCATTTCCCCAGGCTGTGCCTGGTTTTGGGGCGCTTCCTGAGCTTTTGAGTATTAGTGGAACACCCCCCACCACCACCACAAGGATCTCCATGTGTGAGGCTCTGTCTTCCCTCCTGGTCTGTGAATGACCATAAGTTCACCCCTCTGCCATGGGGCTGAGGTGGGGAGGGTGCTGTTCTATGGGGGAGAGAAGACCGTGATCAGGATCTGAATGTGATCAGAATGCCAGAGTCCTGTTCCATGGAGAGAGGACAGAACTTGGAAGTTTCTCTTCACTCCCCTCCCTAGGTTCAGCCCTGGGGGCTCCTGCTTAAGGACTCCACCTGCTTCTGGTACCTGGATCTGGGCTGCCCTGTCCACGCTGCTGGCTGTGTACCATGAGGGCTGGGCTTCACGTTCTTACTCTGGAAGAGGTCCCCTGCTGTTCCCCCAAGTTGTGCTTGGTGCTCCCCGGGGTGGGTATGTAGGTCAGGAAACTGCCCCTGCTGCTGTGAGCTGGCTCCCATAGCCCTGGAGCTGCCTCTGGGAGGCTGAATTTCCTTCACTCTGGTGGACCACTCCTCTGGTAGGCCACCCCTCTGACCCCGGGGCCAAGCCTTTCCATTCTTTTCCAGGTTACCTTGGGTTGGACAATTGCCTCACTGGAACCCCTCTGTGGGTTCTGTCTCTTGAAAATGTAATTAGAGTCTTTAGCTTATAAGGTTTTTTTTTTTTTCCAGAGCAACTAAGAGATGGTCCTCTCCTTCATACTCCCTCTTAAATGAAATATTTAACTTGGTCAATAACCTTAATTTTTATGATTTCTTTTTTTTAGATTGGAGAGAGAGGGAAAGAAGGGAGAGAATTTATAGTTTTCTATACAATAAGACCAGTGATCTGTCTGCTACCCAGCCGCCCCTACTATTATTATTACTATTTTATTTTATTTTGGGTCTTTTTTTTGGTTTTTGTATGGCAATGGGGTTGGGGTAGCTTGCATGGGGTCACACAGTTGGGTTATTGTTAGGTGTCTGGGGCTGGATTTGGGCTCGGGTGCTCCTGGTTCCAGGGCTGATGCTCCAACCACTGTGCTACCTGGTCATATCTACTATTAATATTTTCTATACAATAAGAAAGGTAAGTAGTGTAACTATTACATTTAAAAGGTCTGACATAAATACATGCTGGAAAAGCCTTTCTTAAAATACAACATCTATTCCAATTAAAAAAAACACAAGACAGTTTAGGAATAAATGAAATTTTCCTTAAAATAATAAATAGTATATAAAACCATCAACAAATATATATAATAGGAATAAACTTGGAACATTTTCAATAAAATCAGGGGTGAAACGAGTATGCCCATTATCATCATTACTATTCAATATAATATTAGAAATACTAATTGTAGCAATAAGAGAAGAAAAAGAAATTGATGGAATCAGAACTGGCAATGAGGAAGCAAAGCTTTCACTCTTTGCAGCTATATGATGGTATACTTAAGAGAACCTGAAAAAAATCATCTAAAAAAAACTCTTTGAAACATTTAACATATTCATCACATGATATAAAATAAACCTACATAAATCATCATAATTTCCATATATGAAGAACAAAATCAAAGAGCAAGAGAAGAAAGAGAAATTCCATTTAAAATAACTATAGACAACATTAACTACTTGGGAATCTTCCTCCTGAGACAAACCCTGAAACTGTATGAACACAATTATAAAGCACTTCTCTCCCAAATAAAGTCAGATCTAAATAAATGGAAAAATGTCAATTGCTCATAGTTAGGTTGAGCTAATATAATAAAAGTGACAATTCTACCCAAATTAAATTATTTATTTAGTGCCATACCAATCAAACTACCAAATAACTACTTTATCGAACTAGAAAAAATCGTAACAAAATTCATCTGGAACAGAAAAAGGTCAAGAATAGCAAGGGAACTGAAGAAAAAAATGTAAAAGAAGGTGGCCTATCTCTGCCAGATCTAAAGCTATACTATAAAGTAACAGTCAGTAAAACTTCCTTGTACTGATTAAGAAATAGCTTAATGGATCAGCGGATTAGGATAGGTTCAAAATAAACCACAGTAAATGACT
This sequence comes from Macrotis lagotis, assembly GCF_037893015.1. Classification (NCBI taxonomy): domain Eukaryota; kingdom Metazoa; phylum Chordata; class Mammalia; order Peramelemorphia; family Peramelidae; genus Macrotis; species Macrotis lagotis. Next base: position 531,197,289 of record NC_133658.1, read on the forward strand.
ACAGCAATCTACTCTTGACAAACCCAAAAACATCAGCTTCTTTGATAAGAACTCACTATTTGATAAAAATTGTTGGGGAAACTGGAAAATAATATGGAAAAAAACTAGGCCTAGACCTACATCTGACACCCTATATCAAAATAAGGTTAAAATAGGCACAGTATTTAGACATAAAGGGCAATACTATAGATAAAGACCAAGAAATACTCTTCTCTACCATAAAGTGGATATATTTATGACCAAACAAGAATTAGAGCACATAAAAACTGCAAAATGAATAATTTTGACTAGATTAAATTAAAAAGGGTTTGCACTTGTAAATTCAATGCTGCCAAAATTAGAAGTAAAGCAGAAAGCTTGGAAGTTATCTACACAACTAGGATTTCTGATAAGGTCTTATTTCTAAAATATATAGAGAAATGCATGAAATTTACAAGGTTACAAGTCAATCCCCAGTTGATAAATGGTCAAAGGATATGTATAGACAGTTTTCAAATGAAGAAATTAAAACTATTTATAATCATTTGAAAAAGTGTTCCAAATCATTATTGATTAAAGAAATACAAATTAAAACAAAGTATTACCTCACACCTATCAGTTTGATCAAGATGAGAAAAAAGGAAAATGATCAATGTTGAAGAGGTTGAGAGAGGATTGGGATACTCATGCATTTATGGTGGAGTTGTGAACAGATCCAACCATTCTGGAGAGCAATATGGAACAATATGCCCAAAGAGCAATAAAACTGCCCATCCTCTTTGACCCAGCAATTTCAATTCTAGGCCTTTTTTTCCTGAAGAAATCACAAAAGAAATGGGAAAAGTCCCTCATGTTCCAAAATATTCATGGCAGCTCTTTATGTAGTGGCAAAGAATTGGAAATTGAGGTGATGCCCATCAGTTAGGGAATGGCTAAAGATGTTATAGTGCATGAATACTATGGAATATTAATATTCTATAAGAAACCATAAATGGTCAGACTCTAGAGAAGCATGGAAGGAATTACAGGATCTGATGCCGAGTGAAGGTAGCAGAACCATTAGAAAAGTGTACACATTAACAACAACACTGTGAAATGATCAACTTTGAAGGGAGCAGCTCCCCTCTGCAGTTCAGAGAACTAGGACAAATGTGTTAGGCTGGCTATGGACAAATGTTATCCCAATCCAGAGGAAGTTTAACAAAACAAAACAAAAGAAAATCCTTCAGAATCTGCTGAATACTTTATAAAAATTTTCTTTTATGTATATCTTTTCCGTAATCCTGATTCCTCATACCAGAAATAACCATCTGTAAACATGTTTATCAAAAATATGTATGTAAATGCTAACCTGATTGTTTGCCACTGAAGGTAGGATGGTGAGAAGGGAGGATCGGATTGAAGGAAATTATGTATCTTAATACATATGCACTTGGATAAATGAGGAAAACCTTTTATAACATGTATTTGGAAAAATAAAATATCAATTTAAAAAATGCCCAGAGGGGGTGAAGCCATAGTGGTAGAGAGAACCTAGGAAGTTGCTTGAGCTCTCTCCAGTTTCCCTCAGAAACAACATTAGATTTAGCCTCTAAAAGAATTCTGGAGTGACATTATCTATAAAAAAGACAGAATGAAACTATGTCCAGCCCAAGATAATCCTGAAAGACTTCAGGAGAGGTCTGTTTCACTTAGATAAAAGGGAAACAAACCCATAAAAGTGTTCTCTGGGCAAGTAGAAGACTTAACCATAGCAGAGATCAACACCTGAGACCCCTCAAGCCTGGCTTAGCAGACCAGTGATATAGCAGCCAAGTGTGAGACCTCCAGCCCCAGATAAGCAGCCAAACTACTAGCCCTAGAACTCAGATACAAAAGGTGTGACTAGACTCTACCCAAACTAATGCTGTGGGCAAGCCACCATTTCCAAAGATCCTTCACAGAAAGCCAGAGACCAGGACTCTGGCTCTGAGTGCAAGATAATTGGAACAATGTCCCCTGAACTCCAGGAGCAGAGCTCATCTTTAAAAAAATGATTAAAAAACAAAAGCAAAGAAAGATCTCTCTGATCATAGAAAATGTCTATGGGTTCAGGAAAGATCCAATATAAACTCAAAAGAAGATAATAATGTCAAAATGTCTACTTCCAAAGCCTCAAAAGGTAATAGGAATTGGTCTCAAGGTGACAAAAAGTCATCTCAGAACAGTTCAGAAAAGATTTTTAAAATCAAGTAAGAGAGGTAGAAGAAAATTTTGAGCAAATGAGTGTTATACAAGAGAATTATGAAGTAAGAATCAATAGCTTGGAAAAGAAAATATAAAAATTGAAGAAAATAACTCCTTAAATAATAGAAATGGAAAAATTGCAAAAACATGCCAAAGAAAATAATGCCTTTAAAAGTAGAGTTCACCAAATGAAAAAGAAAGAAAATAATGCTTTAAAAATTATAATGGGGGGTGGTGGCTAGGTGGCATAGTGGATAAAGCACCAGCCCTGGAATCAGGCATACCTGGGTTCAAATCTGTTCTCAGACACTTAATAATTACCACTTAACCCTGTTTGCCTTGCAAAAACCTAAAAAAAATTATAATTGGGCAAGTATAAGTTAATGACCATAAGCCCTTAAGACTCAAGTCAGAAAAAAATCAAAAGAATAAAAAAGTAGAAGAAAATATAAAATATGTCATTGAAAAAACTACTGACCAGAAAAATAGATCCAGAAGAGATAATATGAAAATTCTTTAGGGCAGTTAGATGGCAGAGTTTATAGAGCATAGGAATATGTGAGTTCGAATTTGGCCTCAGACACTTGCTACTTACTTATCACTTAGCCCTGACTGCCCAACATCTAGGGCCATCTCCAGTCATCCTCATTCATATCTGTCCAATGGACCCAGATGAATCTGAAGGAAAAAGTAAGGTTGGTGACTTAGCATAGTACACCCTCACTCAAATCCAATTCATGTGCTTGTCATGGCATCACCTCCCTGATGTTATGGTCTTCTTCAAAAATGAAGGACAAAACATTATTATTATTATTATTATTGTTGTTGTTGTTGTTGTTGTTAATAGTAATAGTAATAGTAGTATGAAAATTATTTTACTACTTGAAAACCATGACAAAAAATAACAAAAACACTATTACCATCACATAGTGCAATAATCACCTATGATCTTAAGACAAATTCAAAATAACTCATGATTGAAAAATTCTATCCACTTCTAGAGAAAGAACTATAGAGGCTGAATGCTAATTAAAGCATATTATTTTCACTTTTTCTTTGTTTTTCATGATTTTTCCAAAAACTTTGATTTGTTTCTTTTTCACCATATGACTAATAAAAGAATATATTTACATGATTGCACATGCATAACCTTTATCAGATTGCTTGTCATTTTGGGAAGGTGAGACAAGAGGGTAGGAGGGAGAAAAATTTAGAACTCAAAATTTCATTAAAAAAATGAAAATTGAGTTCTATCCTTACATGTAGTTAGAAAAAATAAAATTGTTTCCAAAAAAGTGTCTGGAGGTTTGAAGGCCAAATTAATTCTTGACCTTCCCACAATGTGTTTGAACCTTACTTTTCCATCTTAATTTTCTCTTTCTGAGTTTTATCTCTTTTATCAGAGCTAAGGTCCAAATTTTCCTTTTGATGCTAGGAAGGGACTTAAATCAAATCACCTACTTGAGTCTGTGTGACTTACAGTCCAATTTTATAGTTGACCATCCTCAGTAAACATTTTTGAAGCTTTCTTTGAGTATTTGTCTCTAGTTTTGGTTGTGATGCTATAGTGAAAAAGAAACCACATAAACATAGGGGAGAAAAAAAGTCACTTTATTTCTTTATGTGATAGTTTATATAGGGAACCTCAAGAGATTCAGCTCAAATTAATTAAAATAAATTAAAACAATAATCAGCAAAGTAGTAGGATAGAAAACAAAAACATAAATCGGTGACTTTTCTATGCATTGCCAATGATACCCATCAGGAAGATATAGAAAAGGTAATTTCAAGTGAAATGACTTTAAAAAGTAGTATAAGTATTTAGGACTTCACCTACCGAGATATACAAAGGAATTATACAACTATAAATTATACTATATGTAACTACACAACTATAATACAACTATAAACTATATGCAGTAACAAAGACAGACCTATATAAGTGAAGGGATATTAATATATATGGTTAGATTATGGCAATATAAAAAGACAATTTTAAGTCAATTTATTTATTTAGGAATATGTCAATAAAACAGCCAAAGAATTACTTTAAGGTACTAGGAAAATAGTAATAAAATACATTCAGAGAAACAAATAGGTCAATATTTTGAAAAGAAATAGCAAAATAAAAAAGTCAGAAGGAATGAGTCCTAGAAATATGAGGTCTCAAATAATATTGAGTGTAGTAATCATCCAAACCAATCAATATTGTTTAGAATTGAAAATATGAACACTTAAATAGATTTGATATACAATATACAAAAATAAATATAGTAGTATAGTGATTGATAAACTCAATTATTACAAATACCAGTTTATAAAGATTCACCATTAGACAAAAACTGCTGGAAAAATGGAATTTAATCTGAAAGTAGAAATTACCATATATAACAATTAGCACCCAATAGACATATATGACTTAGATATATAAAGTAACAGCATAAATTAAATAATAGTGATAACCTCAGAGTTATTTTAATTTGAAATTATAGAAGGGGGAAAATATATGTCTAGAAAAGAGACAGCAAATAATAGAAGACAAATGGACTGTTTTTATAAAATAAAATTGAAAAAGCTTTGACACAAGCAAAATATAGCCAAACTTAGAAAGAAAACAATTAATTGTGGAAAAATCATTGCAATAAATTTTTGTGGTAAACTTTTTGATTTTATATATATATATATATATATATATATATGTACTTATAAATGGCTATAAAATATTTATAAATGACTTTCTCTGATAATATATGGTCAAAGTTATGAAGACATTTAAAAAGTAGAAATTAGATAAAACATATGAAAAAGCACTTCGAATCACTATTAATTAATTTTTGTTGTTGTTGAATCATTGTTAGTTAGACATGACCACATTTGATATTTTCTTGGCAAAGATGTTAAGTGAATTGGTATTGCCTTCTCTAGCTCATTTTATAGATAAGGAACTGAGACAAACAGGATTAATTGATTTGCTTAGGGACACAGAGCTAGAAAATATCTGAGGCAGGATTTGAATTCAGGAAAATGACTTTTCCTGATTCCAGGATTTGACACTCACCTCACAGTTCCAAATTAAAATAACTCTGAGGTTCCAACTTTCATCTATCAAATTGTCAAACACTGACAAAAAGTCAAATTGATACTTGTTGAATAGACTACAGGAAGAGGGATATACTGGTGCATTATTGATTGAGCTATGAATTGTTTCAGTTGTTCTAAAAGACAATTTAGAACTATGCTCTCAAGGTTACTAAGCCGTTTATGGCCTAGGACATTGGAAAAAAGAAAGAAGAAAAATAATAATGGCAACAACAAAAGCTCTCCCCTTCACCCACCGTGCTAAAAAAAAAAGAAGAAAAATATCACCATGTAGAGAACTATTTATACTGGCTCTTTTCATTATAGCAAAGAATTGAAAACAATGAAATGTTCCTCTTTTGAGGAATGGAATAACATATAGGATATGAATTAATAGATTCTTTAAACATAATGAAAATTTGGATTCAGATACAACAAGAAAGATTTACATGAAATTATGCTAAGTAAAATGAGAATAGTGATTTATATGATTACAATATTAAGTACTCTGATCAATATGATGACTCAAGAGGTAAAAAAATTGAAGTATATTTTGATAAAGTTGATTATTTAAAGAGCTATACATTTAACATATATGTAAGGATATAATATAAATGCATACCAATATATGTATATACACACATGTGTATTTGTGGATATATATGTATATATTTCAATTCAATAAACATTGAATTCATACTGTATGCCAGGCACTGCTTAAAAACTGGACATATAAATAAGAAAAAGATAGACAGTTCCTGCGCTCAAGTATTTAACAATCTATTCTGGGAAAAGTGTATGATGTTTACTGAAGCTGAATCCACTCAGTTTTGTTGATGGATAAGTGGAGAATTATCTAGAGAGTTTAGATCTGATTGTCTAGAAATAAAGGTTTTGAAAAGAATTTAGTGTTCTACCCTCTAGCTCTGCAATGAGAAGTGCAAGAAGGCTGAGGAAATGGAAAAGAAATATCAAAAACTGAATCAATCAGTGAGATGATAAGATTCCAGGTAATCAGTTCATCCTGAGTGGGGCACAATAATGCATTGAGATGAAATCAATTAGATCTCTCTCTCTCTCTCTCTCTCTCTCTCTCTCTCTCTCTCTCTCTCTCATACACACACACACACACACATATAGACAGCATCATTTTATGCAAATCTTTCTTGATTTCTCTGAATTCATTTTTTTCATTTTTTTATATAACACTAATCTTCCATTACATTTATCTTCTATATGTTGTGCCATTCCTCAATTGAGGGATATTCCATAGTTTTCTATAATAAAAAGAACCATTATGAATAGTTCCCTACATGAGGATGCTTTTTCTTCTTTTGGGGGAGGGTAGGGGGGATGTACAAGCCTAGTATTTTTTCTTATTGTTTTTCTTTCTTTTTTTGTATGTCATAGTATATGAACACATATACACACTGAGCAAGGCAACCATAGGTTTGTTTTGCTTTATTACATTTTGTAAAAAATGATTCTTTTTTTCTTTTTTTTTAAATCTCCACATTAGATTGTAAGCTCTTGGAGAGCAGGGACCCTGTATTCTAATTATTTCTCTCTTCCATAACCCAATAGGGTTCTTAGTGCATTTTTGTTGATTCATAGAAAATTTGAGTGCCAGCAGCATGAGAGTAGGAGAAGAAAGTAGGAGTATGGCGACAGGTCTGTGGGAGGCTCTTCAGCACCCTTTGAGCAAATTAAACCATTGTGTTCCTTTACTGGGTGCTTTCCTTGTTTCTCTAACTGTAATTTGCTCCTTATTATTTTTATGAGTCTCAGTGAAAATCACTTTGTCCTTTTAATTCCTGTTAGTACCTGCTGGCTGTGTGGGTGGTGCTATTCCTGAGAGCGCCAGCACTTGACTGCACTGGAGGTTTTGTTTCTTTTAAGAGCAATCAGCCCTGGCAATGTGAGAAGCCTGGGACAGAGGGAAATACAGCCCTTTTAGGTCTTTTCTCTACACACCAGCTGAATTATGAGGCTCACTCAGGTTCATCTCCCTCCTTCTCATTTCTCTACATATTTCAGGATGATGAGTTCATGTCATATGATTGGGACTTGCCATATAAGAAGTAAGGTATGGTCTTCAGTAAATATTGTTTGGTTTGGCAAAAGTTATTCTAAAGCCAGATATGGTCTTTAAAGGAATATTCTATCTCAGGGAGGACAATCAAGGTGGAGTTGTTGAAAATGGGAAGGGGATATTCATCTTGGAAAATTTCATTCTTTTAGTTGTATGTTATGGTAAGGTTATGGTGTAGCCTGAAATTAATTCTGTCTAGGATCCCAAGATATATATTATATAAACGTGTTTAAGTGAGATACTTTGTAGAGAAACATGGAAGGTTTTAATGAAATTGTTAAAGTATTGGATTGAGAAGAGTGAAGAATCTATGTGACAATAACCTCAGATGTATGAGTATAAAGTTTATTTATACTTGAGCAAAGATGTAGCAAATCAGGCTAGTCCTCCAAAAAAATGAACAAAATAGGGAAAATATACTGAGTTTTCTATAGGATGAACAGTATGGTTTATGTATTGATAGAGATAAGATTCCATGCAAGAACAATTCTGTTACCACAATATTCTTAATATACTTCAGGATCCCTTTCAAGGACCAAATAGGTCATGACAACTTTGATAATGTATGGGGCTATTTACTGAACAGTTATAGAGTTTATGAGATAGTCATTATCAATGCAAGGAAGGCATCAAGAGGCTCAAAATAGCAAGTTGTTGTTTTTTCCAGAGATGTTACAAAAACATGTATCTTTTAAGTTACACAAGATTTGAAGGAGAAAGCCTGCATGGAAAAGTACAAGTTAACAATTTTCAGGCGTAACATTTTTCATTATTCAGCATTTCCACTATTTAATCATCAAAACTTAAATGAAACAAGATTGTACAGGTGGGGGAAGGAAAAAAAGGAAAAAGAAAAATAAGGAAAATTGAAAATACTAAAACTATCACTCACTATTTACTCTCTCTCCCCATAATTAGCTTTCACCTGGCTTTTGTGTGGTACCTGAATTGTAATGATTCATCAAATTTTCAGGATAGTTCTTTTAATTCTTAAAAGTTAGAGATTATATACATCTATCTATTTATATCTATCTATCTATCTATCCCTCTATTCTTTACATTGCCTACACAGTAGCTTTCACATAGTAGGTGCTCAAAAATACTTATTGAAATACTGAATCAACAAACTGTACTTTTAAAGGTGAGGAACTATTTCTGATTTAGGATATCAATAGTCCTCCCCTCTGTTGTCAATCTGCGTCATTTAATTCTACTGATTATCCCCTCCTTGTATCTCTCTTTCTTCGGATTTCATGATATGAATCTTTTTCCATCTCTCTCTAACCTATTTATGTTTCCTTTGTTTACTCCTCTTTCTGCTCTAACTTGTCAAACCTGCACAAAGTTCAATTCTTGATTTTCTGTTCTTCCTTTTAAAAAATCTACCTATCTTCATGACTTTAAATATGACTTCTACATAAATATTTTTAAAATTATATCTTAATAATGATTACTAACATTTATCTCATACTTATCTGCTAGGCACTCTGCTAAGCTCTTTACGATTATTATCTCATTTGATCTTTGCAACAACTTTGGGAGATAGTTATTTTTTTCCATTATTTAATTTTTATCTTTCCTAATTACATATAAAAACCACTATAGTATTCTTTTTTATTCAAATTCTGAGGTCCAAATTCTTTCCCTCCCCCTCCTTCAATTTGGGAGGGAAAGCAATTTTATATAGACTATATTGTAGTTATGCAAAGTGAATTTCCATGTAAGTCAACTTGTGAAAAAAAACAGACCAAAAAAATCAAGAAAAATAATGTAAAGAAAAAGTTTGGCATTCAGACTCTACCAATTTTTCCCTTGGAATTGGACAACATCTTTCATCATAAATCTGATAGAATTGTCTTGGATTATTGTATTGCTGAGATTAGCTAAATTATTCATAGTAGATCAACATATTATGTTACAATGTTCTGCTGATTCTGCTTATATCACTTTGCATCAGTTCATTTAAGTCTTTCCAGGTTTTTCTGAGAGCATCCTACTTATCATTTCTAAAACATAATAGTATTCCATCACAATCGTATGTAATAGGGGTGGCTAGATGGCACTGGCCCTGGAGTCCCGAGTACCTGAGGTCAAATTCGACCTCAGACACTTACCTAGCTGTGTGGCCTTGGGCAAGCCACTTAACCCTGTTTTCCTTGCAAAAAAAAAATCATATGTAATAACTTGTTTGAGCATTCCTCAATTGATGGATATTCAATAAGCACTATTATGATCCCCAATTTATTGAACAGGAAACTGAGGGAAACAGTTTAAGGAACTTGTCCAACTCATGCAGCCAGTAAAACTCAGAGGCTCTTTTAAATTTGGATCTTTCTGATTCCAGGCTCTGTCCTCTGAACCACAAAGCAATGATTTCTTTTACCAAGCTATAATCCCAAAATATCAGCTGTCTACTACTGATATTATCACACAATTGTTGTCTTTTTTGAATGATAGCTCAAATTCTTTCCCTTTAAATCTAAATTCATCACCAAAATGTTATTTCATTCCTTATTCCCCCTTGTTTTCCCATAGTGAATGATACTGCCAGTATACTCAGCCAGATTTCATATCTTTGGCCAGATTTGATATCTTTGGCTTTTTAATCTTCTTTTTTCCCCCCCTTATTTAATTACTTAAAAAGTTCTACCAAATTTTAATTTTAGAAAGGTTTTATTTATTTATTTTGTTTTACAATTCCCCCCCCAATCTTGCTTCCTTCTCCCCACCCCCCACAGAAGACAGTTTGTTAGTCTTTACATCATTCTCATAATATGCATTGATCTAAGTTGAGTGTGATAAGAGAGAAATCATAGGAAGAAATATATAGTATGAGATATAGCAGAATTACATAATCAGTTAACTTTTTTAAAAATTAAAGGAATAGCCTTTGGTCTTTGTTCAAACTGCACAATTCTTTCTCAGGATACAGATGGCATTCTCCATCACAGATATCCCAAAATTGTGCCTGATTGTTTCCCTGTTGGTATGAGCAAGTCTATTAAGTTTGATCATCACTGCCATGTTGCTGTTAGAGTGTACAGTGTTCTTCTGGTTCTGCTCATCTCCTTCAGCATCAGTTCATGCAAATCCATCCAGGCTTCCCTGAATTCCCATCCCTCCTGGTTTCTAATAGAACAGGAGTGTTCCATCATATACATATACCACAGTTTGTTTAGCCATTCCCCAATTGATGGACATTCCCTCAAATTCCATTTCTTTGCCACCACAAACAGAGCTGCTATGAACATTTTTGTACAAATGATGTTTTTACCCTTTTTCATAATCTCTTCAGTACATAGACCCAGTAGTGGTATTGCTGGATCAAAGGATATGCACATTTTTTTTGTCTTTTGGGCATAATTCCAAATTGCTCTCCAGAAAGGTTGGATGAGTTCACAGTGAGTTGTTTTAATTTGCATTTCTCAGAGGTGTTTTAATTTACATTTCTCTAATAATTAGTGATTTAGAGCAATTTTTCATATGATTATGGATTGCTTTGATTTCCTCATCTGTAAATTGCCTTTGCATATCCTTTGACCATTTGTCAATTGGGGAATGGCTTGTCTTTTTTTAAAAAAAAAATTTGGATCAGTTCTTTCTATAATTTTAGGGATGAGTCCTTTGACAGAAACAATAGTTGTAAAAATTGTTTCCCAGTGTACTACATTTCTTTTGATCTTGGTTACAGTGGTTTTTTCTGCGCAAAAGATTTTTATTTATTATTTATTTATCTATCTATCTCTTTATTTGTTTGCTCATTTATTTATTTATTTGCATATTTCTTTATTCATTTATTTGTTTGTTTAGATTTTTTTTGCAAGGCAATGGGGTTAAGTGTCTTGCCCAAGGCCACACAGCTAGGTAATTATTAAGTGTCTGAGGTCATATTTGAACTCAGGTACTCCTGACTCCAGGGCTGGTGCTCTATCCATTGCACCACCTAGCTGCCCCAAAAGCTATTTAATTTAATGTAATCAAAATTATCTAGTTTATTTTTATTGGTGTTCTCCATCTCTTCCCTGGTCATAAACTACTTCCTTTTCCAAAAATCTGACAGGTATACTATACCTTGTCCTCCTAGTTTGCTTATAATAGTTTTTTAAGTCTAAATCCTGTATCCATTTTGATCTTATCTTGGTATAAGGTGTGAGATGTTGGTCTAATCCAAGTTTCTGCCATACTAACTTCCAATTTTCCCAAAAGTTTGTATTGAGGGGAGAGTCTTTATCCCAATAGCTGAACTCTTTGGGTTTATTAAGCAGCATATTACGATAATCATTTCCTGCTATTGCACCTAGTCTATTCCACTGATCCATGACTCTGTTTCTTAGCCAATACCAGATAATTTTGATGACTGATGCTTTAAAATATAATTTTAGATCTGGTAGGGCTAAACCACCCTCTTTTCACTTTTTTTCATTAAATCCCTGGACATTCTCAACTTTTTATTTCTCCATATGAATTTACTTACCATGTTTTCTAACTTATTAAAGTAATATTTTGGAATTTTTGAGTGGTGGGGAACTTAACAAGAAGCTTAATTTTGGTAGAATTGTCATTTTTATTATATTTGCTCTGCCTATCCAAGAGCAGATGTTGTTTGCCCAGGTATTTAAATCTGATTTTCTTTTTGTGAGAAGTGCTTTGTAGTTGTTTTCAAAAAGTTTCTGAATCTGCCTTGACAGGTAGACTCTCGTGTATTTTATATTGTCTGAAGATACTTTCAATGGGATCTCTCTTTTCAGCTTTTTCTGCTGCATCCTGCTAGTCATATATAGAAATGTAGAGGATTTGTGAGAGTTTATTTTATATCCTGCAACTTTGCTAAAGTTCCTATTTCTAGTAGTTTTTTAGATAATTTTATTGTGATTCTCTAGGTATACCATCTTGTCATCTGCAAAAAGTGGCAGTTTTGTCTCTTCTTTCCCTATTCTAACTCCTTCAATTTCTTTTTCTTCTCTTATTGCTGAAGTTAACATTTTTAATACAGTATTGAATAGTAGTGGTGATAGTGGGCATCCTTGTTTCACCCCTGATCTTATTGAGAATGTCTCTAGTTTATCCCCATTGCATATAATGCTTGTTGATGGTTTCAGATAGATATTATTCTAAGGAATATTTCATTTATTCCTTGGCTTTCTAGTGTTTTTAGTAGGAGTGCATGCTGTATTTTGTCAAAAGCTTTTCCAGCATCTATCATATGATTTCTGATTAGATTGATGTTGATATAATTAATTATACTGGTTTCCTAACTTGGTCATAACGTATTATTCTAGTGAAAACTTGCAGTTGTTTTGCTAAGATTTTATTTAAGATTTTTTTGCATCTGTTTTCATCAGAGAGAGAGATAGGTCAATAATTTTCTTTCTCTGCTTTAACTCTTCCTGGTATAGGTATCAGCATCCTATTGGTGTCATAGAAAGCATTAGGCAGAGTTCTGTCTTCATCTATTTTTCCAGAGTTTAAATAGAATTGGAACCAGTTGGGGTTTTTTAGGTTTTTACAAGGCAAATGGAGTTAAGTGGCTTGCCCAAGGTCACACAGCTAGGTAATTATTAAGTGTCTGAGACCAGATTTGAACCCAGGTACTCCTGACTCCATGGCTGGTGCTTTATCCACTGTACCACCTAGCTGCCCTGAACCAGTTGTTTCTTAAATGTTTGATAGAATTCACTTGTGAATCCATATGGCCCTGGAGAATTTTTTCTTAGGGAGTTCAATAATGGCTTGTTGAATTTCTTTTTCTGAGATAGGGCTACATGGATATTTAATTTCCTCTTTATTTAACCTGGGAAATGTGTATTTTTTCAATAAATATTTTGCACTCTGATTTCATGATATCAGGGTAGTTTTCCATCACTAAGTACTGTAATAGTGAGCCCAGGTTTTTTTTTTTTTCCTCTTCAATGTTTTCAGGAAGACAAATAATTTTGAGGTTATCTTTTCTTGATCTATTCTTGAGGTCAGTGGTTTGGCTGACAAGGTATTTAACATTTTCTTCTATTTTTTCAATTTTTTGGTTTTGTTTAAAAAATTCTTGTTGGCTCATGAAGTCATTGATCTCCACAGACTCCATTCCATTTTTGGGATGAATTTTCTTCATTAACCTTTTGCTAATCTTTTTTACATTGGTCAATTATATTTTTGTAAGAACATTTGAGGTTTTGAGAGAATTATTTTCTTTTTGCATTTGTCCAGTTGTATTTTCCAAGGATCTGTTTTCTTGTTGCAAGGTGTTAATCTTCTCTTGGGTTTCTTTTCCCAAATTTTCCAATTGATTTTTAAACTCATTCCTGATTTCTTCAAGGAAATTTTTCTGTGTTGGAGACCAAATCATATTCTCCTCAGAGGCTCTATGTCTCTCTGAATTAGGATCTTTTCCTTCTAATAATTTTTCTATGGTCCCCCCACTTTCTGCTCGCCTTTCTTCATTTTCCTAAGATCTTGTGTTGGGGGAGGGGTTAGTTCACAGAGGTTTTTGGTGTTGGGATCACTAGAGGCTTTACTCACAGATTGTAATATCTCTAGATGGCCAGTAGGGGGCTGCTGGAGGCTTTTCTCACTGAATGTGATATCTCCTCCAAGCCAGTAAGGGCGGAAGCTGGAACCTACCCTCCAGCTCTTCCCATAAGTTCCAGACCATCAGTCCCAGGGCCATGCCTCCACTCTGATTGTTTCTCAGAGCAAAGTGGTTCACACAGTGAAAGCCCCCAGGGGTGATCTTATATTGGTCCCACTATCACCCTGCCCCCACTGGCTATCTGCACTCTGCTCTTGCCAGACCTTGAGGTAAATGCTCTTTTCCTAGCTTCTCTTTCAGGTTTTTGTGGATAGGACTTCCATTAAGAGGTTTGGTTCATATTGTTTATGAGGGAAGATCAGGAGACCTTAGCACAGGGCCTGGCTTCTCTCTACCATCTTGGGCAGAAGTCTCCCAAATCTTTCTTTCATATCTTTGGCATTCAGTCCTTCCTTTTCCATTCTCTTTGACTCACTTTCCAGACTGGCAAATGAGGAATTCTGTAAGTTTGACCTAAATAACAATAATTCAATCAAATATGTGCTAACCCTCCTAGTCTGTCCAAATAAAGGACAAATGTCAACCTCTAGTGTTTGACCTTAAGAGAGAGAATAAAACAGAATTACTTTAATGTACATATTTATTGCTATTTCTCTAAGCTTGGTGACTATGCAGGTATTCATGGAGGGCCCTGTCTAGAGAACTAAATGCCAAAATAGAGTCCTGAACTAGGGGTTTTATACATTAAGACTCTCAGAAGGCAGGATCTGAGAAGTCACCTTGGCTTATGCAATCAAAGGGAGGGGCCCTCAACTTGGGATGGGGTTTGATCTACTCAGAATAAGGCAAGTAGGGAAGTTGGATATCAGATATTCTATTAAAAGGAAGACCTCATCAGTTATGCTAAAGACTCCACAAAAGCAATGTGAATTTTTCCCCCTCCAGGATGTCAGCACATTCAGTGACCCTTGATACAATGATATTTGTTATTAGGTGTCAACATAAGTTTCTAGACTCAGTCACCATTTCTTTATGGATCTAAGCTCTGTCCAATTCTTTCAGAACTTTCCTATCAACTCACTATCCACCTAATCTCTTTCAGATCGCATTCCTCTTACCACATACACTGCACCCCCCCCCACACACATCACAACTCTCCTTGTTGTATTCCCCCCCCCCCCGTTAAACATAACCTAGTTAAGACTTGCCTTATTTTCCTTGAATTTATATTCTTAGTATTTAGCCCAGTGTCTTGCATATTCTAATTGGTTCATAAATCTTCTATCAGTCTATTTAATAAGTGAAAACTATCTAAAAGTATATATATATATTCACATAAAATCAAATTAGTATATAGAATATCTATTAAATAATTAGAAGCAAGTCTCTTTTATAGTGAAAACTTAGATAATCAAAATCCTCAAATAATCTAAAAGTCTTACTTTTACCCATATCATTTGCTAGTAAATTTCACAAAGCTAAAGTGAATTTTATTTTGTCTTTCCCTCATTGACCACTGGGAGCTACAAACAATAATGTACTCAAAATATTACTTGCTCAAATGTCCCAAGGGTAATTTACACAATGAAATGCAAATTTGCCCCTGAAATAAGAGTTAAGAAGTAGCTATATCAAGACTGTCAGTGAGTTGCTTCAAAGCCAAGGAGTGAATAGACCATTGTTATATTTACTGAAAATAAAAAGTGAAGTCACAACTCAGTATATTCCTTTTAAGACACTTTAGAAGAAGGAATCAGTTTTTACCTCAAAGAATAGATGTTCAAACCACAAACTCTAGAAGGCTTCAAACTCATAAAGCATGAGGAAATGCAGAAGTAGCATCAATATTTCATTATCCATAATGTAAATCTCTCCTCTCTCTCTCTCTCTCTCTCTCTCTCTCTCTCTCTCTCTCTCTCTCTCTCTCTCTCACACACACACACACACACACACACACACACACACACCTAAAAAAAGGCTGTACCCATTTAGTTCTTCCTCTTTCATATTCTGCACCTTGTTGTCATATTAATCATTACAAAGCTTGACTTTCATTGTGTCACTCCATAATTTAAATATCTTTCTTGGCTTTCAATTATCTACAATCATTAATCTGGCTGGTATTAAGGACTCTAAAATCTGACACCCACTTGTCTTTTCTTCATTTTGTGCAGAGATCTGGTTGTCCTTCATTCTTTTTCTGACCCTGGGTGGAGCTGCTGGACTTCAACATATATCTTTCTTTCTATCCCACATAACTACATCTCCCCCAACTCCGCATCCTGTCTTCAGAGCTTTTCAGTTAGTTTTTTTTTTTTGTGTGTTTTATTACTAGTTAGATATTCTCAAAATGCAGGGACTATCTTACTTTTTATATTGCTTATATTTGTATTTCCAGTGCTTAACAATGTGCCTCGGATATAATAGCCTGCCTCCCTTCCTCCCTTCCTCCCTTCCTCCCTTCCTCCCTCCCTTCCTTCCTTCCTTCTTTCCTCCCTTCCTCCCTCCCTCCCTCCCTTCCTCCTTCTTTCCTTCCTTCCTTCCTTCCTTCTCTCCCTTCCTTCCCTCTCTCCTTTATTTCTTCTTTCCATCCTTCTTTCCCTTCCTACTTCCTTCGTTCCCTCCCTCCTTTCCTTCCATCCATCACTCTCTCTTATCTTCCTTCCTTCTTTCCTTCTCTTCTTGTATTTAATCTTAGTAGAATTATATTTTAAAAACATAAAATGGATGAGATTATAAAAGATACTAGTTATTTTGAAATATAATTATCAAAATTATAGTATTTGACTCATAACTATGTTTAAGATCCCCCTAGATTGAATCATGATCTAAATAAATATCTGGTGGTTGGGAGAATAATGAAGAATGGTACTTATCAAAAGCAGCAAGGAGCAGGGGTTTTGTTTAGAGAACTTCTAGATTTAAAACCTGCAAAGGCATAGCTTTGAAAGATTGGGCAGGTTGAAATGTAAGGAGATGCTAGTTAAAGAAATTTTGATTGATTAAGCAGTTCTGTCACATGGCACACTGAAAGGTAGATAATGAATAAAAACAAAGTCCAACAAAGTAAAAAAAATGATTCAAAAGGAGTTGTTATTTTAAATCAAAATGGTTATAAATGAAGAATGATGTAAGAACTTTCAGAAATCTGAATAGCATACCTAGAAACAATATGCAAAAATTGTTTTTTCAGATGTTTTAAAAATTTTGTCAAAAAATTGTACATCAGTTATATGACTTTCCTTAAATTGCTGCAGCATTTGATCAGTAATATTTTCAAAAGTTTTTGTTAAATTTGCTGAATATGAATTCTAATAAAATATCTTATAGATGGTGACCAAGCATATTTATTTCCTGATATAGAATGGATATGATGTCACTGGGACACCTGTTCTGACAGGAGCTAACGGGATCCATCTGAGGCCTTATAGCTAAATGACACATATGAGTGCTGATAGAGACACTGGGAATTAGTGAGATGATAAAAGCTTTCAGGTGGATAAACTTATTGGTCACCCACGGGGTCCACAAAACATCAACATTGATTGAATGAGTGGGAAAATGGTTTTCTTTGGAAATTTCCTCTTACATCCAGCTGAAAATTTATTTCCTTGACATTTCCACAGGAAGAATCTATTTTTTTATTCTAGACCAGGGCTCTTATCTATGAGTCTGTGAACTTTTATGTTTTTAATTACTTTTAATTAAATTTTACTTTGTTTTCAGCTTTGAATTCTCTCACTCCCCCATTTCATTGTTTTCCCATTGAAAAGCAAGAAAAAGCAATCAATATAAATATTTTCAGTACAGCAAACCAAATTTCTCTTTTAGTATTGTCCAGATATATGGTTGTGTATATAAATATATATGTATATGTACAGTTATGTGCATAAATATCTGTGAATATGTATATAATCAAATGCTTATGTTTATAAACACATACATACACATCAATGAACTTAGAGTATAGTTTGAAATTTATGTATATATACATATTTTATATATATATACATAAAATATAGTTTTATCACACAAAGGCATAGCTTTGAGAGAGATTGGGCAGGTTGAAATGTAAGGAGGTGCTAGTTAAAGAAATATTGATTGGATTAAGCAGTTCTATCACATGGCACACTGAAAGGTAGATAATGAAGAAAAATAAAGTCTAACAAAACATAGTTTTATGTATGTACATATATGCATATATACATATAAAATATGTATATAATAAAAGTCAGTCTCTGAGTTCTCTATCTAAAGGTACATGGCATGTTCCATAAACTCTTTAGAATGGTTATTGGTCATTATCTTGATCATATTTTCTAAGGCTTTCAAAGTTGATTATCTTTACAATTTAAATGGTATTAATTGTTCTCCTGACTTAGTTGACTTTACTATGCATGTATACATCTTCTTTGTTTTCTGAAACATACAATTCATCAATTCTTATAGCTAAATAATATTCCCTAAGATTCATATATACCATAATTTATTCAATCATCCTCAATTAATGAGTGGTCTCTCATTTTCCAATTCTTAACTGCCACAAAATAAAAAGTGCCTATAAATAGTTTTGTATACATTGTCCTTTTCTTCTTTGATCTCTTAATGGTATAGACTCATTAGTAGTAACAATGGATCAAAGAGTATGCACCAAGCCAAGATGGCAGAGTAAAGACAGGGACTTGCTTAAACTTTTCCCAAACCCCCTTTTCAAGGAACCACAAAAAGATGAAGTAAAACAAATTTCAGCTCCAGATCACTTCAAAGGTCAAAAGGACAGAATGCTGCAACAAGGTGAGACATAAGCCCAGGCCAGACCAGGTCCTAGCAGACCAGTAGGGAAACCCAGGGATCCTGAAACAGTGAAAGCAATGCCAATTTGCAGACCTCTCAACCCACAGATGACAAAGACAAGTTAGAAGATCAGCAGGTCTATCAAACGACAATGAGAATGGAGTTCAATCCTGCACAGGGCATGTCAGCCCAGACCCAACCCAAGCAAACCTGGGAGTCACAGCTACTTCCAGAACTTGAAGCCTGTTGACTGTAAAGGAGTCAAATAGTTGGTCAGAAGGAGTTTAAGGAGTCTTTTTTTGCTAACTCTAAGGAAGAACTCTTAGATTTTGTCCATTAGACTTTGAATGAGGGTCATATTTCCAAGGCAGGGGGTACACCAGTACACCAGAGGCAGCACTCATGATGGGGCAGGGACTTTCCTCACAGTTCCAGAGCAGAAAAGAGTACTGTTGATCATTCACAGACCAGATCACCAGACCAAGACAGAGAGAGGTAAGCATAACTCCCTGGTTGATACTAACTTGGAAGAACTGAAGTCTTAGATATCTCTAGAAGTATCTCTGAAAACAGCTCCATAAACCTCCTGAACTTTGGGACAATTTTTCCTCCATTTTGGAAGAAAAGAGTTTAATTTTAAGAAAGAGTTAAAAGTTAAGTAATGAGCAAAATCCAGAAAAACCATAAAAAGTTACTATGGTGACAAAGAACTTCAAAAAACAGACTAAGGAAAAGATAACTAAAGCAAAACATATATATGCTAATATATATATATATATATATATATATATATATATATATATATGTATATATATGTATATATAAAACCTCCAAGAAACATACAAATTATTTTCAGGCCATGAAAGAACTCAAAAAAGATTGTGAAAATAAAGGAAAAGACGTAGAGGACAAATTGAGAAAATACATGAGAGTGACGTTAAGATAATCATGAAAAAAGGATCAACAGCTTATTCAGGATACAAAAAGAAATATTGAAAAAAAATGAAACCTTAAAAAACCAGATTAAGCCAAATGGCAAAGGAGAGACAAAAAGTCACCCAAAAATTCACTACAGAAAAAAATAGAATTGGCCAAATGGAAAAAGAGTTACAAAAACTAATTATAGAAAATACTTTTTTAAGCATTAGAATTGAGGAGCAGCTAGGTGGTATAGTGGAAAGAGCACTGGCCCTGGAATCAGAATCTGACTTTAAAATCAACCTGAAACACTTGATGCTTACTAGCTGTATGACTTTGGGCAAGTCACTTAGCCCCATTACCTGGCAAAAAACAAAAAAAAAATTAGAATTAAGCAAATGAAAGCTAATGACAATGCAAAGTGAAGAATCAAACAAAGCAAAAGAAATGAAAAAAATTAGAAGACAATGTGAAATAACTCATTAGAAAAATAACTGAACTGGAAAATAGATCCAAGAGAGATAAATTAAAGATTATTGGATTATCTGAAAGCCATGATCAAAAAAGAAGATACTAGACAACATTTTTCAATAAATTATCAATGTCCTGATATTCTAAAACATGACTCCACCAATTACCTCCTGAAAGAGATCCCAAAGTTAAAACTCCTAGGAATAATATAACTTAATTTCATAGCTGCTAAGTCAAGTAGAAAATATTGCAAGCTGCCAGAAAGCAACAATTCAAGTATGATCAGATTAGCACGAGATTTAGCAGCTTCTACTTAAAGGATCAAAGGTCTTGGAATATGATAGGAAGGCAAAAGAGCTTGGTTTATAGGCAAGAATCAACTACCCAGCAAAACTGAGCATAATCTCTCAGGGGAAGAGATGGAAATTCAGTGAAAGAGAATTCAAATAGAAACTGAGATATTTAATAATTACCTAACTGTGTGAACTTGGGCAAGTCAATTAACCCCATTGCCTTGCAAAAAAAATAACCACAAAAAAGGACAAGATAAAATTTTTACAGTAGAATAGAAGAGGAGAGATGTTAGGGAAAGTGAATGAAACTTACTCTCAAGAAAGTTAACTCAAAGATGAAATAACATTCACATTAAATTTGTCATGGAAATCTATCTAACCTTACAGGAAAGGAAAAGGAAGAGGGGATAAGAGAATAGAAGGGTGGTGGTAGGAATGAGGGCACATTGGAGGTGGGAGTAGTCAGAAACAAAACACTTTTGAGGAGAGACAGGATGGAAGAATAGAAGAAATAGGAGAAGAAATCAGATGGACAGAAATACAATTAGTAAGAGGAACTGTGATATAAATTTAGAAGTTTCTCTCATAAAGACTTCATTTTTCAAACTTATAGAGTCATTCCCCAATTAATAGTTGGGCAAATCATGTGAAATTTTCAGATCAAAGCTTCCTTATAGCCATTTGAAAAAATGCTCTGACTCACTGCTGATTGACTCACTGGAGAAATAACAAATAAAAACAATACTTAGATACTACCTCATACCTTTTGTTGGCTAATAGGACAGAAAAAAATGACAAATTTTGGAGAGAATGTGGGGAAAATGGGATATCAATGAATTGTTGTTGCAGTTGTGAACTGATTCAGCTATTTTGCAGAGTAATTTGGAACTGTTCCCTAAGCACTATGAAGCCATACATGCCCTTTGACTTAGCAATTGCACTGTATTCTGAATAAAAAAAGAAAAAAAAAGAACCTATATGTACAAAAATATTTGTAACGGTTCTTCTCTGAGAAGCAAAGGATTGGAAATTGCGTAGATTCCCATCAATTAGGGAATGACTGAACAAATTGTGCGATGTGATTATGATGGAATACTAATATGCTATAAATAATGATGAGCAGGATGCTATCAGAAAAAATCAAAAACTCAGATGAACTGATAAAAACTGATGTACTATGTACAAAGTACAAACAATATTGTAAGATGATCAGCTCTGAATGACTTTAACTATTCCCAGCCATACATTATCCAAGGCAGCTCTGAAGAACTTATGAGGAAAAATGTTATCCATCACCAGAGAAAGAATTGGTGGTTTCTGATTAGAAATTGAAGCATGCTTTTTCTTAACTTTATTTTTCTAAATTTTTTTTGACAGGGGCCTATATTTTCATTCACACCATGATTTTTGGAAATGTATTTCATAACTACACTGTGTAATTCATTCTAAATTGTTTGCCTTCTCAATTGTGGTGAGTGGTGGGGAGTGAGAAGAAAAAGAATTTGGAACTCAAAGTGTCCAAAATGCACATTAAAAATTATTTTTACATGTAACTGAGAAAAAGTAAAATACTAAAAACAAAGAATATGTATACTTTAACAGATAGTTGGGCATAGGTCAAAATTGTTTCCCATATCTCCACCAAAAGTGCATTAAATGCCATTTCTTTTGTCATTTGTTATTTTCCATTTCTTTGTAAACATTGCAATCTGATGTGTTTGGAGGGATATTTTGAATTGTCTTACTTAATATTTATCTCATTACTAGTGATTTGGAAATTCATGTTTTATTTAAAATCATTTATTTATTATTACAACTTCTTACAAAGATAGTTTTCTTTTCTTTTTTTTTTTTTAGGTTTTTGCATGAAAGGCAAACGGAGTTAAATGGCTTGCCCAAGGCCACACAGCTAGGTAATTATTAAATGTCTGAGGTCAGATTTGAACTCAGGTACTCTAGGGCTGGTGCTCTATCCACTGTGCAACCTATCCACCCACTTTTTGGTAAGATTTTGAGATCCACATTTTTTTCCTCCCTCCCCTTGAGAGTGAATAATCTGGTATAGGACACACACACACACACACACACACACACACACACACACACACACATATATATCTATATATATCTATATATCTATATATATACATATATATGTATATATACATATATATGTATATATATATGATTACATTGTGCATATTTTTATATTAGTCATGTTTGAAAAATGAAGCAGAACAAAACAAAAAAAGTTTGTTGAGTGTTAAAAAATAAAGCATAGAACAATTTTTTTAATGGAAAAACAGTATGCTTTGATTTGCATTCTGTTGCCATAGTTCTTTCTCTAGATGTGGATGGTATTTTCTATCACAAGTATTTAGAACTGCCTTTGAATATTGTACTGCTGAAGAGAACTAAGATTATCATATTTTATCATCACACAATGCTGCTGTTAATGTGTATAATGTTCTCCTGGTTCTGCTCATTTTACTCAGCATCAGTTCATGTATTTCCAGACTTTTCTGAAGTCCATCTATTCATGATTTTTACAGAACAATAATAGTACTTTATCACATTCATATACCACAATTTGATCAGCCATTCTTGAAATTTATTTCTTATGACTATTTATAAATTGAATTTTCCTCAGAAAATTTTCTATTTATATCTTTTGACTATAAATTGTAGCATGGCTTTTACTCTTCTAAATTTGACTCAGTTCCTAATATATCTTAAAAATGAGATATTTTTCAAAGAAACTTGCTGGAATGATTTTTATCCTTTGATTTATTCTTTGTTTTCTAATTTTAGCTGCTTCAGTTTTACTCGTATAAACTTAAAAAAAGGAATCAATATCTTACCATTTTCTTACTGTAAAATCTCAATCTTTTGCTTAGTCATAAACTCTTCTTTTACCAATAGATCTGGTGAATTTTTTAGCTTAAAGCATCACACATAATATTAAATCATATATCCAGGTGGAGATGTTATTGGTATGTAGTGATAAACAGTAATTTGGATAAAGTTTCTTCTGAAAGACTATGGTTTTTATTCAAAATTTTGTTGAATAATGAGTTTAGTTAACAATTTAGCTTGCTTCTGCATATTGTTTACTTAACATACTCCACTGAACAACCTTTCTATTTCTTACTACCAGATAATTCTTGACTTTTTGCTCCTCCAGATGAATTTTATTTTTATTTTTCTAGCTTTGTTTAGTTATACTGCAAAAATAAATTAACTTGGGTAATAATGTCATTTTAACCTATATCGGTTTGGGCTATTCATGAACAGTTAATATTTTTCCACTTATTGGGAGCTGTTTTTGAATAAAGGCTGTTTCATAATTTTCTTCACATAGTTCTTATGCTTGTCTTAGCAGGTAAACTCCCAAGTATTCTATACTATCTTTAGTTAGTTTAAATGGAAATTCTCTTTCTCTTTCTTCCTGCTAGATCTTGTTAGTAATGTACACAAATGCTAATGATTTTGAGGGTTTATCTTATCTCCTGTAAAATTGCTTGTAGTTAATTTTTTTAGTTAGCTTTTTGTTATGTTTCTACAATTCTCTAAGTAAAGCATCATATCTGCAAAAAGTCATAACTATGCTTTGTCTTTTCATTTCTTTTTTCTTGTCATATTACTATGGATAGGATTTTAGTTCAATAATGAATAATATTGGTAATACCAAAGATTCTTGTCTTACCCTTGCTTTTATTCAGGAGTGTTTTAGCTCAATCCAATTTAAAATAACACTAAGGGGCTGCTAGGTGGTGCAGTGGATAAAGCACCAGCCCTGGAGTCAGGAGGACCTGAGTTCAAATTCAGGCTCAGACACTTAATAATTACCTAGCTGTGTGGCCTTGGGCAAGCCACTTAACTCCATTTGCCTTGAAAAAAACTAAAATAATAATAATAATGATAATGCTGATGCTTGGTTTTAAATTGCACTACTAATTCTTTAAGAGCTTGGGCTATTTGTATGCTTTTTGTATGCTTTCTAGTATTTTTTTTTTTTTTTTGGTAAAGCAATGGGTTTTAAGTGACTTACCCAAGGTTATACAGTTAGGTAATTATTATGTGTCTAAGGTCAAATTTGAACTCAGGTCCTCCTTACTTGAGGGCCAGTGCTCTATTCACTGACCACCTAGCTGCCCCAACTCTTGTTTTATTTATTAGTCGATTTTTTAAACTTTAAACTGTTAATATTGTTGTTGATTATCAAAATTCTATTTTGATGTTTATTTGAGGGGTTTTAATTTGTTGTCTTTCTAGTTTTGCTTTATTTTGTTTTTTCATTGTATGACCACTTTCTTTGTGTGTTTTTCTCTTTTATTAAGGGAAATGTTTAATTATACAAATTTCCCCCCCAATAAGTAGTACTGTGGCTGCATCCCTCAAATTTTGATATGTTATCTCATTATTACCATTATCTTTAATGAAATTACTGATTATTTACATGATTTTGTTTTTGACTCATCCATTCTTTAGCATTAAGTTATTTAGTTTTCAATGAACTTTCAGTCTTTGCTTTAGAGTTCCTTTTGTTGAATGTAAATTTTATTTGGTTAAAGAGACATTCAATAATTTTACTTTTATGTCCTAATAAGTAGTTAATATTTTTGAAGGTGCTGTATATGATAATAATAATATGATCTTTTTTATTCCCATTCAATATACAATAGAAATCTATTATATCTGATTATTTTTCATAAAATTCTATTCAGATCCTTCATATTTTATGGGTTTACTTTTGGTTAGATAAATCTAGATGAGGAAAAAAGGTAAATTGTATCCCCCTCCCCAAGTATTATGTTATTATGATCTATTTCTCCATGTGACTCATTTAATTTTTCCTTTAAGATTTAGATATTATGTCATTTAGTGCTATAAATTCTTAGCCTATGGTAACTTTTAGTAAAATGTTAGTTTCCCTCATTATTAAATTTATTTAGGTATTTTTCTCCTATTGGTTTAACAGAGATCCTAGGTTTATTTTTTTCCTCCTCTTCTGCTGAGGTATAATTATATCAACTCCATCCTTTTATATTAAGTCTGGGTATATCTTTCTATTTTAAATAATTTTCTAATATATTATTTACAGTATTTTTCTGGTTTCTAATTTGTTCTGCTTTCATCTTTGTAATGAATAATTTCATTATATTTACATTCATAGCTATGTTTATTAATTGTATATTTCCCACTGTCCTGTTTTCTGATACTTTTTCTTTGTTCCCCCCCCCCATCCCCTCCCATAATCTAACTTCTTTCTTTTTCTCTCCAGTTTCTCTTAACCCCTTTTCCCTCTTATTACCCTGTTTGGGAAGGCAAATTTCTAATATCAACCCTGCCCTTGTTCAAGAATCCCATGAAATCTTTCTGCCCTGATGCTTTCTTCTTTGTATTCTCATCTGAAAAAAAGTGACTCATTGTCAGTTTTTTTTTCTACTTTCCTGATCAGGTTTTAGTCTGTTAGTATTTCTAGATCTTTATCATTTGGTGTGGAGAATGAAACTCTACTTCTTATTTATTTTTCCAACTCTAACTTTTTATTTTTAATATTTAGATAACTATTTAAACATAATTTGTTTTTCTTTTCATCTTGTATTTTATTTTATACATGTAAAAGTCATTGTTTTATTATTTTGCATAGATATCCATGAGTTTCATTAGACTATCAAAGATTTTCATCATGCATATATGTCATGCATGTGCGTGCACACACATACACACACAATTAAGAACCTTTACTCTATGGGGTGGCTAGGTGGTGCAGTGGATAAAGCACAGGTCCTGGAGTCAGGAGTACCTGAGTTCAAATCCGGCCTCAAACACTTAATATTTACCTAGCTCTGTGACCTTGGGCAAGTCACTTAAATCCATTGCCTTGCAAAAAAAAAAAAGAAACTTTCCTCTGGATCCCAGACCCAAGGAAAATGACTTTAACTTTATTTCCATGCCTTAGACTAAATATACATATACTTGAAATTGGATATAAGCATTATATCATTTGTCCATTTAAATAATTTTCTGTAGACATATTTTTTATTTTACTTTTCCATAATATATATATATATATATATATATATATATACACACTGCTTCTAAAGCTCTTTCAGTTGTTCTCCCATACATATATTTATTGCATGAATAGTTTTAAAGATAATTGTTTGTATTTTAATAGTTTTTTGATTTTGTGTTTTATTTATTTGTTTTTGTTTCTTGTTTTAGGGTTATGTTAGCAATCTGATTCCCTTTTATCTTCTCACTCCACTATTCGGTCTATTCAGCCTAAAATCATGAAACTCAAGCACAGTTGCAAGAAAGGAGAGTCATTTTATAAACGATCCCTTAATTTTATATTTAAAGTAATGAAACATATGCTCAAATAAATTTATTGTTAACATAACATACCAAATTTTCTACTCATAGTTCAATAATAAAGATTCTCTATCTGTGAAAAAAACAATTTTCCCCCCAAGTAACTGTACTGGCAAATATCAATGGGTAAACATGTGTTTAATCATTCTAAGAGTATGTAGAGAGTATTCTAATTCTATTGGGAGATTAATCTTTGGGGAAGGATGTTGTATAGTGTTTGATGGGAAGAAGCTATTTTCTAAAAATGAAATTTATTAATTAAAAAACATAAACTATAATCATTGGGGGAAAATGCACTAAATCAGCCAAATATGGAAATCAATGTAGATGATGAAAATCAATTGTTCAGATTATGCCATACAGTTGTACTGGCAGGCCTATTGACTTATTCTGTCAATATGTAGATTGTAGAACTTGGGTACCATTGTACAGGAATAATAAACTAGATGCTGAATTTAATAGGAGGAGATTATAAATTATCATGTTGTAGAAATTTTGCAGCATTTCAAGATGTCTCCTGCAAAAACACATCCTTTTCTGTCAGCATTCTTCCAATGACTTTATTTGTCTCTACTCAGTGGAATTTTGCTTCTAAAAAGCATCAAAATTTTCGCTAACTAAAAAAACAATGAAATAAGGCATGGTGTCATCAAGTAGGTTCTAGTA
The DNA here is from genome assembly GCF_037893015.1 of Macrotis lagotis. Taxonomy (NCBI): domain Eukaryota; kingdom Metazoa; phylum Chordata; class Mammalia; order Peramelemorphia; family Peramelidae; genus Macrotis; species Macrotis lagotis. Next base: position 531,224,710 of record NC_133658.1, read on the forward strand.
TATAATCTAAGATGACAGTGAAAAATAAAAGTAGAAAAGGAGATAGTTCAATTGTGAAGCTTAATAGAGGGCAATAGAGGTCAGGTGATTTCAAATGTTTAAAAGAATTTGAGAAATTTTTCTAAACTAGGGCATTAGAGATAAACTTTGTGATTTGCAAAAAGACATGCATTTCGTAAACCTGAAAGTATTACAGTCTGTACTGATGAAAGGAGAACCCCCAACATTAAGATCACCATTGAATTTCAAAGTAATTTGATAGGATTTAAAAGAAGCATGAAAAATGCAACATGTATTTGACAAATTGGAAGGAACTTTGGCAATCATCTAGTGCAGCCTGTCACACAGTGCAAAAATCCTTTTGTTGATTTCCTGACTAATATTCATATAGTATATAGTGAGCACTTTTAGAGAAAGGAATATTTCACCTCAAAAACCAACATTTTCAATGTGAAGACAACTCTTATCGTTAGATTACTTATTTTCTTCCTGCAGTTTATATCTATTGAACTTATTTTTTCCATTTATAGTAAAATAAGTCTATTTTACCTTGAATCTCTCCAAGTTTTATGATGAGTCAATTTTTTCTTCCTTTATTAAATTATTTTCCAATCTAACATTATTTAACCAATCAATCAGAATGTATTAATCACCTACTGTGTGCAAAGCAATATGCTAGGAAAGATAAATATAAAAGTGAAAAGGAGTTTTCAAATATATATATATATATAGTTAGATAAAAAGATATAGATATCTCTACATAAATAGAGATAAACATATGGAAAGATAATCTCTATTATATATATATATATATATATATATATATAGCTAGTTATATGTATACACACATCATTGCTATATATATTTTATTAAATGTACATTTTAATAATATATGCATCTACTCATCCATCTATCTACGCCTCTATCTCTGTGTCCATGTGCTAGTGACTAGCAGATTTGCAAGTCTAATGATATTTGCCAATAGGAACATTTGGAAAAGAAAAAAACTGTATAAATATTTCCACCAACAGAGAATCTTTCCTCTTGAACTACAAGTAAGAAATCTTGTAAGGTGTGCTAACAAAGACTTTAGATGAATGTTTCCTTATTTTATGCCTTACTTGAAACTGAAGATTAGAGGATTGTTGAACAAATTAATGCTCTTCTTTGTATCTGTGGTCACATCTTATGTGATTTCAGACTTAGACTATTCAATGTTTTTATGTATATATATATATATATATATATATATATATATATATGCTTAGGTATGCATATACATTATATATATATATATATATATATATATATATATATATATGTGAATGTACACAAGTGTGTTCCTATATATATATGGATGTGTATACTTCAAAATATAAGGTAATCTTTAAGGGGGGAAATGTATTAATATATGGCTGGACAAAGAAAGATCTCACCCAGAAGGTGGAACTCTAATTAAATCTTGAAGGAAACAGGTGAAATCAGAAAGAATTTGAGGGATTGGGGTCAGAAGTACAAAGACATGGAGACAGGAGATGAAGTGCCCAAGTGTAAGGAACAGCAGGAATGATAACTGCGTACAACCTAACATGCTTGGTAAGGACTAATAATGGCCAGGTTGTAAAGAACTTTAAAAATTAAAGAGGAGTTTACAGTGATCTTGAAGGTTTTAGGATATTATAGGACATTATTGAGTAAGAAGATAATCTGCTTAGACTAGTTCTTTAGACTAAAAACTACTGTGGCAGTTTTATAAAGGATGATAGAGGCCAATTAGGGGGCAATAACAATACTCCAAGTGGATAAGGAACTGAACAGCTTTGTAAAAGGAAAGAAGGGAACTTATGAGAGAGGTTGTGAGGTAAAGATTCTCATTTTTTCCCTAAAATTACTTGCATATTGACTTATTTTGTGAACTTCATAATACTCAAATGTGGTTTGATTATTGCAAAATGTTTCTGAATTTTCACTTTCCCTTCCTTGCTAACTATCTATGCTTTTATTCTTTTATTTTGGGGAGTCTAGGAATGCCTACCTACTTCAGAGTGGAAATACACCTCCTTTGTAAACCAAAAATCTCCATCTCCTTTCTTTGGAGTGGAGGTATTTTAAAATTATTTATTAGAAATTGTATTATAGTAGATATTTAATGCCACATCAAACAAAAGTTAAATGTAGCCTAAAAATCCTATGAAATATGACATTTCATTTAAAAAGATATGATGTCTTTATTTTATGACTATACTTAGATGTACTACACATATCAACATAATTAGTTTTCTGACTGGGGCAATTTGAAATCTTCATAAACATTTAAACGTTATACATTATATATAGTAATACTATTGTTATTTTAGGAAATTAATGTGATTTATTTCAGAACAGACTAAAGGAAGAAACATTAAGTCTAGATACTTTTTTAGGGTAGGAATAAATCAAAATCTATTTTGATATAAACGATCAAATCTCTAGGTGGCAAAATCTTTAACTCATGTATATACATATTAATAAGACAACTCCTGGGAAGAAAATTTTTTTTGAACTTTAAGGTCATCTACTCAGAATTTAGAAGAAAGCAAAAGCAAAAAAAAAAGAAATTTGTATACAAATATATATATGTTCTAAATTGTGCTCTAACCTAAAATATGACTGAACACTTCTAGTTAAGAAATTGCAAAATGACCCCATAGTTAGCTATTACTTATGAAAAATGAATTAAATACATTCTTAAAGACTCAAATTGACAGTATATATGTTGTTGGAAAGATATGTGTTAATTAAGTTTCTGTAAATGAAGTCACATTTTCCATGGCTATAAATTCTAATTTCAGGCATATGTTTCCCCAGGAAATATTTGGTCCCAGTACATAATACTGCTGATGAGGTTAGCACATATTTTGACATAAGTATGCATATTATAGCTTGAAAATGATCAATCTGTTATTTTCTCATACTCTAAGATTACATGAACTTTGCTATTACCCTAAAATAATAAAGTACCATAAGGGGCTTATAAAAGAATTTCTTAATCTTTATATATTTTAGAAGTAGACTTAGCTTTTTTTTTTAGTTCCTCATAGATCTAATATTGGGCTATAACATTAGAATATATTATATATATATATATATATATATATATGTTTTCAGAACTGCAAAAGTGAACACACATACATTCATTTGTATACACATAGACATATATTTATACCTCCATTCCTGGACTAAGTGATTCAGTGTGAGCATTGTTGACATATTATAAGTTAATCCCTAGGCAAAGTAATTTTATTCTTCAGTTCCAGTAGTCTAGCAAATCATTTATAAATTTTTGATTGTCAATAAAATGTCATTCCAGAGCAGCTACGTGGTGCAGTGGATAGAGTACAGATCCTGGAGTCAGGAGGACATAAATTCAAATCCAGTCTTAGACACTTAATAATTACCTAGCTGTGTGACCTTGGGTAAGTCACTTAACCCCATTGCCTTGCAAACACCAAAAAAATTTCAGAAAAGAACAAAGTATTATAACTTGTTCAGAAGTTGCTGTTTTTTTTTAATTTTGTTTATCTGGACCAATGAACTTAGATACTTCTGACCCCAGTGTTCTATCCACTATACCACCCAGCTGCCCTCACAGGAAACTGCTGTTCTAAGTTAAATTTAAGCAACTCTGTTATGCTGTGAATGATCTTATAGTTTGAAGAATCATAACTGTTTTATCTAAAATCAACAAAAATAGCTTTCAAAGCTGACTGCCATCAAGGTCAGACATAAACAAAATCTTTCAGGCACTCTTGATCTTTAACAAGGAGATAAAAATCAAGAATCAAAGTCAGAGAATGTCTAGTTTCATTAGTATGAGAGCAAGAAATAGATAAGCAAAATAGAAACCCTCCAACACTGGACCAGTTGGTGTCTACTGAGATAAGGCCAAGATTCTTTAATTTTTACAGTCCAATTGTGCCAAGATTTCCATTTTGGGGTATTTGCTATCTTTAAACCATCAGACCTCCTTACTGACTTTTGGTACTATTGTGGGATATAATCTGCTAGGTAAAGCCTTAGGATCTATACAAAAACATAAAAAGAATAGGATTTATTTTCTTTTGTTGTACATTGTCATTTAATATTAAAATGAAAATCTAAGTTTTATTCTCTATATCAGATTCACAAGGAAAATAGTGGAAGACGGCTATGAATTAGGAAGAACATCTACAAGAGGAGACTTTTCCAGCACTAGATTAGTGTTCCAACAAGTATAAGAGTTTACATGGAAAGAACACTTGTTGAATGTATTCTAAGTTTTGCATGAGGTATATAAGTAACCTCCCATAACTCATTTTACCTCTCTGGGGTTCATGTCCTTGAAGAAGTTACCCCAAGTGTTCTATAAGGTCATTTTCAGTTATTGAGTTCTCTTATCTCAAGGAATAAAAATTCCTTTCATATTTCCCAATTGATTATTGTCTCTCACTATTGAAGACCAAAAATATTATCACCATGTTAGAGATGAGTTGCAATGTGTTTAATTGTGGCTGATCAGACCAATACAAGTTCAGAATGCTCTACCACAAGTCTGGCCCAAATAGTTCCTGTCAACACCAGGGGTGGGTTCTCTAAAGCTTGCATATCTCATGTTTCCTTTGAGCTGCTTCCATTCTGCCTTTCTTATAGAGCACAGCACTGTCTCTGATGTGGGTGGTCCTGTGCCAGTGTCTCCCCTACTGCACAATCAATTCCAGAGTTCTTAAGAGAGACCTTCAAGATGTCTTAGTATTGTTTTTTTCTGACCCCATTATGAGTGCATGCCCTGTGTGAGCTCTCCATAAAATAGTCTTTTGGCAAACATGTATCTGGCATTCGACAAATATGGCCAGCCCATCATAGTTCACCCTATGGTAATATATGAATGCTTAGCAGTTTAGCTCAAGAAAGTATCTCAGTGTCTGCTATCTACTCCTGCCAAGGAAACTTGATAATTTTCCTATACATTTATCCTAGTTAAGCTAAATGTTCCCATTCATTAAACGTGGCCACCATGAGGTGAGATGATTACCATAAGACTTAATATCAACAGATATCATCATCTTTGAGCAGAAATAGTTTGTTACTAACTTCAAGAGAATGTTGAGTCAATGTATTTGGCAACATAGAAGCACAATCATATCATATATCACAAATTGTTTAGCCATTTTTTAGTTTCTAATTTTTTACTATAACTAAAAGAACTTTTATAAATATTAATCTAAGCATGGATTTTTTTTGCACTTTGATTATTTTGGTGTAAAGACCTCATAATGATATTGTGGAGCCAAAGGATATATACAGTTTTATAGTCCTTTGGTAGTAGTTTCAAATTGTCCTCCAGAATGATTGTACCAGTTCAAACAGCACTAACAATGAATTAGTGTCAAAATTTTTCCACATCACCTAAAATATTAGTCATTTTTCTTTTCTGTCATTGTTAGTCAGTCTGATTGATGTGAAGTGATAGCCCAGAGTGGATTTAATTTACATTTCTCTAATGATTAGATTTAAAATGTTTTTTCATATGACTGTTGCTTGCTTTGATTTCTTGTTCTGAAAAATTTCTATTCATGTTTTCTAGCCATTTTGTTGTTGGAAATGACTTTTATTCTTATAAATTTTGCATAATTCCTTATATATTTGAGAATTGGGGTCTTTACCAGGGAACTTTGCTGTAAGATTCGCCCCCCCCCCCCAGTTTCCTGCTTTCCTTATAACTTTGGCTATACTCATTTTTAATTTTAGACACATGTTTTCATTGATCTGACTCAAGCATTTGATATTATTGTTTGTGAACATTATGGAAAATTATGTCAAAATTTGATTGCCCAGGGAAATCCATGAGAATCGTTCAAGAATTGGAGAAAACATTTGCTCAAGTTCTAGATTATAAATAATGCTCTCTCATGCTTTCCCCATCACCACTGGAGTGAGGCAAGGCTATGTACTTGCACACATGCTTTTAGCATGATGTTTTCAGAAATCTTGTTGTCACATGCTTTCAATGAGGATGAATAAGGCATTAAGGTAAACTACTAAACTGATAGTTAATTATTTAACTTGAAAATGCTACATGACAAGAATTAAATGAAGGAAGCTTTGGTGTAGACGTTTTTGTTCTCAAATGATTGTGCATTCAATGCAACCTCTGAAGCTGTGCAAAAAAGTGTGGATTCATTCTCTCCTACTTATGCTAACATCAACAAAACACAGGTGCTTCACCAACCAGCACCACATCATCCATACATAATACCATGGTTTACAAATTTTGGAACCTGGGGATAGGTTCACTTACCTTGCCAGTATATTTACAAGGATATATACATACATACATACATACATATATATATATATGTATAAATATATATATATATATATATATATATATATATATATACAGAGAGAGTGAGAGTGTGTGTGTGTGTGTGTGTGTGTGTGTGTGTGTGAGAGAGAGAGAGAGAGAGAGAGAGAGAGAGAGAGAAAGAGAGAGAGAGGAGAGAGAGAGAGAAATAATGAGACTGACATAGGTATTGCCAGAGCTAGTACAGGGTTTGAAAGACTTTATAAGAATGTATGGGAAGGAAGACTGCCCACCAAACTGAAGATCTTTAGATATTGTGTTGATCTCATTGTTTCTATGAAACCTGCACAGAATACATCAACATGCCAGAAAATTGAATCACTTCAACTTTTTATTATCTTAGGAAGATTCTGAAGATTACATGGAAAGACAAAGTACTGGTCACTGTACTCCTTTCTTCAGCTATATTGCCAAGCATCTAAACTGTATTGGTGAGAGTACAACTTATATGGGCTGACCACATTGTTTGAAGGCCAAATGAATATTTTACTAAAAGTTATTTTAAGGCAAGTACTCACATCATGGTCAGAAGAGATAATACAGGGACACATGAGATCTCTCCAAAGAACCTTGGAATTTATTGCATGACACTCAAAACATTATCAACACCATACAGAATAATATACCCACATCAAAAAATGGTGCTCTGCTCTGTGAGTAAAGTGAATTGAAGTAGCTTCACAAAAAACAGCACACACATGAGATTTATATGTTTAGATACATCTCCATCTGTCCTGAGCTTATATGGTTTGATCAGTCACAACTAGACACACTGCATTTTGACTTCAACATAGTGATGATATCTTGGTGCTCTTCCAGAATGAAGGATAGCAACCAATATCTAAGTACTATTTATCAATTCAGTGGAATATTTGGTTTCAGTTTTGATAATCTCTCTTTCCATTTTCAGAATTTCTGTTTATCTCGTTCATTTTCAAAATGTTTACTGATTTTCTTATTTTTTATTTATACTCAATTCAATTGCATCTTCCTGCTAGTTTGTAATGATGAGTGTGTGAGTTTTGTATCTTCAGATTTTCGATGATTTTTATACAATAATAAAAACCATAGCAATAAAAATGTCTAATAATTTAATAACACTATGTGTCTCCATGCACCATTAAACACTTTAAAATTATTAACTGATCTGATCTTCACAACATTCCTGGTAATGAAGAAACTGAGGCAAAGAATATGTGTCTGAGACCAGATCTGCATTTAGTTCTTTCTGACTCCAGTCATGGTACTTTATCTACTGAAACACCTAGATGCTCCCAATAAGATATAACTTCTTATTTTGTACCTCCCCTTGCCTAGAATTACAATTTCCATTTTATTGCCCAAGTTGTACTTGTTTCTTTCTTTCCTGAATTTCTGCTTAATCTTGACTTCTTATCTGACCTAAGAATTATAGTTTCTGGTTTTATATATTTTGGCTACATTTTCTGAATCATAAGAAAACTTCATTTTCATATTCTGTATCTGTCCACATTTTGCCCTCAGTTTAACAAGAGTAATTCTAGATCAATCTCTTATGGGGAAAGTGTAATGTTTAAATATAATGATAGTGGTGTGAACTTTCATATTTCATTCCCTTCCTCATTCATTATCCAAGCATTTAATAATCAGCAAATTCATATCATTTATAGTGCTAGGTAATGGAAATAAAAAGAATAAAATGGAAAATTCATTGCTCTTAAGGAACCAGTATAAAATGAGAAATTTTACCATTTGGTGATTATCAGTATCCACATTATGTATTTATATCATTAAAAGAATTGAAGGGATTACCCACATCAGAGACAGTGCTGTGCTCTACAATCAATGTGACTCCAGCAACACTGAGTGGTTGAAAGTTAGCACTTGTCATTTTTTCATAAACAGCCTCTAGGGCATCAACAAAACACCTGTGATTGTTACTGGCAGTATAAAATTGACTTTTCTCTATTTTCTTACAGAGCCAAGAATCCTGCATTTCCCTTAGCTTTACTTGTCTTTTATTGCTGATGGAGCTGAATGCAACCTTCTTAGAGATAAATGAATTATCCTACTGGTAAATCCTGTAGAATTCTTGTTTTTGTTTTTTGTTTTTTCTTTTAGCAGCTTCTGAATTTCTCCACTATTTTTATCAAACCAATCTCGATGTTTGCAAGTCTTGTGGCCCAGATGAACTGCCACTTTTGTTAAATGTCACTGTTTAGTCTGCAGAGGATATATCTATCATTAATAGTCCAGCACTCTCCACCTCATATCATTTTCATTACTCTCACATTCTGGCTCTTTATCTTACAGTGACATAATTCATTCAGTTCCTGCAAAGGGGTATCCATGAAGTTTTATTGTTTAGATAAATGGAAAAATGTTGTTGATAAGGTCTTGAACTGTACAAATCTTCAGTAATAAGTAACCAGAGTTGTTGCTGCTTCCAACTCCATTTCTCCTAAGTATTTCCTGTTGATTGTCTGTATCTACTCTGACATTAAAGTCATTCAGAATTACAAATGTCCTCTTGATGTTGTGGGTTTCACTGATGATGAGGGGTCTCCAGGGTTTTATAAAATTTTTATTTGTCCTCATCAGGGCTTATCATGGTAGGAACATGTGAACTGATGATGGTGGTATGATGCTTACCTGAAAGTAGTAATCACATTATCATAAATCTGTCTTTCACTCTTTTTGATAGGCATACAAGTTTGTTGACTAGATTAGCTTTGCTTCTGAAATCTACAGGAGCCTGGTGGTGATTGTTATCTTTGAAGCCATTTTAGAAAAAGATGAATCCAATTTTGATTTTTGGTAAGCTAATCTTCATGTTCCAGCATTATTATCCTTAGAGTTACTATTTGGATATTTGTTGAGTTCTCTTGCAAGTTATTTGTCACTCAGGTCTACTGGATTTCTTGTCATTCAAAAGCTGAGCAGATTCATGAACCAATGATAAGTAGAATCATCTTTGCAAAAGTTTTTTTTTTTTAGGTTTTTTTTGCAAGGCAAACGGGGTTAAGTGGCTTACCCAAGTCCACACAGCTAGGTAATTATTAAGTGTCTGAGACTAGATTTGAACCCAGGTACTCCTGACTCCAGGGCCTGTGCTTTATCCACTATGCAACCTAGCTGCCCCAAAAAGGTTTTTTTAATATATATATATATATTTGACATATGTCTTCTGAAGTGTGGGATCTCCACTTGCTGCTCTCCAGAGTTACATTTTTTGAAGGAGACGTTTTAGGGCACCTTTTCTAGCCACTTCCTCTTGCCAAAAAATGAGTAGTGTGGTCTTTAAAAAAAAGGCTAAGGAGGCTGCTGAATTCAACTGTTATTTCTGTCCAGTGAGAAGACAAATCCTATGGTCTAGGCAGCCTTTTGCAAGATTGTGACTATAACTCCCAGTATGATAATATATACTACTTCATTACTTGTCTGAGATAGGTAAAAATGGTAAAACAATATGAGTAAAATCTTTTGACTGGTATATAAATTGTATTTAAATGAGATAGAGTTGCACAAAGCCATCAGCCTCACTCTTTTTTCTAGAAGAGTCCAGTGGCAAAACAGAAGTCAAGATGATTGGCAAGAACTCAGGATGCAGTGGATGACCTTGTCATCTTTGATATCTAACCTAACTCTGAATTCTCCAAATCACCAGTTTCAGGCACTTTATGACCATTGGAACAATTTTTCTTATCTGCCCATTCTGCCAGGTGAAGTCTTTACATGTTTGAGGTAGACATCTCTCTAATTCACCAACAGGTTTGAAGTCCCTTGCTTATCCTCAGCCTGTGTTAGCCTGTTTGTCAAGAAGATTTATTGAGGTGTGGCCTCTTAGCATGCTATAGCTTTTTGGAATCATAGGTGAATCAGGTAGATACCAAAGTTGGATGAGTAACTTTGAAAAGGACTCAGCAGCCCTTGCATCACAGGTACTAGTGTGTGTGTGTGTGTGTGTGTGTGTGTGTGTGTGTGTGTGTGTGTATGTATATGTATATATATGTATACATATATATGAATATATGTGTATATGTATATATATACATTAATATGAGAATATAATGAGTATGTTTATATATGTGCATGCTTATACATATATGAGTACATGCATATTTGTGGGTTATATGTCAGTGTATATTTATGCACTATATACATATTTATACAGAGATAGGATCAGAAATATTCTAAGAAGGACTTTATCAGTTGTACCAGACTGTCAAAAAGGCTTTTTAGTAAAGGGGGGACCTCTAGGAATAGATAATAAATATGTATATATATATATATATATATATGTATATATATGTGTGTGTATATATATGTTTGCAAATAACATTAAGAATGCTTGCTTTGCTTTGATATTTATAATATGAATAATGTTTGTGTTAGGTGTATGAATGGAAAACCCCTTCTGGGTTGTAAACTCCACGAGGGCAAGCATGATGAGTAGACACCCATTTCCTCTGTCCATTTATGAAGTCAACTCAGATATTAAATCTATCCTTCCTAACACCTAGAAAAGAACAAGTTCTTCACATGGTAAGACCTTAATAAAATGTTAGTAGACTTAAATTAAATTGAAAGGAAACACTGGGATCCCATCCAAGAAAGTAGAGATTTTTCTAAATTATAATAGGAAACATCTTTAGACTGTTAACCAAGATAAAAATACCTTTTCTAAAGGGAAAAATGTTAAAAGGAAGATATTAATGCAGAAGTATGATGAGCATAATTCCTCTCATATCAGTGAGAGGCAAAGATGGAGAAGTCAAGAGGTTAATATCTAAGAATGATTTGGGAAATAGAGATGGATAAACTTATCTCAGAAGCAAGAAGTTAAAATCAAAGTAGAGTTTATTAACATTCAAGTCAAAGAACAAATCGACAAATCAGTTTTTTCCAACATATTTTGAGGAAAATAAAATTGGAAAATAAGGATTTTATATGCAGTCTTAACATAATCGTTTATAATATAATGCAGTCTGCTTCTTCTGTGAAATGTTTTAATATATACACACCTAAAATTTCATGTTTTTGGAAGCCCTTGTAATTTTGTTTCCTTTTATTACTATAATTATTGCCCATACTATAGATGTCTTTTAAAATTATATCTTTGCAGAATTTTTTGTCACAATTTTTTCTATTCATTCTTCCAAACTTATATTATTGTGGGTTTTCTTTTTTCCCTTTTAAATAGCCTTTCACAGCATGTCAAAATGATTTATCTATTTCAGATTACAATGGCAGAAAATAATGTAATATTCATCATTGCAGATAAAAAATAAAGTTAGTAAATAAAATTAACTTATCAATTATGTCTTATGGTATTTTAGTGGATGTTTTTTATTCAATAAATATGTTTTTGGATGAAGGAATTAAAGGTCATGTGATATCACTTATTTTAACTCAGCGTTTATAAAAGAGGTGCCCTAAAAAGAAAACTTTCGGGGGTATTCTCAAGAAAAACAGGTTCTAATGTCCAGGCTGTGACTTGCCAAGAGAAACATTGTCCCTTGAAGTAATCTCATACTTATTAGCAAGAAAGGGCATTCTAGTAAATTTCTACCATTATAAGGAGATAATTGCAGCATCTCGTTTTAATTTACTGAAAGGTTTTTCCTAGGGGGAACTCTGCAACTAGTAGTAGTAGGTATTTCTTTCAGAAATGTTCTAATATGTTAGCAGGTCTCCTCACTGGGGGGATGGGTATTTGAGAGTCATGATCCCTGTCTTCTTTAAACCCCAAAGTCCATAACTCCATACCTCCAAACCTCCCTTTCCACAATTATATTCTCATCTAGTATTAAAAATAAATGAATCATAAAACACCGGCCCTGGAGTCAGGAGTACTTGGGTTCAAATCTGGTCTCAGACACTTGATAATTACCTAGCTGTATGGCCTTAGGCAAGCCACTTAACCCCATTTGCCTTGCAAAAAAAAAAATAAAAAAAATAAATGAATCAAGAGAGAACACTGTCCAACTTGGAGCCGTAAATAAATGTGAATTGTTCTTTCTATTTTCATGTTAAATGGAGTGAACATAAAAGCATCTCAGGGATAAATCATTATTCTATTTATTCCCTCCACATCTTCTCTTCTTTGACCTTCTGCAAGCTTGCTTTTGACCTCATTAGTCAATGAAAACTTCTCTCTCCAAAGTTACAAATAGTCAATAATTGCCAAATATAGTGTGTTAATTTTTTTTTCTCATTCTTTCTCTTTCCCTGATCTTTGACATTATTTACCACTTTTTCATCCTGGATACTTTTGTGAATATTGTGATTCTCCTGGTTCCCCTTAAAACTCCTTAAATACTTCTTAAGCTCCACTTCTGTGTCATCTTCCATATTTTGACCCCTGAGTGTTCCCCCAGGCTCTGACATGGTCCTCTCTTGCTCTGCACTCTCCACGTTTCTTTATTAACTCCAACTGATATCTTCTGATGATGATGATTGAGATCTATGTTCAGATTCAGTCTCTTCTGAATATCTGTCACCAGTTCCTGCATAGGAGAGAACTAGGGGCAGGACTTGAAATCAGGAAGATCTTAGTTCAAACACTTACTAGCTGTGTGACTCTGGGCAAGTCCTTTTCCCTTCTGTTTGCCTCAATTTCCTTGGTCTTAAAATGGTGATAATAAATACCTACTTCCAAGGGTTTTTGTGAGAATCAAATGAGGTATCTGTAAAACACTTGGCACAGTGCCTTACACAAACTACAAGTTATTTAAATGCTTAGTTTCTTCCTTTCATCTTGATATTCCTAAGACTTTTAAGTTCAATATGTCAAAATGAATTTATAATCTTTATCTGCAAAATTATCTCTCTTCTAAAGTTTACTATTTTGGGGATTGACACCAGCATTTTCCCAGTCTCATTGTTACCATTAAAATGTTCATTTCCATACCTTATCATTTTTACTTCTATAACATTTCTCACATTTTAAACACTTTGCAACCTGACTCCAACAAGTTTGTTCAATCTCCCTGTTCATTGTTCACCTCCCCTACTTTTTAATCTAACTGAATAATCTTTTCATTTTTTTCATATGACACTTCATCTCCCATCATCATCCTTTTGCTAAAGACATACTCCTTCCTCACCAATGGTTCATACAATTTTCCCTTAAAATTCAATTCATACACTACCTCATATTTTTCCCTATTCCTAATTACTAGCTTCTTCTTTGATCAAATTTTGAGTTTCTGTATTAGAATGTACACTTATTGAGAGCAGGAGCCATTTATTGTTGTTATTGTTTGCTGCTGTTGTGGTTGCTGTCTTTGTTCATATCCACAAACCTTAACATGGTGTCTGTTTAGAGAAACTTAATAAATGCATTCTGAATGACTATAAGAACAGAAAGAAGTTAGTCTGTTTTTTCATGTCAATGGAAATCAGTGTTGTCAAGTAAAATCATTTGAAAAGATATCACTATTTCAAAAGAGATAAATTTATCATCAAAAATTCTTTTCGAAGATGTTTGCAACTGTATTTTGGCTATGATATATTCTGAGATTCCACAAGGATATGCTCTGAGGGACCAGCTATGGCATGCTGCTTTTTTAGACTAATAAACAGCAATGTTGATATTAGAGGTATCTTCTCATTTAATTAATTGATTGATTGATTGATTTCCCCCTTGGAACCTGTCTAGTCATTACTATCCTACTGAAAGCCAAAATCACAAGGTAACATAGATGCTGAAATTATCAAAGATGCCATTTAGTTGTGCACATGTGTGTGCATGTGTGTGCATATGTCCTACATATATGTGCATGGTCTTCTTTGAGAATGAAGACTCTACACACACACTCATATATATTTATCCTTCTGCTCATCTATCTTCTCTTTTCTGACATGCTCAAGTAACACATAACCTACTAATGCTAGGGTAGGCTTCATTTTATAGATGAAAATAAAGAGTCAGAATTGAAGTGCCTTTTCTACCATCACAGAAGTTAAGTAGGTTTTCAGGGCCAGGTCTTCTAATTCCAAATCTTTTCTGCTGAATAGAACCAGATGCAGTTTTAGAATTTCTATCCCTGGCCTTGAGCCATTTCTTGCCCAGGCTATCTTCATTTGTTGCTATTCTTAGCCAGTTTAATTTCAATTTAGCTTACTTTTTAAGCACATATTATGTGCAAAGCATTGGTTGAAATTGTGTTAGACACATCTCTCCTATTTGGGGTCTGAAAAGATGTTGACATCTAGGAGGACATTTGACATGACTTATAGTGTTCTTATCTTGGAGTCAAAGAAGACCCTAAGGTTCAACATCTGTATCTGTTCATGAGTAAATTACAAACTTTCCTGAGCTTTTTGTTTTTCCATTTATAAAATAGGGGTTATAATTTTTGAAGTATACACCTCACATTGTTGTTGTAAAAGCCAAATGAGATGGTTGTAAAATATTTTGAAATTTTAAAGTACCATAAAAATTTTACTAATGATGGTAATGAAAATTTGCTCTGGGTTTAAGAATTAATTGGTATAGGGAACATCCAGCGAGAGAACTCCCTCCACCAATTCAGATAGGCAATGCTCTGTAATTTATAGACTGACCTTGTGGTCACAGTGGCAATGAGGCAGAGAAAAGTATTAAATCAAGTCTTCCTGACTCATAGCCCATCTCTGCTCCAAAATGCCTAATTATCATGATTATTAAAATATTAATATTGTATTACATTACAGAGTCAGAATAGGTAAATTGCTTATGACCTCTTGGGCAAGTCTTTCATCTTTTTTTGTAAGACTCATGTACCTATTTTAGAACTGTCGAGGCATTCTAGTCACATACTTCTTCCCGTTCAAGGATTGGAAATATTTCATGGAATAGAATAGAATTTTTCTTTTTGAAGGGAATTGATAAAGATATATCCATTTCCAAAGAAATGACAATCACTTGCACTGTATCAACTATTCAAATGAATAAAAAGACAGGTCCCAGAACAGAAGGCAAATGGTCTAATTATCTCATCTGCCTACAACTTAGATTTTTTTCAATATACTACCGTAGAATGTTTTCAGTTTTCAGAGGCCTGAAATCAATTAAGATAATTTCAGCCCCCTTTTTTTCGATGGTTTTTAGTTCATTTGCTGAATGAGAATGATATAAATGGATAAATCAAAGGTTTTTGGTATATTTTTTACACTAGCCCTATTAATAAATTTGTGGTTTATTCTTTCATTTTAGAGAAACTTCAAATGCAATACATTGATTAGTGATTGTTGTAACTGTGAATGAAAAATTTAGCTATAAAGAAAAAAAATTTCATTTTCTCAGAATATGTTTGATGGTAGCAACCTAGTTCATTTAGAATTAAATATAGTTTTTCATGAAATTCAAAGAAATTAAATAAAAGGTAGTTTGGGAAGGAAGATCCTAGTATTGAGGATGGAGTAGGATCAGGAAAGGCTTCATTTGGAAGGTGATATTTGAGATACAAATTTAAGTTTACCTTTTCTCAACAAACTTTGGTGGAAGTACAAATGGAGAATATAATATTTGCTACAGTAATTTAGAGCCATAGCTTTACATCACTTCAATGAATCCAGGATCTTGAAATTATTTGAATGTTCCCGTGGAACATAGTTGAAAGAAACAAATCTCCCCATACATATCCTCCATCTCCTGTGCTTTCCCCCTGATTATCCCCCATTGCAATGCAATACAATGAACCTATTCCACCATACAGTATATCTTTCTTTAGGATGGATTTCAAGCATCACTTTCCTTTTATTTATTTATTTTTTTGCAAGGCAAATGGGGTTAAGTGGCTTGCCCAAGGCCACACAACTAGATAATTATTAAGTGTCTGAGACCGGATTTGAACCCAGGTACTCCTGACTCCAAGGCCGGTGCTTTATCCACTACGCCACCTAGCCTCCCCATCACTTTCCTTTTAAATGAAGCCTTTCTTTCTTTCTTTCTTTCTTTCTTTCTTTCTTTCTTTCTTTCTTTCTTTCTTTCTTTCTTTCTTTCTTTCTTTTTGTTTTTAGGGGTCTTTTTGGCAAGGCAATGGAGTTAAGTGACTTGCCCAAGGTCTTGCAGATAGGTAGGTAATTAGTGTCTGAGGTGGGATTTGAACTCAGGTCCTCCTGACTCCAGAGCTGGTGCTTTATCCACTGTGCTGCCTAGCTGCCCCCTAAAATAAGCCTTTCTTGATTCCTCTCCCCCCACACACAAAATGGGGGATTTCTTTCTCAGACTTCCCTTTATTTAATTGTAAACTCCTTGGGGCAGCTAGGCAGCGTAGTGGATAGAGCACTGGCCCTGGAATCAGGAGTACCTGAGTTCAAATCCAGCCTTAGACACTTAATAATTACCTAGCTGTGTGACCTTGGCCAAGCCACTTAATTCCATTTGCTTTGCAAAAAAAAAAAAAAAACAAAGAAAAAGTTGTAAACTCCTTGTCATTCTTTGTTCTTGGTATCTCCAATGACTGGCATATAATTAGTGCTTGCTTGCTTGGTGATTACTTTTTCAAACTCCCAGTGATGCACCAGCAATTATGGAAGAACAAATAACAATATACACACATACATTTAATACTATCATGCATTTACGCAATATAACCTTATGCTGGGAGGGATAAAAGGGTCAACCAACTAACCTTACTACCAAACATTGTATGATTCAGATGGAGGGTAATTTAATGACATATAATTGCAGTACACAAAATCTTTATTTTTATCTGTGAGGACAGAACCCTCAGTGGAGGCCTCCTTTGAAGTTTGCTTCCTCTGTGAATGGGCAATGATTGTCCTTTTAGACATTCTTATTTTGTGTAACTAGTATGAGGCTCAACTACACCAACAAATATAAGAATTAACATGACAGAAATGAGATAAGCAAAAATTTTATGTAAATAGCTCTACTTATGTTTTCCTCATAGAGGGCCTGTCTTCCTTTGAAATGCAGCTCAAGCACTTTCTATTTGAAGTCTTTCCTAATTCCCCCAACTGGAAGAGAGTCCTTTATCACACTGTTTGCAATAAACTACTTTATATTTATTCTCTATATAGTTATATATATGTACTTTTTTCTCTATTATAAGGTAAAATACTTGAGATTAGGGATTATTTTGTTCCCAATTATTAAAGATTTAGAAATTGAAGATAAAAGATTTAAAGTCACTGAAAAGGCAAAGGAATTAGCATGCTCTCTGGGTTGTTAAAACTGCTCTGGATTTTATTATGGCAAAATATTATAAATTTACAGGTTAAAACTCCTAGAAAAGCAGTAACCACTTCAGGAATAGGCTTGCAGTTTGAGTAAGAATGAGAGAAGAGAGAGAGAGAGAGAGAGAGAGAGAGAGAGAGAGAGAGAGAGAGAAAGCTTGGCTCAGTCTGGCCTGGGGAGGCCTGTCATGCTCCATGTGGCCTAAGTAAAAGCATAAGAACACCCCATCTTTCCAGAGTTAAAGAAGAAGAGGAAAAAGAATGCAGAAGGCTCTGTGATTAATATACCATGTTATGTTAGGTTGGACATGGTGCAAGGTTGGGGAATGGTCTTACACCTTGGGTCAGGTATCTTTCAATGGAAAGCTAAGTACTGGTTCTTCCTGTCTCAAGGTGCTTGACCCCCAAGTTCAACAGGTCATTTCCTATCAAACCAGTATCAATGGCAAAGGTTAGACAAAGGGGAAAATGGGAGATAGCCTACCACAAATAATAAGATTTTAACATCATTAAATCTACATTCATAATTCTCTATTTCATTTTCCTTCATCAATTTAATCTTCTGAATTTATATTCATAGTACCTAAGTCAGTGCCTGATATGATTAATAAGAACCTGATGATGAATTGGTAATAACCAATTAATAAAGACTTGCTTGCAACCAATTAATTGGCTACAACCAATCAACAATTATTTATTAAGCATCTAGTCAATATTGTCTCCCTGATCTTGTGCATTGTCTCCTGCATTCACTATAGAAGATTCATATAACATTCTGAAGGACTTGCTCCACAGCTTTCAAAGTCACTTAGATTGCAATGCAGCACTAGAGTTGCCTGTTTATCATTACTGGCTATTGT
Source organism: Macrotis lagotis (assembly GCF_037893015.1). Lineage (NCBI taxonomy): Eukaryota > Metazoa > Chordata > Mammalia > Peramelemorphia > Peramelidae > Macrotis > Macrotis lagotis. The sequence continues at coordinate 531,243,121 of NC_133658.1, forward strand.
TGATGTTGCTATTGCTGTTGCTGTTTCTGTTGTTGTTGATTGTCTTTTCTTTTCAAAGAAGACCAGTGTATCAGGGAGTGATGCCATGATATGCAAGTGATTTATCTTTATGTGAGTCCTGGCTGTTCAAAGTCACCAACCTTACTTTGTCCCCAGAAGTCTTCTGGGTCTAATGGCCAAATATGGATCAGCAGGACTGGAGACACCCCTGATTGTTGACATACATAATTAGATCAACTAAGGGAAGAGAGAGAAGGATAAATCTTTGATCTTTTGATGACCATCTCCCCCACCCCCAACCCAGTCACTCTGTATTCATTTTGTATATCTTGTATTTACTTATCTAAGAAAACATTGTACTCTTATTCCTCTAAGTAAAATACATGTGACTTAAGGACTGAACTATTACAGTTTTAGAATCTTTCCATCTTTGTTAGTTGTCATCCTATATATCTTTTCTCAGACTAAATTCTTTGGGAAATATTTTTCAATTGATACCAATTGTATACCCCCATTATCATTGCCTGCCTCAACTTTGCAGGTTTGCCTCCATCCTTATTTCATATTTCTATCATATTTCCATGTCTCATTATTTTGAAAAGGTGATCTATAGAGCATTACTGTATAAACAAGGTTGGGGGTGGGTGTAGAAGTGGGAAATGTTTAAAATGCTGAAGAAGAAATAGCCCTCAAGCACTTTAGGACTCATTTATATGCAAACAATAGACATGATAATTACTAACCTTGCATTAACACCATTTCCCCAAGGACCTCTTCTAGACCACACTTTATTAGTCTATTTTGGATTACAGTTTAAATTTGCAAGGGATGAAATTGCCATTCTTATTTTAAAATGTATTATATAAGACTTTGTCAGGATTTACCAGTTTAATGCCAACTAGTGAGATTTTGCTGTATTTCCTTGCAGGCTGAAAAGATATCTCCTGTGAAATTGTTGGGGAAAAGAATTGCTGTTTATAGACTAGGCAGTCCTTCTATTTTGCATCCCTTGAAAAAGATATTGAACTTACCATGAGAGTGTCCTGGCTACCAAGGCAACACAAAACAGAAGGATATGCAGTTTATGTAGCTCCAGAAGGTTGACACATGTAGCAGCTCCATTATTGTAAGGAACAATTGACATTCTTGACTTTGGTTGTGTTTGACAAATATACAAACCACCAGCATAGGATCATATGATCTAGGAACATTTTTTTTTCTAATTTCCTTTCCAATGGATGAATCTCTCTATAAATACCTTTTAAACTGCCTAAGTTTTAAAACCAGATTCTTTTATTTATCTACTGTGTGAACTTGAACAAGTCACTTCTGTCAGGACTTCAGTTTTTTCAATTGTAAAATAAATTTGTTAAGACCCCATCTGCATCCAAGGAACAAATTGACAAGCAGAAGTATATATAGAATGATTTTATATATATGTGTATAAAATATATACATTTAAATGGGTATGTGCATATATACATATATATGTATATCTCTATCTATCTATCTATCTATCTATTAGTTTATTGGAAGCTCTCTCTAAGGTGGTTGGAGGGAAAAGGGGAAGAATTGCATGATAGTTTTAGTACATTTTAAAAGGGAATAGCAAATTGTACATATCAGATTTGCAGTTTCATGTCTAATCATCTTTTTCTATTCTACTATGTTATGGGAATTCTTGTTTTATTTCTTGAGTTTAGAATAAAATAAATTTAAAAAAGAAAAAAACCTATGTGTCTCTTTCAGTTTTAGATTCCCATTATGCAATGAATAAATAAAAAAAAATATTTGTCTATAGCTATCATCACTTGCTATACTTTTAACATGACACATCAGAGATTAATAAAGAGCATAGAAAAGAGTAGTCTTCTAACCTATTCTTTTCCCCATATGTTCATAATAATTTACTCAGTATGTACAGAGATTTCTTATAAAAGGAGAATGAGGTTAAGCTAGGAACTCAAGCTCAGTGAAATAGTAAGTTCAGTTAAATAAGGCAGACTTGAGCCTCAGGGTACTAATTATTTTGCTAGAAATATTTCTGCTTTTTGTTTTTAAAAACTTGGCACTTGGAGCAAAAAGAAAAAAAAAGGTCTCCAAAAAGAAATGAAAGGTCTTATCACCAAGATTGAAAAGAAGAAGATAGGTCCCACCCTATAAAAGGAAAAAGCCAAGAGGGTTCCTAAAAACAAAACAAAACAAAACAGAGAAATAAACAAACAAAAAACAACCACTCATTTTTGAACCTTACCAAACCCTCAAGCTCTCTTCCTCTGTCTCCTTCCTTTCACATTGTTAAAAATAAGTAAGTTTTAAATATATTTTTGTAACAAATGATTGGAAATTCCCCAATTTCAAAAAGTCTTCTTTTGATCAAATAATAGAGCAGAGGGATCTGTAATATTCCTTTCACTTAGAAAGCTAATCAAGTCAATTAATTGAAAAAGGGTACTTAAAAAATTACCTGGGGGGGGGCAGCTAAATGGTGAAGTTGAAAAAAGTCAGGAGGAATTAAGCTCAAATTTGGCCTCAGACATTTAATATTTACTTAGCTGTGTGACCTTGGGCAATTCACTTCATGGCATTGAATTTGCAAAAATCAAATAAAGTTATCTTTCTTAATTGTAAAATGGAGGCTTCTGTCTCCTTTCTCCCCTTCCTCCCCATTGAAGACTGTGCTTTTCTTTGATTGGACAAGTCAGAGGGGACCCCTTTAGTTCATTAGATTATTTAAGTCAAGGATAGCTGGGATAGCTGTCTGATTAGATTCCACCTCACCCCCCCAAGTTAGCAGAATGATGCAACTTAGAGAAATTTCATTATATGTACTTGTTAACTTAATTCTGTTTTATTTTCTTTTTTAAAGCCAGAATTCTGGTAACATTTGCCCCAGATTAGGACAAACTCTGAGAATGTTAACACTTATTTCTTCAGATAAACCAGAACTCTGGGTGAGGGAATTATAAGTATCTTCTCATTTGGGAAGTATCTTTTGCAAAAGTTTACAGAAAAACGTCATGAAATCTTTTTGAATTCACTTTTAACTCCTTAATCCTTTGCACTTCTTAATTAATCTCTTAAATTCCAAATCTTATGGCCTTTTCTTAATACTCATCCTATATAATATTTTTGAAGCATGTACCACTGTTGACCAATCACTCTATCTGGATATTGTTGATATTGTTGCCTTTCTGTATTTTCAATACGCTGCTCTCTTTCTTCTCTTCTTACCTCTTTGACTACTCCTCAGTCTCCTTTACTCTGCCCATCTTCTCTATTTTCTCTCTTAGTAACTTAATTAACTTCAACTACTTCATTAATGAAAAACCCCAAATTTATAGGAGTAATACATAGCACTTCTATCTCTCATGAAATTCAGTCCTATATTACTAGAATTTTGGAAATTTTGGATATTTTGAATTGGATTTCTTATAGGCATCTCATATTCAATATGCCTAAAATAGAACTTGCTAAGTTTTCATGGAAATTTATTTGTCCTTTCAACTTCCTTGTTTGCAGTTATGGAATAATTCTTGAACTCCTATATGAGGCTTATTCTAGCTTTGGAAAATTTCTTGCTAATCCATCTCAAAGATGCAATATCTTTAATATGTGATATACTTGGGGTAGTTAAGTGACACCATGGATAGAGCACTGGTCCTGGAGTCAGGAGGATCTCTGAGTGCAAATGTGGGCTCAAACACTTAATAATCATGCAGCTGTGTGACCTTGGTCAAGTCACTTAACTTTATTGCCTTGCTAAAAAAAATGTGGAGATAAGATGGCAGCAGGAGAAGAACCTTTCTTAGGTGCTCTCTCCAAAATATTTAAAAATTCTTAAAATTATGACTCTAACTCATTTTTTGAGAGACAGAAAGATCAAGTGAGGCAATTCTCCAGCCCAAAGTAACCTGGAAAATAGTGGAAAGACTCCATTTCACAGGGTTAGAGGGGTGGCCATGACAGAGCAAAGGAAATTCAGCTTCCCAGGAACAGGTCCTGGGTGCCTGGGAGTGGCTCCTGGCAGCAGAAGCAGTTTCCTGACCCGCAACCCAGAGAGCACCAAGCACAACTTGGAAGATCAGCAGGGAGACCTCTGCCAGAGCAAGGACAAACCCCAAGCCCTCAGTGTAATCACCAAGATCCAAGAAAAAGAAGCAGGCCCCTGGAGTTGCCCAGCAGGAGCCTCCTAGAAGCTGTGCCCTAAGTGCTCAGAGCCAACCAAAGGTAAAGGAGTGGAGGGAGACTGCTGAGGTCTGTCCTATGTCCCTGTAACAGGACTCAGGGGTTCTGAACACATTCAGACCCTGGTTGCAGTTTAGACCCTCCATAGAGCATGGACCCCCTGACTCCACAGCCCCGTGGCAAAGGGGTCAGCTTGTGGTCATTCACAGACCAGGAGAGCAATAAGAGCCTCACACACTGAGGTCCTTGTGGGGGTGTCCTAATAATACTCAAAAGCTCAGGAAGCACCCTAAAACTAGGCACAGGCTGGGGAAGTGAGTAAACATAAAAAAATGGAACCTGACCATAGAAAATTACTTTGGTCCCATGGAGAACCAAAATACTTAATTGTAAGATGAGAAAGTCTAAGCTTCTGCATCTAAAGATTCCAAATAATATAGAAGTTAGGCTCAGGTTATGACAGAGTTCAAAAAAGATTTTGAAAATCAAGTAAGGGTGATAGAAGAAAAATTGTGAAAAGAAATGAGAGACATGCAGGAAAAAAAAATGAAAATGAAGTCAGCAGCTTAGTCAAGGAGATCCAAAAAAATGCTGAAGAAAATAACATGTTAAAAACCAGCTTAGGTCAAATGGATAAAACATTTCAAAAAGTTATTGCGGAGAAGAATGCTTTTAAAAGCAGAATTGGACAGATGGAAAAGGAGATAAGAAAGCTCTCTGAGGAAAACAATTCAAATGTAGAATGGAGCTAAAGGAAGCTGATGACTTTTGTGAGAAATCAAGACACAATAGTTCAGTACCAAAAGAATGAAAAATTACAAAAAAATGTGAAATATCTCATTGAAAAAACAACTCATCTGGAAAACAGATTCAGAAAAGATAATTTAAAAATTATTGGGATACCTGAAAGTCATGATCAGGAAAAGAGCCTTGACATCATTTTTAAAGAATTCCTGGGGCAGTTAGGTGGAATAATTACCTAGCTGTGTGGCCTTTGGGCAAGCCATTTAACCCCATTTGCCTTGCCAAAATCTAAAAAAAAAAAAAAAAAAGAAAAAAAGGATTCCTACAGGAAAATTGTCCTGATGTCTTAGAAGCAGAGGGTAAAATAGAAATTTAGAGAATCCACCCATCTCTCCCAGAAAGAGATCCAAAACAAAACAAAATCAACCCCCAGGAATATTATAGCCAAGTTCCAGAACTCCCAAGTTAAAGAGGAAATATTACAAGCAGCCAGAAGGACACAATTCAAATATCGTGGAGCTGCAGTCAAGATCTCACAGGACTTAGCAGCAACTACATTAAGGGCTTATAAGGCTTGAAACATAATATTCTGAAAGGCAAAAGAACTTGGAATGCAACTGAGAATCAACTACCCAGCAAAACTGAATATCTTCTTCCAGGGGAAAAGATGGAATATCAATGAACCAGGGGAATTTCAAATGTTCCTGTTGGAATGACCAGAGCTGAACAGAAAGTTTGACTTTCAAGAACAGGATTCAGGTGAAGCACAGAGAGTGGAGGAGAAGGGTAAATTATGAAGGATTTAATGATGATGAACTGTGTGTATTCCTGCATGGAAAGATTATACGGATAATACTCATATGAGCCTTCTCATTTAATAGAACAGGTAGAAGGAGTTTTTTTATAGATGAAGCACAGGAGAGAGCTGAATTTGAAGATATAATATATTGTAAAAATGGAGTCAATGGGTGAAAGGCATAAGGAGTAAGAGAAAGGAGAGGTAGAATAGGCTAAGATATTTCATATAAAAATAGTTCATGTAACTTTTGCAATGGTATGGAAGGGGGGAAAGCAAGTGGCAATGAGGGAATCTTCATTCTCATTAGCAATGGCTTAGAGAAGAAACAGCATACATACTTAATAGGGTATAGACATTTAGAGGAAAAAGGAGAGAAGGAGTTGGGGGAATATGGGGGGATGTGAGTAATACAGGAGAGGGTAGATCATAGGAGAGCATAGTCATATATAACATATTTTATTTTTTACTTTTTGTAAGGTTCTGGGATTGGGTGACCTGTCCAGGACCACAGGTCCGAGTGGTTGCTGGGTCTCTGGGATGGGATGTCGGCTTGGGGCTCTTGGCCTCAGTGCCAGTACTCTGTCTGCTTTGCCAGTCAACTGTCCCACAGCACATTTCTGAAGATGGACACAGTGAAAGGAGAGAGAAAATATAATAGATAGTAGTGGGGAGGAACAAATGGAGGGAATTACACTCAGCAATACAACTGTGGAAAAATATGGAAGTAACTTCTATGATGGACTTATAAAAAATGTGATCCACCTGAGACAGAGCTGATGGTATCAGGACATGGACTGAAACACATTTTTTTTCTTTCTTTTATTTTATTTCTCAAAATGTTTTATATTTCTGTGGAGAAGGGGGTATTACGTTTATTCTTAAACAAGAATATTTTAGTAATATGTAAATAAAAAATAAATGAAATTTAAAAAATAAGAAAAATGTTCTAACTCATTTTTGATAAGAGAAATACAAATTAATTCCACCTCTCACCTATCTCAATTGATCGATAGCACAAAAAAGAAAAATGTTGCATGTTGGAAGGGATGTAGAAAATCTGGGACACTAATGTTGTATTATGAACTGATCTAATCATTTTGGAGAGCAATTTAGAGTTCTGTCCAAAGGGCTATAAAATCGTATATACCATTTGGTCCAGTAACACTAATATTAAATCTATAATCATAAAGACACCCAAAAAAGAGATTAAAACCTCTTTGTACAAAACAAGTATTTATATCAGTTCTTTTGGTGGTAGCTAAGAATTGAACAACAAAGAGATGCTCACTAATTGGGGAATGGCTAAACAAGCTGTGCTATATGATCATAATGGAATATTATTGTGCTTCAAGTAATGATAAATAGGATGATTTCAGAAAAAGCTGGAAAGACTTACATGAATTGATGAATAGTAAAGTTAACAGAACTAGCAGAATGTTGTAATATTAACAGCAATATTATTTGATGAAGAACTGTGAAATTTAGCTATTCTCTATGATCAAAATGTTAACAAGCAATGATGAAGCATGCTATCTGCTTCCAGGAAAAGATGTAATATTGATTGAATACAGACTGAAGCATGCTAATTTTCACTTGCTACATTTTATTTTCTTGCATTCATTCTTTATGTATAAATGATTTATTTGGAAATTGTTTACATAATTGCATATGTATAATCTATTTGTCTATCATGCTCAGAGAGCAGGAAGAGAGAGATAGATTTTAGAACTTAGAATTTTAAATAAACATGTTAGAATACTGAAAAAATTATGTGATATATTAATAAAAAGTCTCTGAATAAATGTTTATATATTTTCCATACCTAGGGTATATTTTGTAGTCTAGAGACTGATGCAAGAAAAAAAGACATTTCAGACTATAAATAAACTTTGACACCTTTGCTCTTTATATGCATAGTTTCTGAGAAGTTCAGTGAAGATCATGAAGAGTGATTCCTGTCTTTATGAGATCAGACCCAGAGTCATCTAGGTGAAGTCAGATTCGCTGGATCCCCTCTTCTCTTTTCTTCGCTCCCTTAGCCAATTACTCAGTAATGCTCAAAATTCCTAAATTGTTCATATGGAAGCTTAGGTAACATAAATACTTTGCTTCCACAAAAGTCATCACTTTAGAAATGAGAGAGAATTCCAATGTCATGTAAAAAATGAGACTTTGTTTTTAAATTAAAAGGGAGAAATCTAGGGTGACATCTTTAGACATGATACTCTCCCACCCCAATCTGGACCCAAATTTGGAGGGTTACTGCATCCCCTCTAATCTCCAGTCTGACTCATTCAGCTTTGTAGATTATCCTTTAATAAATCTCATTTGGACACATAAGCTTTATGCAAGGATTTTCGTTTTCCTCTTCGTAGGATGGGATGCCAATTTAACACATGGTCACTCATTTGAAAGGGGTTTTATTGCCAATTTTGTTTGAATTAAATTGGGTAGGAAAACCTGAGAGTCTCCTTCTCAATATAAAACTCCTAGGGCCCACAGAAAGTGACCTCATTGCTATGCATTACCTTAATTTGACTTTCTTTACTCCCTAACCCTACATATCTATTCAGTGCACAGATTTGGTTCATTCAACATATACCACATCTCTCATATTCATGTATTCTCTCTACTACATAGTTGGGGCCAATAACACCTCTCCTTTGTCCATTATAAAGATAGTTGTTTGTTTGATTTCTTTCTATTTCCATTAATGTACACTCTAGGAGAATTAACAAATTGAATATTTAGGACTTCATAAGCAGTCTTCTTACACAGACCTTTTTCTGAATGGAAATGTTTCTATATGTTGATGGCTGTTAAATTAATTTTAAAAGGAAAAAGAGATATTGGATGGGTGATTTTCTGGAAATAAATTTCTAAGATTTTGAAAGACACTGCATATCTTGATATTTATTTTGAAATTTCATTGACAGGTTTTGTTTTTAAATTATAAATATTTACAGATTGCCTGCATTCTGAGAGGCCTCGTAACAAAGTAAAACAATAAAATCAAATTTCCTTCCTCCCTCCCTCCCTCCCTCGCATTCTTTTTCCTCCTTTTCTTTCATTTTTGGCTTACCCTATTCCTACTCTGTTTCTCTCCTGCCTCTCCTAATTTGAGAACAAAGAAAAAGACATTTTACAAAGCATAGTTAATCAAAATAATAATAATAACAACAACAGCAACAACAACGATCTCATTTTGGCCATGTGAAAAATAATACTGCCTAGTTTTCTAATTCTTCTCCTTTTCTCATTTCTTCTTTCCTCAATCCATTTTCCATCTAGTGCCATAAACGCAAGTCTAGCTACAATACTCCTTCCCTTAGTAAATACCAAATATTTCTTATTATCTATGGGATAAAATATAAATTCTTCTAATCGACATTTAAAGCCTGTCATCAATTGGCTCTAACCTACCTTCATAAACATTAAATTTCTTCATGAAATTTATAGCTCAGGAAAATAGGGCTTCTTGGTTTTTCTTAATATAGGACACTGTTTTCCATTTTTAGGCCTTTGCAAAAAGTCTCATGTCTAAAATGCACTCCTCCATCCCCTTTGGTTCACAAAACTCCAAATTTCTTCCAGGGACAGCTTAGGCTTCATTTTCTGTAGAAACCCTTCCTGATATTCTTGATGCTACTGCCTCCCCCAAAAGAAATTTTCTTGAATGTATATTGTTTGCATTTTAGATATGCTTTTTTTCTGTAGAACAGAATGTAAGTTTCATGAGGACAGGGACACATTCATTTTTTTTCTTTGTTTCTTCTGTATCTAGATAATATTGGCATATATTAGATTCTTAATATGAGCTTATTGGTTGATTAATTCTTTTGATTAATTGAATTTGAGATATCCTTATTCAAAGGACCTGCACTGACAGTTGCTCTCTAGGAAAGAAAACTTGTGGGAGAAGGACAGAGTACATACATGTATGCAGCCCCATCCCACAAGCATATGTATATATGTAATGTGTATGGACATGGGTATATAATAAATGAGATATATATTAGATATGTATGTGTTTATACACACATGCATATGCATATACTTATGCATACATGCATATACATATATACATATTATATACATATATACATATATATATATATATATATATATATATTCCTAGAATTTAGCACAGAACCTTATATATCTTAGGTACTAAAAAAATTCTTGTTAACTTGAAGTGAATTTAACCAATTTTCCTATTCTAAATCCAGTACTGTAGGGCAAATTTTAGAAAATCTTGGACACAAAGAATGATAAACTCTCTCCTATAACACTCACCTACGCTCAACATTCTCCTTTCCACTTACATCCCAGTTTGACGAGAAACAAATCCGGTTGCCACAGACAGCCTTTTAGGTACCATGGCTACCAGAAAAGGTATGATGAGCCCAGTGTGGTTTATTTCTGTTCTGACTCTTTGAGCCCCTTTCCTGTTGAAATTTAGAACAAAGATCTACCAGGGTACATGGCATATAAGACTGGCAAGTTCTTCCCTCCAGCTCCCACAAATAATTTAAACATGTTTAAAGTATCTTTTGTGTGCAGAGTACTACAAATAGCTAATAGCACTAAAAATAACTAATAAAGTTCAAATGACAAAGGCCCCCACCCAGCATATAGAAGTTTACAGTTTAAGAAGTTTGGACTAGATAATTTCTAAGTCCCTTTAATATACAGGTCTATAGTTTTAGATTCTCTTTACATGCATAGTTAAGATACACTTTTTTTTTTTCTTTTGGTACCCTGCAAACTGTGATTTCATTGCTTATAGAGAATAAATTCCCAAAGTGGAAACTTTTTGTGACATTGTAGATTGGCACTTTCTCTATATTATCAGCATCATTTTTGTAGTGTACCAGGCACTATGTTAAGCACTTTACAAATATTTCATTTGAGTCTCACAGCAATGCTTGGTGGGAGATACTATTATTATCTCTAATTTGCAGCTAAACAGACTGAGGCCAATGAGGTTATGCAATCTCAATGGCCTTCAAAACTTAAAAAAAATTCTACTATTTAGTAAAAAAATATTACAAATCCAGTAAGTATGTGAGGCTGGATTTGAATTCAAGTCTTAAGAACTCCAAGTACAGAGTTCTATCCACTGTCCCACCCACCTGCCTTTACCTTAGAATATAAACAATGGCATAGAGCACTGAGGTTATATGATTCACCCAGAGTCGCAATAGCTTGTATGTGCCCGAAATAGTACTTGAATAAAATTTTTCTTGAACCTGAATATGTTATTTCATCACTATTGGTAACTCTTAGGAGAAGGAATTCCTATCTACCTATGAAAGTCTGTCAATTGTAGTCTTAGAGAGTTGCCTAAATTACTAAGGCTGAATGATTTATCCAGAGTTGTCAGATACTGTGGCTCAGACTGAGAACTAGAATTTATCTCTTGACTTTGAAGCTAGGTCTATATCCAATATAATATGTTTCCCATAATAATACACAATAATATACAGTAAATATGTCACATCTTCTTTATAACTTCTCAATTTCTGTTTGAAATGTTACAGGAGACCTAGGATAGACCAAATACCTATAGAATGAGGTAGGAATATTTTTCTTTAATGCCCTCCATTTCATTTCTCTATTATTTCTCTGTAATCCCTCCAGGTGACCAGGGAGCCTGTGCTGTTCCATTTCTTCTTATAAAGAAATATAAAATTCTAATCCTCCAAAAAGCATTTAAATTTTCAAAAAAGAAGATAAAATGAGACAAAGCTTCAAGAAAAAAAAAACACACATAGGGAAGATATTTTTGTAGAAGATGACCTTCCTCAGTACCTACAAATCAGAGAATGAATGTGGCTGTCCATTTTATTTATATCTATTTTTTAAAAAAAATTATGAAGGCCATTGGGATTAAGTGACTTGCCCTGAAGTTAGTAAGTATAGGAAGTCAAATTGGAACTCAAATTCTCATGATTCCAGGATCACCTTGCTGCCCCACTTTCATTTATATCTAATACTAACTTTGTTGAAACCAATCCATTTTTGTTTACCTACATTATCTGTTAAATTGATTTGTACATTGACACTGTGAAGGAGAAGGATACTTATACATATTGTGCAGAGGATAGGCAGAGTGGAGATAAAGGATGATGGAAGAGAGGGAAATTTTTCTTTCCATTATAGACTACTACATTCCTGAAATCTCATAAGGAGAGTCAGGATCTCTATAGATGTCCTTATACTAGCCCATTCCCCACAGAAGACACTGATAATTCTTCTCCAAATTCTGCCTCCAAGATCCTTTCTTAAACTGAGAGATGGAAACTTCTTAGCAGGCAGGAAATTACTAAGGCAAAATTATTCAAAGATAGAATCTTCAAATGAGTAAAACTTATTTTCAATTACATTTATCCCTATTTAGATTTGATGAGATGAATAACAAGAAAAATCCAAATGTGGGACCATGTGGATTCTATAAATGGTAGTAGAACATACCTGCCTATCATTATGTTCAAATGGATTTCATATAGACATACATGATCCTACATGTATATGACTGGTATAATTATGAGCATACCAACATTCTTATAGCATTTACATTTTATGCATGCAATTTTTGGATTCTGCTCTGGTGAAGAAAATTGACTCAATACTAAACTAACTGCCATATCGTGATTTTTATGAGGGGTTCATCCAGGCTCCATGATCACAACCTCAATTCTTTAGAAACTAGGGACTATGCCAGTCCTATTTCATACCTTTTGAAAAGCATGAATACAAGGGCCTAATGACAAATTATAAGCTCTTACTACTGTCTGCTGTAGCTGCTGGTTTAAAAAAAAAACAAAAACTGTGCACTTCATTTTGCAGATGGTGAGAACTCTACTAACACTCCTATTGTTAGCTTGAAAGTCAAGCGATCACATGTGTAGGTGGGTGTGTGGGAGCAATGCTAAGATTTACAAGGATTTTCTCCCACATTAGCAATCCACATCTAACAGAGAGCCATATGAGACAGTCTTCTGTTCCTCTGGCATTTTTAATCATTCAGTTAATTTATAATAATAAAATGTCTCATCTTATAACTTGTCATTTATACTCAGATATCTTTAAAAATAATTTCTTCTTGTTATCTTTGTACTAAAAATGAAAAATAAAATGTCCTCTGGCTTTATCAAAGCCCCATGAAGGTTGTGAAGAAATTAGTGATCATTTTTTGGTGTGTACTTAAATATTTTTTCCTTTAATCTTTTTAGCTCACATTAGTAATTACACATGTTGGACTTGAGGACTGAAGGGGAGATTTTCTAATAAGGTTCTGCTTGTTTATCTTATTATCTCTTTATATAAAGTTGTGGCAAGGCAAAACATTTATTATTTCTAATATATACATACAATTTTTAAAATATATTGATTTTAAATTTTATGGTTACAAAATAAGATATAAAATATAATATAACTTTTCACTTTTTACACAAAAGATGATAATGATAAGTATCTTAATTATACACTGATCCAAACTCTCTCACCTGCCCATCTTTTATGACTTCCTTATGCATTTTCAAAATATTTAAGTTAGGGAATGCAGTGCATGGTCATACCAGGATATGAAGTGCATTCTCATAATTCTACCCCATTAGAACTTTTCTCTGACCCTTTGAATTTATTAGGCCAGGAGAGATACCTATCTTCTAATTGCTTTATTTGATTTCTGCGTATTTCATTCATAAAATGATCTCTTGCTCTAGCTCCTGTGAGAGCATGCTATCTTGAGGAAAGAACTGGTGTAGCAGAAAGAACAAAGGAAAGTATGTTGGAAGTGCAGGGATCAACTTGGACTGGGTACTAGTTTCTAAAGAACTGAGGATTAGATTGAATGAGCTATAGCTCCTACCAGTTGTAGCAGTTGGTATGCAGTGCTTCCCTCTGATTTTGCTCTTTACCTTGTTGTCTTACTCAATGGCACTAACTATCCAAGATTCCTTCTTTACACTTTTTACTTTGTTTTCTCTTCTATTTACTTGCTTGACTTCAATTTTAAATACTATTTTGCTTATGTTAAAAAAGCATAAATATACACACAGAGATCATTTCCAGTCTTACACTTTTCCAGTTTTTCCATTTCACTTCATGAAATTTTGCAGATTCATTTACACCATTCGCTAAGAGAAATCACCTTAGCGTTCTTTTTTCTGTCTTCTTTATTCAATTAATCACCAAGTTGTGTAGCTTCTTTCAAAGTGATATTATTTTTTGTATTTTCTTCTCTATTATTAGTGCCATGAGTTAAATTCTGCCCATCATCTTCTATTTTATACGATGGTATTTTAAGTGATCTCCCTATTTTCAATTTCTATGACCTCTTCAAATATAAAGGAAGCAACTTGGTAGAATGCAGGGAACACCAGGCCTGAAGGCAGAAGACCTGATTCAGGTCACAACTTCACCTAGTAAACTGTGCCAATTTAGCCACATTACTTAATTTTATCTGAGTTTGTTTCCTTATCCATAAAACATATTATAATACTTATTCTGCCTCCATCATAAGGGTATTACAGATAATCTAAAAGTACTTTGTAATCATAAATGCATGCTATTTGCTTTTCCAATATATATAGTTCTAAAATCTTGTTTTCACCATATGTTTTGCAAGAATGACTACTGCTTGTCATTGAATCTAGTCTGAATTCATAATTTGATTCCAACCTTACAATTACACTATTTTCAATGATGAACTCTCCATTGTAATTAGACCAATTTCCTTACTGATCATCTCTACTTGCCATGCATGGTTCTATGTCCGTTCATTTACTAATGTTATTCCCTTTTCTCAGAAGGTCCCTATCTTCTCTTCCCTGGCCCTTCACATACTATCAATGAGTTTAAATTCTACCAATTTTATAAGCCTTTCTCTGAATACTCCACCCCTTATAACCCCTTCTTTCTTTGATCTTTCATAGCCCATTTAGGTCTACTATATACTATAATTAATATTTGGTGATATTATGACTTACATTTTTTATTCCTTTATTTATGACATGCTGTAAGGATCTCTCTCTGGACTTCTTTTTCTTATCTATAAAATAAAGGGATAAGATCAAACTGATCTCAAATGGGCCATGACATGAACTTAATCTCTTTCTGCCTCAACTCTCTCAACTATAAAATTTTTATAGTAATTTATAACAATATTATAATAATTTATAATAATATCTTCCAGTGTTATTATGAAAATCAAATGATATAACTTTTGGAAAATACTTAGCACAATGCATGATATGTGATATAGGTGCATTAGCTCTAAATTTATTATCTAATTGGATTCATTATATTGAGAAAGTGGTAAATGGTTTATTTCTGGTGACTGAAATGACAAACTGAATTTCTTCAAGAGTAGCCAGAAGGGCAGCTAGGTGGTGCAGTGGATAGAGCACTGGCCCTGAAGTCAGGAGTACCTGGGTTCAAATCTGGGCTCAGACACTTAATAATTACCTAGCTGTGTGGCCTTGGGCAAGCCACTTAACCCCATTGCCTTGCAAAAACCTTACAAAAAAGGTAGCCAGATGTTAAAATACATACATACATACATACATATATGTACTCTCATGGTAGCAGAAGAAACTAGGTCTTTACAGGTCAGGCTGAAAGCCATCCCCCTGAATTCAGCTTGCTAGCTTAAATCATCTCTAAAAATAACAACACATTTCCCCCCTTAAAGTCATGTTAGTGAACAAGTGTACTGTAATAATTACAGTCATTATTTGTGGCAGTTTTGCAGTTCTCTGAAATGAATGCATAGTGTTTAGGAACAGGGTTTGTCAAGTCATCCTGGAGAAATATCTGACATTTTGGCTTTGAGATGCAGAATGCATCTTCATTTTCAGTGGGTGTTATGTTTGAAAAGAAGGTGATGTAAATTAAGAAACATCTCCTACCAAGCTTTTCTATCATAAGAAAGAAGGATTCAGAAAACTACAGAATAGAGGGGGGGATAACTTTCAATTACTGCAGGCCAATTCATATGGCAGTGTTGATCGATGCAAACAAAAATAGACACTAAATGACTAACTGAAAAAGCAGAGTTGAAAATCTCTGAGAACATCACTGTTATAAAAAAAATAGCATCTTATAATCATTCAAGAATTTCGCAGATAAAATAAATCTGTCTAAATATTGGAATCTTACATTAAAATAAACCTGAAAATGCTACAGACCTTAAGTATAGACAAGGTAAAATAAACTAGAAACAGTTTAAGCTTAGAAGAAAAAAGTGATTATTTTCTTTAAATAGTTGAAAATCGGTACTATATATATATATATATATATATATATATATATATATATATATATATGGTCAAAGGAAGGTTCAAGATAATAATATGTTTTTATGCATTGATATTATACTCACATGTCCTCAAACAGTAAATGCTCAGTATAGGTTTTATGTTCCCAAAATACATAGCTTCTTTCCCAAGAAACTAAATTGCTTCTATGAAAGTCCAATACTTTAATGTTATTTCAAGAGCAATAGTTGACATGTTCCAAAATGGTTAATTAAAATATTTCTTTATACTGCTTTTATTTAATTAATTCTTCCTTGACTTTCCAATTTTCTTTCTCCCATTGTTTTGGGTATTATAGCAGGTAGGTATCTGTGGCAGATCACCGTCATTATGGATTTATATTATCATATAACTTGGAAAGTGTCTCTGTTGCTGATAAAAGGAAACCACCGGCTTAATAGACATTCTCTGATTTATAAATTATGAATATCTCTTTTGTGTAGAAAGCTGCCTTGGCTGACAATTCAACCTGAAAGCTTTATGTTTATGTCTAAGACTACCTAACTCTTGGCAAATCACCCTGGATCCTGGAGAGTAGTCAAAATGTTCATTTTTTTCTGATAACTGCTAGGGACACCTAGAAGTATCAGTGCTATAGAAAGAAGTAGTCTTCCAAAGCTTAGCATTAATATAAAGTAAGGAATCCAGTAGACACAAAGTCTAGAAATTGAATTTCATTAATAAAGACCATTGACCATAATAGGTAGCATAGAAGGGGTCGTTCACTGATTGATCGAATGAATTTAGAGACTAATGCTATATTTCTTTGTACTCTCCTAGGAAAACACTGGGAAAATACTCTTTAATCTCTAAATTAGGTGAAATTGTACCTTGACTAATCCCTAACCCCTGAACATGAAGAGAAAATTCTCTTACAATAGCAAAAACATGATGGCTTGTTTAAATTTGGCAAGCTACAAAAAATCACAGTTGCAGGAAGTTTTTGGTCAGTAAGAGACACTATACCTTCAGAACTGCAAGAGGACAATACACAGATTTCTGCTCTCAATCTTGCTATGCAAAAAAAAAATGTAAAGATATTCCATTCCCCATAGACAAGAAAGATTAAAGGATGAGTGAGGTTTTGATGGATTTTGATAGAGATAGTTGCATTACTTAAGATTGTTCTTCAAGGAGTATTTTTTGAAGAACCTGTTCCTGTTCCATTTTTCTTCAATGCAAGGTAGTTATTCTTTCATTTTCAGTAATTCTTCTTGATAGAAAAAATAATAGCATGTACACTATGTCCCTATAGAGTTGTTTGAAAGTAAGGAATCATGATTAAAAATTGAAAAGAATTTAAGCTTTTTCTCAAATCCACTTGTTCTGAAATATTTAAGTTGGATTGAATGGGGTTTAAAAAGTGAACATGATAAAATCCTGCCCTTATATTCTTTACAATATAGTTTGGAAAATAAGACAATAGCATAATTAACTATGATTAGATGGGGGAAGTGAAATCAGGGAAGATATTTTTGAAATGGATATCATTTGAACCAGATTTTGAAGGACAATAGGGAGGCAAAGAGGGCATTTTTGCAAAATAAAAGAAAATGTATAAAGACTTGCTCCATCAGAGAACTCTTTTGGGGGGTAATGGGCATGACCAGTGCAGCATTTCTTTTCAGGTCAGATGAAATCTGGCAGGGCAGCTAGGTAGACCCATAGTGCACAAAGCCCTGAGACTGGAGATATGAAGACCCAAGTTATAGAATATCACCTCCTTCAACCCTAGAGGGGTTGTTGTGTGGATCAAATGTAAAGTGCCTAGGCCATGATTAGTACTATTTAAATTTTATTAAAAAGAAAGACTGATTTGGTAAAAAAAAAAAATCCTGAAATTTTCCTAGCCCAGTCCTAAACCACAATAGGGCATTTTTCTTACATGCTAAGTATATAGTTATGAATTATATGATCTAGAGTATCTTTAAAATACTTTGTGTTAATCATCATCATTATTATTTTTATTGTTATCATATGAGGGATAGGCATACAATAATGATAATGATAATAATAATGGTAATAATAATAATAATAATAATAATAATATAGCTATCATTCACACAATGAATATCAAGAGATCTAGATCTTGTTCCTCTGGGGAAGACATATGGAATGATTTAGATATAAGATGCATAGGATGGACAGTCATGGATAAGTTTTGAATTGCATCAAAGGAGGAGTACACATTTAAGTGAGATCTGAGGCCCATCAAAATATGAAAGTTGCAAAATAATTTGCATTCTATCTCAGAATCCAGCAATACATCTAAGACCCTTGGGGGAATGATGATTTTTCTCAATTTCCCTGTCCCTCAACTTTAGTATGAAGGAGGGGAACTTTGGTCACAGAGAGAATCTTTCCAAAACTTTTCTGTATGATGGGACTATTCTCCATTACTTTTTGTTTATACCCTTTGGGGTTAGGAGAAGGCATAGTATATAGAACTTAAAATGTCACTGTCTTAGTCACTGATTGGGAATGCTCCTGTGACATGTGCATTGGAGAACATCTGGAACCAGGTGCTAAACCATTCCTCAACACCACTCTAGTCCTGCCCATGGAAAATGTGGTTGAGCAGACATCTGCCTGGGGGGAACTCCTCTCCGGGACTCCTTGCTGTCTGTTTCTCTCTTTTTCTCCTGGACTCTCTATGGGTGACCACTCACTTCTTTTCTCTAAGTAGGACTCATGTGGTTTGGTCATGCTGCTGAATCAATAATGGTCCCAGTTCCTTGTGGTTGTATCTATGATGATCTAAGCCTCTTGTCTTTTCCCTTTTTTTCTTTTGACTTGACTTTTCTTTTCCCAGTGTGTAACTCCCAGCTCCATTTGGTTGGATCTCTGCTGATTTAAAATTCATTTATCTTGCTGCTTCTCCAAAGAACTTAACCAGTGTATTTTTTGTGTAATAACCTATGAACTTTCTGTAATAAACTGTGAACTTTTGTGTTAACCTGTGAATTAAAATGTAAGCCTTTCTTACCTCCCTGAATCAGGGATTGGTTAAGTTCTCTCCCAAATGAACTCAACATTTTTAAGGCCCCTTTCCTGAAACCCATTTCCTCCAGTCTTCACATCCACAAGAATCTAGATGTTGGGGAAAATATTCTTGTGTTTTGATCATTTCATGGCGAGGGTGTAGAGGGTATAGGGGTAAGAATCAGCTATTCTCATAAGGATTAAAGGTCTTATCTCTAGTTTCAATGGAGGATTCTGACCTTAGATATTTAATTACATTTATTTATTTTAAGTGTATGCATATGGTATTTAGATTAGGGATTTAACTGAAAGTGGTACAATGATAGAAAATCTTGGTTCAAAATACACTTCTGAAGCTATTTAAATGACCTTGGACAAATCACTTATCCACTCTAGACCTATTTCCTTTAATTATAAAATGAGGTGGGGATGGCTTCCGAATTCTTTTCCAGGTCTAAATCTTTGATCCTGTTGAATTTCTGGGTTTGGTGAAGAAGCTTTACTTTCTGACTGAAGGAAAAATTCAAAGAAGAGTCCTTAATTGGGAGAGAAAATTATGAAAGTGCATCCATAGCACCATTAAAGTCACCTGGCAAAAGTGAAAATTATGCTATTTTTACATAATTCTGCATCCTATATCAGGAAACTATTTTTTTCTCAAATGAAATCAGGTGGAATATTCCTAAATTATTCCAAGTGTTTTAATTCTTAGGTAACATGTCATTTGTCTAACAGAAAACAAAACAAAACTTGATGGTTTTCCATTCAAAAGCTAAGTGCAATGTATTTATTAAAAAATGTGATTTTAAGAATATGGCCAAGAAACTTAATGAAAATGATTTTTGAAGACATTAACCTGACAGTGGTATATAAAGAGAGTGTAAATATTCCTACTTACAGTCAGTGAGAAGAATGGCACAATAGAGCAGGATGAAGTGAGAGAGTTGACCTAGAGAGATGAAAAAGAGAGTACAAGTAGTAATGAAAAACAGAATCAGTAGAATATCTTGAGTAATGGGGAGAGAAGAGAGAAGTAAAGGGAGACATTAAATTTGATTCCTAAGTTTCAAGTATGGATCATCAGGAAAATTATGGCAGGTTTTTAAAGGTAAATTAAAATAAGAGTTGGAACTATTAATTCTTGAGCTGCTAATTAAGTAAATCCCTTAGATCAGATGTAAAAAAAAAATTCCAAGTTAGACAACAGAGAACTGCAAATAGATTATATTCTAAACGTTCCTTTTTAAAGTCACTTGATTTGAACTCTATAGAAATAGAATGATTTCTCATAGAAACAACCTCAGAAATATCATGGGTTGGATTTTCTCCAAAGTTTTGCATCATGTGGAAGCAGAAATGAAATAGAGTCAAAACTAAAAATTGAATTTCCTTGTTTAAATCTCAGGTTTTCTAAATTCCAAGGACTAATTTTTAGAGACTGATGAGATAATCAGTATCATCAGTGTGATTCCTACCATTTAATTGCAAATGCAATATAAATCTATGATTATGACATTTCTACAGCCAAACCAGGTAAGATCTAATGAATTATTTAGTTACTATAGAGAAATTTCTTGAAGATCATATGATTAGGCAACCAAACCTCAGATGAAGGGGAAGTGTTAAGACTGTGGCTAATATTGACTGTCTTAAGTGCTTCCAGGGAAAGATTTTTTTTTTTAGTTCTGCATATTATCCCATAACAACTGTCAACATGGCCAAGAATATGTATATGTATGAATGTGTATGGCTATGTTCATGAAATACATACATAGAAATGCATTCAAGACATTCAAACATATATGCCTATATAGATATAGATATAGATAGATAGATATAGATGATATAGATAGATATAGATATAGATATAGATATAGATATAGATATAGATATAGATATAGATATAGATATAGATATAGATATAGATATAGATATAGAGTTTGGGTGGTTTTTAGCATTTATCAATTGCTTTCAAGATTTAAAACTTGGGAACATGAAACTAGGGTAGCTAGAGTACTGGATAGAGCACCAGCCCTGGAGTCGGGAAGACATGAATTCAAATCCAGCCCCAGACACTTAATAATTACCTAGCTGTGAGACCTTAGACAAGTCACTTAACCACACTGTCTTGCAAAACCCCCCCCCAAAATAAAGCATGGGGATATGAAAACAATATTAATATTGTACTCTTTTTAGGCACAAATCTCCAAGAAATAATTTTACTCATTTGACATTATTCTCAATTTAAAACATTTTTAGTCTAGAGAGAAATGTTCAAACTGGCATAGTTTTACAATTCTTGGGAAGGAAGAAAGGAGCTAAATATTTATTAATCATGTAGTACATCCTAGAACTCTACTTATATTATCTCATTTGATTTTCACAACATTGTGGAAACTAAGTGCCCCAGGTTATTATATCAATTTTCCACTTAAGAAAATCTGGTGTCACACGGGTGTCTGAGGTAGATTTGAATTTCTGTCTTCCTGATTCCAGGCCAACTTAGCTACCAAGAATATATCTCTTTGTCCCAATACAATTTGAGATACCATTTATAAGAAACATGGACAAGATAAAAATCACATTATGTTAAAATCGAGTTTGGAGATATTGTTCCAGAACAATAGCTTCTTTTCATTTTTTCTCTTTGACTGCTCTCCTCAAGGAGTACAATGTTCCCCCACCAGCAATCAGTAGCACAATCCTTTCTAAATAGAAGATGCCTCAATAGTTTAATCACCTCAGGTGACTGGAAAGGCAACAACCTAAACAAGATAAAAGTTGGTTTTCATAAACAAGACAATGTTAATTTTTCTAGTTTAAACAATTTCCTTAAGAGAGGCAAAGGATAGAGCACTGGTCTTAGAGTCAGGAAGACAGGAGTTCAAATCCAACTTCAGAATCTTAAAGCTTACTAGCTCTGTGACTTTGGGCAAGTCACTTAACCTCAAATGACTTACATCCAGGGCCATCTCTAGTTGCCCTGATTCATATCTGACCACTGGCTCTGGAGGAGAGATTGAGACTGGTGATTTTAGCAAAGCACCCCCCCCACTCAAATATGATTCATGTGCTTGTCATGGTATCACCTCCTTGATGTCATGGTCTTCTTTGAGAATGAAGGACAAGCATCATCAAACTTTATCTATTCACTTAATTCTATTATTTATTTTTCTAAGGGGTCTGACTGTGGGAGACAATTCTAGGAAGGTCTTTTAGACTAGAGTCATTATTTCTTAATATTTCTAGAGAGGCAAAAAGGAGGTTTTTTAAAATATTTTGACAAAAGTTAGTTCTACTTGCGTTGTGCTTATTTGAGATAGAGGCTGCGCTCAAATTATCTTTCCTGCAGTGTGGATTTTGAGACTTATGGGACATTTTATATTTGTATGATAAGGGATCATGTCTAACTTAATAGTTTTATATATATATATATATGTATATAGATATAGATATTTGTTGCACAAATAATCGGTCAGTTCACAAGGACTTAAATTACAATATAATTGACCTGTAATAGCAATAGTACTATAGAAAAAAACCACCATTTGAAATATAATGTTATTTCTATGAAATATTGTTTTTTATGTTGCAATTTGGGATGTCAGAAATACAAATATCTTTGACTCTCAATTTTGTGACTCTGCTGACAGGGGACAAGGATCCAAGGGATAGAGGTTGAAGTGTCTTTAGGTTTTCTGATAACCAGTTAGAATGTACAGTGGATATAACATTAAACTTGGAATTAGAAGCTTGAGTTCGAATCCTGATTCAAACATTTACTATAGCTTTGTGACCCAGGACAAGTTATAACATCTCTCTGCTTCAACTTTCCTCAACTGCAAAATGGTCTTTGTGAGGACAAAAATGAGATATTTGTTAAAAAATTTTGCAAAACTTAAACCATTTTATAACCGCTACAATTATTACTATCTACTACGGTTCTGCTACTAGTATTACCACTACTAGTACTACTACTACAACTACTGATACAGACAAATGGAGTTTTGGTTTCAGTTGGAGACAAACTTTGTAAATCTTTTGTTTGCATTATTAAAGTAATCTTCCTTTTTCCTTTATCATCTAATTTAGGCCACACTTGAGGGTCTGATATTCAACCTGATTTTGATTGCATTGTCTTCTGGTAGGGTGGCCAGGGAGCACAGGCCCTGGAAACACCTAAGACCTCATGAAAGAGATTCCTCCCCAAAAGGGAAACTCTCCAATGAGGGACTTGGGTCACTCCCAGGCCACCACCCCTCCCATGGACTCTGAGGAAGAATTTAAGGACATGGAGGAAGGGGCTCCATCTCTTCTACCTTCCAGACTCCTGTTGAAACCCTGGTCAGCTGGCCTGACTGGTTCAATCAGCAATCCACAAGTCTTCTCTTTAAACTCTTCTAGCACTTTCTTAATGTGTTTTAACTTCTTAAATTTCTATCTTATTTCCAAAATCTACAATCCCAGGTCTGAAGGTCTGAGTTGCAATTCATCCTGTGGCAGATATTGAACTCAAGAAAAATGCTAGCAGCTACACTACTACTATTACTACTACTACTACTACTACTACTACTATTGTTAATGCTACTATATCTACTTTTATTGATACCATTACTACTACTGGATTGATTCTCTGCTGCTTGTGTTAATTTTGGTCTAACAATTAACACTAGGAAAACCCAGATACTCAACCACACCATCCATAGGTGGAATCATCGTTTACAACAAATGGAAAAGTTTTGAGCATTGTGGACTAGTTCACTTACCTTGACTATGTCCTTTCCAAGGAGGTACACATTGATAATGAGGTTGACACTCACATGGACAGTGCCAGGAGGCTCCAATAGAAAATGTGGGAGAGAAGAGGTATTAGACTGTCTACCAGACTGAAGGTCCAGAGAGCCATTGTACTGACCTCATTGCTATATTCCGGGGAAACCTGGATATTCTACTAGTGTCAGGTCTTGAAACTGGATCACTTCCATTTAAATTGTCTTAGGGAGATTTTGAAGATCCCCTGGCAGGAGTAGACACCAGACACTGATGTCCTTTCTCACTCTAAACTAGCATTCTAACATTACCACAGAGAATGCAATACAATGGGTTTGACACATTAATAGAATGCCAGATGTAGATTTTCCAAAAAGACTATTCTTTGGAAAACTCATACAGGGCAAGTGCTCACAAAGGGGTCAGAAGAAGCAATACTGAGACATCCAGAAGGTCTCATTGAAGAACAGCATAGGACACACTGGCACAGGATCATCCAGCATGGTGTGCCCTCATCAGAGTGGGAGCTGCATTCTATAAAGGAAGGCAGAATTGAAACAACTCAAAGGAAACAAGACATATGTAAGTTTAGAGTCCCTAACCCAGGTGTTCACATGGACTATTTGTGCCCAATCTGTGGTAGAACATTCTGAGCTCGTGCTGGCTAAATCAGCCAAGTTGGAAACACTGTAATTTGTTTCAAAAATAGTGATGACATTTTGGGGGTATACTTAAAATGTAGATCAAAGTGGGGTATTATACTTCCAGTGGAATAATAATTTCCAATTATTAATTGAGGGGTTTTGTTAGATATTCATGTATTGGAGACTGAAAATAGTGCAAGCAATAAAAAAAGATGAAGATATAATTAAACATATTTAACATCTGGGTAGACATTCTCCCTGTGGTTTGTGCAGATGAGGAAGGACTAAATTAAATAAAGGTAAATATACTCCCTTCATATGTGAGTAATGACAGAATCAATAAAAACAGAATCAACAGACTAAACTATGTAAGTAGGGAGCAGAGATTTTTGTGATTTCTTTTAAGTAATACAATATATAAAATTGAGACAAAACTGTCTCAAGTGATCCAAACAATGCATGATTTGTAGATTTTAAAATAATCTCTACTACTACTCTCAGCAAATTCTGTTGCTTCAGCAGGCTTTATGAAATTCTAAATGGGTTAGAAGTTCACTAATTCTGAAGGTTGAAATATTTTTCTAAGTCCTGGAATACAAAATGCTTTCAAACAATTAAGTCAAAGCAACCTCAAAGGGCAAAGACCTAGAAAGTTTTGGGAAAATATAAGAAGCAACCTTTAACTGGGGCTGATGGTGAAATATTTGATTAGCCACCTGAGGAATTATTGTGCTAGAAATCTCTGCTTGGACAGAATTGGAAGAGTCCTTTTGAACCAGCTGTCCTTCAAGAGTCAAAAGCAAGAATTAAGTCCTGGCTAATTAATTTAACTTAAATGACCTAGAAGTAGATTGGAGGTGACTTATGTATGTCCTCCTATTATAAATGATCCCTAATAGAATTAGGGTCAGTAATCAGGCAGGAAATTTTTACTATTTAGAAGGAGCAAGCTAGAACACTGACAAAGTTGAATTAGCTAGTCAGCCCCAGTTAAGTTATTCCCAGAAGATTTGGCTGAAAATTTTAGATATGAAGAATTCCTTATATTGAATTAGTTTTGAACCTCTAATTCCTGGGCTTTGGGTTAATGCTTTGGGTTAATCTTTGAAAAGTTAAGTAATGGTTAAAATATTTATAAGAAGGCTAGGGTGGAGTCTATTGAATTTGGCTCTATTTTCTCATTTAAGAATTTCACTTCATCTTCCTTCAACAAAAAGAGGCTGTGTGGTATGGTGAAAAGGGCACTGACTACACATTCAACTTTCTTCCTCTATTAGATTGTAAGCTCCTTGAGGTAAGAGATTTTTTTTTGCATGTGATTTTTATGCTTAGTACCTGACACAGTGCTTGTCAAATAGCATTTAATAAATATTTATTGATGGATTGACTTGGTTTGAGAGAGAATCGTTTAATCAGACAGCAAGAATTAATAAGTTCCTACTATGGACCAGACATTTTGCTAAGCCCCTAGTACAAAGAAAAACTGAAAAGGTAGCCCTGCTCTCAATCGGGGAGGGTGGGGTAGAAATAACAGATTCTAATACATTTTTTGAGAAAGATTATAATACATTTTTTTAAAAAAATTTATTAAAATTTTTTTTTACTCTAATTATATGCAAAAGTAAATTTCAGAATTTTCTTCCAAAACTTTGAGTTTCAAATTCTCTCCATTCCTCATCTTACAATACTTTTAAAGGAAATACAAAACAAAATAAAAACAAATTTTGTGGAGGGGCGGTACCCATAAAGCCACCATGGAAGGAGTATTGGTTCATGATCTTCTGTTTGCATATGATTGGGCTCAATGCAGCCTCTGAAGCTGAGATGCATCAAGGTATGCATCGATTCTCTGCTGCTTGTGCTCATTTTGGTCTACCAATTAATACCAAGAAAATCCAGGTGCTCCATCAGCCAACAGCACACCATCCACATGTGGAACCATTGATTGCAGCAAATGGAGAAATTTTGAGTACTGTGGACAAGTTCACTTACCTTGGCAGTGTTCTTTCCAAGGAAGTACACATTGACAATTAGGTTGATACAAGCATTACCAGAGCTAGCTCGGTATTTGGGAGTCTCTGAAAGAACGTGTAGAATAGAAGAGGTATTAGGCTGAGTACCAAACTGAAGGTCTACAGAGTTGTTGTGCTGCCTTCATTGCTGTATGCCTGTGAAACTTGGATAATCTACTAGCACCATGTCAGCAATCTGAATTGCTTCCATTTAAATTGTTTTAGGAAGATTCTGAAGATCATCTAGCTGGAGAAGAAACAAGATACTGAGATCCTTTCTTAAGCTAAACTGCCTAACATGCCAACATCACTACAGAGAGTGCAACTATGATGGGCTGGACATGTTATTAGAATGCCAGATGGATGCTTGCTAAAAATATTATTTTATGGAGAACTCACACAGGGCAAGTGCTCACAAAGAGGTCAGAGGAAGCAATACCCAAACATCCTGAAGTCTCACTGAAGAACATTAGAATTGTATAGCATGGGAGACACTGTCACAGGACTGCCCAGCATGGCGTGCCCTCTTCAGTGAGGGTGTTGCACTTTATGAGGAAAGCAGAATTGAAGCAGCTCAAAGGAAACAAGACATACGTAAGTTTAGAGTACCCACTTCAGATGTTCATGTGGATTATTTGTGTTCAACCTATGGTAAAGCATTCTGAATACATTTTGGTCTGATCAGCCACAGTCAAACACACTGTAATTTGTCTCAAAAATAGTGATATCATTTTCATCTTCTTTCATTAACAAAGGACAAGAATCAACCATTCAGTCTAATTTAGGTTTTGTGTCTTCTTTGGAAGACCACTGCAATAGCCTCAAAATTGTTCTTTTCGCCTGAAGCCCTATTTCACTCCTTCATATCTTAAACACAGCTATCAAAATTTTTTTTTATAAGGTGTAGGTCTGCCTATGTCATTCCCCTACTCAGTAAAAAATATAGACCCTTCATTATAGGATCAAATATAAATGTCATTGTTGAATATTTAAAGTCTTTATAACTTGTCCCAAATCTATCTTTGCAGTTTTATTAGACATTACTCTTGTAGAGTCAAATTGGTCTTCTTTCTATTCCTCATATGCAACATTCCATTAATTGTTCCTTTTTTTTTTGGCATTGATGTCCTCCCATGCCCGGAATCCATTCCCTCCTCAACTTTACTTTCTAGTTTTGCTTTTTAAAGACTTGGTTCAATGACCCCTTCAACATGGGACCTCTACCTGCTAAATAAATTTTTATCTCTTCTCTGTGTATCCAATGAAGCTGGAGAGCAATGTAACCAGCTGAAGGTTCAAGCAGAGCAGGAAAAATTAATGTAAAAGGACCTAATTTGATGCAAAAGTAATTTTAGGGACAAAAATATTTATTTAATTTTACTTTGGTTAGCAGAAGCTAAGGGAAAGAGAGATTAAAGGCATTTGAGAGAAACTGATCCTCTCAGGAGTTTAGTAGCAGCAGTCAAAACCAGATGACATAAGCCACCATGAAAGAATGAGAAAAGGAAAGGTATAAGAGCATTCTAGGTTACCTGGGAGATCATACTCCCCCAAAATGGATTACCTTCACTGGAAGACAAGCCATCAGTGTAAGGAAGGATATAGGACCAGGAGAATTTATTTTGGGGATCACCTCCCCAAGATCTAGATATAACTAGCTTCCCAAAGAAAGACAAACAACTCAGCTGAACAATAAGTGAGCTTTTAAAGGAGCAGGAAGATGGAAAATTAGTTATATGTTGATGGGGGCAATAACTCAGAGACCTGAGATGAAGTAATTAAGGATACCTAGATAAGGGGGTGGTAGCTCAAAGACTTAATACTTTCAGGCTAAGGCAGGGATTCATTGTTTTGTGGATAGAAGCTTGTCTTTACAGATAAGGAGATCAAAGCAATCCATAGCCATATGAAAAAATGCTCTAAATCATTAATTATTAGAGAAATGCAAATTAAAGCTTCTCTGAGGTACCACCTCACACCGCTCAGATTGGCCAGTATGACCAGGAAGGATAATGATCATTGTTGGAAGGGATGTGGGAAATCTGGGACACTATTGCACTGTTGGTGGAGCTGTGAACTCATCCAACCCTTCTGGAGAGCAATTTGGAACCACGCCGAAAGGGCAACCGAAATGTACATACCGTTTGACCCAGAAATACCACTACTGGGTCTATACCCTGAAGAGATGAGGGAAAAGGGTAAAAACATTACTTGTACAAAAATATTTATAGCAGCCCTGTTTGTGGTGGCAAAGAATCGGAAATCCAGTAAATGTCCTTCAATTGGGGAATGGCTTAGCAAACTGTGGTATATGTATGTAATGGAATGCTATTGTTCTATTAGAAACCAGGAGGGTTGGGATTTCAGGGAAACCTGGAGAGATTTGCATGAACTGATGCTGAGTGAGATGAGCAGAACCAGAAAAACACTGTATACCTAACAGCAACATGGGAGTGATGTTCAACCTTGAAGGACTTGCTCATTCCATCAGTGCAACAAATGGGAACAATTTTGGGCTGTCTGCAAAGGAGAGTACCATCTGTATCCAGATAAAGAGCTGTGGAGTTTGAACAAAGTACAAGGACTGTTCCTTTTAATTTAGAAAAAATAAACAGATATCTTATTTATTGTCTGATCTTGTTACCTCTGAGAATTCTGTTCTCTTTAAGGATATGATTTCTCTCTCATCACACCCAATTTGGATCAAGGTACAACATGGAAACAAAGTAAAGACTGACAGAGTGCTATCTGTGGGGTGGGGGGTGGGGGGGAGGGAAGCAAGATTGGGGGAAAATTGTAAAACTCAAATAATATCTTTAATAAAAATAATTAAAAAAATAAAATAAAATAAAAAATAAAAATAAAAAAGAAGCTTGTCTTGTGTCTGGAGAAGGTGATTTTCTAGTTCTTGCCAGATACTTTACTAAAAGTTCATTGATCTCATCTTAAGTCAGTTCAGTGTGAGCAGATTAATTACAGGACACATTTATCTTAGCATTTCCTCAGCTTCATTAATATATACTTTGGACAGTTAGGTGGTATAGTGGATACAGTGGGATTAGCAAGAGTTGGAAAAAATTAACCAGCAACAAAAATATGTACCTGTTTATGTATTTGTTTTCTATGTCAAAAGAATCAAAGTGACTTTTGACCTAGGCCTTGGATTAGATGTTTTTCAGGAGCCCTTGAATTTCTGACATTTCTGAGAGACAATAATGTTTTAAGGAATGATGGGTAAAGGGTAAAGAATTGACCTAGATGTCTGTCCCATCCTCTTACAAACACTGAGATTCTGAACAAGTTTAAAATTTCTGTGATCCAGATAGCTCTCTGTAAGACTCCAAGTTGTAAAGGTAGGTGCTGATCTCCATTTCCAGGAGAAGTGCCTCCTCCAAAGATAAATCAGAAGTCTAGACCAAAAAATAGCCCAGGTACTCACACAAATTTATATACAAGCATACTTTTCTTCCTGTGGTGGTAATTCTTAAGGTTTCTCTCACAAATGTCTTTCTGCCCTTTAATGGAATATATATATATATATATATATATATATATATATATATATATATATAATATGTATATATATATATGTATATACAAATATATATATAATGTACAGTTATTTGTGATAAATGATATATGATTTATGCTGTTCTTTTTTAAAATGGTGTTTATGAGGCAAATCTGACTTCTGAAACATATTAGCTTTGTGACCTTGGTAAGTCATTTAATCCTGCTTGCCTTAGTTTCTTCTGTAAAATGAGCTAGAGAAGGAATTGGCAAGCCACTTTAATAATTTTGCCCCCTAAAAAATACCAAATGGGGTCACAAAAAGATGGGCATGGCTGAAACCACTGAACAACAAAAATTACATTTGATATTATTACATACTGTATTATTGGTAATTAGATAGTTATGTTATATGTCATACATGTTAAGAGATTTTTATAATTTATGTTATATATCATATACTTATTGTGCATAACAGTGTTGCATAGATTAACTAATACATATGTGAAATGATATATGTAAATTCACATATATATACATTTGCAAGTATTTATTGGAAATTGTAAAGTGATATTTATGAGAAAACACTGAGAATAGCAAGTTGTCAGAGAAAATTCTATTAGAGAAGCAGTTTTTTATTATATATATATATATATATAATTTTTTTTAATTTTAATTAATTTATTTATTTAGTTTTTCGTAAGGCAAATGGGGTTAAGTGGCTTGCCCAAGGCCACCCAGCTAGGTAATTATTAAGTGTCTGAGACCGGATTTGAACCCAGGTACTCCTGACTCCAGGGCCGGTGCTTTATCCACTGTGCCACCTAGCTGCCCCTTTTTATAGTTTTTTAAAGAAAGTTTTTATTTATTTATTGAGTTTTAAAATTTTTTAAGAAGATTTTTATTATTTATTTTGAGTTTTGCAATTTTCCCCCATTCTTACTTCCCTCCCCGCCCCCCAGAGAAGGTATTCTGTTAGTGTTTACATTGGTTCCATGCTATACATTGATCTCAGTTGAATGTGATGACAGAGAAATCATATCCTTAAGGAAGAAAAATAAAGTATGAGATAGTAAAACTACATAATAAGATAACTTTTGTTTCTAATTTGTTTCTAATTTGAAGGTAATAGTCTTTTGTCTTTGTTCAAAGTCCATAATTCTTTTCCTGGATACAGATGGTATTCTCCATTGCAGATAGCTCAGAATTGTCCCTGGTTGTTGCACTGAAGGGATGAGTAAGTCCATCAGGGTTGATCATCACCCCCATTTTGCTGTTAGGGTGTAAAATTTTTACTGGTTCTGCTCATCTCACTCAGCATGAGTTCATGCAAATCCTTCTAGGCTTCCCTAAATCCCCATCCCTCCTGGTTTCTAATAGTGTTCCATGACATACATATACCACAATTTGTTAAGCCAATCCCCAGATGAAGGATATTCACTTAATTTCCATTTTTTTGCCACCACAAATAGGGCTGCTATAAATATTTTTGTACAAGTGATATTTTTACCCTTTTTTATCATCTTATCAGGGCATAGACCAAGTAGTGGTATTGCTGGGTCAAAGGGTATGCACATTTTTGTTGCCCTTTGGGCATAATCCCAAATTGCTCTCCAGAAAGGCTGGATGAGTTCACAGCTCCACTGACAATGTATTAGTGTCCCAGATTTCCCTCATCCTTTCCAAAATTGATTATTGTCTGTTCTGGTCATATTGGCCAGTCTGAGAGGTGTGAGGTGGTATCTCAGAGATGCTTTAATTTGCATTTCTCTAATAAGTAATGATTTGGAGAAATTTTTCATATGACTATGCATTGCTTTGATTTCCTCAGCTGTAAATTGCCTTTACATATCCTTTCACCATTTGTCAACTGGGAAATGCCTTGTTTGTTTGTTTTTTTTTTGAAAAATTGACTCTGTTCTCTGTATATTTTAGAAATGAGTCCTTTCTCAGAAATACTAGTTGCAAAAACTTTTTTCCAATTTACTACATTTCTTTTGATCTCGGTTACAGTGGTTTTGTCTGTGCAAAAGCTTTTTAATTTAATGTAGTTAAAATTATCCAGTTTGTTTTGAATGATGTTCTGTAACTCTTCCTTGGTCATAAACTGTTACCCTTTCCATAGATCTGACAGGTAAACTACTCTTTGATCTTCTAGTTTGCTTATAATATTGTTTTTATGTCTAAATCCTATATGCATTTGGATCTTATCTTGGTATAGGGTGTGAGGTGTTAGTCTAATCTCAGTTTCTTCCAAACTAACTTCCAATTTTCCCAACAGTTTTTATTGAAGAAAGAGATTTTATCCCAATAGCTGGACTCTTTGGGTTTATCAAACAGCAGATTACTAGGATCATTTCCTGCTATTGCACCTAGTCTATTCCACTGATCCACAACTCTATTTCTTAGCCAATACCAGAAAGTTTTGAGGACTGATGCTTTATAACATAATTGTAGATCTGGTAAGGCTAAGTCACCATCTTTTTGCACTTTTTTTCATTGAATCCCCAGAAATTCTTGAATTTTATTTCTCCATATAAATTTACTTAGAACTTTTTCTAACTCATTAAAATAATTTTTTTGGATTTTGATTGGTAGGGTACCAAACAAGTAGATTAGTTGTCATTTTTATTATATTAGCTTGACCTATCCATGAACAATCGATGTTTGCCCAGGTACTTAAATCTGATTTTATTTGCACAAGAAGAGTTTTGTAGATTCCCAGGTATTTGGTTTTTTCTGAGGTTACTTTGAATGGGATTTCTCTTTTTAGCTCTTTCTGCTGGATTTTGCTAGTCATATATAGAAAAGATGAGGATCTAGGAGGGTTTGTTTTATATCCTGCTACTTTGCTAAAGTTGCTAATTATTTATAGTAGTTTTTTAGATGACTTTTTGGGATTCTTTAGGTATACCATCACGTCATTTGCAAAGAGTAAGAGTTTTGTCTCCTCCTTCTCTAATTCCTTCAATTTCTTTTTGTTCTCTTATTGCTGAAGCTATTATTTCTAATACAATATTGAATAGTAGTGGTGATAATGGGCATCCTTGTTTCACTCCTGATTTTATTGGGAATGCTTCAAGCCTATACCCATTGCATATAATGCTTGATGATGGTTTCAGATAGACACTGCTTGTTATTCTAAAGAATAAACCACTTATTCCTACACTCTCTAGTGTTTTTATTAGGAAATGGTGCTGTATTTTATCAAAAGGTTTTTCAGCATCTATTGATATGATCATAGGATTTCTGATAATATGTTATTGTTATAATTAATTATACTAACAGTTTTCCTAATATTGAACCTACTCTGCAATGCTGGGATAAATCCTACTTTATTATAATGTATTATCCTACTGATAGCTTGTTGTAATCATTTTGCTAAGATTTTATTTAAGATTTTTGCACCTATATTCATCAGGGAGATAGGACTATAATGTTCTTTCTCTGTTTTAACTCTTCCTGGTTTATGCATCAACACCATATAGGTGTGATAAGAAGAGTTAGGCAGAGTTCCATCTTACCAATTTTTCCAAAGAGTTTATACAGAATTGGAACCAATTGTTCCTTAAATGCTTGATAGAATTCACTTTTGAATCCATCTGGCCCTGGAGATTTTTTCTTGGGGAGTTCAATAATGGGTGGTTGAATTTCTTTTTCTGAGATAGGGTTATTTAGGTATTTAATTTACTCATCATTTAACCTGGGCAAGTTATATTTTTAAACATTCGTCCATTTCACTTAGATTGTCAAATTCATTGGCATAGAGTTGGGCAAAATAATTTCCGAATTATGAATTTAATTTCTTCCTTATTGCTGGTGAGTTCACCTTCTTCATTCATGATACTAGCTATTTGGTTTACTTATTTCTTTTTTTTAATCAAATTGACCAGGGGTCTATCCATTTTATTATTTGTTTCATAAAATGATCTCTTGGTTTTATTTATTAGTTCAATAGTTTTCCTTATTTTGATTTTGTTAATTTCTCTATTAATTTTTAGAATTAGATTCTAATTAGGTATTTAATTGGGGGTTTTTAATTTGTTCTTTCTCTAATTTTTTAGTTGTATATTTAGTTCATTGTTTTCATCTTTCTCCAATTTATTCATGTAATTAAAAATATAATATATTCCCCGACAGCTGCCTTGAGTGTATCCCATAGGATTTGGTATATTGTTTCATTATTGTCATTATTTAGGATGATATAATTAATTCTTTCTATAATTTATTGCTTGATCCACTCATTCTTTAAAATGAGGTTTTTTAACTTCCAATTAGTTCTGGGTCTATATCTCCCTGGCCCAGTACTGCATATGATTTTTATTGTTTTATGATCTGAGAAAGATATATTCACTTTTTCTGCCTTTCTGCAATTGTTCATTAGGCTTTTATGTCCTAGTATGTGGTCAATTTTTGTGTAAGTGCCATGTACTGCAGGGAAAAAAAATATATTCCTTTCTAGCCCCATTCAATTTCTTCCATAGGTCTATCCTGTCTAGTTTTTCTAACAATCTTAACTTCCTTCTTGTTTATTTTATGATTTGATTTATCTAAATATGAGAGCAGGAGGTTGAGGTCTCCCACTAATAGAGTTTTGCTATCTGTGTCTTTCTGTAGCTCTTTCAACTTCTCTAAGAATTTGGATGCTGTCCCATTGGGTGCATACATATTTTGTATTGAAATTACTTTATTGCCTATGATACCTTTTAGAAAGATACAGTTTCCTTCCTTATCTCTTTTAACACTCTGTCTTTTTGCAACTGCTTTTTCTGAGAAAAGGATCACTACCCCTGCTTTTTTCACTTCAGCTGAAGCAAAATATATTTTGATCCAACCTTTTACCTTTACTCTATATGTATCTCTGCTTGAAATGAGTTTCTTGTAAGCAGCATATTGTAGGATTCTGTTTTTTAATCCACTCTGCTATCTGCTTAAGTTTTAAAGGAGACTTAATCCTATTCACATTGAAAGTTATAATTACTAACTCTTTATTGCCCTCCATGCTATCTTACTTCTATTCATTTTTCTCTTTTTTCCCTTCATCCATATTACCCAGTGTTTTTTTTTCTGAATACCACCACTTTCATTGTGTTTGCCCTATTAAATCAACCCCCTCCTCTTTTTTCGCTTTTTCTTTTCCCCTTCTTCCCTTCCTTCTGTTAGTTCCCTTTTTTCCTTCCCCTCCCAGTCCCACACTTCCCTTTTCTCCTTTTAAGACTTGAAAGGTAAGATAAGTTTCTTAACTTGATTAACCTTGTGTAAATTAACTTTAAGCCAAGTCTGATGAGATGAAGTTTCAGGTGGTTCTCACCTCCTCCCTTCTTCCCCTCAATTTACAATAGGTCTTTTGTACCTCTTGATGTAATGAGACTTACCCCATTTAGTCTCCCTCCACCTCTCTTCTCCTTACTGCCCCCCCCCTTTTTAAGGAGGTATTGTTTTTAAATCTGTGTCACAGAAAAGTCATGTGTCCATCACTTTCGGCTATGTTTATTCTCTCTAATAGAATTACAATTCTAAAGACTCTTTCTTCCAAGTGGTTATATAGCCAGTTTCATCTTATTGTATAACAGTTTTGCTTTTTTATTTAACCTTTTAACTTGTCTCTTGAGCCTCCTGTTTGATGTCCAAATTTTCTATTTAGCTCTGATCTTTTCATCATGAAATCTTGGAAGTTTCCCATTTCATTAAATGTCCATCTTTTTACCTGGAAGAGAAGGCTCCTCTTTGCCAGGTAGTGGATTCTTGACTGCATTCCAAGCTCCCTTGCTCTTTGGA
Organism: Macrotis lagotis; assembly: GCF_037893015.1. Classification (NCBI taxonomy): domain Eukaryota; kingdom Metazoa; phylum Chordata; class Mammalia; order Peramelemorphia; family Peramelidae; genus Macrotis; species Macrotis lagotis. The sequence goes on from NC_133658.1 coordinate 531,278,873, forward strand.
ATATCTCATTCCAGGCCCTTCAATCCCTTATTGTTACTGTGACAGCAATCCTTACTGTGGCTCCTTGGTATTTAATTTTTTTGTTTCTGGCTGCTTGCAAGATTTCTTCTTTTATTTGATAGTCCTGGAATTTGGCCACAACATTCCTTGATGTTTTCATTGTAGGATCTCTTTCTGGAGGGGATCGATGTATTTTTTCAAAAACTATTTTGCCCTCTGGTTCCATGATATCAAAGCAATTTTCCATCACTAAATCCTGTAATATTAAGTAAAGGCTTTTTTTCTCTTCAATGTTCTCAGGAAGGCCAATAATTCTCAGCTTCTCCCTTCTTGATTGGTTCTTGAGGTCATTTGTTTTGCTGTTGAAGTATTTTGCATTTTTTTTCTATTTTTTCCATCTTTTATTTATGTTTAACAGAATCTTGTCTCATGAAGTAATTACTTTCTGCCAATTCAATTCTTTTTTTTTAAGAGGAGAAGATTTTTCTTCATTTATCTTTTGCAACTCCTTTTCCAGTTGGTCCATTCTATTTTTGAAGGACCTTTCTATTTGCCCAAATTTAATTTTGAGAGAATCATTTTCTTTTTGCATTTGCTCAGTTGAGGATTTGAGAGAATCATTTTCTTTTTGCATTAGCCCAATTGAAGATCTGAGAGAGTTATTCTCATTGTTTTTATTTTGCTTATGTCTAATCAATAATGATTTGGAGGATTTTTCATATGATTATAAATAGCTTTAATGTCTTCATTTAGTGATGGACATTAAATGTCTTCATTTGAAAACTGTCTGTTCATATCCTTTTTCCATTTATCAATTGGAGAATGAAAAGCACATATAGTTCTGAGAGGAACTAAGAAAAAGCAGATACACAAAGAAAAATTGCTTACTAAAGGTAAAGATGTATAATGTTTTCCACTGATTCAGTTACCTGTCATTATTTCATAAATTTTGAGCCTGATAGCTAGGAAACACAGATAACTAGACATTTTGATAATAAGGATCAATTGTAATTATCTGTGATATGCATTATATAAATATGAATTTTGATTCATTGCCTTAGGGCATAGGTGTGTCTATGACACTGGAACCTATTTGTAGACAGCATTGATTCATTAACTGAAGCGATGGTGAGATTAAAGCCTAGTACTAGGGAGACAAAGAGTAGCTTGAAGTAGAGCAGCAAGAAGGAAAGAGTAATATCTCCCGAATCAATAACAAATGAAAGATTTTTGTAGCCACTTTAGTGAACAGATCTGATAGGGAAAAAGTGTTGTTTGAATGACCTAAGTTAGGGAGAGCAATATCCTCAAATGTTTGAAGATCAGGCTTACTAAAAGAGCGATTCAAATGTATATCCCTTTACTGCATCATAAAGATTAAAAGATGGAAACTTCTCATAGGAATTGCCTTGCTGTTTTCTATAACCCAGACCTTGAGAATAGAAAAACCCTTAGAGCCTATTGTATAGGCATGAATATTTCTTTGAATTTTTGGTTTAAGGAAACTGTTGTAGAAAAAACTAATGCTACCAGCGAGCCCCCCTTGGGAGTAAATCCAGAGAGTTCTATAGATCCGGGCTTTTTTCCCCTTCAATAAATAAAGCACAATACTACTTTAGTGGCTGAGTTGTAGAAACCTGCAAGTCAAGCAACTTTGCCTAGCCAATGAACAAAGAGTGTCTCAGAAGAAAAGTGGTCCTGTACAGAAGTGATGCATGGTATAATTTTTTTTTTAGTCTAATGAACACCAGAAGTCCAGAGATGTAAGTTGTTTAGGCATATGAGTATCTCTGCTAGTTGTCTTTAAGTATATATCCCCCTCCTCCCTAGTTAATTTCTGATATAGTGGTGAAATATGGAGACCCAGAATTAGAGGTATAGGTATTATAGGTTTCTAAGTATTTATATGTGTGTGTGTGTGTGTGTGTGTGTGTGTGTGTGTGTGTGTGTGTTTTGGGGGAAAATATTTCATTACTAAAAATTAATATTATCATTATCATTTTTGGCTGATTTTTTCCCCAATGATTGAGCTATAGTAGTGAGTAATGAATGTTAGCTTCCTCCATCAAGGTTATCCCTATAAACTCTGAGAGTAGTAATATGGTCATACCTTTAGAAAAATACTGTGACCTCCTAGAATAGGCACATATGATTAATCTGACAGGAGCCCAAAGACATAGATTATTAGTGGAAGTCATTATTACTTCTGTAATATACATGGAGTAAATTGGGGGAAGTTTATAAAAAGAATTCTGGAAAATATTTTAATAAAGCAAAAACAAACCTTTAAAAATGGTGGTCACATGCACAGAGAAGAAGGAAAAATATGATTTATTCATGTAATAGAGTATCAAACTAAATAATATTATATGAAAAAGTTTGAATTTTTCATTGTCTGTAAAAACTAGACATAAAGAATGTAGAATAGAATGGAATAATTAAGTCCTCAACCAAGTCTTATTAGCTTATGTTTCACGAGTAGTTAAATTGTATTTTTGCATCATAGAACACAGTTAAGATTTGGGCAGAGATCTTATGACCTAATACTTAATTCATGAAACTCCTATCCCAACTGGCCAATTTTAGATGTCTTAAAATCAAGGCTAAGAAAGATTAGATGTTTTAATAGCTTTACGGATTACAATAGGAATGTCTATAATTACCCATGTTCGCTGCCAAGATGCCTCTCAGTCAGAGGCTCTTAGCCTTTAATAGCCAGTGAGCCACTTTGAATAGGGTTGAAAACACATCTAAGCCTTTTGGGGTTATTAGGGATAATTAAAAGTGGGTAAAAGTGCATAATAATATCATTTATCAAAAGCACTAAAAGCTGTGCCATGAGAAATATAACCTGGATGATCAAATGAAATTCACATATCTCTTTATTTGTCTTTCTTATGGTCTCAAGAGTTATAAAAAGGACATAATTTGGAGGATGTCAAAGATGTGTTAATTTAAGTTGAAATCTAATGGTAATATGAAGATATAGAATGATTAGGAAGATACATTTAAGTAAACAGTGGAGTTTTCCTTTGTATTATTTTCTTTTTTAATAAAATGTAAACTATTTTCATTTCATTATTTATCCTCTGCATAACTGTTGGGCTATGTTTAGTCAGTGTCAATTTAAGTAACAATCAGATGTCTTTATTTCCTATTGTTTTAAACTGAAAATGGAAAGAAGCACATATGTGAGTTCCAACACATAATTTATTTCTTTGGTTTAATAACAGACTGGTTTCTATATAGTTATGGAGTAGCATGATGCCAGTTCTAGTGATGTAAAAAGAAATATCTACACTTAACATTGAGGAAAGAAACACAATGGTCAAATAGTTATTTTATTTTGCTAAGGAAATGCTAATTTATTACATACTCACTTAAAGTGGACATTGAAATTTATCTTACCCCCTCAGGAAAATAGGATGGGAAGGGGATAAGAGAAGAGAGGGAGGTATTAGAAGGGTGAGCAGATTGGGGGAGAGGGTAGTCAGAAGCAAAACATTTTTGAGGAGTTTTAAAGTGAAAGGAGAGAGACAAGAGAATAAATGGGAGAAATATGAAAGACAGTAATAGTAATTGTGGGGACAAAATTTGAAGCACATTTCTCTGATAAAGGTTTCATTTTTCAAACATAGAGAACTGAAGCAATTTTCTAAAAATAAGACTCATTCTTCAACTGATAAATGATCAAAAGATATGAACAGTTTCCAAATGATATAATCAAAGTTATCTATAGCCATATAAAAAATGCTGTAACTCATTGTTGATTGGAGAAAGGTGAATTAAACAATTCTGAGGTATTGTCTTCTACCTATCAGATTGACTAATAGAACAGAAAAGGAAAATGACAAATATTGGAAGTGAGACGAAAGGCATTTTTGGCAAATTGTGTACTTATTCAACTATTCTGTAGAACAATTTGGAACATATAAAGCCATGTATATATAGTCTTTGATCTAGCAATGACCTGTGGATTGCATGTGTTTCCCAAAAGAAATTTTAAAAAAAAGAGTATCTACATTACATTTTTTTATACTAACAGCTCTTTCCTGATGATAGAGAATTGGAAATTGAGGGGATGCCCATCAATTGAAGAATGGCTGGGGAAGCTAGGTATTGTAGTGGTTAGAGCATTGACCCTGAAGTCAGGAGGACCTGAGTTCCAATCCTGACTCAGAAACTTGATGCTTGCTGATTGTATGACCTTGGACAAGTCACTCAACTTTATTGCCTTGCAAAAACCAAATAAAATTTTAAAATATTGGGAAATGAAATGACTGAGCATATTGTGTATGTGTTTGTGACAGAATACTATTCTGCTATAAGAAATGATGAGCAGGATACTCTCAGTAAAACCTAGAAAGACTTACATGAGCTGATACAAATTGAAATATACTGTATACAAAGTAACAGCAATATTGTAGGATGATCAGCTGTAAATGACTTAACATTTCTCAGCTGTGCACCATGACAAGGATGAAGGATGATATGATATGATATGGTGTGATATGATATGATATGACAAAGGATGCTATCCATCCCCAGGGAAAAAAAGAAAAAAAAATGATAAATAAGATCCCCTCAACAAAACCTAGGAAGACTTACATGAATTGATGCAAAGTGAAATGTACTGTGTGCAAAGTATGAGCTATAGTGTAAGATGAACAGCAATGTATTAATCCAAGACAACTAAAGTATTTATGATGAAAAATGCCATCCAATCCCCAGAGAAAGAACTAGTATTATCTGAATACATATTGAAGCATATTATTTTTACTTTCCTTTTCTTGGGGGGCATCTATTTTCTTTTAGAGCAGATTTATTACAGAAATGTTTTGCAAAACTACATATGTATAGCCTATATTGATTGCTTTTCTTATCAATGAGCAGTGATGGAATACAAAGGAGGGAGAGGATTAGGAACTCAAAGTTTTAAAAATGAATGTTAAAAATATTTTTACATGTAACTGGGGAAAATAAAAAATGTAAAATATAAAAAAAGGGAAATGTTAATTCATTCTTAATTAGTGTTTTCATATGTTATGAACAACATATTCATTTTTAATTAAAACAGGTAATTATTACTTTTGCAAACTATTAAATACCAGGCAAATTAATTTAATAAGGTTCTCAAGGGATAAAAAGTATTAATAGAAAATAAATTATTAACTCTATCATATAAATATTTCAATTGATATGTCCTATATGCAATATTTATTAAAATTTTTAAAATTCAATTCTAATCTACATTTATCAAAGTTCTATTTTTTGCAAGGCCTTGAAATATTAAGAAAATTGGAAAAAATCTCACCCTCAAGAAACAAATCCTAGAGGTAGACAAAACAGTATCTCTGGGAATTAAAGGTAGTTTTATTGGCACATGGTATCAAGTTCCCATTTTTCTTTCACTCTTTTTTTTTGTTTTAGTGTTTTGCAAGGCAAATGGGGTTAAGTGGCTTGCCCAAGGCCACACAGCTGGCTAATTATTAAGTGTCTGAGCTTGGATTTGAACTCAGGTTCTCCTGACTCCAGGGCTGGTGCTCTATCCACTGCGCCACCTAGCCCCTCCTTTCACTCTATTTTAAACTAAAAAAATCTTGTCTTTTTTTCATTTCCAATATTTCAGCCAACAATCATTCTCCAATATTTTTTCAGATTACTAAATGATTGTATTAATCATATTTACTTCAAATGTTTTGGTCCTATTGATCTGATTAATCTCCTTGAAGTCATTCCTAAATATTTCAACTTATGTCTAACATTACCGATATTCTAAATGTCATAACCTATATACTAAAATAAATAGGAAAGAACTCAAAAGTTGTTGTCAAGAAGCCAGTTGAATTGTACTGTATACAAAGTGCAAAATGTGCAAAAGTAGAATAGACCATCATAGAAGCTAATTGTTTCCCTGTCTCCAAAACTTTTCAAATAGATTTTAGCTTATGACATAGTCTTTGTTTCACATCTATTCATTGTTTAGTGTGTCCCCTCTCCCCAATTAAAGCAACATGCAAGTTATAACAACATATTTGACTTTCCCAGCAACACATAGGACCTGGGGAACAAAAGCATTATGAGATAACCATAGGACCAATGTTGTTATTATAAGAAAAATTCATACATTTTTCATACATGTCCATATTCATATATTTTTCTCACTTTTTCTCTTATTATTACATATAGAACTAAAATATAATAGAATAGTATATTGAATCAGCATAGAAATTCTGGCTCTCATTCTTTCAATAGACTGCCAAAAGGAAACTTCAAAATCAAAACAAAACCAAAAAAATGTAAAAAGGCAACTTTAATGTAAGAATGAATTCTATTTGTAAGTGGAGTCCTCTTTCTCCATTACACATCACGTGCCTTGCTTCCCTGATTGTGGAAGCACCAATTAACTTTAATTCATACAATTTTTTTGAATGAAAATGCACCTGAGAATTCTCACCTTATTTGGAATGCATTCATCATTTTTTTTCTATATAGTAATCTCAAATTAGCAACAGTGAAGAATGAATATGGGGAGAAGAAAGATATAGTTATATCATTTTCCTCAATTGTGAATTGACTTTTCTTTTATTGACTCTACTTGATATTATATAAAAAGAATGAATTTATATGAATAAGTATAAGATATTTCAAAATAGGAACAGATGCCTCAATGACCATCTTATTCAATTTGTATCTAAAATAGCAATCATCTAAAAGCACACCCTAAGTATGATTAACCCAAATCTGATTGAAAACTTTTGGTGACAGGGAAATTATTAGCTTCTTTACTAGGCTAACAAGCCTAGATTCCTTCAAATGATTCTTATATGACATGATTTTAGAAGTGCTTCACCACTTTTGTCACCTTTTTTGTACACATCCCCATATGCTATTGCCTATCCTATAATGTTTCTTTCCCTTAGAACTGAACCCAATATTCCTAATATGGTCTGATAAGGGCACAGGACCAGAGACCCACATTCACCATTATGCTTCTCTTAAATGTTTTCTAAGATGGTATTTATTTTATGGCTCTCAAATATTGTGCTATGCAGTTATACTGAACTTCTAATTCATTTTCTGTAGATTTTTTTTTCTTTTTGGGGGGCTTCTAATTCAAGTCTATTGATGTTTAAACCAATGAATTGATATCTAAACATTTCTCTCTTCTCTTATTTTGGTAAGTTGATTAAAAATGTAGGATTTATCTCTAATAAAGTTATTATTACCCTTGCTTGGCCATTCCACCATTTTAAAATTTATTTGGATACAAACCGATTTTTAAATTATCTAGTTATCCCAGGCAGTTAAATTGGCAATAAAACCACTTAAATATCACACCATGCAAATACTCTGGCATATGAGATGTTTCATTAACAAAACACAATCTTTTACTATATAATTAAAGTTATTCTTACAATAAGTTTGTAAGATGGAAAGGGGGATTAGGTGGAAGGTGACATCCCTATTTTATAAATACAATAGATTTAGAGAGGTTGAGCCAAGAAACCTGTGAGGTATCAAAGACTATTGTCTTGGGCCAACTAGGTGGCACAGTGGATAGAGCACTGGCTTTGGAATCAAGAGGACCTGAGTTCAAATGTGACCTCAGACACTTAATAATTCCCTATCTGTGTGACCTTGGGCAAGTCACTTAACCTTGCAAAAACAACAACAAAAAAGAAAAGACAAAGACTATTATCTTCATTTTCAGTATACATTTTAATAGATTATGCAATGCAACTTAATACAATAATTTAATCATCAGTCTTAACATCCCCTCCTATCTTTATAATCCTATTTGTGTGCCTCATCATAAATGGAGGACCCAACTCCCTAAGGCTATGATACTTTGGTGCCAGAACTGATTCATTTTACCAATCTGTAAAATACCTGAATACATTCTAGCAACAGACTGTATATCAGTTGGGTCAAGTACCTACTTGACTATTCTGAGAAAACCTCATAACCATAAGTTTAGTCTCTAGACAATTAATTCTTAAAGTTAGTAAACATAGTTTAAGAGAACAATGTAAGTTGTTTAATATCCGTTAGTTATTAGTGCAGAAAGAATGCTCCAATCAATGAAACCACAATGTTAAAGTGATAGAGTGGTATTTTTTAGCTTATAGAGGGAAAAACAAAATGAACCAAACTTTTAGCATTTTGTTCCTGGACTTTTAATAATTGGAAATCTTTTGTTAGAAAGGGAGAAACACATGCATACATTTCCTTAAGGAGGACTTTTCTCTTTTTGTTGAAACCAACTGCAATACTATTGCAGACAAAGAAGAACAGTGTTACTGATATTTAGGAGGTAAACAAATTTCATGGAACACTTTAAGTCTCTTCCAATGCAATCAGCTCTGCTACCCATATTTGTGGCATTCTGCCAATGGATGGGAAGCCTGGCTCTTTTATCATCCTAAGGAAAACTCATTCAGCAAACTATAGAAAATAGCTTGCTGGCCTGTGACTTTCGTACTCTTAAATAAACATGTGGTCTATGGAGGAAATCACCATTTCATGGTTATTTATTTACTTTTCAGTCTGAAGGCTGGAAGCTTTGAAGTTGCTGTGTGCTTGAAAAAATAGCTTATTCAGGAACAATGGTATATAGCATGTAGAGCACTGATATTTTTCACTTTTTTTTTGAAAAAAGACAAAACTGCATGCTGTGAATTTGGGAGCTTAGATTATATAAATATGGACATTTCTTTATGTCCTTTTAAAAAGAAAAACTATTCCTAAAAGACCTCAAATTATAGAGGAACTAATCTAAATACTTAATATTGCTAAAATATCAATATGTGGAAAGAACACAAAGCAAGAAGATTTTGTTCAAGTTTTGATGCTAATTTGTTTTGTGATAACTTAGCCCATAAGATCACTGTCTCAGAAGTAAAATAATATTGAATTACTATTACTACTACTACTACTGCTACTACCACTGCTGCTGCTGCTGCTACTACTACTGCTATTACTACCATTACCCTGTTATCACCACCACCATCTCCATCACCACTATCATTACTTCTGCTATGTTTACTATATGCTAAGTGCTTTGTAATTATCTCATTTAATAATGATGATGTTGATATGAAGGAGTTGGAGGGAGAAGAGAAGAAAGAGGAGATGGAAAAAGAAGAGGAAGATTAAATAATCTCTTTTGGAGTTGTTAGCATGTTTGCTGTGGACTACCCTAAGTTATAATTAATCATTCACAGGTTACGGTTCCAATTTAGACATTCTGTTATTTTAGAAATATTAGATCATTTAATATTACATAAAAATCATAAAATTCTTCAAAGAGATGGCTTTGTAGGTATAATTTGATGATAAATCTTTAATGTTGTCTGTGGTGTAAAGAATGATATAAAAACAACTCCTAAACTTTCATCAGTTTCCTGAAATTCTACATTCAAGGGTATTTAACTGGACAGGTGCTCAGGTTAAAATCAAATGTAAAATATATGATACTTGAAGGCTGTGAATTTATGAGGAATTTTAAATAGGGCCCTGCAATAGATTGGTAGCATTAAGAGTAGACTATTTGACAATGTGGCTTAGCAGCTACATTTCACTAGGGAAAGACTGCAGCAGGAGACACAAGTTTCTGGCTCTCTTTAAATCTTTCTGACATTTTCAGGGATATTGTATTGCAGTAGTTAAATCTGAAGATGACTGGTGCATTACAATGGGGCGAGGATTACTAATGAGGCTAGTGTTCCTTCTCTGCGGGTTTGATTCTTTCATTGATTCTGGCTTGAGGTACTGGATTTAAGAGTAGAGCTGCTGCTGCCAAGTGTACTACTGCTTCATGGTGGCCTCCAAGAAAAGGACATTAGCAAAGAAACTAATAGGCTATGGCTGTTCTTCAATAAATGTTGCCGAATAGAAGAGAATTTACAGGAAGAGAGAGGAGCTACTATATAGTACACTAATTTTTCATCAGGGTGTCAGGGTGACCCTGAATTCTCCAAGACTATGCCAAAGCAATACAAGCTTTGGCAGGATCTGTGAACTGGAAAAACTTTGAGTACTGCCCAGAAGATGAACCTTATACCTCTGTTCCAAGGACCAGTCTAGCTTAGTTAATCTTCATCATTAGTCTGACTGCAGGGATGCAATATCTGGTCACCACAACTCTCATAAACTATTTATACATTACAGGGATTTGTTATTTGTATGTATTCAGGGTGTGTGCATACTGACATAATAGCTAGTCTTTAGAGTATTAGAGTAGGTGACTCAACAGTCATTTCATTTGTTCCACAAAAGTCAAATTCAGCTATAGATTTATACAGTACAATAAGTCATGGATTGTTTTTATATATGATAATGAGTTGTGATGATCAATTTTTCAGTCTCAAATGATTTTGTATCATTGTCTCCAGTTATGCCCAGGAGATAGGGGCTTAAGGGAAAGGTTTCCAGGTGTGTTTGGGACAAAAGTCCTCCTTGAATTGAGTGGTTACCAAAAAAGCAAGTTATGAACACACACAGTCTGCAGCAAGTAAAAGCAAGTAGTCAGAATCAAATGGTGGATGATTTGAAGTCAAAGGGTTTAAATTCTGAAAGTAATAAGTATTTGGGCACCAGGAACAAGTTGAAGGGATGACCGAAGTGATAAAAGAATCATGGAACTTTAGAGTTGCATGAGAATTTGGGGACCATCTGGTTTGCCATATATCTAATGAATAATCAGCTGGTCTTGGAGGGAACCCACTGCCATCCTTTTTCACCACTATTTATATTTTTAAATTTTCTTCATAGTTTTTATTTTATATCAAATTCAATCACAAATATATATATCTTTTCTCCCTTCCCTAGAAAACTCTTCCCTATAGCAGAGGAATACAGGTATGTGTATGTGTGTTGGGTACTTTATATTTCTTGTAACCATGAATTTATTTTAAATTCTTGATTTTGTTAGAATTGGATAAAAACTTCTGAAAATTTTATCTTATAACTTCTCTGTTGCAATATCATTTTGTTCATTTTTTTATTTATCCTATTTTATTCTACTAGTTCTGTGGTTGTATGTGGAACATCCTTAATCATTCTCCTTCTTATAGTTATTATTTGTGACTAAATTTTGTTGTTTGACCTTTGGATACCATTCTAGATACCATTATTGTATCTTTTGCAATTAGTAGCCCATCCCTTCATTGATTCTCCTGTTTGTTGTGTTCAGTTTTCCTTGCTAATGGATTTCTTTTTAGTATTTTTATTTGATTTTGTTGAACTTTGTCATATTTTTTTTCTTTTGTGTTAGTAAAATCTGATGTGCATGCTTTCTAAAAATCTAAGTTGTTAAATTTCCTCTGTAACTATAACTTTCTCTTTAGATAAATCTTTCTTTGCTCTCTATTAAAATTGTTTCCATTTGTGTTTTTGGAGGTTTCATTTTGGAGTTTTTTCATACTTGCAATAAAGTATTTAAATTCATGAAGACACCTAAACCCTTTAAATGCATTCTTCCATAGTACTGAAAATTAATAGTAATCAAATGCATATCAGTCTGCTCTACCAGAAAATAAAACCAAACTCAAAACTCAAAAAAATTATTATGGGGGTTGTACAACTATGACAGTCTTTTTTTGATCCCTCTCTTTTTCAATCCCAAACTCTGAGACTGTAAGTTCGTTATTTCTTCCCATGGGAAGAAATTTCTCTCTGATGAGATAGTCAACTTAAAATGGGATTTCCCCTTTCAGTTCCTTAGTTTTTTTAAAATTTAAAATTATAATTATGAAAAGTCAAAAAATGATTACTTCTTTCTCTGGCATGGAAAAATCTCCATATGTTTAGTTATTTAAAATTCCCCTTTATTATCATGCTATATCTCTGTGCTTCAGTCTATTTCTTAAATTCTTCCTCTTGATTTTTCAAAACAGATGATGTATGATATATTTTGACTTTTGCTTTTTAATTCATTGAGTTTCAGGCAACTATGTAGTGATATAATGGTGGGCATGGAGTCAGAAAGATCTAAGTTCAAATGTGACTTTAGAAACTTACTAGCTATGTGCCCTTGTACAAACAACTTAATTTCTGTTAGGCTCAGTTTCCTCAAATGAAAAATAGAGATAATAACACCTAAATCCCAATTGTTGTGAGGATCAAATGACATTATGTTTCTAAAACTCTTAACATAGTGCCTGAATCATAGCAGTTGGTATTATTGCTGTCCATTTTTCAGTAGTGTTCAATTTTTCACAACCCTAATTGTGATTTTCTTGTCAAAGCTATTGGAGTAGTTTGTCATTCCATTCTTCAGATCATTGCACAGATATGGAAAATGAGGCAAACACTGTTAAGTGACTTCCACAACTAGAAGTGTATGAATTCAAATTTGAACTCAGGTCTTCCTGACTCCAGGACTGGTGCTTTATCTTTGAATTACCTAGCTGCCCAGTAATTGCTATAGAAATGCTTATTGCCTTTTTTCTCTATTTCTTAAACACTGTTCATTATAATTCTGGGATTTATACATAAAAATTTGTCTTATTGCCTGCAACCCTTTTCATGTCCTGTTACTTTTGAATCCAGTAAACTGCATCCATAATTAAGTTATGTCTGACTAAGTCTCAGCAATACCTAGAGGCCATTAATATTTCTTGTTCATTTTTCTTCTTATTTTTGTTTTATACTTTTGTATAAAGATATTTAAAGTCATGGAATTTATTTTTTAATTTCCTTTTTTGATCTTCCTCTTCTGTGAACATATGATATCTCAACTTCTGGAGAGTAAATATTCTCTGGTATTTGGCTTGGTGTTCATATAATTAATTTTCTACCTTTATTTTCCTTTTACAGTTTAACATCATTTTGATTACCATAGTTTTTTAAGACATCAGGCACATATGTTTTTTCCAGTCTTGAAGTATGTTTCATCCAAAAGTTTTGGTCCATTTGTTCTGTCAGACATTCTATCCTTAACTAGCTGTTTGCTTTCCAAATTTGCTTTTACTCTTATGAATCCATTGACTTTTAGGGGGGTGTGTTACAGTGATAAAAACAATTACTTAGACTGCTAACAAAAAAAATTATTGCCTAACATTTCATAATGTTTGCATTTACTTGCATCGAAAGAGGTTGAGAGTAGTCATAGCCTCTTATGAGCTTTGTGAAATTCTCCATTTATATCAAAGGACAAATAGTTTCTTTAATTTGCCTAAACAAAAAGTCACCAACTATCACTACATATTTATTCATACTCTGGCAACTAATGGATGATTTTTGATAGCATCTAAGACAACACATTATAATTTCTATGAAAGCAAGCAACTGTTTTGACCTCACAGCTTGTCCTTCCTTTTCAGAAAGATTCCCAAATTCATTGTTCCTTCTTTCTTCCTCTAGTGTAACAATCATCTGTGTCTTTATATATTTTCCCAATTATATGTAATTTTAATACTTTTAAAAATAATTTGTGTTCCAAATTCTCTCTCCCTTTGTCCACTTCTTTCTATTAAGAAGTCAAACATTTTGATATAGATTATACATGTGCAGTCATGAACAACATATTTCCAGGTTAGTTATAATGTGAAAGAAAACAGACACAAACATAAGAAAAAATTTGGAAAGTTAAAAAAAAGTATGATTTGATCTACATTAAGATTTAGTAAGCTCTCTCTTTGGAGATAGATAGCGCTTCTCATAAGTCCTTTGGAATTGTCTTGGAACATTGCATTCCTGAGAATTTCACTGCTGTTCATCATAAAATCTTGCTAATATTTTGCATGCTTTCCTTCTGGTTCTACTCATTTAATTTCCATCAGTTCATATGAATCTTTCCAGGTTTGCCTGAAAATATGCTGCTTATCATTTATTATAGTACAATAATATTCCATCACAATCATATTCCCCAATCTTTTCATCTGTTCTCTAGTTGATAGATGTCCCTTAAATTTATTGTCACAATGAGAGTTTCTATAAATATTTTTGTACATAGAGATTCTTCCTAATTTTGTTTTCTATCACTTTTATATGCATATCTACTAGTATTATTGGAAGGTCAAAGGAAATGTGGTTTTATAGCTCTTTGGGCTTAGATTCAAATTACTCTAAACTGGTTGAATGAGTTTACAACTCTACAACAGCGCATTATTGTCACAATTTTCACATGTTCTCTCTAACATTTTTCATTTTTCTTTTCTGTCTTAGCAAATCTGATAGTCTCTCAAAGTATTTTAATTTGCATTTCTCTATTCATAGTGATTTAGAGCCTTTTTCCCCATAAGATCATAGATTTCTATGATTTCTTAATTTAAAAACTGCCTTTTCATATCCTTTGACCATTTATCAATTGAAGAATGATTGTTATTTTGTAAATTAGACTGAGTTCTCTTATTTATTTGAGAAATAAGGCCTTTATCAGACTTTTCTGCAAAAGTTTTTCACTGTTATACTTGCTTTGTATTTTTCCTTCTCCTATTTTCCCCACTTTTTATCCTTTCCTCTCTATTTTCACTCTCTCCCTTCTCAAAAATATTTTGCTTCTGTCCACCAGTTCCTCCTATCTGCCCTCCCTACTATTACCCCATTTACCTTTTTAAAATTTTCTTTCTCTACTCCTTCCCTTTGGGGTAAGGTAGATTTCTTCATCTGACTACATTCATATATATTATATGTATGTGTATGTGTATGTGTATGTGTATGTGTATGTGTATGTGTATGTGTATGTCCTGACTGCTTGCAATATTTTTTCCTTGAGCTGGGAATTTTTTAATTTTTCTGTCATATTCCTGGGAGTTTTCATTTAACAATCTCTTTCAAGAGATGAGAGATGAATTCTTTTGATTTCTATTTTACCTTTTGGTTCTAAGATCAGGGTAGATTTCTTTGATAATTTCTTAAAACATAATGTTTTGACTTTTTTTATTTTTATCATTTATATAGCTTTCAGGTAGTCCAATGATTCTTAACTTATATATCCTCAATCCATTTTAAAGATCACTTATTTTTCTAAAAACACATTTCACATTTTTTCTATTCATTCAGTCTTTTAATTTTGTGTTATTGTTTCTTAATGTCTCATGTGGGCATTAACTTTCACTTGTCCAATTCTAAGTTGTTTTTTTTTTTTAGCAAGGCATTGGGGTTAAGTGACTTGCCCAAGGTCACATAGCTACAGCTAGGTAATTATTAAGTCCCTGAGTCTGGATTTGAACTCAAATCCTCCTGACTCTAGGGCCAGTGCTCTATCCAGTATACCACCTAACTACTCCCCAATTCTAATTTTTAAAGAATTATTTTCTTCAGTGAATTTTTGTACCTCCTTTTCCATTTTGCCAGTTCTATTTTTACATTCTTTTCTTCAGTGAATTTTTGTGCCTCTTTTTCCCATTTGACCTATTTCAGCTTTTAATATGTTATTATCTTCAGTATTTTTTTTATTTTCTTTTTACCTTTACCACCAGTTGGTTGATTCTTTTCCCATGACTTTCTTGCAACACTCTCATTCTCTCACCCCCCCCCCCCCAACTTTTCCTCTACATCTCTTATTCGAATTTTTAAAAGTCTTTTTGAACTATTCCAGGATGTATTTTAGGTTTTGAGATCAATTCACATTTTCTTTGAGGCTTTGCATGTAGCTATTTTATAGTGTTGACTTCTTCTGAGTTTGTGTTTTGATGTTCCCTATCACTACAGTCACTTTCTATGGTGAGATTCTTTTTGATCATTGCTGTTATTCATTTCCTAGCCTATTATTTAATTTTAACTTTATTTGGTCTCTGCTCCTTGAGTGGATGAGGCACTTCATCAACCTTCATGATTTTCATGCTGCTGTTTTTGGAACTCCCTTTAGGAATCTAAGAATTTAGTTCTTCCAAGGTGGTATGACCCTGTCTCTGCTATTTTATTAAGAAGGAAGGACAAAAATAAGAAGGAAGAGAGGAAAGAGGGAAGAAACATGGAAAAGTGGGAAGGAGAGAAGGAAATCTCTGCTATTTTGGCCTGTGCTTTTGTGAGTGCCCACAAGTATCCTTTTCTTCCTTGGACTATGATCAGGGTGCCCACTCCTGCTCCAAGTACCTCCTCAACCTAGGAATGCAACTCAGAACTGTGTGAGCAATAGAACAGAGTCTTCCTCTTAGTGCCTACAATGGTTCCCTAAAATCTTCTGATCAGTTGTCTGATCCACTTACTATATATTTGCTGAGAACTACAGAAGCCTCTATTGTGACTAATTCAAAGAATTTGGTTAATTATTTTTCTTGAAGTGGTAATGAATTTCTACTCATACACCCATAATCTAATGATCAATCCCTTATAAAATCAATAGTATGCTTTAGTGGAACAGCTGTATAGGATTGAAGCATTTTCCTTAGAAATTGACTAAGAAGAAATCATCTGGCTAAAAGTCTAATTGACTCAAGGATATGACTTTCATTTCTATATACTAGCACCAAGACCCTGTGCTATGAAAATGATGGCTTTGTGTTTCACCAGGGTTTACATCATGAGCCATCATAAAATTCTCAAAATATAATTAAACTGAATTATGACAAAAAGCAGTTTCAATAATGTGGGAAAGGTGATAGACAAGAGAGAATGATATACATTCATAAATATTAAATTTAGCATTAGAAAGAACAATATATTACACAATCAGTCCCTTTTTCAAATAATTAATCTCATTTACAACATCCTAAACAATTCACCTTGAAGAATTCCAGTGATAAGAACTCTTTACAATCCTTCAGTATCCCATTCTATTCTTGATAAACTTACTTTTGAAAAAAGGAAGATAGAAAACAATTTATTTTAAGTTAAATACTTTCTCCATGTAATTCTGATTCAGTTTCTGTAGTTAGTAAGACAAATATGTTTTTTCCATATGACAACCATTTATTTATTTTAGAAAAATAATCATATCTATATATCTCTCTCTCTCTCTCTATATATATATATATATATATATATGTTTATCAGTCAGACATTCTCAGGTTTTTTTTTGAAACTTATTCTTTTCATTCCAGTCTCCTCACCACAATTGTAACCTTCCTTCTTTCCTTCCTTCCTTCCTTCCTTCCTTCCTTCCTTCCTTCCTTCCTTCCTTCCTTCCTTCCTTCCTTCCTTCCTTCCTTCTCTCCTTTCTTCCTTCCCACCTTTCTTCCTTTTCCTCTCTCCCTCCTTCTCTTCTCCCCTCTTTCTCTTCTTCCCTCTTTCCTTCCTTCCTTCCTTCCTTCCTTCCTTCCTTCCTTCCTTCCTTCCTTCCTTCCTCCCTCCCCCTTTTCTTTCCCTTTCCCAATTCTACCAGATAATAGTACTATTTCTCTTGAAACTATCTCATATCTCTATTTCTTATTTGTATTTTTCTTGTCTGTATCTGTGTTTTACCCCTCCCCTCTATCTCCCAAAGAAAGAGAGAACTGTTTGATTTTGGATGTCCAAAGCAAGTCAGTGACTTGCTTAATAAATATTTGTTGGAATAAATTTATTAATTAATGAAATCATCCAATATGCATTTATTTGTTCCATTTAAAGATTGTATTTAAATTATTAATTCTTTTCAGATAATTGATGGACATGACTTATAGCTCTATCACATGGATTCTAGCTCTATCACTTACTCATTTCATGACCCTTAGCAAATCATTTAATCCCTTTGAATTACAATTTCTTAATTGTTAAGATGAGTAAAATAGTTCCTGATATGCCTCTTACAAAATGTGAAGAACTCCATGTAACATCAAAAATCAAAATATTTTTCATTCTCAAAGAAAAAAACTGGAGAAAGAATTTGAGCTCTTCACTAAAACCCATCCTTCTACATAATCAGAAACTGAACAAATAAATACACTTTTAATATAGTTCTATTTCCATCTAGAACCTTGTATTTATAGAGGAAATAGAAAATATATGTAGTGGTTTTAAGAATTCAACACCCAATGATAGAACAGAGTTTCTTTTCTTTTTTTTTTTAAAAATGAATTTATCTTCTTTCTTAAGAAGGGTTCACTTTTCTTTGCCTTTTGGTTTGCCTTTTCCATTTACGCCAACTCTTGTTGACTCATCATTACTGACAATGTTCACAGTTTTCCATGACCATATTGAACAAAACAATTATAAACAAAAAAAAAACTATTTATCTGATGTTAACTCCACATTCTTTTCATTGTCAATGTTGATATTGTAGTCCCATTATTTCCCTTCATAGTCTATGTGCTTTGTGAAAAGAATGAGATGACTCATTCTTAATTAATATTCAGCAAGATGAAATTTAAATCTATCAATAAATGACAAGACTATCATACTTTGGTTTAAGAATAGAATAGTGGTGATTCACTAAGAAATGAGACTCTTTAACTCTGATTTACCTAATGAGAGCCCTCTAATGTAAATAAAATTATAAAGGAATTCTGTTTTGTAATTGTTGAAGATAGATGGGTGCTTATTTAAAAGACAGCTGAATCATCGGTATTGCTTGAAATAGAGGAAATGCTCAACTTAGTATAAACAGATATTCTATCTAAAAAATATCATCAGAATAAATTTTAGTCAGTATTCTAAATGACTATACATAGAATACCCAGAAGCCCAAAACAAAGGAAGTTGATGATATAGATTCAGATATCATTGTATTATAAGGAAAGGACACTGTAATAGCTTGGCAAATATAGAAAGGGCATTAGACTATTAGAATCTTATAATCGGAACAGAAGTTCTCATAGCAAAGTAATTAGAAGTAACCTCAAAGTCAAGAATACCATCGTTTAAAAGTCCCACCTCTGAAATAACCTTGTTATGTGTCATAGGACAAGTGATTTAATTCCCTAGGGTCCCAGTGTGATCAGTTTGATCTCTTAAAACTATAGTTTAAATTATATATGTATGTGTGCGTGTGTATTTAATGTTCTATTGTAAAGAGAATTTCCTCACTAAGAGCTAACTATAGCAATATCTACTCTCAGATTCCCTAAAAGCAAAAAAGTAACAACAACAAAATAAAACAAAATAAAAACTGGTGAAACTCCTGTTACATCCAAGTACCATAAAATGAAAATTTGACCTCAGAGGGCAAGTACAGCAACTATATTTAAATAAATATCTATCTATGACTAACCAAATGTCATTGGTAAAATATTGCCATTAGAAAGAAAGATCCTGCAGATTAGAAATTATTTCATTCTTTTATTTTATTTTTCTTTTATCTCTAATACCTATCACTGTGTCAACCACTCAATAGGAGCTTAAAGGATCTTTTTTGATTATTCCTCTTTAATTTCTTTGTACGTATTCATAATGCTTTGGGGGGGTCATAAGGAATATTGTTAGTGTTGTAGATTGATTAACAAGATCATTTGCAAATTCATTTATATAAACTAATGTCTATTTTACATGAGCCAATAAGGATCAAACAGTTCATGCTCTCAAGGAGTTTATAAATTTTATTGGGAGGGAAGAGATAGACTGTACACAAATAAGTAAATCCAATAAGACTTGAAGATGGAGAAGAACTAAGAGCTAGGAAGGCATCATAGAAGAAATGGTACTTGACTTGAATCAAGGAAAAGAAAGTTTCTAAAAAGTAACAATAAGGAGGGAGTATTTAGAGTACATGTTGACTTTCAGAAAATGGTAGCTATTAAGTTTGTCTAGTACAAAAGCAAAAGAGCATGAGACGTGAAATATCACAAGAAAAGATGAATTGGCACCAGATTGTGAAGGTCTTAAATGGAAAGTTAAAGAACATTTCATTGTAGACATGTGTGACACTGTCAGACCAGAACCTGAGAAAGATTATTATGAAATGAAAATAATTTTTAAATATTTTCAGAAGTTTTTTTGCTTTTATTTCACTTATTAGTATTTTTTGATTGATGTAAAAGTAGTTTTTAACATTTGTTTTTGTAAGATTTGAGTTCCAAATTTTTCTCCTTCCCTCCTTTCACTCCCCTTTCCAATAGAGTCAAGCAGCCTGATATTAGTTATACATGTACAATCATGGTGAACATGTTTCTGCATTATTCATATTGTGAAAAAAGGGAAAATTTTGATAAAGAAAAAAATATAAAGTGCATGAGTCTTCTGGAACTGTCTTGGAAAACTGTAACACTAAGAAAAGTTAAGTGTATAATAGTTGATTATTGCACAATGTTTCTGTTATTATGTACAACATTAATTTGGTTCTATTCATTTCCTTTGATGCTATTTCATGAAAGTCCTTCTGGGTTTTTTCTGAAATTTGCCTCTCCTTCATTTCTTATTGTGCAATAGTATTCCATTACATTTATATATCAACTTGTTCAGTCATTCTGCACTTGATGGGACACCCCTCAGTTTCTGAAACTTTGCTACTATAAAGAGCTGGTATAAATATTTTTATACATATAGGTTTTTGTCCATTTTTATGATTTCTTTGAATTATAGAGCAAAGGGGCTATTCCTTTTTCACTTTGGAGAGATTTTATTTATTTTGAATTTTACAATCCCCCCAATCTTGCTTCCCTCCCCCCACCCCCCCACAGAAGGTAGTCTGTTAGTCTTTACATTGTTTCCATGGTATGCATTGATCTAAGCTGAATGTGATGAGAAAGAAATCATATCCTTAAGGAAGAAATATAAAGTATGAGATATAGCAAAATTACATAATAAGATAATATATTTTTCTTTTTAAATTAAAAGTAATAGTCTTTTGTCTTTGTTCAAACTCCTCAATTCTCTCTCTGGATACAGGTGGCATTCTCCATTGCACATACCTCAATATTGTGACTGATTGTTGTACTGTTGGAATGAGCAAGTCCATTACTGTCACTCCCATACTACTGTTAGGGTGTACAATGTTCTTCTGGTTCTGCTCATCTCCCTCTGAATCAGTTCATACAAATCTTTCCAGGCTTCCATGAATTCCCATCCCTCCTGGTTTCTAATAGAACACTAGTGTTCCATCACATACATATACCACCGTTTATTTAACCATTCCCCAACTTATAGACATTCACTCAATTTCCAATTCAAAGGTGCTATTCCTAACAGGATAATTTATTTATCTTAATTTTTATGTCATTATTATTTTAGTATATCAAAGGAAGCATATTAAAATTTTAACTTTTTTAACCTTTTCATTTGAAGTTAGTTTTTGATTTGATAAGAAAAATGAAGTCAATTAATGAGCACATTATGATTGTAAAAAACAAAAAAAAAACAGACATTGGGTGAAGAGATGCAATATTTAACTGCTATAAATCAAATTCATGGATTAAATTACATGCATAAAGTTAGGTGAGTAGTCAATATTTTGGGTCCTTAGTTGGTATGATAGGTAGAGAGCTGGCCTCAGAATTAGGAAAACCTAATCTAATGTCCTACTTCTGACACGTACAATCTTTCATACTATATGAGGATAATATTTATAGATTTGCATTGGTAGGGGAATTCCCCCATCCCATCTAAGTTTTCCTCACCAAAGAAATTAAAGTTCTGGAAGCCTCAGTTCCTTTGTCCTCCTCACTAAAATAACAAACAAAAAACCAAATAAATAAGTGTGTTGGATCAAGCCATTTCTAAGCTCTCTTCTCACTCTAAGTCCTATGACTTTATGAGATTATGAATCTTCTAACCATGAGTCCATGCTTAAATGGGAGAATAGTAATGTATTATGAGAAGCTATGAAAAGAAATGTTTTTTAAAAATAAATTTTAAAATTTAGAATATTGTTTTATGTACTTTTTATATTTTTACAGCACAAATAGTTTTAAAAAATTAACACTCATGATTAAATAATATGGGTAAACATTTTAAGAATGTGTCTTCATGGTTGAATTATAAGAGCTAATAACTTGGGTTCTGACTTTTTGTTCACCTCCATACAGCATATAATGTACATGAAATATGTTTGGTGAATTGTTTTAGGATCCTCTCCTTTTCCTCTTTCTTTTCTCACTTATCACTCTTTGACTGCCTATTAGTACAACCAAAGGAGGACAAACAGATAGGAGATCAAATTCATTACTTTAGTGGTAACTATTATATCTTATAATATTTGCTAAGAAAATTTAAAAAAATAACATGCTTAAGTTGAAATAAGCCTTTATGGACTGACAGCACTGAGCTCTGTTTCAGACTTGGAAGGAAATGAACTGACTTGAGCAGGGGTGCCAGTCTTTTGCAACTAGGCAGCAAGCACTGGAAAGTAAGAAAGAATGTCTCATTTTGGAGTTGAGAAAGCAAAAACATATTTTAGGGGAAAGCTTATGTTGGAAAAAGAAAAAAACAATTAGGTATGTTCTCTTGATAAAAATGTGTCAGCTTCAGAATCAAAAAGACCTTAGTTCAAATCTCACCTGTGAAAGATACTAGTATTGTGGCATTGACTAGTTACTTAAATTCTCAGTGCTCCTTTTCAAAACTAAGACTATAGAAGGTACAAATGTTATTGATGTGCTTTGGTAAAATGAGTTCTTTATCACACTCCTTCCAACAACACATTCAGACAGAGATCTGGACCCATCAATTCCTGTCTCTAAAAACATATGGGATGGAAAGGGAGATGAATAATATGTGTTTAGGTGACACACATTCTATATCATGTCATTTTGCAGGAGGTGGGGGAGTGTAGTAAACAAACTATCCCAACTACCAAATTATTTCCACCCATCACCTGTTTTCAGAGACATCTTCAATTATTCAATATTTTCTAATAGGCCTCTTTTGAATTGTAAATACTCTTCAGACTGGTAAAAGACTTATTTTCTGGCACTGAAATTGAAACTTTTTAAGCCATGACAAGAGTTTTGATTTTATCTGTATATGGAGCCTTGTACTTCCTAAACAATCTATGTTATCCTATTTCCAACAAATAACCACGATAATAATAGCAAATATTTGTATAATGACTTAAGGTTTGGGAAGTCTTTTATGTACATTAATTCATTCCATCTTCACAAACTTTGTACTATTATTATCCCATTGCCCCCCCCCCAATAACAGACGAGGAGGTTCAAGACAAGAGATTTGGGGGGTGGCTAGGTGGTATAGTGGATAGAGCACTGGCCCTGGAGTAAGGAGTACCTGAGTTCAAATCAGGCCTCAGACACTTAATAATTATCTAGCTGTGTGGCCTTGGGTAAGTCCCTTAACCTAATTTGCCTTGCAAAATACTAAAAAAAAGAGAGATTTTAATGAATTTCTCAGGGTCACATAATTTTCTGAGGACAAGGGAGGAAAAGGGAGTGCTCTTTTTGCCTCCAAGACAATTCCGTTATCTTTAGGACCACCTTTCTGCCTTATAGTCTTCAAAAGCTTCTTGAAGCACTGAAATTAAGTTAATATTAAATTAAGTTAAATAACTTGCTCAAATTCACATAGTTAATATATGTCAGAGATAGAACCCAAGCCTAGTCTTGTCAAGCCAACTAAACCTTGCTTAGACCAACTCTCTATCCATTGCTCTATTGTCTTTCCCTACTGGTATTTTATGGATTACAGTAATACAGCCATACTCATAAAATAGAGATTCAGTCCCTGATAGAATATGGAAGAAGGGACAAGGAGAGCAAGGGAAATGTCTCTGGAATACTAGAGTAGATGAGAAACTTGATGTTTGAGGAAGAGGAAAAAAGCAAATGTGAGAGATTTATTTCGTAACTTTTTCAGATTTCAACTTTTGTGCGTTAAAATTTTTGTCTTTTGACTTTCTTTTATTAATATTTTATTTTCCAGATACATGTTATGAAAGTTTTTCAACATTCATCTTTATGCCTATGTATATTCTTAAGATAGAACACCCCTCTCCCTTCAGTGGCAAACAATCTGGTTAACATTGTACATACATATTTGTGTTAAGCACGTTTACAGATAATCATTTTCAGTATGAGGAATTAGGATTAAGGGAAAGAAATACATACAAATTTTTTTTTTAAAAGGCAATGGACTGTTCATCAGATTCTAAAAGATTTTTTTTGTTTTGCTTTGCTTTGGTTTTCTTTCTCTGGATGGGATAGTATTGTCCATAGCAGCTTTAACAGGTTTGACCTAGCTCTTTGAACTGCTGAGAGTAGCTGCATCCATAAGAGTTGATCATCTCACAATGTTGTTAATTTAAATCCTTTGACTTTTAAAAAGAAAACATTGCAGGACAAGCATTGCAAGAATTCAGGAAATCTTAGTTCACTGATAACATAAAAACAAGTCAACATTATTTTTCATGTGCCACTATTTTTCATGTTTAAAAGGAATAATAAAAAGTTAAAACCTTTTTAAAAATAAACCTAAGAACTAGTTTAAAGGAGTTTCTGAAATCTGTACCATTATCAATATATGTCCCAAGGACATACCAACAGTATCATTCTGTTTTCCCTCCTCTCAGGATTTGGGCAGCCTTATCTTTCCACCACCTAGGCATCTGAATTAGTTTGTATTTCCTCCTCTCTTACTTATTCATAGCCTTGATTGTCCTATTAGACCCATGTATTTATATTTAGGCTCTCCCCATCTATTTTTGGTTAAAAAACTGGTTAAGGAACATGTTTAATACTTTTATGATCTTGCCTTTCTTCATCATTGGTACACTATTGTTTGATACACTCATGAGGGCACCATCTCTGCTACTGCTCTACCTTAAAACTCTGATAAATTATGAGCAGCCATAATGCTGACCACATTATTCTTTTATGGTCTAGTTGCAACAGTCTATTTTTCCTAAATTTCCTGTAGTAATAACCAATTCTGCTTGTCTTCTTTTCAAAGTATTTCAGGATAAGAATAACAATTTTTTTTCTTAATTTAATATATTCTTTTAATACAATCTAGAAGGCATCCTGGACCATAACCTGTCATCTTGACCTTGTCTTATCACTATACTTCAAGGACTTGGGAGGAGAGAGTGAAAGTGATGAGTTTGTACAGCTCTGTTTCAATTAGATCCAATTCACATTCAGGTCAAGATATCACCCTGTTTTCATTGGTGATTTCATTGGTCATCTTTAAGAACAAATGATGAACAAAAACAACAACCCAAAACAACAAATGTTACCTGAGTAATATTAAGAACCATATGGATCTGATAACATTTAAAAGTTTGCTTGCTGGTAATAAAACCATATACTCTCTGGATGTTTATTCTTTTCCCCAAATTTAAAAATAATGTTTTTTTGTTGTTGAATTTTAATGGTTAATTAAGTTCAGGAATATTTAGAGGGACTGTTAACATCTCTTCTGTTTATTCACTAGAATATAAGGTATCTTTAATGATTAATATGTGTTTCTGCAGATTGCATCACTTAGGAAATTAGTTATTTTAATGATTAAAGTGTTTGCAATTAACAACAAGGAATATGACCAATTCAGTCAAGACATTTATTTACATCACCTTTCTAATGCTAAATTACTTTCATCATGAAGGTTAATGGCAAATAATTTAAAGATTACAAGAGGATATTACATATAATTTATGACATGTGAATGATACCTATGCTCTATTGCTTTTCACTAGTTGTATTAAAATAAAGTTTGAAAAGTAAAGTGGCTCCAGAGTTTAATATGATTTCTATTTTAAGTAATCAGATTTGATAAATTGTATTTGCCTAATTCATAAAATTTGATACTCTAAACCTAAGTATTTTTAGGGAACCACTATTGAAAAGAAGTTAAATGCCAGGACATTTGACAGTTACTATAATTCATGGCTTAATAGAATATCTAACTTCTGTCAAAGTTTCTTATAAAGGAAATTGAAATTAAGTGAATCAAAACTGTGTTTGTCTAGTGTTCCACTGTAAGACTGGAGATATGTTAAGTGGGAAAAATAGGAATCATAGGTGAAATTAAAACAAAAAATATTTAAATTTAATGGACCTTAAAACATACTGAAAGGAAAAATGATAGAAAATAAAAAAAACACCATGAATAATAGTGGCTATCAAATCTGCACTTCTAAGAGTTGAATAAAACTTTAGAAATTATTTTTACCAAATGAATAGCAAAAAATGAACAGAATCTCTGAGATGGAAAGGATCTCAGAGATCGCAGATTTTCTAATAGTAGTCAAAATTGGAATCTATTCAATAACTTCCACAAAGATGTCAAATAGGAAGAAATCTATTCAATCCTAAGGCACACTTTCTTTTTGGGGGATAATTAAAAAATGTCAGAACATTTTTTTCCTGTTGCAAGTAAAAATTCTGCCCTTCTGCAAGTTCCTTTCATTACTTCTAATTCTGTCACCTGTGAATACAAAGAACAAATCCCATCTCACTCTTAACCACAATAGTCCTTCTATACCTGAAGACATTAATTATTTTCTCCTAAGTCTTCTTGACTGTGTCACTGCTCTCTTTTTATTCTCTTCCTTCCTGTCTGACATTTTTTCAATGTATTTTGCTAAATCCTCTTCCTTTTCCTCTCCAATTAGTATAAGCATCTTGCAAGAATCTGTCCTGCCTCCCATTTCTTTCTTCTCTTTGTACTATATTCATTGGTTATCTGATCAACTTACAATGGACTCAATCATCTCTAAGTACATGATTTCTAAAGTTTTATTTTCAGCAAAAATCTTTGGTCTGAATTATAGTCTCATATGCCCAATTACTTGTTTGAATGTTTCAACCTTTTAAATTTAATATGTCTAAAATGAAATTGATTATATTTCCCAGAAAACATACTTCCACATAAATTCTTTTTTTAATTTATTTTTTTCACATAAATTCTTTAATCTTCAGTCACATGATCTTCCTGCTTGCCTGATTCTCTAGGTCAGTCTATAATTTTCATCAAGAATCCTAGCCAAATTTGCTTCAATATCTGCTCAACTCACTTTCTAGACTTTATATCTTCCTCAGCTGTCTTCTTCTTTCCACTCTTTCCATTTTTCATTTCTGTGCTATTTTCTTTATTTTTAAAAATATATATTTATTTCTCCAATTACATGTAAAAATAGTTTTAATTTTCATTTTAAAAATTTTGGGTGCCAAAATTTTCCCTTCTTCCCTCCCTATACCTCATTGAGAAGGCAATTCAATATAGGTAATATATGTGCAGTCATGCAAAATATATATCCATATTAATCATGTTATGAAAAAATAAACAAAACCCCAAGCCTCCCTCAGCAAAATTTTAAAAATGTATGATTTAATTTGTATTCAGACACTATCAGTTCTTGAAGGTATAGTAATTTTCATTAAAAGTCCATAACGGGGAAAGCTAAGTTGCTCAGTGGACAGAGCACCGGCCCTGGAGTCAGGAGCACCTGAGTTCAAATCCCACCTCAGACATTTAATAATTACCTAGCTGTGTGACCTTGGGCAAGCCACTTAACCCCATTTGCCTTGCAAAAAAAAAAGTCCATAAGAGTTGTCACTCACAAATAGTCATTTTAAAATATAGCTGTTACTTTGTACACAATACATTTAACTTTGCATCAGCTCATTTAAGATTTTCCAGAATTTTATGGAAGATTTCTCCACATCAGTTTTTTTTATAGTACAATAGTTTTTCATCACAACTACATGCCACAATTTGTTCAGCTATTCCACAACTGATAAATATCCTCCCAATTTCCAACTGCCTACCAGAAGAAAAAAATTGCTAGAAATATTTTTGTACCTAAAACTCCTTTTCTTTTTTAAAATCTTTTGAACTACGGAACTAGAAGTAGCACTGTTGTGTCAAAGAGTATACATGGTTTTATAGCTTTTGGAGTATAGTAAATTGTTCTATAGAAAGGTTGAATCAGTTCCTTAACTTCAACAACAGTGCATTGATGTCTCATTTTCCCCACATTCCGTCCACAATTTGTCATTTTTCTTTTCCATCCTATTGGCCATTCTTAAATATTTTGTGAAGTAGTATCTCAGAATTCTTTCAATTTGTATTCCTTCAATGAGTAATGGTTTAGAGCACCTTTTCATATACCTATAGCTAACTTTGACTACTTCATCTGAAAAATTCCTATCTTTTGATCATTTTTCCATTTAGGAATGGTTCCTATTTCTATAAATTTGATTCAGTTCTCAATACATTTGAAAAGTGAGACTTTTATCAGAGAAATTTGCTTTAATTTTTTCAGTTATGATTACTAAATGTATTTCCCTTCATTCTATTCCCCCTTTTTATTCTATTCTCCCTTTCCTTTTACACTGTTTATTCTCAAAAGTGTTTTACCTCTGACTACCACCTCCCCACTGTTCTTTTCTCTAATCCCCTTTCCCTTCTGCTTTCCTGGAGGGTAAGATAGATTTCTACACCTAATTGAGTGTGTGTGTACATGTTATTTCCTTTTAGAGCAAATTCCCATGAGAATAAGGTTTACTCACTCATGTACCCATATATCTCATCTTCCCATTCAGTGTCAGAGCTTTATCTTCTTTTGCATGTGAGATAATTTATACCATTTACCCATCTCTTTTTCTTTCTCATAGTGCATTCCTTTTTTTTACCATCCTTTAATTTTTTTAGATATCATTTATTCATATAGAGTTCACATTTTCACCATTTGTCTACTATCTTAATAATGTAAAAACTTTTTGTGCATTGTAAGTACTATTTTCCTGTGTAGTGTGTAGGAATGTAAATAGTTTAACCTTAATAAGTCCCATATTATGTCTCTTTCCTGTTTACCATTTTGTGCTTCTCTTGACTCTTGTATTTAAAATTCAGATTTTTCTATTCACTTTTAGCCTTTTCATCAAGAATGCTTAAAAATCTTTTATTTCATTAAATATTCATTTTTTTTCACTCTGAAGTATCATATTTACTTTTTCTGGGAAGATGATTGTTGATTTTAATCCTAACTCTTTTTCATGCCAGAAAATCATATTTCAAGTCCTATAATACTTTATTGTAAAAGCTTCTGAATCTTGTTTAATCTGTATTGTTACTTCACAATCCTTGGTTCTTTTAGACTGCTTACAATATTCCCTACTTGACCTGGGTACTTTAGTATTTGGTTATAATATTCTTGGAAATTTTTACATTGCCATCTCTTTAAGGAGGTGATTGTGAATTCTTTTAATTTCTATTTTACCCTTTGGCTTTAGAATACCAGGCAGTTTTGCTTGATAATTTACTGAAAAAATGAAATCTGGATTCTTTTTTTGCTTTTCTTTTCTCTTTTTGATAATGGCTTTCAGGGAGCCCAATAATTCTTAAATTATCTCCTTTGGATCTAATTTCCAGATCAGTTGCTTTTCCAATGACATATATCTATTGTCTTCTATTTTTTTTATTCTTTTGTTTTTTGTTTTATTGTTTCCTGATTTCTCATATTATCACTAGTTTCCATTTGTTCAATTCTAATTGTTAAGGAATTATTTTTTTTTCAGTGACCTTTTGTGCCTCCTTTTCCATTTCACCAATTTTCCTTTTTCAAGGAGGTTCCCCCCCACTTCAGTGAATTTTTGTGCCTTTGTCCATTTGGCCAGGTCTGCTCTTCCAGACATTCTTCTCCCCTCTGCCTTTTTGTACCTCTTTTACCATTTGACCTAGTCTGTTTTTAAAATTTTATTTTGTTCTGTGTTTTTTTTTTGTGTGTGTGTGTGCCTCCTTTACCAAGCAGTTTAGTCTTTTTCATTCATCACTATCAATTCTCTTTCCAATTTATCTTAAACCTCTTTTGATTTTCAAAATAGTTTTGAGCTCTTCCATGACCTGAGATCAACTCATAATTTTCTTTTTTCGACATTTGGATGTTTGAACTTTGGTTATCTTCATCTCAGTTTATGTTTTAATCTCTCTTGTTGCCACAGTATCTTACTATGTTCAGAATACTTTTCTGTTGTTTGCTCATTTCTCCTCTCTATGTTTTGATTTTTTAACACTTTGTTAAATTGGGACTCTGCGTCCAGTTTGGAGGGGTCACTGCCCCAAGCTTCAGTGGTTTTGTGCCCCTGTTTTCAGAAACACTTCTATAGACCTGTAAGATTTTTTTTATCTTTCCAAGTTTGTATGACCTAAGATAGATATGTTTACTATTCTCCTGTCCTGTGCTCTGGTCTGTAAGTGACCACTAACAATCTTTTCTGCCCTGGAAATGTGAGGAGGGTCCCTGCTTCATTGTGGATACAAGCTATAGTGTGCTAATGCTCCTCCTCACCCTGGGACTGCTAGTTATTGCCAGGACCCTGTGATCCAGATCAGTGTATGGGGAAAGCAGCAGCATCCTGCCGCCAGTGCCACCAAAAAGACCCTTATGATTTCCTTATGACCACTTGTTCACCCTCATTACCAAGTGTGGGCTGAGAGCTCTGCATGGGATTGTGTGCCATATAGGTGTGACAGACCTCTCCTACTAACCTTCTAAGTTGTCTTTGGTAGGAAAATTATTTCACCTTGTCCATTTGTAGGTTCTCCCTTGTTTCACGACATTGTTTATAGGTGTTCTGAGGGGGTTAAGGAAGAATTTAGGTGAGTCACTGTGTTTTTCTCTGCTATCTTTGCTCCACTTCTACTATTTTCTTCTAATAGGTTATAAGCTCCATGAAGCTAGGGACATATTGCTTGCTTGCATTTATATTTTTGGTAATGAATATAGATTTTTAATTCCAGAACCTAGCAAACATACAAGAGAATGACAGAACTCACATTTCCCCACCTCTGGACACTGTCTCTAGTAAATTATGATGAAGTAACTTAAAATTATATTATATTTGCTTGATATGTCACACTATTGATACTATTTTAGTCCTTTCATGAGACCTGATTATTTGATGCTTTGCAAGCCAAAAAATTCTCCAGACTTTTTTCTCATAAACTGTTGCCTAGTGATTACTTCAGGATCCTGTGCTTCTACGGTTTTTTAAAATCAAGTTTGAAGTCATTTAAATTTAATATTCCATCACAAATTCCCTTTCATATGTTTATTATGATGTGGTGTTTAATTTTGAATACATGCATATGGATTAAGGTGACCCTGGTTTGACGAAATCTAGGCCAATAATATGTTCGATTCTTCTTAGGTGGAAAGGTTTTTATTGTGACATTGGTAAATCATTTGTCCAATGACCGGGTTAGTTTAGTGTAAAATGTTTGTCAGTAGACATTTGACCATGGTCATGAGATACATAATGCTAGACATGAACCAGAAACCCCATGCATTTCTTAAGTGAAGGTAGATGAATGAAAAAAGGGTTAATTACATTTAGACTAACAACATTCATTTAACTATGGATAGTTAACTCAAAACTCAAAACGCAGCTTAAATCTCAACTTCTAAAAATTTCTAAAGGTGGTCTTTGATGATAATTCCCCATCAGTCTGTGCTAATGGCTTCTCTTTCATAATGTCTTCTGTGTACTCTCCGTATACCATATATATATATATATATATATATATAATGGATTTTATGTTGTCTCTGCCATTGAAATGTTAGTTTCTTGATGTTTCACATGTTTTTGCCATTCTTCTTATCCACAATATTTGACCAAATATCTAATGCATATTAAATTTTTAATAAATGCTTTTTCATAGTTAACTTCCTGATAATTTAAATGTGTAGTCTTTGATTGTTCACCAACTAACAGACATGTTGTTGAACTATATCCATCTTGAAATACTTTTTTTCTTGCACATATGGAGCATTGAGTTCTATTTGACCAACAGGATTTATAAAAGGCATTGATAATATGATGAATATTCAGAGATGAGGATGATAAATGGCAAAGGGTCTTGTGTCTATATCATCTGAGGACAAATTGAAGTGATTAGATATCTTAAAGAAGAGAAAAATGAAGACATTATACCTGTATTCAAGTATTTGTTGAATTATAAGGTAGGGTCATTGCTCTAGGTGATATTAGAGAATAGAACCAGAATTAATAGGTTAAAATTGAAAATTTTAAAAGTGACAAGTATTTTGTTTCTCTCTGCTTTAAACTGCTTCATCTATTAAAAAGCTACAGTTTTAGAATTCCTCCTTAAAGACCAAAATTCCTTTTCATTACCTAATGTGTGCTGGATATCAATTGGAGAACCAAAATTGGGAATGGATTCTGAATGAAAACATCTAAATTTTTTTTAAAAAAAGGTAAGAGAGAATAAGAGAGGAAGAAAGAAAGATTAAAGGAATAAGAAAAGCGAACAGAGGAGAGGTTTTTGAATGAAGACATTCAAAGTAGCAGTGAGGAAGCACAGACAACCAGAAACTTGTCATATTCATTTTCTGAAAACACAGCCTTGTCCTAAATGCACTAGATTTTCTATTTGGGTCTAATACATAGGTTTCTATCCATCTACATAGATATCTACTCATGCTTACAACTTTAGGTTAGGTATCAAGAACTTGTTAATTTCTGCAAAGTTATTTTAGTTATATCAGGATATCCCCTAAAAGACTGCTGAGAAGAGATTTCCATCTCTAGTTGTCCTGACTCATATATAGTCCCTGGATCTAGATGGCTCTGAAGGAGAAAGTGATAATGGTGACTTAACACTGTTTCTCCTCAGTCAAATCCAATTCATGTGCTTGTTATGGTGTCCTGATGTCATAGTCCTCTTTGAGAAAGAAGAACAAACATCATCACACACATACGGATAGGTCCTTGACATTTTATATTTATTTGATATTATCTTTCTTGTTTTATCTACAAATGTTGGTGTGATTTACTTGGGTCTCATGCTGATCTTCCTTCAGGCTCATTTTCTATCTAATAATTTTTAGTGTGCCTGAGATGTGCATAAATATGTTTGTGTATGTGTTTTTATATGGGTGTATGCATGTATTGATGTAGTTCATAGTCTGGTTTTCATGCATTCTAAATTGTTGGATTATTCTTGTCTGCCTCATGTTTCTGTTTTAGTAATAAGACCAACTGTCAATTGAATAAGGTTTCTAGACTCTACTTCCTTTTGACAACTGTTTAGTCTTTGTTTAATTTTTTTACATTTGTCGCAATTTTTAAAACCTCTATTATAGTTTCTATAATAACATAAAATCTCTTCTCATACTTATTTTTTCTCCTAATTTTATGATAATTATGACCTTTGTTTTAAGAGGATGAAAATTTAATTATACTCAGAATATTTAATCCTGAAATGACTCCCATACTGTTAACCAGGTGTATAAAGATATAATCGTGTGTATGTATGTGAAGTTGTTCATTGGGCTACTGAAACTTTATTTATCATTTCTGAAATCTCTCCTTGATTGACAGGACTTCTATTTTTTTTCCTGGTCATTCAAGGTAACTAACTCATATAAGAAACTTTGCAAATGAATTATGGAAATTTACTTAGATTCTCTTTACTTTCCAATGTAATTATCTTAGAAAGAAACAAATTAGTTAGTTATGACCTAGTCTCTAATGTTTATGCCAATACATATAGATTATTTTTAATTTTTCAAAAAATAAAAAAATATTTTTTTAAGAGTAAAAACTAGATGGGACTTCTGAAAGTCAAGATGGCAGGGTAAGCAGTAAATTTTCATAACTGTCCCAGATTTACCTCCAAACAACCGTAAAATAGCACCCCCAAACTCTCCTGAAACAGAAGAACCAGCAAAACGGGGGTGAAAGAATCTTTTAGCCAAGAAAATTGGAAAATCAGCATGAAAGTTCTATTTCAAGCATGTAAACAAGGACTGAGGTCCAGGACAGAAAGCCTGAACCAGGTAGATCCTGTGCTCCAGTGTGTAGCACAAGCAAATGCCAGCACCAGGACTGTCCATGTGTTTGAGAATAGTCAGAAGATCCTGCCTCTGAGACCCACAATGTGCCTAGCCCCCAGGCAAATAGGCAACCTCCAGAAATCAGAATTCCATATGCTTTAATGTATCTCCAAGCAAACAAGAAGCCCCAGTGTTAGACCTCCATATGCTTTCATGTAATTTGAGAAATGCAGAAACAGCCACCTATTTCAGCACCAGGTAAGCTGACACACTCCTATGGCCTCTAGTAGTACCAGTCAACCCTGCCCCAATCCTTCAGAAAGCACCAAGAGGGCCATCTGTGGGTCTCAGGGCAATACCAGTGCAGCACAGGTAAGTAGACTGGTACAAGAAACCTAAGTCAATGTCCCTTCTATCTCGGGGTACAGAATTCATATTCAAAAGAAAAGGAAAAGTTCAAGAAAATAAGTATAAAACAACAAAGAAAGGATAGGACCATAGATGATTATGGTGACAGAGAATGTTAAAACAAATGCAAAAGAGGACCTCAATGCCAAAACAACTATGGGCAAAATCCTAGTGGAAAACTTAAGGTGGTTTTTAGACCAGGCAGGTCTTATGAATTCAAATAGAACTTTAAACAATCATAAAAGAAGACAGTAGAACAAAGATTGCAAGGTAAAAGCAGATACTCGCCTGAGATCTTCCCCAAATGCCTTCAAATACATTTAAATAATGATTCCAAATTTCAGAGTGGCAGAACTACAAAAAAAAAAATAAGTGAAACAATTTTCCATACCAAGTAGACTTAGGAGATCAGCAGAAAGGGTTTGTTGCAATATCATGAAAAAAGAGCACAATTCAATGCAGACACTTCAGGAACAGGCCTTAGGAACCACTGAATCAGCAGCAACTGCTGATGCTTGAAGCTCTCATGTCACAGGCAGTAAGAAGATTAAACAACTAGTCAGAAGGAGATTATGGGGATTTCTCTGCAAGCACAGAGGAAGAACTGTGCCCAGATTATAGTCCTGGATAGCAGTTTCCGGCAAGTAGGAGAACTAACACCACAGGTCTTGGGATCACAGCGCAAAGGGGCCTTTCCTTAAGGTTGCACTTCCTTAAGTTGCCACTCACAGACTAGAGCATAGTTCAGGAGAGGAGTAAACACCTTGCCATAGTTTATGCTATTTTGGAAAAAGTTAAATCTTACAATTCCCTAAAAGTATTTCTGATAATAACTGCACAAAATCCCTGAAGCTTGGGACAATGCACCTTCCACCTTGGATACAGAGTCCTATTTTAACAACTGGTCAAATGATAAAGGAGGTTCTGAAGCTCACTGATAAAAAAATAATTTCTTAGCAATTAGAATAAGCAAATGGAAGCCAATGACTTTATGGGAATTCAAGAAACAATAAAACAAAACCAAAAAAATGAAAAAATAGGAGAAAATGGAAATATAATCATTGGAAAAACAAGTGATCTAGAAAATAGATTCAGAAGTGATAATTTATGAATTATTGGACTGCCTGAAAGCCATGATCAAAATTAAAGCCAAGAAATTATCTTTAAAGAAATGATTGAGGAAAACTGCCCCAAATCCTAAAACCAGAGGGTTAAAAAAGAAATAGAAAGAATCCATTAATCACCTCCTGAAAGAAAATGAAAAAGTAGAAACTCCCAGGAATATTTTAGCCAAATTTCAGAATTCCAAGATCAATCAGAAAATTTTACAAGCAACAAGAAAGAACCAATTTAAGTATTGTGGAGTCACAGTTAAAATAACAAAATTCAGTACCTTCATCAGTAAGGAATCAGAAGTCTTGGTATATTATATTCTGAAAAGCAAGAACTTGGATTAAAACCAAGAATCACATTAAGCATAATCTTTTAGGGGAAAAGATGGATATTCAATGAAATCGGAGACTTTCAAATTTTCTGATGAAAAAGACCAGGGCTGATCAGAAGATTCAAGAGATGAGGAAAAAATTACATTGGAAAGGGAAATCATAAGGGACTTAAGTAGTCTAAACTTTTTACATTGCTACATGGCAAGATATCACTGGTAACCTCTTAAGAACTTTTTTCATTATTAGATAAGTTATAGAGTTAGAGGGAAATATATATATATATATATATATATATATATATATATATATATATATATTTCTATAAGAAATATTTTATTTATTTTGAGTTTTACAATTTTTCCCCCTATTCTTGCTTCCCTCCTCCCCACCCCACCACAGAAGGCAGTGTGTTAGTCTTTACATTGCTGCATGCATGGTATACATTGATCTAAGTTGAATGTGAAGAGAGAGAAATCATATTCTTTTTTTTTTAGGTTTTTTTGCAAGTCAAATGAGGTTAAGTAGCTTACCCAAGGCCACACAGCTAGGTAATTATTAAGTGTCTGAGACCGGATTTGAACCCAGGTACTCCTGAATTCAGGGCCGGTGCTTTATCCACTGTGCCACCTAGCCACCCCAAAACCATATTCTTAAGGAAGAAAAATGCAGTATAAGAGATAACCCTATGTTACTGTTAGGGTGTACAATGGTTTTATGGTTCTGCTCATCTCAATCAGCATCAGTTCAAGTAAAATCCTTCCATGCTTCCCTGAATTCCCATCCCTCCTGGCTTCTAATAAGACAGTAGTGTTCCAGGACATACAAAGACCACAATTTGTTAAGCCATTCCCTGATTGAAGGACATTCACTTAATTTCCAATTCTTTGCCACAACAAACAGGGTTGCTATGAATATTTTTGTACAAGTAATGTTTTTGCCCTTTTTCATAATCTCTTCAGGGTATAGACCTAGTAGTGGTAATGCTGGAACAAAGGGTATGCACAATATTGTTGGCCTTTGGACATAATTCTAAATTGCTCTCCAGAAAGGTTGGATGAGTTCATAGCTCCACCAACAATGCATTAGTAGTATCCCAGATTTCTTGCATGCCTTCCAACACTTATCATTGTTCATTCTGGGTATATTGGCCAGTCTAAGAGGTATGAGGTGGGACCTCAGAGATGCTTTAATTTGCATGTCTCTAATAAATAGTGATTTACAATGTATACCATGAAAACAATGTAAAGACTAACAGACTGCCATCTGTGGCAAGTAGAGGGAGGGAAGCAAGATTAGGGGAAAAATTGTAAAACTCAAAATAAATAAAATATTTAAAATTCAAAAAAATAGTGATTTAGCACAATTTTTCATATGACTATAGATCACTTTAATTTTCACATCTGTAAATTGCCTTTACATATCCTTTGACCATTTGTCAATTCAGGAATGACTTGATTTGTTGTAAATTTGACTCAGTTCTCTATATAGTTTAGAAATGATTCCTTTGTCAGAAACATTAGTTGTAAAAATTGTTTCCTGATGTACTACATTCTTTTGATCTTGTTTACACTGGTTTTGTTGTGCAAAAGCTTTTTAATTTACTGTAATCAAAATTATCTAGTTTGTTTTAATGATGTTTGCCTTCTCTTACTTGGTAATAAACTGCTTCCCTTTCCATAGATCTGACAGGTATACTACTCCTTGATCTTCTAGTTTGCTTATAATATTGTTTTTTTAATATCTAAATCCTGTATCTGTTTTGATCTTATCTTGATATAGGATGTGAGGTGTTGGCCTAATTCAAATTTCTTCCATACTAACTTCCAATTTTCCCAACAGGTTTTATCGAAGAGTGAGTGGTTATCCCAATAGCTGGACTCTTTGGGGCTTATCAGACAGCAAATTATTATAATCATTTCCTGGTATTGCACCTAGTCTATTCCAGTGATCCACCACTAAATTTCTTAGCCAATACTGGACAGTTTGGATGACTGATGCTTTATGATAGAATTTTAGATCTGGTAAGGCTAAGCCACCTACTTTTCCACTTTTTATCAAAGAATCCCTGGAAATTTTTGACTTCTTATTTCTCCATATGAATTTATTTACAAGTTTTTCAAACTCATTAAATAATTTTTTTAAAATTTTTATTGGTAGGGCACTAAACATGTAGTTTAATTTTGGTAAACTAAAATTTTTATTATATTAGCTCATTCTATCCATGAGCAGTTAATGTTTGCCCAGTCATTTAAATCTGATTTTATTCATGTGAGTAATGTTTTGTAATTTTTGAGTCTACATTTGCAGGTAGACTACCAGATATTTTACATTATCTAGCATTACTTTGAATGGGATTTCTCTTGCTAGCTATTTCTGATGTATCTTGCTAGTCATATATAAAAATGTTGAGGATTTATGCAGGTTTATTTTATATCCTGCAACTTTGTGGAAGTTGCTAATTATTTCTAGTAGCTTTTTAGATGATTTTTTGGGATTCTCTAGGTATACAATCATGTCATCTGCAAAGAGTGAGAGTTTTCTCTTCCTTCCCAATTCTAATTCCTACAATTTCTTTTTCTTCTCTTACTGTTGAAGCAAGCATTTCTAATATAGTATTGAGTAGCAGTGGTGATAATGGGCATCTTGTTTCAGCCCTGATCTTATTGGGAATGCCTCAGGCCTATCCCCATTACATATAATACTTGTCGATTGTTTCAGATAGATGCTGTTTATTACTCAAATGAAGAATTCATGTATTCCTACAGTGTCTAGTGTTTTTAATAGGAATAGGTGCTGATTTTGTCAAAAGCTTTTTCAGCCTCTATTGATACAATCATATGATTTCTGATAAGTTTGTTACTGTTATAATTAATTATACTAACAGTTTTCCGAATATCGAAGCAGCCCTCAATTCCTGGGATAAATCGTACTTTATCATAGTGTATTATCCTAGTGATAACTTGTTTCAATCATTTTACTAACATTTTATTTAAGATTTTTGCATCTATATTTATCAGGGAGATAGGTCTATAATTTTCTTTCTCCTTTTAAACTCTTCCTGGCTTAGGTATCAGCACCACATTGGTGTCATGGAAAGAGTTGGGCAGAATTCCATCTTCACCTATTTTTCCAAAGGGTTTACATAGAATTGGAACCAATTGTTTTTTAAATGTTTGATGAATCCATCTGGTCCTGGAGATATTTTTTCTTAGGGAGTTTAATAATGGCTTGTTAAATTTCTTTTTCTGAGATAGGGTTATTTAGGTTTTTAATTTCCTCTTCTTTTAATCTGGGCAGTTTATATTTTTGTAAATATTTGTTTATTTCATTAGTCAAATTTATTGGCACAGAACTGGGCAAAATAATTCTGAATTATTACTTTAATTTCCTCCACATTGGTGGTGAGTTCACCTTTTTTCATTTATAATAGCAGCAATTTGGCTTTCTTCTTTTTTTAATCAAATTGACCAAAGGTTTACCAATTTTATTGATTTTTTTCATAAAACCAACTTTTGGATTTATTTATTAGTTCTATAGTTTTCTTGCTCTCGATTTTATTAATTTCTCCTTTAACTTTTTAACATTTCTATTTTGGTATTTAATTGGGAGTTTTAATTTGTGCTTTCTCTAAATTTTTAGTTGCATATTTAGTTAATTGTTTTCCTCTTTCTCTAACTTATTCATGTAAGCATTTAAAGAAATAATATATCCCCTGACAGTTGCCTTGAGTGTATCCCATAGGTTTTGGTATGTTGTTTCATTATTGTCATTGTGTAGGATGAAATAATTAATTCTTTCTATATTTTGTTGATTTATCCACTTATTCTTTAAAATAAGATTATTTAGTTTCCAATTAGTTCTGGGTCTATATCTCCCTGGCCCAATGTTGAATATGATTTTTATTAGATTATGATCTGAGACAGATGTATTTGAAAAGTCCTTTGACTTTTCCTTTTGGGCAGCCGGGTCCTACCTTTGTTCCAAGTCTTTGTGGCACCACACAGACACAGCCAGTGTATTCAATAATGAGAGTTCAACCAGGAAAAATGCATAACAGGTTTGATTAACAGGACACTACATCTGAAAATCTCTACATCTCTACAAGTCTACATCTCTACATCTCTAACTCACATAGTTGAGTAAGGGTATATATATATATATATATATATATATATATATATATATATATATGTATATATATATATGTATACCTAGTCCCCTTGTTATCAGCATTCCTCAATTCCAGGCACTGTGAAAGAGTAACAGGCATGTCACAAAAAAGGTGTGTATCCTGGCTTAAACAGGATGGGGATGAAAGGCAGAGAGATAAGGACCACAGCTCCTTCCTGAGAATCTTAAACAAGATAAAGCTGAAAGGCAGAGAACAAATAGAGAGAAGGGCCAGAGCTCCTTCCTGAGTTCAGAGCACTCTGGTATGGACATTCCTTTTGTCCACTGTCTCAATGACTCTCAGGATGAACTCCTTATGGCCACGTACTCTGTCTATTAACTCCTTACATGTATTCACTATTTTCTGCCTATCTTCAATTGATAATTAGATTCTTATGCCCTAGGTTATGCTCAATTTTTGTGTGTCATGTGCTACAGAAAGAAATGTATATTCCTTCCTATCCCCATTCAATTTCCTCCATAAGTCTATCATATCTAGTTTTTCTTACAATCTATTTACCTCCTTAACTTCCTTCTTGCTTATTTTATGATTAAATTTATCTAAATTTCAGAGTGGGAGGTTGAAGTCTTACATTAGCAGAGTTTTACTGTCTATTTTTTCCTGTAGCTCTTTCAATTTCTTCTCTAAGACTTTGGATGCTATACCATTGGTGCATACATATTTAGTATTGAAATTACTTTATTGTTTATGGTACCTTTTAGAAAGATACAGTTTCTTTCCTTATCTCTTTTTATAATATCTATTTTTACCACTGCTTTGACTGAGGTAAAGATTGCTACCCTGTTTTTTACACTTCAGTTGAAGCAAAATACATTTTGCTCCAACCTTTTACATTTACTCGATATATATCTGTCACCTTCAAATAAGTTTCTTGTAAGCAGCATGTTGTAACATTCTGATTTTTAATCCACTCTGTTCTTCCCTTATGTTTTAAGGGAGAGTTCATCCCATTCACATTCAAAATTGTAATTACTAACTGTTCATTGCCCTCCATGCTTCCCTCTGTTTGTATTTTCCCCCTTTTTCCCCTTTATTCATATTCCCCAGTATTTATATAATACTGCCACCTTCAGTGTGTTTTCCCTCCCATATAACCCCCCTCACTTTTCTTTAGCCTTTCCCTTTTCCCCCTTCTTCCTTTTTTCCCTTCCTTCGATTACTTCCCCTTTTTTCTCCCCATCACCCCCCCTTTTTTCCCCTTTTAACACTTGAAAGGTAAGATAAGATTCTTAACTGACTGTGTGTAAATTAACTTTAAGCCAAGTCTGATGAGATGAAGGTTCACATGGTTCTTACCTCCTTCCTTTCCCCCCTCTATTATAATAGGTCTTTTGTACCTCTTTATGTAATGAGAGTTACCCCACTCACTCTTCTCCATCCTCCTTACTGTCCCCCCTTTTAAGGAGGTATTGTTTGTAAATCATTCTATCTGAGTCACCAGAAAATTCATGAGTGTCCATCACTTCTGGCTATGTATATTCTCTCTAATAGAGTTAAAATTCTCAAGAGTAATTGGAATCTTTCTCCTAGGTAGAGATATAGCCATGTTCACCCTTTTTGACAGCAGTGTCAAGAATAAGTCATGAGTGACCATCATTTCTGGCTAAGTATACTCTCTCCAATAGGGTTACAATTCTCAAGAGTTATGAGAATAATTCTCCTAGGTGGGCATATAGCCAGTTTTATCTTATTGGATAGCAGGTTTTTTTCTCAACCTTTTTTTCACCTTTTCATGTGTCTCTTGAGCCTCCTGTTTGCAGTACAGATTTTCTATTTAGCTCCTGTGTTTTCATCAGAAAATGTTTGAAGTCTCCCTTCTCATTAAATGTCTATCCTTTCCCTGGAAGAGAAGGCTCAGGTTTGCCAGATAGTGAATTCTTGGCTGCATTCCAAGTTCTCTTGCTCTTTGGAATATCTCATTCCAGGACCTTTGATCCTTTACTGTTGATGCAGCCAAGTCCTGAGTAATCCTTACTGTGGCTCCTTGGTATTTAAATTGTTTCTTTGTGGCTGTTTGCATGATTTTATCTTTTATTTAATAGTTCTGGAATTTGGCCACAACATTTCTAGGTGTTTTCATTTGAGGATCCCTTTCCAGAGGGTATCAATATAT
Organism: Macrotis lagotis; assembly: GCF_037893015.1. Lineage (NCBI taxonomy): Eukaryota > Metazoa > Chordata > Mammalia > Peramelemorphia > Peramelidae > Macrotis > Macrotis lagotis. The sequence continues at coordinate 531,320,584 of NC_133658.1, forward strand.
TCTTCCAATAAATATTTTGTCATCTGGTTCCATAATATCGGGGCAATTTTCAATCACTAAATCCTTTAATATTAAGTCCAGGCTTTTTTGTTTTCACTTCAGTGTTTTCAGGAAGACCTATAATTCTCAGGTTGTCCCTCCTTGATCTATTTTCAAGGTCAATGGTTTTGCTAATGATGTATTTTACATTTTCTTCTATTTTTTTCAATCTTTTGGTTTTGTTTAACAGAATCTTGTTTTTTTCATGGTCATTAGTTTCCACTGATTCCATTCTTTTTTTAGAGGAGAATTTTCTTCATTTACATTTTATTACTCCTTTTCCAATTGGTTCTATTTTTGAAGTTTTCCAGTTCCCCAAGTGTATTTTTGGGAGAATTATTTTCTTTTTGCATTTGCTCAATTGAGAATCTGAGAGAATTTTTCTCATTTTGTATTTATTCAATTGTATTTTCCAAGGATTTGTTTTCTTGTTGTGAGATGTTAATTTTTTCTTGCATTGTGTTAATTTTCTCTTGAGTTTCTTTTCCCATGTTTTCCAATTGATTTTTAAACTCCTTCCTGATTTCTTTAAGCAAGTCTTTCTGGGCTGGAGACCAGTTCATATTCTCCTCAGAAGTGCTAGATCTCTCTCTGTTAGAGTCCATTTCCTTTGAGTATTTCTCCATGGGCCCTCCTTACCTATGGCCTTTCTTCATTTTCCTATAATCTTGTGTTTGGGGAAGGGCTGGCTCTCAGAGCTTTGCTTTTGAAAATTGTAGAGGCTTTGTTCATCTGGCTTAGTAATTCCAAGGGCTGGCCAGTAGGGGGAGCTTGTTGCTTTTTCTTCAGTGTTTGAGGCCCTCAGCAACATGGTCTGAGTTGACCTTGAATGAAATGCTGGGCCCTGGGGGAGGGAGTTAATCTCCCTTTTGGCTGAGTAAATTCAGTTGCCTACACCTGAGGGGGTGGGGGTGGGTTGTTTACCATCAGTTCTATGAAGCATGCTCTGCAAAAAATATGGAGCTCATGTCCCTTTCCCAGTTGATTATTTTCCAGGCATGCTCTGTGATTCTCTGTGCTGGAATTCACTCTCCTGTCAACTGGGGATCACTAGAGCCCCTCTCTGCCTGGCCAAAGATTCCACAGCTAAAGTTAGTCTTCAGACGCCCCACTCACCAAAGCCTCTGTGACTAAGGGTGGTCCTCTGGCTTCACCCCACTGCTGTCCCTGTGCTGGCCCTCTGCTCTCTGCTCCTGGTTCATCATGGTCCCCTGAGATAAACCTTGTTGGTAGGTGTTTTTCTCCTAGTTCTCTTTCTGAGTTTTGTCGATCGAATTTCTGTTAAGAGGTTTCCTCCATGTTATTTTTGAGGGAAACCAGGAGCACTAAACACAGTGCCTATTTCCTCTCTGCCATCTTGGCCACAAGTTCCCAGAAATATATATTCATACATACATACATACATCCTTACAGACAGACAGATAGATAGATAGATAGATAGATAGGCATAGAAATGAGTAGAATGTGAAGGGAAAAAATTAAAATTAAATGCTGGGAGTAATGTATTGGAAGAAAGGGACACGGATGATTCAAATGGGGTAAATTATCTCACATAAGAAATGATTTTTGCAGTGGATGGAAATTGGGGAGCGGTAAGGTAGAGGCAATGAACTTTATTTTTATCAGAATTGACTCAGAGAAAGAATAACACACATACTCAATAGGGCATGGTACACTATCCCACTGTATAGGAAAGTAGAAAGAAAAGAAGACAAGAGAAGGTGGTCAGAATGATAGAAGCAAAGAATAAATTGAGGTACAATTCATGCAGAAATAAAGCATAAGAATGAAGGGAGGTCTAGCACAAGTCTGCCTGTGCAAACCAGGGGCAAAACCTGGTTGACTAAAGCAGTGGCTGGTGAATTCCAGATCTAAATAACCGAGTGTCTTAGTTAAAACAATTTGAATAAACCAGTTTTTTTACTTAGAAAAATTGTATATTGTATTTTTGGTGAATTATATCAAGTATTAGTGATACATTTTCTTACAATATCAAATAAACTATTTTCTCTTTCCCCATTTTTAATTTTTTCCAATTACATGTAAGCATAGTTTTCAACATTTATTTTTTGTAAGATTTTGAGATTCACATTTTTTCTCCCTCCATTCCCTTTTCCCTATATGATAACAAATAATCTGATATAGGTTATAAAAGTGAAACTATATTAAACATATTCCTATATTTGTCTATACAAACTCTTTTCAAAAGTTCAATGAAAAGAAGGAATCCTTAAAAATTTTTTCTGTTATACAAATATGACTGATAAATAGACCAAGAAAAGATAGAGTCTAATGTAACTAATGAATATTGCTGGAAAAGTAGGGATTAAAATATTAGGAAATAGTATATAGAAACTTTTTTAAAATAACACATTATGTTTTAGTTGAATTAATTATATGAATTCAGGACTGATGAAATTTTAGTAAAAAGTTATATAATATCACATATTAATAAAAATAGATACATGGAAAGATTTTGATGAATATAGCACTTAAAATATTTAAAGGATTAAGATTTAATGGACTTTTCTATAATATAGAAAGCAGTAAATATAACTCCCTCAACAAAATAGTAATTTTTCTAAAACTAAAATTCAAAATTAAAAGCTTTCTTAATGTGATTAGGGCTATATTAGAATGCCTACTATTACTAGAATTATTTGATATAGCATCAGTAATACTAATTCTCTCTCTTCATTTATATATTTATATATGAATGAAATAGAGAATATAATAATTAGGAAGAAGGCAAATTATTAAATTTTAACAGAGAAATGAGATGACTTACCTAAAAAGCTTGGTTATTCAGCTAGAAATTAATTGACATAATGAATAATTATAGCAAAATTCAAAGTAAAAAAGAAATCTAAATAAATTATTATTTTCATAAATTATACACAATATCCAATAGGAAAAGACAGAAAGTTAAATTTCTTTCAAAATATCTACAGAATACATTAAATATTTTTAGGTTAGCTACCAATATATACATACATATGTATAATAAATGATCCAGCTAAAATTAAATTTAAACTATAAAAATATTAAATACTTGGCAAGATATTAACACTTGATTAGACTGTGTCAACATAACAAAAATGGCTTTACAATACTAGATAAAATAATGTATTCAGTAATATTTCAATCATATTGCCAAATATTTATATTATAAATTTATAAAGGTAATAAAATTTATTTGAAGCAATTGAAACTAAAATTCTCAAAACAATGATGAAAATAAAATGTGAGGTGGTAAGAGATTGAGAATGGCCCATCTCTAAATATCCTACTAAAGTATTATAATCAAAATGATGTAATTTCAGTTAAGACATTAAAAATATTCATTGAAGCCAATTTTGGCATGCAACATATAGAAGACAATGAACATAAGGGGTGGTTAGGTTGCTCAGTGGATAGAGCACAAGCCCTGGAGTCAGGAGTGCCTAAGTTCAAATCCAGCCTCAGACACTTAATAATTACCTAGCTGTGTAGCCTTGGGCAAGCCACTTAACCCACTGTCTTGCAAAAACCTAAAAAAAAAAAAAAAAGAAAGAAAAAGAAAAGAAAATGAACAAAGGCGATAAACACAAATAACACAATTAATAGAATACATTTTCTTTATTAACACAATCTTTTGAGAAAATTTAAAAATACTTTTGCACCAACTAGGTATCCAAAAACTCATACCATATATTGTATTAAAGTCCATATGACTACATGACTACATGATCGATATAAAAAGATTATATCATAAAAAATAGAGAAGCAAGAAAGTAAATATCTTTTGCACTTTTGAATAAAGAATTGTTTGTGAACAAATCAGTAATAGTGAGAAACAAAAGATAAATTGACAGTTTTTAATATGTATTTTTAAAATTCTGATAAATAGAAAAATATATTTAATATTGAAAAGTAAAAAGCCTATTTTTGGAATAAAATGTTTGATGAATCACCAATATTTTATAAATATTTACTTAGGTTTCTAAGTAAATAAAGGACTTAAATAGATATCAATGTAACTATATATATGAATATATAATAGATAAAATATTGTTAACTGTATTATTTATAAAAAGATATTCTATTTAGATAGATATATCAGTGTACTCACACATTCATAAATATATGTAACAGTATTTCTAAATACAGAAATGATTTAAATGTATAAGAATAATAGCCTAGTTTTCCATAGATAAATGGTCAACATATTTGAAAACATACTTCTTAAAGGGAGAAATGCAAACTGCCAATGAAAGTTCAAAAAAATTCTCCAAATTACTAACCTTGTTAGTTTTGACTTACTTCAAGCCATATTTGTCAAGGATGATGAAAAGGAAAATAACAATTGCTAGAGGTATTGTAAAAAATATTTGAACAGGAAAATGAATTATTGTAGCTTTTAATGAAAAAAAAAACAATGAAATGAATGAATTCAGAGAAAAATCTTCAGAATTGTATGAACTATTGCAGAATGAAATAAGCAAGAGAATAGTTGAATTAATAACTACATTATAAAGACAAAAACTGAAATACTTAAGAACCATGACCAACTACAATTCTAGAAAGTCAATGATGAAGCATACTATCCTTCACCTAAAGAGTTAAGAGACCTAAAGTACAGAAATGAACACATATTATCAGAAAATGATCAAAGTTTGGTTTTGTTTCCACTGTGTTTATTTGTTTAAACAGTTTATTTATTTTTTTAGTTAGTTGGCTATTTACAATGAAGAGGATAATAATGATGAGAGATATACAAAGGAAAAGAAAAGAAAAATATTACTGACCTATGTATTGTAAGCTTACAAAGTTCTCTACTTCCTTTTCAATGAATCTTATCCACTTTGTCAATATCACTGTATTTGACAATCCTGCCTTCCCTAGTCTTATTTTTTTTAGATTTTTCAGGGTGATGGGGTTAAGTGACTTACCCAAGGGCACACAGCTAGGTAATTATTAGATGTCTGAGGCCGGATTTGAACTTAGGTATTCCTGACTCCAAGGCCAATGCTCTATCCACTGCGCCACCTAGCCAACCCTCTTCCCTAGTCTTTTAAAACGTTTCAGGAAAAAAACACATTCATAGTACATTTGCTTGACATTTAATCAGATTTTTCGATTGGCAAAAATGATAGGTTGAAGTTGCTTCCTCTAAGTCATAACATTTCATTTGATAGCTTGCTGAATAAAAGATGAAAATATTATATCCATTTCAAATCATTCTTCCAATTCCATTCCATAAGTACCAACTAAAATAAGATTGTCATTACAGTAAAAAAAAAAATCTTTAACCTTTACAAGATTAGCTGAAATTTATTGCTATTATTTCTTTCTAGATTTTAACTAAATAGGTTCTTATCTTTCTATTATTCTTACTATCACTCAAGTTTATTTATGGAGAGGAAAGGTAATTTAAATATTAAAAAACATACTCTGATCTACAAAGAAGTTAGAAGCACTTTATTTACCTTAAAATATTTCCCTTTTTCAGTAAGCAAATGTGATCTATCCAATTTTATAGCAGTAGATGCTGACAGAAAATGCTGAGTACAGTTCTTCCTTTGGTGAGAAAGCTGGAGTTATATATGGTCTATTTTAGATGAATAACATTTTGAGAGTAAAGAATACTATAATGTGATGGAATTTCAGTATATAAAATATGCACATAAATTAATTAAAAATAAAAATATGCATATACTTATGACACTCAAAAAGCTTGACTCAAAAACTTACAGTTACTGAATTCTTTGAAGATTGTTTTGTTCCCATTTAAAAGTATGCTCCTATGATTCATTCTTCTGGATTATTTAGATGGTAAGTTTGTAAGAAAATTCAAGAAAATGCAAATCATCATTACTCGAATATGTAAGTTTGTGGGAAGAATAACTTCTCTCATCTCCCTACTCTTGCTCTTCTAACATATACTTTTGTCAATATTTTCCCTACATATTTGTGGAATATTTCAGCATGTAAAAGGGAACAAGGGAAGTTTTATTTTCTTTGATGACACAATTTTTCTTATGTCAATATTTGCCTAAATTGATGGTCATTCAGCAAGCATTTTTGTTTGTATTTGCTTCAATATTTTATTTTCCCCTAGTTATATGTAAAAATAATTTTTAAGATTTTCTATCCTCTCATTGAGAAGGCAAATAATTCTTTATAATTTGTACACTAGTAATCATGGAAAACATTTTCATAATAGTCATGTTGTGAAAGAAAACAAATACCATAAAGATCATTGAGAAAAATGAAGAAAGTAAAATAGTATGCTTCAATTTCTATCCTTCAGAGTTGTCTTGAGTAAAGTATTGCTGAGAATAGTTGTCATTCAGAGCTGATCATATTACAGTATTGCTTTTACTTTGCACACAATATGTATCAGTTCATTTAAAATTTTTTCTTTATTACTTTATTTTTCCAATTACATGCAAAGGTAATTTTCAACTTTCATCCATTTACAGGTTTTTGAGTTCTACACTTTTCCACCAACCTCTCTCCCCTCTCTCCTCCCCATGACAGGGAATAATCTGGTAAAAGTAATACATGTAAAATCATGTTTAAAATATTTCTGTATTAGTCATGTTGTTAAAGAGGAATTAGAGATACATGAGAAAGAAAAAACATAAAAGGAGTTTTTTAAAAATGAACATATTATGCTTTCCTCTGCATTTAGACTCCATAGTTTTTTCTTGGTATATGGATAACAGGTCTCTCAGAACTGTCCTTGATTACTGAACTGCTAAGGGAAGTTGTGGCCATTGAAGTTTGACATCTAAGAATGATGCTGTTAGTGTGCATTATGTTCTCCTGGTTCTTCTCATTCATTCAGCAACAGTTCATGGAAGTCTTTCCATGATTTTCTGAAGTTGGGGGATCACAATTTCTTTTTTTATTAAGGATATTTTTTTGCAAGGCAAACCGGGTTAAGTGGCCGCCCCAAGGCCACACAACTAAGTAATTATTAAGTGTCTGAGACTGGATTTGAAGTCAGGTACTCCTGACTCCAAGGCCAGTGCTTTATCTACTACGCCACCTAGCCTCTCCTCACAATTTCTTATAGAACAATAGTTTTCTATCATATTCATATGCCATAACTTGTTTAGCCATTCTCCAATAAATGGTCATTCCCTCAATTTCCAATTTTTCATCATCCCCACAAAAGCCCCATAAACATTTTTGTACATGTGGATCACTTCCTCCTTTTTATGCTCTCTTTTGGAAATAGATCTAGTAGTGTTTTGTTGAACCAAAGCATACGCAGTTTATAACTCTTTGGGCATAGTTCCAAATTGCTCTCCAGAATGGTTGGATCAGTTCACAATTCCATCAAATGTTTATTAGTGTCCTAATTTTCCCCATATACTTTCCAATTGATCATTTTTTTGTCATCTTAGGCAATTGATAGGTGCAAGGTGGTACCTTTTTTAAATTTTTTAATTTGCATTTTTCTAGTCAATAATGATTTAGAACATTTTTCATGTGATTATAAAAAGCTTTAATTTCTTCATATGAAAATTATTCATATTTTGATCATTTATCAATTCAAGAATGATTAGTAATCTTATAAATTTGATTCAGTTCTCTGTATACTCTAGAAATGAATCCTTGATCAGAAGCACTGTGAAATTGTTTCCCAGTTTTCTGCATTCCTTCTTAACTTGGTTATATTGGTTTTATTTGTGTAAAAGCTTTCACATTTATTATATTCAAAATAATCCATTTTGTATTTTTTAATATTCTTTATGTCTTGTTTAGTCATAACTTCTTCCCTCTCCAGAAATCCAATAGTTAATTTCTTATTTTCTTACTTGATCTATGATATCAGCTTTCATATCCAAATCCTGCACTACTTTCACCTTAGTTTACTATTGGGTGTGAAATGTAGATATATAAGTCATACTATTTTCCAGTTTGTTAAGCAGTTTTTTGTCACAGTGATTCTTATCCTAGAAGGCTAATGTCTTTGGTTTATCATACAGTAGATTACCACTATATTCACTTACTTTATTATACAACCACTATACAACACTGATCCCCTTCAGTATTTCTTAGCCAGTACCAGACAGTTTTGATGCCAAATGCTTTCTAATATTGTTTTAGATCTGGTACAACTAGGCTACTTTCCTTTGCATTTCTTTTCATGAATTCCCTTGTTATTTTTGACCTTTTGTTGCTCCAGATGAATTCTATTACTAATTTTTCTAGCTTTATAAAATAGCTTTTGAATAGTTTGATTTGTATAGCAATGAAAAGGTAATTTAATTTTCTTAGAATTATCATTTTTATTATATTAGCTTGGCCTAATCATGAGCAATTGACATTTTTCCAATTGTTTGGGTCTGATTTTATTTTGGTGAGGAGTATTTTGTAATTGTATGGAAATAGTTTTTGATTTGTCTCAGGAGGTAGATTCCCAGGTATTTTATGTTGACTATAGGTATTTTAAATGAAATTTCTCTTTCTATTTCTTGCTTTTGAGCTTTATTTGTTTTATATATGTAAATGCTTATGATTTATGTGAGTTTGTTTTATATACTGCTACTTTACTAAAATTCTAAGTTATTTCAAGTAGTTTTAGTTGTGGTCATCTTTTCATTTCATGCTCATATTTGTAAACTACTTTTATTAACAATTTTCCCAGTTACATACAAAAAACAAGTTTCAACATTGACTTTTAAAGCCTTGAGTTTCTAATTCTCTCCCTGTCTCTTATCCCAATCCCCATCATTGAGAATGTGTTATTTGATATAGTTTAGAAATGTGTATTCATGAACACTACCACAATAATCATGTTTTAAAAGTAAACAAGAAAAGAGAAACCTTAAGAATAATACAGTTTAAAAAAAGTATGCATTAATATGCATGCAGGTGCCATCAGCTTTGTCTTTGTAATAGATAGTATTCTTTTCCATAAGTCCTTCAGATCTGTCTTGTGTCATAGGATTGCTGAGAAAAAGTCATTCACAGCTCATCATCCTACAACATTGCTATTACTTTGTATATAGTACATTTTCATTTTCAGATCCTTTTCAGGAGGGGATTTGATGGATTCTTCAAATGACTACTTTGCCCTCTGATTTCAGGATAATATGAGGATAGTACACTTTAACTATATCATATATATATATATATATATATATATGTATACATATATATATATATATATATATATATATATATATATATATATATATGTATGTATTATGGAGTCTAGGCTTTTTTTTATCAAGTTTTTCAAGTAGTACTATGATTTTTAACTTGTCACTTCTAGATCTATTTTCCAGGTCAGTTGTTATACCAATGTGGTATTTTACATTTTCTTCTATTTTTTTATTTTTAAAAAATTTAAACAGATTCTTGGTATTTTATGATGTCATTAACTTCCAGAGATCTCAGTCTGTTTTTCTGAGAAGAATTTGCTTCATTTAACTTTTGCATCTCCTTTTCCATTTGGTGAATTCTATTTTTATTTTTTAGAAAATTTTATTTAAGGTAATGGGATTTAGTGACTTGCCCAAGGTCAAACAGCTAGGCAATTATAAAATGTTTGAGGTCAGATTTGAACTTAGGTCCTCCTGACTCCAAGGCCAGTGCTCTGTGCACTGCACCACCTAGTTGCCCCTCAATTCTATTTTTAAAGGATTTGTTATCCTTTTCCATTTGTCCAATTATGTTTTTGAGGAAATTATTTCCCTTTTGCATCTGTCCAATTTTATTTTCAAAGCATTTGTTTTCTTCTGTCATCTTTTGTTGTAAGATGTTAATTTTCTCTTGCATAGTATTAATTCTCTCTCTTACATAGTGTTAGTTTTCTCTTATATTTCTTTTCCTAATTTTTCCATTTGGTTTTTAACTCCTTTCTTATCTCTTCTGAGATCTTCTGGGATGGAGATCAATTCATATTCTCCTCTGAAGCTTCACATAAAGTTTCCCTTCTGACCTCCCTTTCTGAGCTAGTATCCTTATCTCCAAGATAACATTCAACAGATCCTGCTTTGCACTGGCCTTTATTTCATGTTGGGATGTTAGTTTTTCCTAATGTTTTGGGGAAGGGTAGTTTGAAAAATTTTGGTGTTGAGATTACTAGCAGCCTTGCTTACTAGGGTTAGGAGATCCAGAGAGTAACTTAGTTTTTCCCTGGAAGGCTCAAACTCATTTTTCCTGGGTAGATTATTCTTGGTTGTAATCTTAGTTCCTTTGCTCTCTTGAATATCCAGACTGTGATTCCACAATACTTCCATTGTTTCTTTCTGATGGCTTGCAAAATATTCTACTTGACCTGGGAAGTCTGAAATCTTGTTTCAATATTCCTTAGAGTATTTATTTTGAGTACTCTTCCAGGAGCTAATTGGTTGATTCTTTAAATTTGTATTTTGCTCTCAAATTCTAGAATGTCAGGGAAATTTTCTTGATAATTTCTTACAAGATTAGGGGTGGCTAGGTGGCGCAGTGGATAAAGCACCTGCCTTGGAGTCAGGAGTACCTGGGTTCAAATCTGATCTCAGACACTTAATAATGACCTAGCTGTGTGGCCTTGGGCAAGCCACTTAACCACATTTGCCTTGCAAAAAACCTAAAAAAATGATGATATCTATGTTTTTCTTGTAATTATAATTTTAAAATTATCTCTCCTGGATCTATTTTCTAGCTCAGCTGTTTTTCTAATGAGACATTTTATATTATCTTTAATGCTTTCATTTTTGTGTTTTGTTTTGTTTCTTGATTTCTCATAAAGTTATGAGCTTCCATTTGCTGACCTTCTAAGTTGTTTTTAGTGTCTTTGCCCTGGTAGATTGGAAACTGCCACTGTTGCCATTGATTGAGTATCCCTGAATCTTGCTCCTGGTTTGCTGGGAATTTGGTCTGTATTAGTGAGGATTTCACTGCTCCTCTCACATCCTCATGCAACAGAATTTTCCTGCTAACCTGTTACATTAATTTCATCTGGAAAATTTTATCACTTCCTCTTTCTTGTTGGTTCCTTTTCTCTAGAATTTATTTAGAAACATTTTTTAAAGAAATGGGAAAAGTTTTGTGAGAGAACTTCAGAGAACCATTGCCTTTACTCCACTATCTTAACTCTGTCTCTATAGCAAACATTTATAAATAATTCCTGCTCTTAAGGAACATTCATTTGATCGACCAAAACAACTCATATAAATATAAGCACACAAAAGTAAAAAATGCTAATGAGAAACAGCACAGACATAGTCAAAGTTCAGAAAAGTTTGTTTAAAAGATGATTTTTGAGTTGTACTTAGATAACCAACTCCTCCTCCTTGGATATCAATTAACAAACATTTATTAAAAAAACAAAACAAAACTTCAGGCTTCTAGGTGATGCAGTGCATAGAGCACAGGAGTCAGGAGGTCCTGAGTTCAAATTCAACCTCAGATACTTAATATTTAGCTGTGTGACCTTGGGCAAGAAACTTAAAGCCATTACCTTTCAAAAATAAAAACAAAGGGATTATCTAAATAGTATTGTCACACTTCATCCTCCATCCAACCATGTACATCAACATGGGCCCTAATGATGGAGAAATAAAACATGTTTGAACCTTATATGTTTTCATACATTTCCACAAGATCCCTTTGTGACCTGCCTTGTTTATGATTATTGAAGGGTAGATTTGGATAGATGTTAATAGAAACATTGATTGCCATCTTTTTTGCCTTCGAGGTAAATTTCTGAGGCAACATTTTGAGTTATAGACACAGGAACAAATCTTCATAATCAAATCCCACACCACCATTCGCTGATTACCTGATTTAATCCTAGCCAGATGTTTCAAAACCAATTATCTTTCACTATATTCAGGACCAAATTCAGAAATGCAACTATATTTTTCTTTCATAATTAAATTCAATTACAGTAATGTTCAATATTTTAACCCGATGTCACACTCATTTAAATAGTCAAAAATAAGTATATTTTGCCTTGATCCCCTGAAGTCAGAATTTTATATCATTATTTGTTCATCAATGAATTTTGTATTTCTATATTCCAAACTTCTAAACCTATTTTTTTTACCATTTTTTCCTGTTGTTAGGTGGCTATTGACTTTTTAAGTGTCTGCTGAAATACTTCTATATTTTCTTGACTACACTTAAATTTTGATATTTGAGTTGCAGCTTTTTTTCTTTATCAAAAGTACTTCAAATTCTTCAATTATCTCCTGTTGAACATTTCAAAATATCTAGTAAATTAAAATGCTTATAAATCAAAGAAAATTACCTAAAAACAAAACTGAAAAAAAATACACAGTGAATAACAGAAATTCTATATCAAATATCTATGTAAACAAAGGAAGTGATGGAGGCAGACTCTAAAAGATCCTGTCAAGTTAAAAGAAATTTAGGATAGAAAACCATTTCATTACTACATTAATAAACCTCATTACCTCTCATAAGCAAATATATTCTTGGTTGTTTTGAAAGTTGTAATATCTATTCACTTGACTAAGTAAATACAATTCTTGTTATTATAGAGAAGATGTTTTAGAGTACATTTGTAGGGCTGCTGACTGATTCCTTAGGTGAACTTCAACCCTTTGGAAGGCCATATCAACCTGAAATTTATTATTGAGCACATACTAAGCCAAAATATACAATTTTAAAGTATCAAGAAACATGTAGAATTTTGGTAAATGTGAACTCTGAGAATAGCAAGATATCATGAAGATGGTAAATTATTTATAAATTATTATTTCTAGTCTAAAAAATTACACTTTGAATAAAGAAAAAAGCTCATAGTCATCCATAAGGAAAGGAACGGAAAGTAATATATTTTGATAGAAAGAGCATAGGTTCCAGTTAAAGAGACAGGATTCAATCCCACCTGTACATTACTCCCTCAAACAATCCATTAACAAGAATTTATTAAGCATGTTCTTAGACACTGTTCTATATACTGAATACATATAGACACTGTTCTATGTACTGAATACAAAGTACAAAAAAATGAAACAGGGGGTGGCTAGGTGGCACAGTGGATAAAGCACTGGCCCTGGAGTCAGGAGGACCTGAGTTCAAATCCGGCCTCAGGCACTTAATAATTACCTAGCTGTATGGCCTTGGGAAAGCCACTTAACCCCACTGCCTTAAAAAATGAAACAATCCATAATCACAGAGCATTACGTTCTAACAGAAGAGGCAAGTGCATATAGGATATAATAATATAAAACAAAAATAAGTAGTAAATAAATAAATTTATTTAAATTGCATTTAAATAGTATCCTCAATTTAAATAGGGACAATGTTTGAAAGGGAAGGCATTAGGAATAGTCAGGAAATACATCATACTGCTTATGGTGCTTGTATAGTTTTGTTTTGTTTTTTTTGGCAAGGCAATGGGGTTAAGTGGCTTGCCCAACGCCACACAGCTAGGTCATTATTAAGGGTCTGATGTTGGATTTGAACTCAGGTACTCCTGACTCCAAGGCCAGTGCTTTATCCACTGCACCACCTAGCTGTCTGCTTGGATAGTTTTTTAATGGAAATGAGGTAAAGAGGGAGATAAAGAGGCAGTTCATTCTAGCCATGTTAAATCGAAGTAAGTGATGGAGAGTGGTTTCTTGTAAGAGAGAAATCCAGTTTGGCTAGATAACTGAGTGTAGGGCTAGATTGTGAAGGGTGTTTTAAAAAGCTAAATATAGATTATATTTTATCCTATGAGAGTGATTCATTAGGGAGTAACATAATCAGATCTACAATTAGGGAAAAATGACTTGACAGTGATATGTTAGTTGGAATAGTAGGAGATGGATGTAGGAACACTAATCGCAAGATTGATACAAAAATCTAAGTAAGAGTTGATTAAGTACTGTACTTACATGGCACCTTAGTGAGTGAAGGGAAAAGGTATCGGTCTTAAATGTTATATAGGTTGAAATAGCAAGATTTGACAATTTATTGGATTTTTAATATGAGGGACAGATGGAGGTAAATAGATAGATACATGTAATCATGTATACATAGACAGATAAATATAATGGTAAACAGGACATTTATTAAGTATTTACTACATTCTATCCTAAGATACATGCTAAGCACTGGAAGTACAGAAGCAAGAAAAAGGTATTTGTCAATAGTGAAAGAGAATGCTTTTTTTTAAAAGGTAAAAAATGGGAGAAAGATTAACGAAAGGGAGTGCAGTCAGTGTATAAGTGAGTCAAGAGGAGGGTTAGCAGCATGTCTAAAACTACTAATGACATGTCAGTAAAGATGAGAAATAGAAATTATTCCTTAGTTTAAAAACTCAGGAGACTAGATGAATGGTAGTAGTTTCAAAAAATATATAGAAGTTTGGAAGAGGAAAAGGGTTTAGGGGAAAGATGAGTTGTTTTGGATTTGTTTAGCATAAAACATTCAATATACATGTCATCTACCTTTCATGTATTTCAGTTACCTCATCTATGAAATGAACTATGAAATCAATTGTTTCTCAAATCCATTTTAGCTAAAAATATATAGTTTTTTTTTTGATTTCTCTAAATGGCAAAAGCACAAACAAAAAAATAGAAGTGGATCTATATTGCACTTCTCTTATTGTCCTGTCCTATATATTGGTTTTAGATGTATTTTAATAAAGTCCAGTGTCTTCAGCACACTTTAAACATATACTGAGGGCATATTTTTATCCTACATTAACCAGAGCATGAAAAATTTCCCATATATAGAGAAAACATTTCCAGATTTTTCTTCCTACAAAATCTCAAGTGTCCATAGATTTTTTCTGAGGAGGTAATATTTTTAACTTTCCCAAATTATTGAGATCATCAAGGCTTGTCTCTGTGTGTGTTTGTTTGTATGTATGTGTGTGTGTGTGTGTGTGTGTGTGTGTTTGTGTTTATGTGTGAAGTCTCTGAAGTTGGAAAGAAGAAAGGAAAGCAGCGTTGCTTCTTGCTATTCTTATGCACCAAAGAGAATCCATGAAAACCAATAACATAATGGAATGATAGTAAAGAGGAGACAATGACCAATTCTAACATCTATGAAGCGAGACTTCTAATACAAATCATACCCAAAACTTAACCCATTTGCCAAATACTGAATGTAACATTTCTATCTCTATGAAAATGAGTAATGATTTACTGGTATTGTTTGACTAAGTCTGCTAAGACTCTGAAGTAATTTCTGAAGAAAAATAATGGAAGAAGATAACTGGAGAGTTTGAAATTTATTTTCTAACTCACCAAATAGGGGACATTACAGAAAATATAAGTCATATTTAAATATTGAATACTTAACATAGATTATGTTTTACATTTCAATTTAATATTTTTCCTAATCACATGTAAACCCAGTTAAAATTCTTTTTTTTAATATCATGTTCCAAATTTTCTCCCTCACTTGCCCTCTCCTAAGACCATAAACAATTTGATGGAGGTTATACATTTGCAGTAATGCCAAGCATTTTTATTTCAATTAAAAAAAGAAAAATAAAGTTTTAAAAAAAGAAAGGCATGTTTCATTTTAAAGAAGGCTCTATCAGATCTTTCTTTGGAGGTGGATAAGTTTTCATTATAGGTCTTTTGAAATATTCTTGGTTCATTGTATTGCTGAAATGGTTAAGTCATTCATGGTTGATCATAGTATAATATTGCTGCTGCAGTGTTTGCTAGCCTTATATTTCTCCTCATTTCAATTTACTTCAGTTCAAGAACATATTTACAGGTTTTTCTGAGAGCATTCTTCTTGTCATATCTAATAGCAAAAATTTATTACATCACCACAATATACCCCAACCTGTTTAGCTATCTCCCAATTGATAAACATCTCTTGATGTTTTCAGTTCATTTAATGTGATATGATGTAAGGAGTGTTGTTTTTCACCTCTCTCTTGGCCTGTGTTCTCTTTTATAATTGACAAGAATTATTCATTTCTGCCCTGCAACTGTGATGAGGGTTTCCATTCTTCTGGGCATTCATGTTCTTTCTCATACTGGGACTGTGACCCAGGACTATAACCCACATCTGCAGCAGAATTATGTACCCAGTACCAGTGAAAGTTCCCATGGAATCTCCTTCTGACCAGTTGTCTGGTTCCTTTTCCCTCTGTGGGCTCAGAAGCTGTGCTACCCATTCAGTTTCTATCAAGGTCTGCTGATGACTTGTTGTCTTTACTGGATTGTGTTACACTCTCACCCCAGTGTGCCAGAGTTTTCTTACTGACCTTCTGGATTGCCTTGATTGGAAAATTTTTTAACTTTATAGTTTGTGATTTTGTTTTGTTTTTTTTTTAGTTTTTTGCAAGGCAATGGGGTTAAGTGGCTTTCCTAAGGCCACACAGCTAGGTTATTAGAAAGTGTCTGAGGCCGGATTTGAATTCAGGTATTCCTGACACCATGGCTGGTGCTCTATCCACTGAGTCAACTAGCCACCCTCCCAATTAGTTTTGAGGCATAATTTAAAAGTTTCTTAAAGGGAATTTGGGAGAGCTCAGGTGAGTATATGCCTTTTCTCTGTCATCTTTGCTCTAATCCCTGTCCACTCTTCATGAGTTTTAAGGTTTGTATACTCCTCTCATTTTCTTGAAAATTATGTTGGAAAATGTTGCTAAATTGCTGTTAAGGGCAGTACACAGTTATTTATTTTGTTTATTTGACAGATTTTTAAAAAATAAAATTTAATGGGGCTGTGAACACATCCACCCTTTCTGGAGAACTATTTGGAACTACGCCGAAAGGGCAACAAAAATGTGCATACCCTTTGACCCAGCAATACCACTACTGGGTCTATATCCTGAAGAGATGAAGAAAAAGGGTAAAAACATTACTTGTACAAAAATATTTATAGCAGCCCTGTTTGTGGTGGCAAAGAATTAGAAATCAAGTAAATGTCCTTCAGTTGGGGAATGGCTTAGCAAACTGTGGTATATGTATGTCATGGAATACTATTGTTCTATTTGAAACCAGGAGGAAGGGGATTTCAGGGAAGCCTGGTGGGATTTGCATGAACTGATTCTGAGTGAGATGAGCAGAACCAGAAAAACACTATATACCCTAGCAGCAACATGGGAATGATGATCAACGTTGAAGGACTTGCTCATTCCATCAGTGCAACAATCAGGAGCAATTTTGGGCTGTCTCCAAAGGAGAGTGCCATCTGTATCCAGTTAAGGAGCTGTGGAGTTTGAGCAAAGTTCAATGACTATTCCCTTTAATTTAGGAAAAAACAGATATCTTATTGTCTGATTTTGTTACCTCTTAGAATTCTTGTCTCTTCTCTAAGTATATGATTTCTCTCTCATCACACCCAATTTGGATCAAGGTACAATATGGAAACAAAGTAAAGACTGACAGATTGCTTTCTGTGAGGGTGGGGGTGGGGCGAGGAAGTAAGTTTGGGGGTAAAATTGCAAAACTCAAATAATATCTTTAATAAAAATTAATTTAAAAATAAAAATAAAATTTAAAAATAAATTTTGTTGATTTTTTTCTTATCATAATTATCCATTTATGCATCCAATTCACCTCCCAAGAAACCAGTCTATATAATAAATAGTATTTTGTTAAGAGAGGAAAATAAAATCAGCAAAACTGGTTAATTCATTGAAAAAGTACAAAAGCATGTACAATGTATAGTACCTGTATACCTTATACTTCCACAAAGTAGTGGGTTAGGGCTACCCTCATATATTTTTATTTCAATTCTGCTTGTTCTTTATAATTTTGCTTATTTATTTTTGACATTTTTATTATATATCTATTGTCATCTGCATTGTGGTAATTATTGTATATATTGCTTTCATGGTACTGCTTACTTCATTATATCTCAGGAAAGAGTCATGTTTCTTAGTCCTATCCCAATCCAATTATCCATTGAGAGTTTTGATCTAGTGGGGAGTGTGATCTAGAGCCATTGGATAGTTACCCTAAAACTATTATGATCTTTAGCAATTCCATATATTGTTATATTTTCTTTTCTATTTTTTTAAATTTAAGTCAATGGCATTAAGTGACTTACCCAAGGTCACACAGCTAGGCAATTATTTAGTGTCTGAGGCTGGATTTGAACTTAGGTAGTCCTGACTCCAGGGCCAGTGCTCTATCCTCTGAGCCACCTTGCTGCCCTGTATTGTTATAATTTCATGATTATTGTCATTATTTTTATGAATTCTGACTTTTCTTCTCACTGTCCTTGAATAAAACCTATCTAATTTTTCCCTTGCTTCTGATGTTTTCTTTAAGCCATTGCTCTGTACTTGCACCACTTTCTTCATTCTTTTATATGAACAATAGTATTTCCCTTCATATAAATGCTCCTCAAAATTTTTAGCTTACAATCTTATGATATTCTGGTAATGCAGTTATGAAACTTCAGTGGGACTGCCTAAATGATTTTCACTTATGATTCATGCAAGTGTTTGTCTATGTCTTAATAACAAAAAATAAACATAATATCAATATGTTTTCTCTAAATGCATGAAATATAGTAGTAGTTGATCTCAGATTCTTATTTTTGCCTACCTTATTCATTTACAAAATACTAATATTATACTTTAGATACTGAGTGATAAATATGAAAGTGTTATGATTCACTTCTTAAATAACACATACTCAATTTAGTCTAAAATCTACCAATTAAAATGTAGTTATTATTCTTTCCAGAAGGAAAAAAAAACCTTAAAAAGTACAAATTACTAAATGAAATAACAAGGAAAATTTAATTTTATTTGCTAGATAAATCAAGGAAATGCAAAATGTACATTGGAGAGATATACATTATTTGACAATAGTAGCATATTCTTTATCACAAATCAACATATTTATGCGATGATTTTCTGAGATAAAAACATTTTAATAAATAAATTTAACACCTGGTACAACAATTTATAACTAGCTGGAAATTACTTTTCCTTTAGCTAAATCTTAAACCATGGCTTTTCAAAGTTTTTTTAAAGTATAAGTTATCATACTTTTGGGGGGTTCTATTTAATTTCACAATTTTCTTTCAGAAGACCTTGTGATTTTATCTTATATTGCTATATTCAAAAAAAAACAAACTTCCCTTATTTACAATGTTATTTAGGAAATTCTGAATCCATTTTTAGATTTGGATATATCTAATTTCCAAAATAGTGCAGCTTCATTTCTTAAAACTAGAACAAGAAAAGAACTAAAGGAGAATAATGAGATGATAGCACATATCTCTTTTAATATTTTGTGTAGATGAATCCCAGCAGGGTTTATGTACTATTATTAAATTATATATTTAGTTAGTTTAATGAATTTATTTTAAGTTCCTTGAGATTGAGAACTTGGATAATGAGATGCATCAATACATAAACTTATGGTAGATTGACTGGAAGTTAAATGGTATGCTTACTTCTTCATGGCATTAAATCTAAACATGAATTTACACAGTAATGTCTCTTTTATTATATAAACACATTCATTGTTTATGGTTAGATGCTACCAAAATAATAAAGACAACAAAAGTTTATAAATTAATTTAGAAATGTATTTATCTTCCTTTATTTCTGTATAGCATATCTTCTGCTTTTATTTGTGATGTTGCCATGATTGATTGATTGGTTCCAGATATTTAAGAATTCTGAAGTTATTTTGATTGTTAGTCTATTTTTAATTTTTTTCCCTCTTTTTTAATATGATTCTTGGCATGCTATAGAGATGCTTTTGTGTATTTTTTAAATATTTAAAATGTAATGGAGATATTATTATATTTATTCTCTGAGATTTTATAAACTGGCATGAATTATGAAAAAGGGAAAATTTTGTTTATTATTTCATTTTACCGCTGATAGTTTAATTTTGATTTCAGTAAGTATTGAAATAGACTTTCACTCTATTTTGGATCAAGTTAGTTTTTCTCTTTTCCATAAAATCAAGGAATTAAGTCTAAATCATCATTACGTTCTCTTCCAGCTCTTACAATTTGATATCAGACTTTTGGTGTTTTGAGATGAGCTGACCTGAAGAAAATTTTTTTTATTATAAATTTTATCAAGACATTCTGGTAACTAGAAAATCAAGATGTAGTTTACCTGTCAGATCTTTGGAAAGGAAAACAGTTTATGACCAAGGAAGAGAGAAAGAACACCATTCAAAACATTCTAGATAATTTTGATTACATTAAATTAAAAAGCTTTTGCACAGACAAAAACCATTGTAACCAAGATCAAAAGAAATGTAGTAAATTGGGAAACAATTTTTGCAACTAGTATTACTGACAAAGGACTCATTTCTTTTTTTTTTTTGTTTTAGGTTTTTGCAAGGCAAATGGGGTTAAGTAGTTTGACCAAGGCCACACAGCTAGGCAATTCTTAAGTGTCTGAGACCGGATTTGAACCCAGGTACTCCTGACTCCAGGGCTACTGCTTTATCCACTGTGACATAAAGCCACCCCTCATTCCTAAAATATACAGAGAACTGAGTCAAATTTTCAAAAAAACAAGCCATTCCCCAATGGACAAATTGTCAAAGGATATGCAAAGGCAATTTACAGCTGAGGAAATCAAAGCAATGTATAGTCATAGGAAAAATTGCTCCAAATCATTACTTATTAGAGAAATGCAAATTAAATAATCTCTGAGATACCACCTCACACCTCTCAGACTGGTCAATATGACCAGAAAGGACAATGATCAATGTTGGAAGGGATGCGGAAAATCTGAGATACTAATACCTTTTTGGTGGAGCTGTGAACTTATCCAACCTTTCTGGAGAGCAATTTGGGATTATGTCCAAAGGGCAAAAAAAATGTGTATACCATTAGACCTAGCAATACCACTACTAGGTCTATACCCTGAAGAGATTATGAAAAAGGGTAAGAACATCACTTGTACAAAAATATTTATAGCAGCCATGTTTGTGGTGACAAAAAATTGGAAATTAATGAATGTCCTTCAATTGGGGAAATGGCTTAACAAACTATGGTATATCCATGTCATGGAACACTGTTGTTCTATTAGAAACAAGGAGGGGTAGGAATTCAGGGAAGCCTGGAAAGATATGCATGAACTGATGCTTAACAAGATGTGCAGAAGCAGAAGAACATTCTGCACCCTAACAGCCACATGGGGGTGATGATCAACCTTGATGGCCTTGCTCATTCCATCAGTGCATCAACCAAGGACAATTTTGGGCTATCTACAATGGAAAATACCATCTGTATCCAGAGAAAGAATTATGGCCTTTGAACAAAGACCAAAGACTATTACTATCACAATAGAAAAAATGGTATATTATTTTGCATTTTTACTATCTCATACTTTATTTTTCTTCAATAAGAATATGATTTCTCTGTCATAACATTCAGCTGAGATCAATGTATAACATGGAACCAATGTAAAGACTAACAGAGGGGTGGCTAGGTGGCATAGTGGATAAAGCACTGGTCTTGGAGTCATGAGTACCTGGGTTCAAATCCAGTCTCAGACACTTAATAATTACCCAGCTGTGTGGCCTTGGGCAAGCCACTTAACTCCATTTGCCTTGCAAAAACCTAAAAAAAGGCATTCAAGTAACAAGTTCAATGAATCAATTGACTATAACACCTAGTTAGCAAGAGTAAGTATTTCAAATCAGGAGAGATCAAATGACTAGCTTTCCATATGGAAGGTTTGGGGAGCTCCCTCTTGCTGAATGTGTCTGGATGTTCTTCGACTCCCCATTAAATGATGGCCATTCTATTTTTCAAATGAAATTCTATTTTGTTCTGCTATTCTTGGGGGAGGTGTGTTTTGCTGGTCTGAGGTGGAAATATCCATTAATACATCTTTGTCTACATTAACACATGACAGATTCAGAAAAGGAGATAGATAAATAGACAAGAAAGATAGTTGAAGACAAAGGTTCATAGAAAGAGATGGCAGATTAAGTATATGTATATGTTTATTATATTTTCCTCAATCATTTTGTTTCCTAAAAGATATCCAGTGATATGCAAACCCTAATAGGCTTTAAGAAGCTTAAAGGTGTGTATTTGTGTTCCTGTTAACTTAAGAAACTAGAAAATTGCAGAAAGATACATGTCTTTCAGTTTGTTCACAAGGTAATGAATTATTTGATCTGCAAAAAAAGGGGGAAAAATGAAACAAAACCAAGTGGAATTTAGAGCTTTGTGGTTCCTTTATACTTCTATAGCACCATCTATGAGTTGGGGACCAAAGGGTAAAGGATACTAAGAATCACAGTTGTTAGGCTATCTATAAACGTTAATTTAATTTTAGATACTATAATAATGAGATTATTTTGTAATGATTAAAAAACTGATCTACTAAGAAAGTAACTGAATTATATCAACTCTCAATATTCTTAATATATATATATATATATATATATATATATATATATATATATATATATATATAAAGCTAAAAACCTAAGGGAGCTATAATTAAATGGAAGATTTTCAGATTGGATTTCTTCACAGTGGGGGAAAAGTGGGAGTTTGCTGTTGTGTTTTTTTATTTTGAAACCAAAGACAGCAAAAATATAACTTAATGGAATACTTGCTCTTCTTGTCTTATGGTCCTTATATTGAATGTAAGCTAAAAGAAAACATGAAAATAATTTCCACTTATGTACAAATATTTGCAACAGTTTTTGAAAAGGTACATAAATTCTATGAAGAACTTGACTTCATTATATAGAGCAGGAAAGTGAAAACCTATGTACTGAAATATTTTTAAGGTCAACAAATAAAAGACATCAAAGTCTTAAAGATTACTTAGAAGCCTCATTCCTACATATTGTGAGGACTTCTAAAAATGTCTCAGAAAGTATTTGGAATCTTGCTCACCGAGAAGCCTCATAGAAGAAAATGAACTTGTACCAAACTAATATGAAACAACTGCTTATTGATATGAGTATAATTTCTGAGTTTGTTTTTGAGGTGTAATTACATTCATTAGTACAAAGGCAAGAATCGATAAGAAATGAAAAGCTGAGAATATACAGGATGAAATCACTATAGTTTTAATGTGAGTTTTTTAATGTTAGTCAGTCATCAAGCATATAAGTACTTACTATGTTAGCTATTTGTATCAAATCCTGGGATTCCTGAAAAGTTAAAACAATAAATGTTTTCCCAAGGAACTTGTGTTCTTATGAACTGGACATAAAGTATGTTTGAAATTGATAAAAGGTGATTTCAGAGGCAAAGTCATAGGAAAGGTTCAAGTAGGGCCTCTTCTAGAAGGTAGCATTTGAGCTAAATATTTACGTAAATGAAAGGAAATTAGAAGTGAAGGAAAGGATGGAGAGTATTTTGGCCTGGGGGAAATCCATTGCAAAGGTACAGAAGATGGAGTGACTTTTAGAAGGAAGGGAATATAGACTATAGAAGAGATTATATAATGTGAGGAGAGCAATAAAATATAAGAAAATTTGAAAAGAAGGATTTGATAATAAAGAACTTTAAAAGTCAAACAAATATTTTGCATGTTATCCTAGAGAGAATAAAGAGCTACAAGTATGGAGGAATCTAGTTACATATGCATTTTAGGAAAATCACTTTGACAACTGAATGGAATTTGGAGAGCATACTTAAAGAGACTTGAAAATATTAGAAAACTATTAGTGTTATACAAGTGAGAAGTGATGATATCCTTAAATAGTGTAATGACCATATAAGGTGTGAAGGTATAAAAGTTAATAAAAAAAAGAAGGGGGGAAGTGGGGACCTGAAAATTACATTAAAGCAATTGTCCTGGATTACTAGAAACATCCAGTCAGAAGGGGAATGGATTTAAAAGTTTCTTAAATATGTTGAATTTGAGATGCCCTCAATATGTCTAATACAAAATGTGTAATAGGTACCTCTTGATGCAGAACATCTGAAACATAGGAGAAACATAAAAATTGGATATGTAGATGTGGCAGCTATCTGTAGAGATATTCACACCATATGAAATAATAAATACAGGAAAGAAAAGAGGATCCAGTTCAGCCATTTGGGGGAGTCCCCATGAATATTATCCACTGTTTCAAGGGTATACTAAAAGGTTACTCCTAAATTCTCAGAGGGTAATCCCCACTCTAAAATGTGACTTCCAAAATAATGAATGGATAGTTGTGAAGGTTAAATACAGATAAATATCAGAAAGATGATATGTAATACAAGCTGCACTATTGGAGAAGTGACTGTATGTATGAGATCACAGATTTACTAGTGTCTAGGATGGGGAATGTTATGGATCTCTCCTCTATCCTCTATGAAGATATTCTGATTCTGTATTTGGTTTCATTTTAGACATGATCCAGGGAAGGGTGAAAGGCCTGGAAACTATTTCACATCAGAATTTGTTAAAGAAATGGGATATATTTAGCCTACAGGGAGATTTTAGGGAAAACATTATGTCTTTATCATTTAAAAATTTGTCAAAGAAGAGTAGTGAGAGTTGTTCTTGGCTCCATATAGCAGAACTAGAAGTTGCAGAGAGGTAATTCATATATCCTTTTTTAAAATTTTATATAATATTTGATTTTCCCTCAATTACATAGAAAAGTAATTTTTAGCATTTTTAAAAATTTTGAAGTTCAAATTCTTTCACTTCCATGTTCTCCCTCATTGAGAAGGCAAACATGTACATGTAAAGTTATGCAAACATTTCTATATTACTCATATTCTGAAATAAAGGAGAGAAAAGTTAACAAAAATAAAAAAATAAGTATGTTTCTATTATCATTCAGTTCCTTCACTGAAGATAGATAGCAGTTTTCATCATAATTCCTTCATGATTGTTTTGGATCACTGTATTGCTGGAAAAAGCCTAGGTCATTCACAATAGATCATCATAAAATATTGCTATTACTGTGTACATGGTTCTCCTGGTTCTGCTCACTTCACTTTGTATCAGGTCATATAAATTTTTCCAGGTTTGTTTGAAAATATTCTTCTCAATATTCCTTATAATAGCATAATAGTGTTTATACCATATGCCATAACGTATTCACCCCTTCCCCAATTGATGGGGATCTTTTCAATTTCCAATTTTTTGTCAACTCTAAAAGAGTATATAGAGGTACTTTTCCATTTTATTTTTTTATCTTTTTGAGATACCTAGTTGTGGTATTTCTGTGGCGAAGGCTTTATAGCCTTTTGGGCATAGTTACTAATTGTTCTACAGAATGGTTGAATAAATACACAGCCTCAACAATGCATTAGTATCTCAATTTCTCCACTTCTCAAATATTTGTCATTTTTTTCTTTTTCTATCAAATTAGGTAATCTGATAGATGAAGGGTGATATCTTAAAATTGTTTTAATCTGCATTTCTCTAATCAGTAGTGATAAACTTTGACCATTTAACTTTTTTAATATAAATTTGACTCAGTTCTGGATATAGTTGAGAAATTATGCCTTTATAAAACTTGCTGTAAATATTTTTTTCACAGTTGTGATTATGAATTTTCCCCCATCCTATGCTCACCCCTCCCTACAAACTTTCTCTTCTCTCCCTTTACTTTTTTTTAGGTATTTTGCAAGGCAATGGGGTTAAGTGGCTTGCCCAAGGCCAAACACCTAGGTAATTATTAAGTATCTGAGGCTGGATTTGAACTCAGGTACTCCTGACTCCAGGGCCAGTGCTTTATTCACTGCACCACCTAGCCTGCCCTCTCTCCCTTTACTTTTACCCTGTCCATACTGAAAAGTATTTTGCTTTTGACTATCATCTTCCCCATCCTTTCTATCAGCATCCCTTTGCCTCATACTCATCAGTTCCTACTTTCCTATAGGGTAAGATAGATTTTTACACCCAACCAAATCTATTTTTTGAGACTCTCCCCACACCACCTTCTTCCATGACACTGTCAAAGTTCTGTGCTTCTTTTATGTATGTTTTATCCCATTCTGCCTCTTCCTTCCTCCTTCTCCAAATGCTTGTCTCTTTCTCACTATTCATTTTATACTTTTAGAGATCATTCCATCATATTCAATTCACACCCAGGCCCCTTTTCCACAAATACTCCTAAGTGTCCTAATAATGAGAAAGTTCTTAGGAGTTACAAGGATAAATTTCCCATGAGGTAATATAAACATTCAACTTTATTTTATTAATTATGACTTCTCTTTCTTATTTACCTTTTGATGCTTCTCTTGAGTATTGTATTTGAAAGTCAAATTTCACATTCAACTTTGTTCTTTTCATCAAGAATGCATAAAAATGCTATTTGATTGATTATTCATTTTCCCCTTTAAAATATATGGCTCAGTTTTGCTGTGTTATCCTGACATGGCACCATGATATTTGTATTGTTTCCTTACCACTTGACATATTTTCTCTTTGACCTTGGAGTTATGGATTTTGGCTATAACATTCTTGAGATTTTTTCAATTTTGCTTCTCTTTCATTAAGTGATTATTGAATTTCTTTCCACTGTCTCTATATAGTTTTTCTTAATGATTTCTTCAAAGATGATTTCTGAGTACTTCTTTTTTCATCATGACTTTTGTGTAGTTAAATAATTCTTATATTATCTCTCCTGGATCTATTTTCCAGGTCACTTGTTTCTATAATGACAGTTCCCATTTTCTTCTTTTTTTAATTTTTCTTTTTGTTTTATTGTTCTTGCTGTCTCATGGTGTCATTAGCTTCCCTTTGCCCACTCTAATTTGTAAAGAATTATTTTCTTCATTGATGTTTTGTCCCTCCTTTCCCATTTCACCAATTCTGCTATTTAAGGAGTTTTTTTTCCTTCACTAAATTTCTGTGCCTCTTTCTTCATTTTTTTCAAATTCTGCTTTTAAAAGCCTTTTTTTCTCACGGAATTTTTTTTGTCTCTTTTACCATTTGTCAATTCCTGGTTTTAGGGTTTTATTTTCTTCAGTACTTTTTTTGGTTCCTTCTTGACCAAGCTGTTGACACTTTTTTTGTGATTTTCTTGAATCACTGTTATTTGTTTTCTCAGTTTTTATTATATTACTCTTTCTTGATTGTTGCAATAGTTGTGCATGCTTGGCCTATGTCAGATTGCTTACTATCTTGGTAAGAAGGGAGGCAGGGGAGGGAAGGAGAAAATTTTAGAAAAATGAATGTTGAAAACTTTCTCTACATGTAAGTGGAAAAAAATATAAAATACCGTAATAACAAAAAAGGAAGAGAAGGAAAGAAAATAAAGAACTTTAGAGGAAAGATCTTGATATCACTGATATCCAAAATAGCATGCTTATTCATCTAAAGCCATTCATCTGAGAAAATGAAATCATGTGGGCCTTGGGAAACATAATTAACAATATTGCTAGCAGAAGTGACAGAACTACAGTTGAGTTATTTAAAATCCTAAAAGATGATGCTTTTAAAGTGATATAATCCATTTACTAGCAAATTTGGAAAACTCAACAGTGGCCACTGGATTGAAGAAGATCAATTTATGTCCCAGTCTTAAAGAAGGGCAATGTCAAGAAGTGTTCAAATTTCTGAATAATTTCACTCATTTCACACACCATAATGGCTGTACTTAAGATTCTGAAAGTTAGGCTTCTGTACTATATGAACTAAGAATTACCAGAAATGCAGACTGGTTTTTTGTAGAGGCAGAGGAACTAAAGACGAAATTGCCAACATTTACTGGATTGTGAAGAAAACAGTTTCAGAACAGGGAAAGGATGTTTCAAGGAAAAAATCTATTTGTCTTAAACTGACTGCACTGTGGATCCATATCCTTGAGGACTTACCACATTTTATTGCGATTCACAGTCAATCATCTTACATGTCTCATGAATAACCTGATGGCAGGTCCAAATGTAATAATTAGAGCCAAATATGATCAACTTATTGCTTTAAGTTTAGAAAAGAAGTATGACAAGGCTTTATATTGTCACCTTATTTATTTGTTTGTTATATACAGAATGTATTTTGTGAAATGCAAGGCTGGACAAAAACAGAATCTGGAAATAAATTTACCAGGAATGATGTCATAAACTCATATGTAAATGGTAATACTCTGATAGCAAAAAAGAGAAGAATTGAAAAGTTCCTTGATGAGGAGAGTTTCTTCAATTGTAAAATGGAGTTAATAATAGCACCTACCACTAATATTATTGTGAAGACCAAATGATATCTTATTTGAAATTCTTTTTTTCCTTTTTTAATTCTCATGACAGCTTTACTTCCATAATTTATCATTTTCTTTATCTTAATACATTTTACTAATTTTGTTATTTTCAACTATTTATAAAATTTTATTAATCATTTTAAGAGTTTTGAGTTCCAAATTTTCTTGCTTCCTCCCCTTAAGGAAATTCCCTCCCCTTTTAGATAAACTTGACATCAATTATGCATGTAAAGTCATACAAAACATATTTCTATCTTAGCTAAAAACATTTCTATATTGCCAAAACACACAAAAAATAAACAAAAGCAGTTTGAAAGTAATACATTTTCTTGTTCTTGTCCTACTTCCTCCTTCTTGGAGCTTCTCCTTTTGCTTCTCTCCTCACATTATAGCATTTTAAAACACCATTTTATTATTTTTAGGAGCCTATAGTTTGTTAAATGTTGTGATTTTCTTCTCTAATCCATCAGTAATCATTTATTAAGTGTTACTATATCTCAAATACTATGCTAAATTCCAGGAATATGACAAAAAAACCATTGGCACTCCCTGCACTCAAGGAACTCACAATCTGTTGAGGGAAAATAACAAGAAGCTTGTTTAAATATAGGATAAATATGAAAGAACACTAGAATTATGAGGAAAATGTGCTACAGGTATACAAATACAATTTAATATATATACCAAATCACTTTTTATCAAAGGTTAATGAACGTATTTACATCTAAAATGTATAAAAAATAAATAAGTCCAAAACAAAATTTCAGCTGGAGTCGGCCTTCAGCTAACTTTCTTTGCTTTTTTAAACCAGTCTTCAAATTATTTTTATTGAATGTATGTGTGTGTATGTATGTATATATATATATATATGTATATATATATATATATATATATATGAATATATGTGTTAAAACACAATGTGTCATTAGAAGCTATTACTTAGTGCCATTTTCAAATGCAAATTCTACCTGGTTAAAAAATCTAATGTGGTTTGTTGCCCAGTATGCTGAGTTTACCATCCATTGAATAATAATGCACCTAAATTGCTGATTGTCTTTTTGAAGCACATCTCCATTAGGATCTCAAATTTCCTCAGTTTTGAATGATAAAATTGGAATAGATGATGTGTAGGGCTCTAGTTCAAATCTTTGACCTTATGAATGCAAGGTTACTGAAGGGATAGGTTACTCTTTTGTCTTGTTTGTTTTTGTTTTTAACCAGTCATCTTTTTAAATGGTTTTGAGTGTTACATTTTTCTCCCTCTCTCCTTTCCTTCCCACCTTATCCTGAAAGAAATCAACATGATATGGGCTCTAAATTTATAATAATGCTAAACATAGATTTATGTTGATCATGTTGTGGGAGAAGAATCAAATCCAAATGAAAGAAAGAAAAACATTAGAGAAAGAAAACAACAATCCGTCAGGCAAAAAACCCCAACAACTTGATAAAAAGCTTTGTACTGAATTTAATTTTCCCCAGTTCCTTCTCTGGTTATGGATGTTATTTTCCAATTCTAGACATTTAAAATTGTCTTTCATTCTTGTATTGCTGAAATGATCTGATCCATCATAGTTGATAAGCATCCCATGTTGTTGTTAGTGTGTATAATGTTCTTCTGGTTCTGCTCATTTCACTCCACATCCGATCATGTTAATCTTTCAAGAATTTTCCCTTCAGCTAACTTTCTTTCTTTTTAATTTTAGTTATTTAAGGCAGTGGAGTAAAGAGTGACTTGCCTGTCCAAGGTTACACAGTTAGACAATTATTAAGTGTCTGAACCATATTTGGACTCAAGTCCTCCTGACTCCAGGGCCGTGCTCTATATCCACTGTGCCATCTAGCTGATCTTTTAGTTAACTTTCAAAGAAAACCAGAGATCCTAAGAAGCAGAAGTTGAGAGTGAATTCCAGACATATCAGAAAGACTGAAAAAAGACCCAGGCAGAAGTAAATGTATTATTATATGTGAGGTACTGTAAGAAGATTAGTTGTTTTTTTTCTGGACTATAGAGTGTATGATGAAGGATTCCCCAGGGATTTCCTCTCCACTTGCATTCTCTGATCAGAGTCACCCAGAAAATGACCAATACAGATTCAAGATGTCATCATAAAGAGACATTGGTATGTTCTCTTATGATACAGCAGTAGACCAGCAATTCAGAAGGCCAGCAGTAAAGGTTCCAATACCAATGGAAGGAAAGCTCAAGCCCAGGAACACTGGTGTAGCAGGCCGTATGGTGTTGAGCTATCCTAATATAGGGAACAAATTGTGAACACCTGAGACATCACAGCAGAAAGCCAGGGACCAAAGCCCTGGTACCTAGGCAAAAAACTTGCCCTGGGAGCAGAGCTCACCTGTAAAAAAGAGCAAAAATCTCAAACCAAAAGGAGTGCTAATCAAAGAAAGCAACTATTCAGATAGATATTCAGATGCCATAAAAAATGCCATCTCACTAGAGAAAACCAGAGACAAAATGCTTACATGTGGAACCTCAAAGGATTTATAAAGTGGTCTCAAATTCAAAAATACCTCTTATAAGAACTCAAGAAAGATTTTAAAAATCTAAGAAGAGTGGAGGAAAAAAGTGAAGAAATGAGTCATGCAGAAGAATTATGAAAAATTGACTGAATAAAATAAAATTTAAAATAAATTTTAAAATAAAATTAACCAAATGGGAAAGAAAGAAAACAAACCACTTAAAAATAAAATTGACCAACTGGACAAAGAAAACAACCTATTTAAAAGTAAAATTAAACAATTGGAAAAGGAAATACAAATGCCAAATGAAGAAAATAAAACCCTAAAAATTAGAATTGGACAAATGTAAACTGATGGCTCTCTGAGAAAGCAATATTCCATCAAATAAATTAAAAGATTAGAAAAATGGAAGAAATTGTAAAGTAGACCTTAGGAAAATAACTAACCTGGAAAATAGATCCAGGAGAGGAATTACTATCTACCTGAAGGCCCAATCATAAAAGGAACTTGGTGAGTATGTTTCAGAAAATTATCATGGAAAACTACCCTAATATCCTAGAATAAAAAGTTAATAGTTTTTGAAAGAATCCCCAGAAAGAGGTTTTCAAAATAAAAACATAGACCAATGTATCCCTAATCAATCAATGAGAAACGATCTCTCCTATTTTGTACTCTTTTATACACATATTATTTTGTATTTTTAACTATGCACCACAACAACCCAAATCCAATAATGTCACCAAGAATTTGGGATTATTTTTAATTCCCAAAGATTATGCAATTTGTATTTGGGTCTTGGACATCTCTAAGAAAACAGAAAGAATCCAAGAATTGACCTGGAGTCAGACTATTTATATACTTTCCAGGAAACAGATTGGATAAATACAAAGTGGCTTCTCACTAGATGATTAAGCACCATGAGATGGACTTTTTGGTCAGGGAAATGATGAAATAGAACATTGTTTTTAGGTTTTTATGAGGCAGTGAGGTTAAGTGAGTTTCCCAAGATCACATAGCTAAGTAATTGTTAAATGTCTGAGATCAAATTTGAACTCAAGTCCTCCTGACTACAGGGCCAGTGCTCTATCCACTGCACCATCTAGTTGCCCTGAAATAGAACATTTTAATGGCCTGCTGGTCTGCACAAATCTTTTCATTACTCTCAAGGGAAGCTATGACTTTATAGGAAGCAACAGATGATTGTTATAATTCACTCATATTTGACTGTGTGAATCTTTTGTCCTCCACTGTCTCCTTAAATCTATACAAGCTCGTATTCAGATACTATTTATCCATATTATCCTTTGTTGTCTACCTCTTTCTTTTTTGCTGTTGGTTCCTTTAAAAGTAATAGGGAAGTTTAAAAAATGTTGACCTTGAGGGGAAAGATGGCGATTTCAGTGCTGTTGTTCAATCCTTTCAGTCATGTGTGCCTTTTTGCATCCAATTTGGGAATTTCTTGGCAAAGAAGCAAATAGAGTTAAGTGACTTGTCTTTGGTTATAAAGTAATAAGTGTCTGAGATAATTTTTAAACTCAGCATACTAAGTTTTCATGACTTAAGATTAGGCTCTTCTAACTTTCCACTATCCTACCTAGTGCCCTGAATTCAGTGTTGGTTATGCTGAATTTAAGATGTATATAGGATATCCAGCTTGTAATGTCTAATAAATAGTTGGAGATGCAAAGCTAGTGTTCATCAGAAAATTTGGGATTGGATGAGTGGATTTGGGAATTATTAGTGTAGACATGATAATTGAATTTATAAAAAACTGATGAGAGTATTAAATTAAATATGATATATGATATATATGATATATGTATGAATATATGAACACACACATAATAAACTTGAAGGCCCAGAGTTTAACATTGACATACCCACATTTAGCAGCAACTGAATGGAGTTTTAATAAAGGAAATCAGAAAGAACTGATAGAAAGGTAAGAGGAGAAGCAGAAGAGAATACTCCCTAAACCTAGAAGGGACTATCAAGAGAAAGAGGCTGATAGTGTCAAATGCTGTGCAGAAGTTAAGAAGGGTGAATATTGAGAAAAGGACATTGGATTTGGAAATCAAAGATCATTGGTAACTTTGGAGAGAGCAGTTTTGGTGAAATGATAAGATCAGAATCCACACTGAAGAAAGTTAAGAAGACAGTGAGATGAAAGGAAATAGAAGGAACTTTTGTAGATGGTTTTCTCAAGTAATTCAACGACCCCCCAAAAAAATTCTAGAGGGAGTAACTGGGTGCACAGGGAATAGAGCACCAGCCCTGGAGGCATGAGGAACTTGTTACTTAATACTTATTTGTGTGAACTTGGACAAATCACTTTACCCCATAGCCTTGCAAAAACAAGGGAAGATAAGGGCTGAAAGTGGTGGTTGATAGGTTAAGAGAAATTTTTCTAATGATTGTGGAGATATGGGCATTTTTGGTAGTAAAGAAATAACTAATAGCTTCTTTCTATTAATAATATACTATATGGAATGTATATTGCATGGAGTATATGTAATATGTATGCAAGAGATTGGACTAAGGAAGTTATTAGGAAGGGTTTGTTATTTCCAAATAAAATGTATCAATGCTGCTTTAAAAAAGAAATAGTCAAACAGAATTAACCAAATATCTACTAGAACTGGACAAAGCTTCATAGTCATAGTAATACTAAATTAGGTAAGACCAAGTCACGGTTAACAAAAGATGAGGATGAATAATGAAATATTAAAGTAGAAGCAGTCCAGTACCATTAACAGAATAATGGAGGAGTACCATAGCAATACATTCATATGCATGTATAAGTATATAATTATATATATATATATGTATATACACACATATGTACATACATATATATATACATATGTATATACATACATACATATGTATTTGAACATCAATATAGGTATAGTATGCCAAAGGTATTATAATGATAGTGATAAAATCCTAAGGTGAGACATTAGAAATTGATGTTTCAGTCTAAAGGTACTGGAATTAGAATCAGGGTTAGATTGAGTGTTTGTTGGTGGGTAGATTCAAATCCTATTTTTGCCACTTACTATCTTCTTTGTATTTTATTGTACTTCTGTTTGATAAGAAGGATGGAGTTAATAATGTCTAAGTTTCCTATTAGCTCTAATCCATGATTCTAAATGATATACCTTCAAAATATAACTGACTTCTTGTGCTTTTAAAAATTAATAGTAATTGAATTTCACATATAATCTATGATTAAATATTTTTTCTCATAACATGGTAGGTGGTTTGCTACTTTCCTCATTGTGCAGGAGAAAAAATGAGCATCAAAGAGATTAAATGATTTTTCTAACTGGTTGTAGAAGTAGGATTTGAACCCAGTCTCTTTATGCCATGTTCAGTGTTCTCTCCCCTGAATTTATACAGATACACAGATACACAAATACACACACTGAATGCATCTTATTAACAAGAGGCAATCTTTAATTATGCTAATCAGCTGTTTATAGTGGAATAATGCTTAGTGATTTATGTATTTATATATTCACATTTACATTAATATTAGCCAAAAGAATTTATGACAGTATTGTGATGACAATCATCATAGTTAGAATTCCCTTTTTTTCTCTCTCATGAACTATACAATAATATTGAGGTAACAAAATATAACTTGATGCCCTTCTTCAAATTCTAACAATTATTAAAAAACATATCTGCAGATTTTGCTCCTGAGACTTACAAGTTTATAATTCACTACATCCCCTTTATGTTAATATAGAGACCAGGTAAATAAAGACATTCCCTTGTTAGCTAAAGAAACCTTTTAAGTTAGGGGATTGAGTATAAAATGTATCCCTCAATAGATATAAATGGAAGTTGTAGGTACATTGTTAAACGTTTCCGTCAATATACTTTAATTGCACTGGAATTTGGATTACATTGTAATTGTTACCTTGTAGCCTATATTTTGGCAGAAAATTATGTATAACTTTACTGAATGGAATATTTTTAGCATATTTAAAGATGACATAAATACCAATTATACAGTATCTAATATTAAGACCTTTGAAATGATATTATTTCTTAATTTTACTTTTATTGCTCATGGGTTGAAAAATCATCTTATTCAGAATAAACACTCTTGAATTCACTAACACTGACTATTTTAACACTTATTTGGAGTATTAAGGGAAATCAGTTTCTCTATATCCTTAAGAAGTGAGTGTGTCTATTGAGAGCATTCCAATTAAGTGGCAATCATCCCAACTTTGCCTTTATAGGCTTCATTTCTTCATTTTTGTTGTGTGTTACCCACATTTCCCTTTTCAAAAAGTGAGCTGGGAGGCATTAGTCTTCTAGGTTTGTGTGTTGTTTGCTTCTTTAGTGATTCCTTTGAGATTCTGGTGTGTGTTATGAAAAAGAAGTTGAAAACTTTTTATAGTTTTGCAACACAAAAGAGCTGCCTTTAGATTCTTTAATTTCCCCATTATCTCACTATGGCTTGTGTTTTCATGCACATATAATATGATCCACTGAAATTAGTAATAGTAAGAGACTAGAAAATACAGACTTTCTTTTAAGGAACTCAACAATTTAAGGATTTCTTTTGTTCTTCAGATTACCCAGATCACCACAATGTATTGCATCTGTATGTCTTTTGCATTTTATAGTTATTCTACTTATTTTTGCATGTTTTAGATCTTACCAAGATTGTAAGCTCCTGGAGCACAGGGACAGCGGTTTATTTATATTTGTTTTTCCAGGGCATAAAGCATAAACCAGTGACAAACAGTGGGACAAATTGTAAGGAAGAGAAAAGTGAAGTTCTGGACTGAGATTTAGAGGGAGGTAGGGAAGCCAGGTTGGCAGAGAGAAACCAGGGAGATGCCTGAGATCTTCCTAGTTTTCCTTGGAAACAATTTCAAATTGCCTCTAAACAGATTCTGGAATGACAGAGTCCACAAAAAAAGATGGAAAGAAACAACTTTCCAGCTCAGGATACCTTAGAGGGACTTCAGAAGTCTGTCACACTTGGGTACATGGGGAGCACAGCTCAGCACAGCTGGGGTGGGACAAGAAGCCAGTGGGAGGCTCTTAACCTTACAGCACAGAACAATAACTGAGGCCCTGGGTCTCAGCTCAGCAGGTCAGAGGTACAGTAGGTCAACTGTGAGACTTGCAACTCAAATGTAGAAGGTATATTGCAAGTTCCACAATGCCAATGCAACAGGCAGGACTAGGCTGGGCAACTCCAGCTCAGGGAGAAAGCCACCAGCATCTGATCCCAGTGTGAAAAGTTATTGACCAGATCTCTGTTCCCCGGAACAAGAAGCTTTGTATTATTTCGCTTGTGCCCCAGAAACAGAGCTCAAATTTAAAAAGTGAACAACAAACTAAAAAGAGTCTTAACCAGAGTAAGTTATAGTAACCTGTAAGATCAAACACAAACTCAGAAGGCAAAAAATGATAAAATGCCTATGAGAGAAACGTCAAAGGGGAATATAGATTGATCTCAAGTCTAAGAAAGTCTTCTTGGAAGAGAGCAAAAGGAATTTTAAAAATCAAGTAATAAAGGTAGAAGAAAAATTTGGAAAAAAATGAGAGTTATGCAGGAGAATTATAAAAAATAGAGTCAACAGCATGGAAAAGGTAGCACAAAAACTGACAAGTAAATAATCTAAAAAATGGAATTGGTCAAATGGAAATGGAGAAAGTGGAGATATAGAAGCTAGTTGAAGAAATTTAATCAGTGAAGGTTAATTCTGGAATGGAAACTCCTTCTATGCTACAGATAAGCTACTCAGATGATACATATAATAGCAGTTTAATAAACTGTTGCAGAATTAGATCAAATTGTGGATATTCTGGGAAGGTGACAAAATATGTCAGATATTTTTAGACTCTACAAATTTACTACCCAGAAATATCACCACAAATTAAAGGTAGAACAGCAGAAATAGTTAAGCAGTTAATTTCCTAATATAGGTTGATAAGGTCACAGAAAAGCCAGACCTTCTAGGGGATGAAGTTTGAGTAGTAGTAGTAGTAGTAGTAGTAGTAGTAGTAGTAGTAGTAGTAGTAGTAGTAGTAAAAGACATCTCCAGACTGATGCCACTGAATCAACAAGCAGAAGGCCCGGAGGGCAACTCAGGAAACAGACTAGACCCCAAGCAATTTCATTTCAATTTACACCTCAAACACAGTCTTAAGAAATTTCACCTCAGGAACTTTTACCTCACAAATATTCATCTAATGAATAGCAGATAACTAAGTAGGAGAAAATTACAGAACTTCCCTACTTCTTCCTCTGTTTCTGAAAGCCAAGCCTAGTAATGCTGAGCATAGTGATCCACACTGTCACAGTAGACTAGGAGGAATGAGGTACTAGAGGTAAAAGAACATTTTTGGAACAGACTGGGAAACCTAACTGTGACTTTGAGCAGGAGAGAAGACCTTGAGATTAGTCCTGGATAGAATTCAGACAATAACAGTAAAGACACCTGAAGTTTAGGGCAACATTACCTACAACTCAGGATTAAAACTTGATTAGAATAATAAATTGCTAAAATAAAATAAAACAATGAATAAATTGAATAAATTTAAAAGGTTTTGCACAAATAAAATCAATAAAAACAGAGTGAAGCAGGGGTAGATGGGAAACAATTTTTACAGAAAATGTTTCTAACTGCCAAATATATAGAGAGCTGAGTCAAATTTATAAGAAAACGAGTCACTCCACTTTTGACAAGTGGTCAAAGGTTATGAACAGGCAGTTCTCAGATGAGGAAATTAAAACTGTCTAATGTCATATGAAGAACATGCTCCAAAATTACTATTAATTAGAGAAATGCAAATTATAACAAATCTGAGGTACCACCTCATACCTATCAGATTGCTTAATATGACAGAAAAGGGAAAATGATAAATATTGGAGAAGATGTGAGAAAAGTGGAACACTAATGCACTATTGGTGGAGTTGTGAACTGATCCAACCATCCTGGAGAGCAATTTAGAATTATACCCAAAGGCAATAAAACTGCACATGCTATTTGCTCCAGCATTGCCACTATTAGTTCTGTATCCCAATGAGAACATAAAAAGGTAAAAGAACACACATGTACAAAAAATATTTACAACTCTTCTTTTTGTGGTGGTAAAGAATTAGAAATTGAGGAAATACACATCAGTTGAGAAATGGTTTAAAATTGTATATGAATGTAATGAAATGTTAGTCTGTGTAATGAGAAGTGATCAGCAATCAGATTTCAGAAAAACCTGGGAAGATTTACAAGAACTGATACGGAGTGAAGTGAGCAGAATCAGAACATTGTACAAGCAACATTGTATGATCACCTATGACTGTCTTAGTATTTCTCAGCAATACAATGATCCAAGACAATTCCAAAAGGCTATTCACATTCTATAAAGAACAATGGGATCCCAATGCAGATTGCAGCATACTTTTTTTTTACTTTTTTAAAAATGACTTTTCCTTTTCCTGTCTCTGTTACAATATAACTAATGAGGAAATACGTTAACATAATTGTACACATATCATTTATATCAGATTGTTTGCCACCTTGGGGAAAGACAAAAGAGGAAGGAAAAGAGAAAGAAAAATAAAAACTTAAAAATTTTATTAAGAATGAACGTTCAGTTTGGGAGCCAGGATGGTAGAAATATGCAGGGAATGTCTCTAAACTCTAAGTAACTTCGCTCAGAAACAACATTAATCAAGCCTCTGAAAGGATTCTGGTGTGACAGAACTCACAAAAGAAAAAAAGTGGAGCATTTTCCAGCTTAAGATGTCTGGGAAAAACTTCAGAAAAGGTCTATCTTACTAGATTGGTGGGGGAGATGATTCATTGCAAGGAGCAGAGCCCATTGTAGGGAGCTGAGACCAATGTGGGCTGAGTTCAGAAGAGCCCAGGCAGAGGTTCTCAGCTACAGCAGAGATCTGCTTTTGAGGCCCCTAGGTCCCACCTTAGCAATGGCCAGATCAACACAGGTGTCTCAAATTTCTTATGGAGCCAGTGATACTGTGGATGAATCCAGCCCAGCGAGCATGTTGCTAGCATTTTTCAACATGGAAAGTCTGAGTGGTCCCATCCTCCAATACAAAAATCTTGGAACAGTGACCCTGAAACCTAGAAACGGTGCTAAAAATGGATAAGATAAAGTCAAGGGAAAGTCTGGAGGATAGAAAGCTACTATGCTGATAAGGAAGATCACCAAACTAACTCAGAAGATGATGACAGGAAAAGGTACTAAATGAGAAACTCTGGAGGGGAATAGGAATTGGTCTCTAGGCCAATTTGAGCTTTGGAAGAGCTCAAAAAGGACTTTAAAAATCAAGTTTAATAATTGGAAAAAGAAATAAAAGGGAAATTCAACATCTTGCAAAAGGAAGCACAACAACTGACTGAAGAAAATGTTAAAAATACAATTGGGGAAATGGACAAAGAAGTTCTTAAAAATATATTCGAGCAAATAGAAAAACAAAACAACTTTTTAAAAAATACAATTGGTGAAATAAAAAATAACCTGTATGTTGAATACTATTTTAGGTGTAATTGGAAAAAATACTATTTATACCCCAAAAGAAACAAAATGAAAATAAAAATCAGCAAGCAAAAAAAAAAAGAGATGGAAATAGAACCTTTTTTGGTGTATTTAAAAAATTCTAGGTTCATATTCAGAGAAAGATAGTGAGGTTAAAAAAAATAGATGCTCCTACCTCAAAGAATAGCACCAAATGGGGTGGCTAAATGGTGTAGTGGATAAAGCACTGGCCTTGGAGTCAGGAGTACCTGGGTTCAAATCCAATCTCAGACACTTAATAATTACCTAGCTGTGTGGCCTTGGGCAAGCCACTTAACCCCATTTGCCTTGCAAAAACCTAAAAAAAAATAGCACCAAATGGTCACCAATCTCCAAAAATAGTCCTTGGAAGAATATAAAGGAGGAATAAAAAAATCAAATAAGAGAAATCGGGGGGGGGGGGGAATAGGGTACAGGAAGCATCCAAGAAAATTATGACAAGATAGTTAACCAATTAGCAAAAGAGGTCCAAAATCATAAGGAATAAACTTACTCTTTGAAAAGTAGAATTTTGGGCAAGAGAAATCAAATGTTGTTACAAGACACCAAGATATAATAAAACTAGAAATATAGATGAGAATCTAAAATATCTCATTAGGAGAAAAAAAAAACTGATCTGGAAAACAAATCAAAGAGATATAAGTATTGCCAATGGGGCAGCTAGGTGCCTCAGTGGACAGAGCAGTAGCCCTGGAGTCAAGAGGACCTGAGTTCAAATCTAGCATCAGACACTTAACAGTTACCTAGCTGTGTGACCTTGAGCAAGTTACTTAACCCCATTGCCTAGCCAAAAATAAGTATTGACAAAAAGATATGAACAAAAAAGAATCTAGACATATAACAATATATTATTAAAATTTTCATTTTCTTTGATTTATTTTCCCCAGTTGTATATAAAAACACTTTTTACAGTTCATTTTTAAAACTTTGAGTGCCAAATTCTCTCCCTTCCTCAATCCCCACTCTACCCTCTCGTTGAGAAGACAAGCAACTCAATACAGGTTATACATGTGCAATCAGGAAAAATATTTCTATATAGTTATATTATAAAAGGAAACATAGATTTAAAAATCCCTCAGGAAAATTAAAGTGAAGAAACTGCTTCAATCAGCATTCAGACACCATCATTACTTTGTCTGGATTCGGAGAGTCCATCAAACTTATCTTGAAACATTGTATTGCTGAGAATAGCCAAACTTGAAAGTCTACACTTTCATTGAATGTTCATCTTTTCCCCTGAATGATTAGGCTCAATTTCGTTGGGTAGGTGATTTTTGGTTTTAAACCAGGTTCTTTTGCCTTCCCAGCATATCATATTCCTAATCACATGAACCTTTAATGTATAAGCTGTTAAATCTTGTGTTATCTGTATTGAGGAGCCATGTTAATTGAATTTTTCTTTCTGGCTGCTTTAAATATTTTCTCTTTGCCCCTGAAGTTCTGGAATTTTTCCACAATATTCTTGGGAGATTTCATTTGGGGAATCTATTTCTTAAGGTGATTAGTAGATTCCTTTTTTTTCCATTTTCCAAATGCATGCAAGATAGTTTTCACCATTTATCAGTTTACATATTTTTCAAGTTCCACATTTTTCTACAATCCTTCGTTTCTTCCCCCAACACCATGGCAACAAACAATTGGATACAGGTTGTACATGTACAATCATTTTAAATATATTTTCTTATCAGTCTTGTTGCAAAAAAAAGAAGAATTAGAACTAGGGGGGGGAAGAAAAATATAAAAGAAGTTTTAAAAAGCAAATAAGGAATGCTTTGCACTGCATTTCAGAATTCAGAGTTTCTTCTTTGTATGGCATTTTCTTAATAGGTCTCTCAGGATTGTCCTTGATCACTGAACTACTTAGAGAAGCTGAGTCCATCATAGTTGATCATCTCACAATGTTTCTGTTAATGTGTACAATGTTCTTCTGGTTCTGCCCACTTCACTCAACATCAGTTCATACAAATCTTTTGAGACTTTTCTGATGTCTGCCCACCTATGATTTCTTACAGAACTATAAGACTTCATTATATTTATGTACCTTAACTTGTTCAACCATTTCACAGTTGATAGGCATTATAAGCAGTATTTCAAAAAGTTTAACAAATACATCTATTAGTTAACTTTAGATTTACTGTATCTTTCTCCTTCCTTATCACTTTTATTAGATCTATTTTGGTTTTTACTTTGGCTGAGATCAGGATTGCTACCCTTGATTTTTCATTTTTACTTCAGCTGAAGCATACTATATTCTGCTGCCATCTTTTACCCTTACTCTGTATTTATCCATTTGTTTCAATTCCGTTTCTTGTACGTAATGTATTGTAGGATTCTGCTTTTTTTATTTCCTCTGCTATTTGTTTCTGTTTTGTGAGAGTTCAGCTTATCATATTCACAGTTAAGATTACTAATTCATTATTTTCCTCCATTCTTTCTAAAAAAAATGAAAAGGGTGAACTAACCACCAGTGAGGAGGAAAGAGATGGTTTGGAGTATGCCAATAATTTACAAAAATACACATTGATCAGATTAACAAAAGAGGAAATCAATTACTTAAATAACCCCATTTCAGAGAAAGAAATTGAAGAAACCATTAATAAACTCCCTAAGAAAAAGTCTACAAGTCCAGATGGAATTAAAAGTGAATTCTATCAAACTTTTAAGGAAAAATTAATTCCTATTCTACATGAACCATTTTAAAAAAATAGGAGAGAAAGGAGTTCTACTAAACTCCTTTTATGAGAACAACATGGTACTTATACCTAAACCAGGAAGAACAGAAATACACAAAGAATATCGTAGATCAATCTCCCTCATGAATAGTGATGCAAAAGTCTTAAATAAAATTTTAGCAATGAGACTACAGCAAGTTAATACGAGAATAATATGCCATCATCAGGTTGGATTTATACCAGGCAGTCAGGGATGGTTCAACATTAGGAAAACACTCAACATAATTAAACATATCAACAGTAAAACCAACAGAAACCATATAATTATCTTAGTAGATGCTGAAAATGCCTTTGGTAAAATACAACATTCATTCCTATTAGAAACACTAGAAAGTTTAGGAATAAATGGAGTTTTCCTTAAAATAATAAAAATAGTATCTATCTAAAACCATCAACAAATGTATTTCATGGGAATAAACTTGGAGCATTTCCAATAAATTCAGAGGTGAGACAAGGATACCCACTGTCACCATGACTATTCAATGTAGTATTAGAAACACTAGCTGCAGCAATAAGAGAAGAAAAAGAAATTGAAAGAATCAGAATAGGCAATGAGAAAGTAAAACTTTCACTCTTTGCAGATGATATGATGGTATACCTAGAGAAATGAAAAAAATTATCTAAAAAACTCCTTGAAAGAATTAACAAATTCAGCAAAGTAGCTGGATATAAAATAAGCCCACATAAATCGTCAGCATTTCTATATATGAACAACAAAACCCAAGAATAAGAGATTGAAAGAGAAATTCCATTTAAAATAGCTATAGATAACATTAAATACTTGGGAATCTACGTCTCAAGAAATCTAGAAATTGTGTGAACACAATTATAAAGCTCTCCTCAACCAAATAAAGTCAGTTTTAAATAATTGGAGAAATGTCAAATGCTCATAGTTAGGCAGAGATAATAAAATAAAAATGACAATTCTACCCAAATTAAATTACAATTTCAGTGCCATACCAACCAGACTACCAAATAAATACCTTACTGAACTAGGAAAAATAGTAACAAAATTAACTTGGAGTAACAAAAGGGCAAGAATAGCAAGGGAACTGATGAAAAAAATGAAAAGGAAGGTGGCCTAGCTCTACCAGATCTAAAAACTATACTATAAAATGGCAGTCATTAAAAGTGCCTGGTACCAGTTAAAAATAGAGTAATGGATCAGTGGATTAGGATAGGTTCAAAAGAAAATGCAGTAAACAATTACAGCAATTGATTATTTGAGAAAGCCAAAGACATCATCCTCTGGGATAAGAACTCATTATTTGACAAAAATTGTTGGGAAAACTGGAAAATAGTACAGCAAAAACCAGGCATAGATCTACATCTTACACCCTATATCAAAATAAGGTCAAAATGGGTACAGGATATAGAAATAAAGAAAAATACCATAGATAAATTAATAGAACAAAAATATTCTATCGGATCTATGGAAAAGGGACAAATTTTTGACCCAACAAGAATTAGAGCAGATTATAAACTAAAAAATGAATGCTTTTGATGATATTAAATTAAAAGGTTTTTACACTAATAAAATCAATGCTGCCAAAATTAAAAGAAAAGTGGTTAGCTTGGAAACAATCTTCACAACCAATTCTAGGAAAGTTCTCATTTCTAAGATGCATAGAAAATTGGATCAAATTTATAAGGTCACAAGTCATTCCCCACTTGATAAATGCTCAAAGGATAGGAACAGTTTACAAATGAAGAAATTAAAGCCATAAAAAGCATATGAAAAAATGCTCCAAATCACTATTGATTAGGGAAATGCAAATTAAAATAGCAATGATCTATCATTTAATACCTATTAGATTAGCCCAGATCAGAAAAAGGGAAGATGATCAATGTTGGAGAGGTTGTGGGAGGATTGGAACATTGATGCATTACTGGTGATCCATTGTGAATGGATCCAACCTTTCTAGAGTGCAATAAAACTGTTCATACCCTTTGACCCATCAATTCTAATTCTAGGACTGTATCTAGAAGAAATTATAAAAAATGGAAAATGTCCTACATGTTCCCAAATATTCATAGCAGCTCTTTTTGCAGTGGCAAAGAATTTGAAATTGAGGGGATGTCCATCAGTTGGGGAATGGCTAAACAAGTTATGGTACATGAATACTATAGAATATTATTGCTCTATAGGAAACAATAAATGGTCAGATTCTAGAGAAGCATGGAATAACTTATGGGATCCGATGCTAAGTGAAGGGAGTAGAGTCAAGAGAACAATTTACATATCAACATTGTGAGACAAACAACCTTGATGGAAGCCACCCCTCTTAGCAGTCTAGAGAGTTAGGAGAACAGCATTTGACAGATTATGATCTATATTATCTCCAACCAGAGGAAGATAAACAAAACAAAACAAAACACATAGGAAAAAAAAAAGCACTCCTGAATCTGATGAATACTTTATAAAAATGGTCTCTTATGCATCTCCTAATTCC
Organism: Macrotis lagotis; assembly: GCF_037893015.1. Classification (NCBI taxonomy): domain Eukaryota; kingdom Metazoa; phylum Chordata; class Mammalia; order Peramelemorphia; family Peramelidae; genus Macrotis; species Macrotis lagotis. Next base: position 531,364,897 of record NC_133658.1, read on the forward strand.
TTGTGCCAAAAACTATTAATTTGTAAATATGTTTAACAAAATATGGATATAAAATGTTAAGCTGACTGTTCCCAACTGAGGGGAGGGGAGAAGGAAGGGAGGGTGGAGGGAAACTTTGTAACCTGAAATGTACAAATGAATGCAAATAAATAAATAAAATTTAAAAAGCTACTTTGGGTGATGATCAACTATTATTGATTTGCTCATATCAGCAGTAGAAAAGTCAAAGACAATTCAAAAAATCTTGTGATAAAAAATATCATCCAAAACCAGAGAAGGATCTGTGGAGGTTAAATGCAGACCAAAACTTAGTCTTCAATTTTTACATGTTGTCCTATACATTATATTTTTTCCTCTTCTTGATTTGATTCTTCTTTTACAACATGCTTAATACGTTTATATGCTTAACATAGTTTTATTTGTATAATCTGTGTTGGATTTCTTTCTGTCAAGTGAAGGGGGGGAGAGAAAGGATGGAGGGAGAAAAAAGTGAAATTCAAATCCTTGCAAAAAGTGATTATTGGACACTAGCTTTGTATGTATTTGGAAAAATAAAATATTAAAATAATTTAAAAAAGATTTATTTGGTACTCATACTCTTCCTTCTGTCCCTTTACTTTGTGCCTCTTCATATGGTTTTATTTATCCTCTAATGCCTCTGTCTTTTCTCAGTATACTTTTCTTATTCATATCTTGATTGTTTTATACCTGTCTTGCACCCACAGTCTCTGTCAAAGTATGCTCAATTTATCTTTCCTGATAAAAGAGTTCCCAAGAGTTAATTTCCTAAATGAATCATAATCATTTGATATGATACTATCTGTCCAAGTACCTCTCCTCTACTGTACCATAAGAAATTCAATTCTGGATTGTTGCACTGATAGAATGAGCGAGTCCTTCAAAGTTGAACATCACTCCTCTGTTGCTGTTAGGGTGTACAGTGTTTTTCTGGTTCTTCTCATCTCACTCAGCATCAGTTCATGCAAATCCCTCCAGGTTTCCCTGAAATCCTGTCCCTCCTGGTTTCTAATAGAACAATAGTGTTCCATGGCATACATATACCACAGTTTGCTAAGCCATTCCCCAATTGAAGGACATTTACTGGATTTCCAATTCTTTGCCACCACAAACAGGGCTGCTATAAATATTTTTGTACAAGTAATGTTTTTACCCGTTTTCCTCATCTCTTCAGGGTATAGACCCAGTAGTGGTATTGCTGGGTCAAAGGGTATGCACATTTTTTGTTGCCCTTTGGGCATAGTTCCAAATAGCTCTCCAGAAGGGTTGGATGAGTTCACAGCTCCACTGGCAGTGTAATAGTATGCCAGATTTCCCACAACCCTTCCAACAATGATCATTATACTTCCTGGTCATATTGGCCAATCTGAGCGGTGTGAGGTGGTACCTCAGAGAAGCTTTAATTTGCATTTCTCTAATAATTAATGATTTAGAACATTTTTTCATATGGCTATGGATTGCTTTGATCTCCTCATCTGGAAATTGCCTTTGCATATCCTTTGACCATTTGTCAATTGGGGAATGGCTTTTTGTTTAAAAATATGACTCAGTTCTCTGTATATTTTAGAAATGAGTCCTTTGTCAGAATCATTAGTTGCAAAGATTGTTTCCCAATTTACTACATTTCTTTTGATCTTGGTTACATTGGTTTTATCTGTGCAAAAGCTTTTTAATTTAATGTAATCGAAATCATCTAATTGGTTTTTGGTGATGTTCTCCAACTCTTCATTAGTCATAAACTGCTCCCCTTTCCATAGATCTGACAGGTAAACTAATCCTTGATCTTGTAATTTGCTTATAGTATTGTTTTTTATGTCTAAGTCCTGTAACCACTTGGATCTTATCTTGGTAAAGGGTGTGAGGTGTTAGTCTAAACTAAGTTTCTTCCATACTAACTTCCAATTATCCCAGCACTTTTTATCAAAGAGGGAGTTTTTATCCCAATGGCTGGACTCCTTGGGTATATCAAACAGCAGATTACTGTAATCATCTCCTGCTTTTACACCTAGTTTATTCCACTGGTCCACCACACCATTTCTTAGCCAATACCATACAGTTTAGATGACTGATGCTTTATAATATAATTTTAGATCAGGTAGGGCTAAGCCACCTTCTTTTCACTTTTTTCATTAAGCTCCTGGCAATTCTTGACTTTTTATATCTCCATATGAATTCACTTACAATTTTTTCTAACTCATTCAAGTAATTTTTTTGGAATTTTGATTGGTAGGGCACTAAACAGATAGTTTAGTTTTGGTAGAATTGTCATTTTTTTATGTTGGATCTACCTATCCATGAGCAGTTGATATTTGCCCAGTTATTTAAATTTGATTTAATTTGCATGAGAAGTGTTTTATAATTGTTTTTAAAAAGGTTCTGAGTCTGTCTTGGCAAATAGACTCCCAAGTATTTTATATTGTCTGAGGTTACTTTGAATGGGATTTCTCTTTCTAGCTCTTCTAGCTGTATCTTGCAAGACATATAAAGAAAATTTGAGGATTTATGAGGGTTTGTTTTATAACCTGCAACTTTGCTAAAATTGCTAATTGTTTCCAGTAGTTTTTTGGATGATTTCTTGGGATTCTCTAGGTTGACCATCATGTCATCTACAAAGAGTGAAAGTTTTGTCTCTTCCTTCCCAATTCTAATTCCTTCAATTTCTTTTTCTTCTCTAATTGCTGATGCTAACATTTCTAATACAATATTGAATAGTAGTGGTGTTAATAGGCACCCTTGTTTCACCCCTGATCTTATTGGAAATGCCTCTAGCCTCTCCCCATTGAATATAATGCTTGTTGATGGTTTCAGATAGGTACTGCTAATTATTTTAAGGAACAGTGCATTTATTCCTACACTCTCTAGTGTTTTTAATAGGAATGGATGCTGTATTTTGTCAAAAGCTTTTTCAGCATCAATTGATATGATCATATGACTTCTAATGGGTTTCTTGTTGATATAATTGAGTATACTAACAGTTTTACTAATATTGAACAAACCCTGCATTCCTGGAATAAATCCTACTTGATCATAATGTATTATCCTAGTCATGACTTGTTGTAATCATTCTGCTAAGATTTTATTTAGGATTTTTGCATCTATATTCATCAGGGAGATAGGTCTATAATTTTGTTCTCTGTTTTAAATCTTCATGGTTTAGGTAACAGCACCATATTGGTTTCATAGAAAAAGTTAGACAGAGTTCCATCCTTCCCTATTTTTCCAAAAAGTTTACATAATTGGAACCAATTGTTCCTTAAATGTTTGGTAGGATTCACTTGTGAATCCATCAGGCCCTGGAGATTTTTTTTAGGGAGTTCAATAATGGCTTGTTGAATTTCTTTTTCTGAGATAGGATTGTTTAAATATTTAATCTCTTCTTCATTTTACCTGGGCAAATTATTTTTGTAAATATTCATCCATTTCACTTAGATTATAAAATTTATTGGCATAGAGTTGGGCAAAATAATTTTGAATTATTACTTTAATTTCTTCCTCATTGGTGGTGATCTCACCTTTTTCATTTGTGATACTAGCAATTTGGTTTTCTTCTTTCTTTTTTTTAAATCAAATTGACCAGAGGTTTATGAATTTTATTGGTTTTTTCATAATACCAACTTTTGGTTTTATTTATTAATTCAATAGCTTTTTTCTTTCGATTTTATTAATTTCTCCTTTAATTTTTAGAATTTCTAATTTAGTATTTAATTGGGAATTTTTGATTTGTACTTTCTCTAATTTTTTAGTTGCGCATTTAGTTCATTGATTTCCTCTTTCTCCAATTTATTCATCTAAGCATTTAGAGCTATAATATATCCCCTGAGAGTCGAGTTGAATGAATCTCATAGGTTTTTGTATGTTGTTTCATTATTATCATTATCTAGGATAAAATGTTTAATTCTTTCTATAATTTGTTTTTTGGTCCACTCATTTTTTAAAATGAGGTTATTCAGTTTCCAATTTATTCTGGGTCTCTATCTCCTTGGCCCAGTATTGCATGTGACTTTTATTGCATTGTGATCTGAGAAAGATGTATTCACTATTTCTGCCTTTCTGCAGTTGATCATTAGATTTTTATGTCCTAGTACATGGTCAATTTTTGTGTAAGTTCCATGTACTGCAGACAAAAAGGTATATTCCTATCTATCCCCATTCAGTTTCCTCCATAAGATTACCATATCTAATTTTTCTAATATTCTATTTACCTCCTTAACTTCTTTCTTGTTTGTTTTATGATTTGATTTATCTAGATCTGATAGTGGGAGGTTGAGGTCTCCCACTAGTAGAGTTTTGCTGTCTATGTCTTCCTGTAGTTCTTTCAGCTTCTCCTCTACGAATATGGGTGCTGTCCCACTAGGTGCATATATATTCAAAATTGAAATGACTTTATTGTCTATGGTACCTTTTAGGAGGATAAAGTTTCCTTCCTTATCTCTTTTAATGCAATCTATTTTTGCTGCTGCTTTGTCTGAGATAAAGATTGCTACCCCTGCTTTTTTATTTCAGCTGAGGCAAAATATATTTTGCTCCATCCTTTTACCTTTACTCTATATGTATCTCTCTGCTTCAAATGAGTTTCTTGTAAGCAGCATATTGTAGGATTCTGGATTTTAATCCACTCTGCTATTCGCTTACGTTTTAAGGGAGATTTCATCCCATTCACAGTCAAGGTTATCATTAGTAATTCTTTATTGCCTTCCATGTTATCTTCCCTCTGTTTGTATTTCCCCCCCTTTATCCCCCACCTTCTCAATATTCCCCAGTATTTTGTTTCTGAATACCACCACCTTCAGTGTGTTTGCCCTCCTATATCACACGCTCCCTTTCTTTCCCATTTCTCTTTTTCCCTTTTCCCTCCCCTTCCTTTTGTTATTTCCCCTTTTCCCCCCACTCCCTTCCCTTTCTCCATCCCCCACTCCCCTTTTCCCCCTCTTAATACTTGAAAGGTTAGATGTTTTATAAGTTAACTGAGTATGTGTGGGTTGACTTTAACACAAGTCTGATGAGAAGAAGATTCAGGTGTTTCTTCTCTGCTCCCTTTTTCCCCTCTATTACCATAGGTTTTTTTGTACCTCTTAATGTAATGAGATTTGCCCCATTCACTCCCCTCCCTCCTCCAGTCTCTTTCCTGTCCCCCTTTTTAAGGAGGTAATGTTTTTTAGATCATTCTATCTAAGTCATAGAAAATTCTGAGTGTCTGTCCCTTCTAATTTAGTATATTCTATCGAATAGAGTAAAAATTCCTGAGAGTTATTAGGGTCTTTCTCCCAAGTGAGGTTAAAGCCAGTTACATCTCTTTAGATAGCATTCTCATGGATAGGTCATGAATGTCCATCATTTCTGGATCAGTATATTCTCTCTGTTAGAATTACAATTCTGAAGCTTTATGAGAATCTTATCCCCCCCCCCCCCCCCCATCCTGGGATATAGCCAGTTTCAACTTTTACTGGATTGCATTTTTTGTCCTTTTACCGCCACCCCCCCCCTCCCTTTTTTTACCTTTTCATGTGTCTCTTGAACATCCTGTTTGATGTCCAAATTTTCTGTTTAGCTCTGGTCTTTTCATCAGAAATTTTTGGAATTCTTCCATTTCGTTAAATGTCCATCTTTTTCCCTGGAAGAGAAGGTCAGCTTTGCTGGAAAGTAGATTCTTGGCTTCATTCCAAGCTCCCTTGCTCTTCAAAATATCTCATTCTAAGCCCTTCAATCCCTTAATGTTGATGCAGCCAGGTCCTGCATGATCCTTACTGTGGCTCCTTGATATTTAAATTGTTTCTTTCTGGCTGCTTGCAGGATTTTCTCTTTTATCTGATAGTTCTAGAGTTTGGCCACAACATTCCTTGGTGTTTTCATTTTAGGATATTTTTCTGGTGGGGATTGATGCACTGTTTCAATAACTACTTTGCCTTTTGATTCCTTGGTATCAGGGCAGTTTTCCATCACTAGATCCTGTAATATTAAGTCCAGGCTTTTGTTTTCTTCAGCGTTTTCAGGAAGTCCTATAATTTTCAGGTTGCCCCTGCTTAATCTATTCTCCAGGTCAATGGTTTGGTTGATGAGGTATTTTGCATTTGCTTCTATTTTTTCTACTTTTTGATTTTGTTTAACTGACTTTTGCTGTCTTGTGGACTAGTTAGTTTCTGTAAACTCCATTCTTTTTGGGGGGGGGATTAGTTTTCTTCATTAACCTTTTGCAACTCCTTTTACAATTGGTCAATTCTACTTTTGAAAGAGCTTTCCATTTGACCAATTGAGGTTTTGAGAGAATTGATTTCTTTTTGCATTGCTCATTCCATCAGTGCTACAATTAGGAAAAATTTAGGGCTGTCTGCAAAGGAGAGTTCCAGCTGTATCCATATAAGGAGCTGTGGAGTTTGAACAAAGTTCAAGGACTATTCCCTTCAATTTAGAAAAAAACAGATATCTTATTGTCTGATCTTGTCACCTCTTAGACTTCTCTTCTTTAAGGATATGATTTCTCTCTCATCACACCCAATTTGGATCACGGTACAACATGTAAACAAAGTAAAGACTGACAGAGTGCTTTCTGTGGGGGGTGGGGGGAAAATTGTAAAACTCAAATATCTTTAATAAAAATTAATAAAAAAAATTCAATTCTCAAGATTCATTAGTATCATCCAATTATAATAATTACTCATACCTCAATTCCTTACAAATATCCCAATTAAAATTTTAGCCCTAATGAGTTAATCATCACATTATAATCAATTCATATCCATAATCTCTCTGTCTAAATGTTTCTTTTAATTGACCTAAGAAAAATACAGTTCTCAAGAGTTACAAATATTATCTTCTTGTGTAGAGATAGAGACTTTTTTATCTTTAAATTTAGACAACTATTTCCCCACTTTCTGTACACCTTTTTATGTATTTGTTTAGATAAAGTATTTAAAAATCAAATTTTATGTTTAGTTCTGGTCTTTTTTAAGTTTTCAAGTGCTCCATTTTATTGAAAGTCAATATTTTTCTTTGAAAAAATATATGCTCTATTTTGCAGGATAATTGCTTCTTGATTGCAATCCAAACTCCTTTGCCCTCCAGAGTTTCATATTCCAGTCCCTCTGATCCTTTAATGTTGAAGCTTATAAATCCTACAGAATCCTGACTGTGACTCCATAGTGCTTATAATGCTTCTTTTTTGGCACCTTGCAGTATTTTCTCCTTTAGCTAAGATTTTTTTGAAATTTGGCTACAATATTTCTTGGAAATTTTACTTTTGGGTCTCCTTCTGGTGAGTGAGCATTGGATTCTTCAAGACTATTTTATCCTCTTCTTCTAGGATAAAAGGATAGTTTTCCACAATAATTTCTGAAAGTTATTACTATTTTTATCTATTTTATCTGCTTTTTTGGTTTTGTTTGATGGAATCTTGGTTTTCAATTCTAATTTTTAGGGTTTTATTTTTTCTATTTAGCTTTTGTCTTTCCTTTTCCAGTTGGTTGCCTTTCTCCTGTTGGTCAATTTTACTTTTAGATGAATTATTTTCCTTTTCCAGTTTGTTAATTGTACTTATTGGTGAGATAAATTCCTTTGCCAGTTGCTCAATTTTACTTTTTTATGTTTTTCAATTTATTTTTTAACATTTTGTTTTTGTACAAATGATTTATTTATACACTTCTAAAATATTCTTGTTTAAGAGTAAACAAAATGTCTCCTCCCCACCAAAAATATAAACTCTCATGAACAATAAACTAAAGGAAAGAGAAAAAATAAAAATAATTTTTTTTAAAAAATATGCTTCAGTCTCTTTTGCAGGTGGATCACATTCTTTATAAGTACATCACAAAAGCTATTTGCATATATTTCCACCATTGCCATTCCTGATTGCAACTCCCTCCAGTCATAACTCTCCACTACCATATACTATATTTTCGCTGTCCTTTCACTCTGTCCCTCTTCTTAAATGTGCTGTAGGGTAGCTGAGAGTTGTAGCAGACTGATCACCAGCCCTAGGTCCAAGAGGCCCCAAGCCTACTTACTATCCTTTAGGTCCAGCAATCACCTGGCCCTGTGGTCCTGGACAGGCCATCCAATCCCAGACACTTGCAAGAAGTAAAAAAGACAATATGTTATATTTGACCACTCTCCCCCACGGTCCACCCTCTCTTCCATCACTCATATCCCCCCCCCACTTCCCTCTGTCCCCTTTCTCCCCCTCTTACTCTAGATGGCTATACACCATTGAGTATATGTGCTGTTCCCTTTCTGAGCCACCTCTGATGAGAGCAAGGGTTCTCTCATTCCCCCTTGCCTTCCCACTTCCATATCATTGCAATAATAAAAAACTTATTTTATGAAATATCTTAGCCTATTTCACCTCTGCTTTCTCTCACTCCCATTACATTTCCCTTTTAGACATTTACTGCATTTTTACAATATATTATAATCTTCAAATTCAGTTCTCTCCTGTGCTTAATCTATAACAGCTCCTTGTACCTGCTCTATTAAATGAGCAGTTTCTTATGAGTATTATCGGCATCATTTTTCTATGCAGGAATACATGCAACTTATCATCATTATGTCCCTCATATTTTACCCTTGTCTTCCACTCTCTATGCATCACCTGACTCCTGTATTTGAAGATCAAACTTTCTGTTCAGCTCTGGTTGTTTCAATAGGAGCAAATGAAATTCCCCTTGTTCATTGAAAGTCCATCTTTTCCCCTGGAATAGGATGTTTGGTTTTGCTAGGTAGTTGATTCTGGGTTGCATTCTAAGATCTTTTGCCATCTCAGGAATATTATATTCCAAGCCCTATGAGCCCTTAATGTAGTTGCTGTTAAGTGCTGTGTGATGCTGACTGCAGCTCCTAGATATTTGAATTGTGTCCTTCTGGCTGCTTATAATATTTTCTCTTTTTCTCTTTGACTTGGGAGTTCTGCAACTTGGCTGTAATATTCTTGAGGTTGTTTTTTTTTTTTCTGTAATCTCTTTCCAGGGGAGATCGGTGGATTCTCTCAATTTCTATTTTGCCTTCTGCTTCTAGGATATTTGAGCAATTTTCTTGTAGGAATTCTTTAAAAATGAAGTCAAGGCTTTTTTCCTGATTGTGATTTTCAGGTATCCCAATAATTAAAAATTATCTTTTCTCAATTTGTTTTCCAGATCAGTTGTTTTTTCAATGAAATTTTTCACATCATCTAATTTTTCATTCTTATAGTTTTGAAGTATTGTATCTTGACTTCTCATCAAGTCAACAGATTCCTTTAGCTCCATTCTACATCTGAAGGATTTGTTTTCTTCAGAGAACTTTATTATCTCTTTTTCCATCTGACCCAATTCTGCTTTTTATAGCATTCTTCTCCTCAATAACTTTTTGAATTGTTTCACCCATTGCACTTATGATGGTTTTTAACATGCTACTTCCTTCAGCATTGTTTTGGATCTCCTTGACTAAGCTGATGACTTCTTTTTCATGTTTTCCCTGCATCTCTTTCATTTCTTTTACCAATTTTTCTTCTATCTCCCTTACTTGATTTTCAAAATATTTTTTAGTTCTGTCATAGCCTGAGGCCAATTTTAGTTTTTCTTGGAGTCTTTAAATGCAGAAGCTTGTACTTCCTCATCTTCAGATTGAGTGTTTTGATCCTTCCTGGGATCATAGACAATGTATTTCTCAATGTTGTTCCTCTTTTTTTTCTCTGTTTACTCATTTCTCCAGCCTGTACCTGGTTTTGGGATGCTTCCTGAGCTTTTGAGTATTATTGGGACATCCCCCCCAAGGATCTCAGTGTGTGAAGCTCTGTCTTCCCTCCTGGTCTGTGAGTGACCAGAAGCACACACCTCTGTTACTGGACTGATGTGGGGGGCCCCTGCTGTTCTGTAGGGGGCCTAGACTGTGTTCAGGATCTAAATAAGATCAAAGCCCCGGAGTCCTGTTTCAAGTACAGAGGGCAGATCTTGGAAGTCTCTCTCCACTTTCCTACATTTGGTAGGCTGAGCACTCAAGTTTCAGTTGCCTGGGGGCTCCTGTTTACCAGCTCTGCCTGCTTCTGTTTCCTGGATCTGGACTGCAGTGGCCACTACTGCTTGTTGAATACTCTGAAGACTGGCCTTCATGTTCACTCAGGCAGAGGTCCACCCTCTGATCTTCCAAATTTTGCCCTGTGCTCCTCAGACTATAGGTCAGGAAACTGCCCCCACTGCTCTGAGCCGCAGCTCCCAGGTGCCCTGGGTCTGCCTCCCAGAGGCTGAAGTTCCTTCACTCTGGTGGGCAGCCCCTCTAACCCCATGCAGTGGAGCCTTTCCACTATTTTCCAGGTTACCTTGGTGTGGAGAATTGCCTCACTGGATCCCTCTGTGGGTTCTGTCTCTCAAAAATTTAGTTAGGGCCATAATTTTATCATTTTTGGAATATTATGGAGAGAAGACCTAGGAGAGGCTCTTCTCCTGTCGTCATCTTGGTCTTAATTTTACCTTTTTAATGAGGTCCATTCCTTTTTCAGTTGGACATTTTTACTTTTAAGGACTTGATTTCTTTTTCCATTAGACAAGTTTTACTTTTAAAGGTAATATTTTCTGTGGTCAATTTTTCATAATTCTCCTGCATGATTCATTTCTTTTCTCCATTTTTCTTCTTTCTCTCTTCTTTGTTTGTTAAAAACCTTTGAGATTTTCCAAGAGAACTTATTGAATTTTAAACCATTTTATAACCCCCTTTGAGGCTTCTCATGTAAGCATTTTTTACTGATTTCTTCTTCTGAAATGATAACTTTTATTGTCCCTATCAGAATAGTAGACTTTTATAATTAGTGCTTTTTTTTTCTTTTTTCTTTTTCTTATTTTGATAATTGAGATCTATTTCTGGTGTGAATGGGACACAGTCCCAAACTTTTCATGCTGGGTACCAGGGTCTGGTCCCTGGCTTACTGCTTGCTTATGTCACTGCCTGTTTCATGTGCTGAGAGTTTACTCCCTGAATTAGTATAGCCCAACGCAGTTCTACTTATTGAATTGACTTTTGCTGGTTTTTAACATGTTATTTTCTTCAGCATTTTGGGAGCCTTGACTTTTGCCTTTCTGAACTAGGGTTGCGATCCTTACTGATGGTCTGCTGCTGCTTTCTTGCTGAACCTGAACATGATCTGCTCTGTAAGAACCTTCAGGACTTCTGGCCAAGATGGTGGAGAGAAGACAGGCACTGTGATAAGTGCTCCTCTTTCCCCTCAGAAATAACATGAATTTCTTAACAGAAATTCGATCAACAAAACCCAGAAAGAGAAGCTAGGAGAACACCTGCTAAGAAGGTCTGCCTTGGGGGACTGTGAGTGAACTGGGAGAAGAGAGCAGAGAATCATCATGGGGAAGGCAGCTGGGGGAAGGCAGACGTTCAGCCTTAGCCATAGAAACTACGATGAGTGGAGGGTTCCAGATCCAACTTCAGCTGCGGAGTCTTTGGTGGTGGTAGTGGTGGAGCTGGCAGGGATGGGGGTTAGAGGAACTACAGGAAGGTGGGTTCTAGCACAGAGTCTTAGAGCATGACTGGAGAACAACCAGCTGGGCTGGGAACCTGAGCTCCACAATTTCACCAAAGCCCTTTGCCCAGAACAAACAATAAACAACACCCCCACCCCCTCAGGGTAACAGAGTTCACTCAATGAAACAGAGTAACTCCTGCCCCCAGCTTTCAAGGTCAACTCATTCCCTGCTGCTGAGGACCTCACTCCAGAGAAAGCAGCCAGCACCCCCTACTGGCTGGCCCTTGAAATTATAAAGCTAAGTGAACAAAGCCTCTAGGATCTTTCAAAGAAAACTTCTGACAGCCAGCTTCCCCCCCAAAACAAGATGAGAAAAGGCAAGAACAAAGGGGGGGGGCCCTTGGAGAAATACTTAGAAGAAAACAGATTCTAACCCAGAGAGATCTAGCACTGCTGAGGAGGATATGAATTGGTCTCCAGCTCAGAAAGACTTCCTTGAAGAAATTAGGAAGGAGTTGAAAAATCAATTGGAAAAACTGGGAAAAGAAACTGAAGAGAAAACTAACATGTTGCAAGAGAAAATTAATATCATGAAACCAGAAAACAAATCCTTGGAAAATACAACTGGACAAATACAAAATGAGAATAAGTCTCTCAGATCTGTAATTGGGCAAATGCAAAAAGAAAATGATTCTCTCATTTGGGCAAAGAGAAAAGTTCTTTAAAAATAGAATGGAACAACTGGAAAAGGAGTTGCAAAAGATAAATGAAGAGAAATAGTCTTCTCTAAAAAAAAGAATGGAATTGTCACAAACAAATGACTTCATGAGATGACAAGATTGCGTAAAACAAAACCAAAAGATCGAAAAAATAGAAAAAAATGCAAAATATCTCATCATCAAAACCACTGACTTTGAGAACAGATCAACATGGGAGAATCTGAGAATTATCAGCCTTCCTGAAAACATTTAAGAGGGAAAAAAGCCTGGACTTAATATTACAGAATTTAGTGATGGAAAATTGCCCTGTTATCATGGAACCAGAGGGCAAAATAGTCATTGAAAGAATATGTCAATCCCCTCTGGAAAGGGATCCTAAAATGAAAGCACCAAGGAATGCTGTGGCCAAATTCCAAGACTATCAGATAAAAGAAAAAATACTACATGCAGGTAGAAAGAAAAAAAAATTAAATAAGAAGGAGTCATAGTAAGGATTATGATTATGCAGCAACAGTAAGGGATCTAAGGTCCAGGAATGAGATATTCTGAAGAACAAGGGAGCTTGGAATGCAGCCAAGAATCCACTACTTAGCAAAGCTGAGCCTTCTCTTCCAAGGGAAAAAGATGGAAATTTAATGAAATGAGAGAATTCCAAGGTTTCATGATGAAAAGACAAGACGTGAATAGAAAATTTGAAAATCAAAAAGTAATTTCAAAAGACACATGAAAAGGTAAAAACAAAACAAAACAAAAAAACTACAAAACCTGCTATCCAGTAAGATGAAACTGGCTATATATCCACTTGGGTATAACTCTTTTTTTTATGTTTTTTTGGGAAGGCAAATGGGATTAAGTGGCTTGCCCAAGGCCACACAGCTAGGTAATTATTAAGTTTCTGAGACTGGATTTGAACCCAGATACTCCTGACTCCAAGGCTGGTGCTTTATCCACTACGCCACCGAGCCACCCCTTCTTGGGTATAACTCTTGAGAACTGTAACTCTATTAGAGAGAATATACATAGCCAGAAGTGATGGACACTCATAACATTTCTGTGATACAGCTAGAATGATTTAAAAACAATACCTCCTTAAAAAGAGAGGCAGTAAGCAAAGGGAGGTTGGAGGGAGCCTGAATGGGGTAAATCTCATAACAAATATCAAGAGGTAAAAAAAGACCTATTGTAATTGAGGGAAAGAAGGGAGGAGGTGAGAAACACCTGAATCTTCATCTGATCAGACTTGGTTTAAAGTTAACATAGGTACATGTAGTGAAGTTTAGAAAGTTATCTTACCTTTCTTGCATTAAGAGGTGAAAAGGGGAAGGGGGGCAAGGAGGGGGAGAAAAAGGGAACTAACAAAAGGAAAGGAAGAAGGGGAAAAGGGAAAGGGGGAAAAGGGGAGGGGTTGATAAAAGTGGGCAAACACACTGAAGGTGGTGGTATTCAGAAACAAAACACTGGGGAATATGGATAAAGGGGAAAAAGGGGAAAATATAAACAGAAGGAAGATAACATGGAGGGTAATAAAGAGTTAGCAATTACAACTTTGAGTGTGAATGAGATGAACTCTCTCTTAAAACATAAGTAGATAGCAGAGTGGATTAAAATACAGTGTCCTACAATATGTTGCTTACACAAAACTCATTTGAAGCACAGAGATACATATAGAGTAATATAAAAGGTAGGAGCAAAATATATTTTGCTTCAGTTGAAGTGAAAAAATTAGTGGTAGCAATCCTTATCTCAGACAAAACAGCTGCAAAAATAGATAGCATTAAAAGAGATAAGGAAGGAAACAATATCCTACTAAGTTTCCATAGACAATAAAATAATTTCAATACTAAATATGTATACACCTAATGGTACAGCATGCATATTGTTAGAGAAGTTGAAAGAGCTACAGGAAGACATAGGTAGCAAAACTCTACTAGTTGGAGACCTCAACCTCCCACTCTCAGATTTAGATAAATCACATCATAAAATAAACAATCAGGAAGTTAAGGAGGCAAATAGATTGTTAGAAAACCTAGATATGATAGATGTATGGAGGAAATTGAATGGGGATAGAAAGGAATATACTTTTTTTCTGCAGTACATGGCACTTACACAAAAATTGACCATGGACTAGGACATAAAAACCTAATGATCAATTTCAGAAAGGCAGAAATTATGAGAACATCTTTATGATATGATAATGCAATAAAATCATATGTAATACTGGACCAGGGAGATATAGACCCAAAACTAATTGGAAACTAAATAACCTCATTGTAAAGAATGAGTGGATCAAGCAACAAATTACAGAAAGAATTATTTTATCCTAGATAATGACAATAATGATACAACATACCAAACCTATAGGATACACTCAAGGCAGCTGTCAGGTGATATATTATATCTTTAAATGCTTACATGAATAAATTAGAGAAAGAGGAAATCAGTGGAGTAAATATGCAACTAAAAATTAGAGAAAGAACAAATTAAATAAAACCAATTAAATAACAGAGGAGAAATTTTAAAAATTAAAGGAAAAAATTAATAAAATCAAAAACAAGATAGCCATTGAACTAATAAATCAAACCTAGAGCTGGCTTTAAGAAAAACCCAATAAAATCGTAAACCTCTGGCTGCTTAATAAACCCAAAGAGTCCAGCTATTTGGATAAAATCTCTGTCTTACATAAAAACTGCTGGGAAAATTGGACATTAGTATCTAAGAAATTTAGATTAGACCAACACCACTCACCCCATACCAAGATAAGATCCAAATGGATACAGGATTTACACAAAATAAAAAGAATATTATAAGCAAACTAGAAGATCAAGGAGTAGTTTACCTGCAAGATCTATGGAAAGGTAATCAGTTTTTTACTAAGGAAAAGATAGAGAACATCATTCAAAACAAGCTAGATAATTTTGATTACATTAAATTAAAAAGCTTTTGCATAAACACAACTACTATAACCAAGATCAAAAGAAATGTAGTAAATTGTGAAACATTTTTTGCAACTAATATTTCTAACAAAGAATTATTTCTAAAATGCAGAGTATGGAGTCAAATTTTCCTTTTTTTTTAAAGATTTTATTTGAGTTTTTGAGCTTTACAATTTTTCTCCCAATCTTACTTCCCTTCCCCTCATGGAAAGCAATCTGTCAATCTTTATGTTGATTCCATGTTGTACATTGATCCAAATTGAGTATGATGAGAGAGAAATCACATTGTTAACGAAGAAAACAAAATGTATAAGAGATAACAAGATCAGAAAATAAGATATCTGGTTTTTTTCCTAAATTAAAGGGAATAGTCCTTGAAATTTGTTCAAACCTCATGGCTCTTTATCTGGATACAGATGGTATTCTCCATTGCAGACAGCCCAAAATTGTCCCTGGTTGTTGCACTGAAGGATAAGCAAGTCTATCAATCAAGGTTAATGACCACATCCCTGTTGCTGTTAGGGTATACAATGTTTTTCTCAACTCACTCAGCATCAGTTCATGCAAATCCTTCCTGACTTCCCTGAATTCCCAGCCCTCCTGGTTTCTAATAGAACATTAGTGTTCCATCACATACGTATACCACTATCTGTTAATCCATTCCCCAATGAAAGGACATTCACTTAATTTCCAATTCTTTGCCACCACAAACAGAGCTGCTATGAATATTTTTGTACAAGTGATGTTTTTACCCTTTTTCATTGTCTATTCAGAGTAAAGCCCCAGTAATGGTATTGCTGAATCAAAGGGTATGCTCATTTTTGTTGCCCTTTGTGCATAGTAACAAATTTCTCTCCAGAAAGGTTGGATGAGTTCACAGCTCCACCAACAGTGTAATAATGTCCCAGATTTTCCACAACCATTCCAACAATGATCATTATTCTTTTTGGTTATATTGGTCAAATTTTCAAAAAACAAGCCATTCCTTAGTTGACAAATGGTCAAAGGATATGCAAAGACAATTTACAGCTGAGGAAATAAAAGCTATGCATAGTCATATGAAAAAATTCTCCAAAGCATTACTCATTAGAGAAATGCAAATTAAAGCATTTCTGAGATCCCACCTCACACCTCTCAGACTGGTCAATATGACCTGAAAGGACAATGATCAATATTGGAAGGGATGTTGGAAATCTGGGACATTAATACATTGTGGCTAGAACTGTGAACTCATCTAATCTTTCTGGAGAGCAATTTGGGATTATGCCCAAAGGGCAACAAAAATATGCATACCCTTTGACCCAGCAATACCATTACTGGGTATATACCCTGAAGAGATTATGAAAAAGGATAAAAACATCACTTGTCCAAAAATATTTATAGAAGGCTTGTTTGTGGGGGCAAATATTAGAAATTAAGTGAATGTCCTTAAATTAGGGAATGGATTAACAGATAGTGGTATATGTATGTGATGGAACGCTATTGTTCTATTAGAAACCAGGAGGGCTGGGAATTCAGGGAAGCCTGTAAGGATTTGCATGAACTGATGCTGAGTGAGTTGAGCAGAACCAGAAAAACATTGTATACCCTAACAGCAACATGGATGTGGTGATTAGCCTTGATTGATGGACTTGCTTATCCTTCAGAGCAACAACCAGGGGAAATTTTGGGCTATCTGTAATGGAGAATACCATCTGTTTCCAGAGAAAGAATTATGGACTTTGAACAAATACCAAGCATTATTACCATAAAACAGGGGGGAAAAGTTACATTATTATATAATTTTACTATCTCATCCTTTATTTTTCTTCCTTAAGGATATGATTTCTCTGTCATCACATTCAAATGAGATCAATGTATAACATGAAACCAATGTGAAAACTAACAGAATTTCTTTTGTGGGTAGTGAGGGTAAGGAAGCAAGAATGGGGGAAAATTGTAACCAAAAAAAAACTTCTTCTAGGTTTTGAGCTCTTACTTAAGCTACACTCTCCCTTTACTTATGTGAGAAATATCTTTACTCATGCTACTCAATGATATATTGAGTTGAGAACTTATTTTACTCATTTTTTTGTGGGTTCTGTAGCTCTAGGCTCTATTTTGAGGTTTCATTTAAAGTTGGATAGAGAAAAGTTCCAGGATTTTCATAGTTTCATTCTGCCATCTAGGTTCTACCCCTTTAATTCCACCCATTGCCCTCCATTTACCCAGTAAATTTTTTCATTTTCTATTTTACCCTTTCGTTAAGAATATCTAGGTTCTAAAATATCTGAATATTTTTTCTTGAAAGATGATGTGTAGGCTTTTTTTTTTGGTCATTGTTTTTCAAGTAGTATAACTATCTCTTCTGGAAAAATGTCATGCACTATGTTGTTGTTAAATTCAACATCATTCAACATCAGTTCAAGAAGGTCTTCCTAGGATTTTCTGAAGTTCACATACACCTAGGTTCTTACAGAACAATAGTTCTCCATCATATTCATATATCATATTCTGTTCAATCATTCCCCATTATCACTACAAAAAGTTGTTATGAATGTTTTTGTACATGTTTTTGTATTGGTTGGTTAGTTGGTTCTTGTCCTTCATTATTAAAGAAGATCAATATGACATCACTATGTTTGAGACAAATTACAGTGTGTCCTATAGTTTCTGATCAGACCAATACAAGCTCAGAATGCTCTACTCATGCACATATAATCCATGTGCATATCTGGTGTTGGTACTCTAAATTTATGGATGTCACATTTCCTTAAAGCTGCTTTAATTCCGACTTCCTCATAGATTGCAGCACCCTCATTGATGATGATAGCCAATGCTGGGTAGTCCTGTGCCAGTGTTTCCCATTCTGTATAATCAATTCTAAAATTCTCCATTGAGACCTTCAGGGTGTCCCAGTATCTTTCCTCCTGACCTTCTTGTGAGCACTTGCCCTGTGTGAGTTCTCCATTAAATAGTTTTTTGGGCAAGCATACATTTGACATTATAATAACATGTCTAGTCCTTTGTAGTTGTACTATCTGTAATAATATTGGAATGCTAGGCAGTTTAGCTCTAGGAAAGACTTCAATTTAAATAGATGCAATTTAGTTTCTCATAGACTGTCCAGATTTCCCAGGTATAGTAATGAAGTCAGCACAAAAGTGCTGTAGACCTTCAATTTGTTGTCAGTCTAACACCTCTTCTTTCTCACACTTTCTTTCAGTGTCTCTGAATCCTGAGCTAGCTCTGGCAATGTGAGTGTCAACCTCATTGTCAATGTGTACCACCTTGGAAAGGACACTGCCAAAGTAAGGGAACCTATCCACAGTACTCAAAACTTCTCCATTTGCTGTAATCAATAATTCCACATATGGATGGTGTGGTGCTGGCTGATGGAGCACCTGTATTTTATTAGTGTTAATTGTTAGATCAAAATTAGCATAAGCAGTAGAGAATTGATCCATACTTTGTTGCATCTCAGCTTCAGCAATTGATTGAGTATACAATCATCTGCAAATAGATCATACCCTAACACTCCCTCCACTTCTGTCTTGGCTTGTAGCCTTTTCAAGTGGAAAAACTTGCTATCAAGTGTGGTATCTGACCTTGAACTCATGTTAACCTGGATTGAAGGCATTAGTTAAAGTGGCTGAAAATATTATGCTAAAATATGGAAGCAAGGACACATCTTTGTTTTATTCCTTTGTTGAGTGGGAAATATTGAGAGCATCATTCACTAAATAGAACTTGGGTATACATGTTATCATGAAATTGACATACAGTACACTTCTCCAGACAATCAAATTTTGACATAATGTTTCATTAAACCTCACAACTCATAATATCAAAGACCTTAGTCAGATCTCCAAATGTTGTTAACAGAGCTCTGTTCCGTTCCTGGCATTTTTCCTGGAGTTGTTGAGCAGCAAACACTATATCAACTATTCCTCGACCCTTTCTGAAGCCATACTAGCTCTCAGGGTGGTGACTATCTTCTGGGTGAAGGATCATCTTGAGAAGGACTCTGGCAAGAATCTTGCCAGCAATAGAGTGGGCTGCAGTGACAGGGAATGCCATGAAACTAGGTAGCTTTTGCAAACAAAACTAATCTGGTCAATATTTTTGGATGTCTACCAAAAGGAATGAATGGAAGGCCCATGACAATGAAATTGACACTTCCAGTGGCACCATCATCAGTGCCTATGTTCCACCATGATGAATGCTGATGAAGTTTAAGAAAAAGCTTATGAAGCCTGGAGACATTTATCATCAATGTAGCAAAAGAGGAAAAGCTTATAATTCTGTTTGACTTTAATACTAGAGTAGGCTTAGGTTACCAGACAGGGCAGGGAGTCCTTGGGAGGAATGCAGTTAGAAAAAGCAGCAGCAATACTACTGAATACTGGCACATCTCAAGACCTTCTCATCATAAACACTGTCTTCCATTTACCTAAACACAATAAAATTTCCTGGATGCAGCCTTGTAGCAAACATTGGCATCTATTCACCTATGTGATTGTAAGTAGACAAAAAAGATAGGATGTGAGAATGACCAAGGCAATATGTGATGCAGAGTGCTGGACTGATCTCAGACTCATCCTCTTTAAGTTAAACATTCATATTCAACCAAAGCAATGACCCCAAGGCAAAATGAATACTAGAAGAATTAATGTCAAGGGATTTAAACATTTCTCTGAGTGGGAACAGTTTGTTGCTAATTTGGAGGGAAAACTGAACCAACACACAATTGTTAACGATGGGGCAGCTTTCAGAAATCTGGTGTACAGTGCTGTATTTGATCATTTGAGCTAGAACCCTCACAAACAAGACTGGTTTGAGGAGAACACAGGATTTGCCAGCAGGATAGTTCATCCATTTCTAAGCAGATAGCATTTAATTCCAAAAAAAGTAAAGTCCAAGCAAAGCTTAGAGAGATTCAAGACTCTTGGATCAGTAAGTAGGCAGATGAAATTCAATTTTATACAGATAGTAACCAAAATGCATTTATAATGCCTTGAAAGGTATTTATAGACCAAAGACATATAGTGCATCTCAACTACTCATTGTTGATGGATCTACATTTATTAATGATAGGGACATCTTTTGAGAGGGATGGGCTGAACACTTCAATAATGTTCTTAGTAGACCATCATCAGTCAATGCAGAAGCCATTGATCATTTACCTCAAGTTGAAGTCAATTAGCCCCTGACTGAAGTTCCAATGAAGAAGAGGTTTTGAATGCCATTAGTCTCCTTTCAAGTGGCAAAGCACCTGGTACCGATTCTATTCCAGATGAGATCTAGAAGGTGGGGGTCCTTTGCTCATCCAAAAACTTACTGAAATTTTCCAGGTTATATGGCAAAAAGAGGTTATTCACCAATAATTGAAGATAGAATCCTCTATCGTCTGTCTCTACAAAGGTAAATGGAATAGATTGTCCTATGGCAATCACAGGGGTATTTCTCTTTTTCATTTTTGTATACTATGATAAGAGAGGAACATTTTTATGATCTCTTTGGGAAACATCCTAGTATTGCAATATCAAAAGGTATACAAGGGCAGCTAGGTAGTGCATTGGATAGAGCACCAGCCCTGGAGTCAGGAGTACCTGAGTTCAAATCCGGCCTCAGACACTTAATAGTTACCAAGCTGTATGGCCTTGGGCAAGCCACTTAACCCCATTACCTTGCAAAAAATAGATATACACAATTTTGTTGCCCTTTGAACATAGTTCCAAAATGATCTTCAGAATGGTTGGATAAATATATAATTAGTGTCCCATGTTTCCCACATCTCCTCCAACATTGATCATTTTCTTTTGTAATTTTAATTAAACTGATGGATGAGAGGTGATAGCTCAGAGTTTTAATTTGCATTTCTCTAATCAATAATGATTTAGAGCATTTTATGACTATAGATAGCTTGAATTTCCTCATTTGAAAGCTACCTATTCATTTCACTTGACCAATTATCAATTGCAGAATGATTTGTACTCTTATACTTTGACAGTTTACTAAATATTTTAGAAATGAATCCATTATCAGAAACACTAGCCATGAAAATTTTTTCTCAGCTGTCTACATTCCTTCTAACATTAGCTGCATTGACTTTATTTATGAAAAATCTTTTTAATTTAAGGTAATCAAAATTATCTATTTTTAAAATAATGTTGTCTATCTCTTGTTTGATCATAAATTTCATCCCTATCCATAGATCTGATAAACAATTCCTGCTCTCCTAATTGGCTTATGGTATCAGTTATGGTATCTCAATCTTGTTCCCATTTTGAACTTATTTTGGCAAAGAGAAAGAGATATTGGTATATGTCCAGTTTCTAGCAAAAGTTTGATTCTTTTTGTTTATCAAACAAGAGATTACTATAGTCATTTACTACATAATCTGTTTGGACCTAATCTATTCCACTCATCCACCATTGTATTTCTTATGCAGACAGTTTTATTTACTGCCACATTATAATATTAGTTTTTGATCTGATATGAAGAGTCCACATTCATTTCCAGTTTTTTTCCATTAATATCTACATTCTTGATATTCTTGACTTTTTGTTTCTGCATGTGAATTTTTAACTAATTTTTCTAGATTTATAAAATAATTTTTGGTAGTTTGATTGGCATGGAACTGAATAAGTAATTCAATTTGAATAGAATTGTCATTTTGTTATATTAGCTTGATTTATCCATGAGCAACTGAGAGTTTTCCAGTTATTTAGATTTGACTTTATGTGAAAAGTGTTTTGTGCTTGGGTTTAAATAATTTCTAGTTTTGTCTTGGATGATAGATTTTCAAGTATTTTATGCCTACGGTTACTTTAAATGAAATTTCTCTATTTCTTGCAGCTGAGCTTTGCGAAAATGTGGAAAATTTATGTGATGTTATTTTCTATCCTGTGACTTTGTTAATGCTGTTAATTTTTTCAGGTAGTTATAAGTTAATTTTGTAGGGTTCTCTAAGTATATCATCATCTCATCATATCACCAAAGAATAAGTTTTGTTTTCTCATTTGCCTATTCTAATTCCTTCAATTTTTTTTCTTCTCTTCTTGCTAAAGTTTGCATTTCTAATACAATATTGAATAATAGTAGTGATGATGGTCATCCTTGATTCATCTCTGATCTTATTGGGAATGCTTCTAGCTGATCTTCATTATATATAATACTTATTGATGACTTTGAAATATGCTGCTGGTCATTTTACAGAAAACTCCATTTATTTCTGTGCTTTCTAGTGTTTTTTTTGACAGAAATAATTGCTGCATTTTATCAAAAGCTTTTGTCAGCATCTATTGAAATAAAATTATTGATTTCTCTTTTCTGATGTAATCAATTATGCTGATAGCTTACCATAATACTACATTACTGGTTCATATCCTACTGACCATAGTGTATTATCCTAGTACTAACTTACTGTAATTGCTTTGATAATATTTCATTTAATTTTTTGTATTATTCAATAGGGGAATTGGTCGATAATTTTCTTTCTCTGCTTTGACTCTTCCTAATTTAGGTATCAGCTATATATTGATATCTTAGAAAAAATTTGGCAGAACTCAACCAATTTTTTTTCCTAATAGGTTATCTAGAATTATATTCAATTGCTCTTTTAATATTTGGTAGAATTCACTTGTCAAACTCTCTGACACCAGAGATTTTTTTCTTTTGCTAATTAATGATAGTTTATTCAATTTCTTTTCCTCAAATGGGATTATTTAAGTATGTAATCCCTCTTCTTTTAATCTGGGCAATTTATATTTTTGCAAATATTCATCCATTTCACTTACAATAGAATTTGTCTGCATACAATTGGGTAAAATAGCTCCAAATTGTTAGTTTCCTCTTCATTGGTGGTGAATTCACCTTTTTAATTTTTGATAATCATAATTTGCCTTTTCTTTCTTTTTAAATCAAATTGACTAAAGAATTATTTATTTTATTTGATTTTTCTTAAAGCTATCAGTTTTATTTATTAATTCAATAATTTTCTTACTTTCAATTGTATTAGACTCTCCTTTGATTTCCAGAATTTCTAACTTGTTATTTAATTGAGGATTTTTAATTTGTTCTTTTTTAATTTTTTCATTGCTTGCCCAATTCATTAATCTCTTTTTCTATTTTATTGATGTAAGCAATTACAGATATAAAATTTCCCATAATAACTAGAAATTAAAGATATTGTTTTGGATGAAATCATTAATTATTCCTCTGATTTGTTATTTGATTCACTCATACATTTATAATTGGTTATGAGTATTTAGTTAGTTTTGAGTCTGTCTTTCCATGACCCTTTATTGCATGTGACTTTCACTGCATCATGTTCTGAAAATAATGCATTTAAATTTTCTGCCTTTCTGCATCAGATTGTGAGATATTTATGCCTAAATGTAAGGTCATTTTTTGTGTAGGTGCCATGTATTGCTGAAAAAAAGGCATATTCCTGTCTCTCCCCAATCAATTTAATTCAGAGATATATCATATCTAACTTTTCAAAAATTCTATTCATCTCCTTGACTTTTTTTCTTCTTTATTTTTTGGTTGGATTTGTCTAATTTTGAGAGAGGGAGATTGAAGTCCCTTACTCTTATAGTTTTGCTGTCTGTGTCTTCCTGTAAGTCTTTTAGTTTCTCCTCTAAGAATTTTGATGCTTTAATCCTGTTGTTAACAAATATATATAGGCAATGATAATTTTAATGGATATTACTGCATAAATTATGGTACATTTTAGGAAGATTAGTTTCCTTTTTATATGTTGTAATTAGATCTGTTTTTGTTTTTGCTTTGTTTGAGATCAGGATTAGTACTCCTGCTTTTTTAACTTCAACTGAAGCATAATATATTCTTCTCCAACTTTTTTACCTTTTCTCTATGTGAATCTCTGCTTTAAATGTGTTTCTTTTAAACAACATATTACAGGATTCTGCTAAATATTTAATCCACTTTACTACCCACTTCCTTTTTATGAGAGTTAATCCCAATCACATTAATAGTTATGATTACTAATGGTATATTACTCTACCTCTTATCATCCTTTCATTTGAAATTTTCTTTCTCCTATCTTTCCTCATCTGTGTTTTCCTTCTGACCACCACCTCCTCAATCTGACCTACCTTCTATCAGCTCCTCCCTTTTCTCTCCCCATTTCCCTTTCCCCTTTTATTCTTTCTCTTCTTTCTTCCCTTCCTTTTATCAGCCCCTTCTTCTCTTCTCCTTCTTTGCCTCCTAATTTCCCTTAGGGTAAGATAAATTTCTAAACCTAACTGGGTGTATTTATTATTTCCTCTACACCAAATCCAAAGAAAAATAATTCAAGCAATTTTTTCCCCTTCTCTTCTTTCCCTCTAATGTAATAAGTCCTTTTAACCTTTTCATATGATATAATTCATCCTATTCTGCCTTCACCTTCCTTCTGTCTCAGTATAATCTCTTTTTTTAAATGTCTTAATATTTTTTATATCATCCCATCAAAATGATATAATACCCATAACTTCTATCTAAATTCAAGAGTTATCAAGAGTTATAAGTATCATTCTTTCATGCAAAAATCACAGGAGTTTAATTTTATTGAACAACATTATTTTTCTTTTCCCCATTTATCTTTTTTTGTATTACTTGAGTCTCATGTTAAACTCTAATCAAGAAAATTTGAACATTACCTATTTCATTAAATATACATCTTTCCCCTAAAAGAACATGCTAAATGTTGTTGGATATTTGATTCCTGCTCCTTTGTCCTCCCAGAATATCATATTCCAGGTCCTTTGATCATTTAATGTTAATGCTGACAAGTCTTGCTTAATCCTGACTGTGATTCCTAGGTATGATATTGGTTTTTTTTCTGGCTGCTTGCAGTACTTTAATCTCAACTTTATCATTCTTAAATTTGACTACAATATTCCTTCACATTTTCAGTTTATGATCCCTTTTAGGATGTGATCAATGGATCCTTTCAATGACTATTTTGCACTCTGATTCTATCATGTCGTTGTAGATTTTCCTTAATGATTTCTTGAAAGATGTCATCCAGGTTCTTCTTCTTTTTTTAATCAGTTCTCTCAGGTAGTCCAATAATTCTTAAATGATCTGTCCTGGATTTGTTTTCCAAGTCAGTCATTTTTCAGTGAATAATATTTTCTTATTTTTTTCATTTTTTTCAAAATTTTGCTTTACTGATTCTGATATCTCATGGAGATATTAACTTCGACTTGCCCAATTCCATTTAGCAATGAAAAATATTTACTACAATTAACTTTTGTACCTCCTTTTACATTCTACTTTTCATATTTTAATTTTCTTTTTTATTAAAAAAAATCCTTTTTATTTACTCTTTTGACTCTGTGCTTGTGCCTTCAACACCTTCACAACAATTTTCTGCTCCTCAATCAGGAAAGCACACTTGATACTGTCACAGACACATTTAGTGCACATGGAGCCAGCATAAGCCCTGCTGTCTTTGATACCCTGATAAAAACTTTAGGTCTCACTGCACAAACACCTTGAAGTTTTCCTGGGCACATACCACAGGTTGATTTTGATGCTTTTCCAACTTTCGTTGTGAAAAGGTAAACAATTCTGTTACCTGGGGTCTGTGACAGTTGAATTTTGTTGGAAGCTCTATTGTGGGAAAACCTACAACAATATGTCAGGCATTGAACCATTTTTAATACCTTATCAGGTTCTTTACCACAAGAAGGAAGAGAAAGTGTGTCTACATTGTTTTAAGGTTTTTGGAAGGCAAATGGGGTTAAGTGGCTTGACCAAGGCCACACAGCTAGGTAATTATTAAGTGTCTGAGCCCGTATTTGAGCCCAGGTACTCCTGACTCCAGGGCCAGTACTTTATCCACTGTGCCCTAGCTGCCCCTACATTCTATTTTTGAAGGAGTTGTTTTCTTTTCCCATTTGCCCAATTCTATGTTTTAAAGAGTTTCATTCTTTGTGCATTGTCCAATTATATTTTAATGGAGTTGTTTTCTTCAGTCAATTTTTTTTGTTTATTTTGTAGGATGTGCAATTTCTCTTGCATTTCTTTTCCTAATTTGTGTATTTAATTTTTTAAAATCTTTTTTGAAACCACAGAATCTGAATATCTACTATGTTCAATTTTTTAAAACTTCTCGTGTTTTTTCCTTCCTACCTCTGGTTTTCTTTCTTTTCCCTTAGTCTTAATTTTTCTTACACAAAATGACTAATATGAAAATATCTTAGACATAAATGTACATGTGCAACTTTTACCAGGCTGTTTGTCACTAAGGGAAGGGGGGTGAGAAAATGGAGAGTGGTAGAAAAATGTGTAACATACATTTTCAAATAGATGAATGTTGAAAAACTATCAAAGCATGTAATTGGAAAAATAAAATGAAGTATCAATTAAAATATCCTTTTTGAGCTCTTCCAAGATTTTTTGTGGGGGAGGGGGTGCTGGGGAATAATTCATATTCCCCACTGGGGTTTTGCATAAAGTATATTTTTTTGGTGCTTTTCTGAGATGTTGTTGTGCTTTCCTTATTTCCAAAATAAATTTCTATCATCACATCTTTTCTCTGACTTTTCTATAGCTCTGCTCTTTGGTCAAAGGGTCACTACCACAAGTTTCTTTTGTTGAAGAGGGGTCTACTCACAGACCTTGCACATTGGGAATGCTAGTAGCTGAACAGAGGTCTGGGGCATCTGTGTTGGAGTCCCACTAACTGACCTATGCTTTTGGTCTGCTGAACTGGAACCCAGGGGTCTCAAACACAGATCTCTTTTGTGATTTAGAACCTTTGATTGACCTCCCCTGCACCCTGCTTGTATTGCTCCCAGTTCCCTATGCTGGACTTCACTCCCAGTGTTAGACCACTCTCCCCACTCCACCCTCCTAGCCAGGTGTCTCAAGGTGGGAAATGCTTCAATTTGTTCTTTTATGAGTTCTGAAAATCAATAATCATTTATCAACTTGGTTAATATACACTCAGGAAAAACTGTGAGATCTTAGGTAAGTTTTTGACTTCTCTCCACCAACTTGTCTCTGGCCAGAAGTTTCAAAAACCGAGCAAAATATGTTTTGCTCTACATTCAGACTTCATAGTTTTTTCTCTGGATGTGCTTTTTCATTTTTCATAATGGATGTCTAAGGATTATCTTTGATCCTTGAACTACTGAGGGGACTTGTGTCCATCATAGTCTATGTAATCTCACAATGTTGCTCTTAATGTGTACAATATTCTGAGCTCTGCTCATTTCACTCAGCATCAGTTCATGCTAAAATAGTACTATATCACATTCATATACCAAAGCTTGTTTGGTCATTCTCTAATTGATAGGCAGCCCCTCATTTCCAATTCTTTGCCACTACAAAGAGAGCTACTATGAATATTTTTGTACATGTGAATTTTCCCCTTTTTTGTAATACCTTTTAATATAGAACTAGAACTGATATAACTGCATCAAAGGGCTTGCATAATTTTACTGACCTTTGGATATAGTTCCAAATTGCTCTACAGAAACATTGGATCAGGCCACAACTCCACCAACACTGTCCATTTGTATTTTTATAACAGTTGCTTTCTTCAGTTAGTTTTTGTGTTTGCTTTTCCAAACTGTTTACTATATATCTTGCATAACTCATTTTTTCTCAATTTTTCTTCTTGCTTTTTAAAATCCTTCTTAATCTCTTTCAAGAAAACTTTTTGAATGTGAGACTATTTCACATTCCTTCTGGGGCTTCCCATATTATAATTTTTTTTTCAATGTCCTCTTCTGAGTTGCTTTCTTTTATTTACTCATGTAAAGGTTAGTTTATGATTTTTAATATTGAGCTCTAATTCTTGGCCACAGAAGGGCACTGTTGAAAGCTTCCTGGCCTTGGGTTTGGAGGTATGCTCACTGACCTTCTCTGTGCTAGGGACTGAGGTATTAGCAGCTTACCCACTGTGCTGGGATTGTCTGGCCTAGTCCTATCATTGCACTGGTGTTCTCAGGGGGAGGGTCACACATTTTGCATCTACCCAATCTCTCAGTTGATGTACTCTGTTGCCGGCTTGCTGAACTAGGACCTAGGGGCTTTGCCTGGTGACCTGCACTGCTACTGAGAGGCTCTTGATGATTTCTCCAATAGCTGCCTGTGCTGGGCCACGTACCCCCTACACTCAAACAAGACAGATCTTTTCTGAAGACTCCAAGATATCTCAAGCTGTAAAATTGCTTTACTCTGTCTGTTTTTATGATTTCTGTCCTTCCAGAATTGATTTAGAGAGACTTGAATAATGTTGTTTTTTTGGGAAGCTGAGGAGAACACAAAGAAGTTCCTGACTTTCTCTGCCAGCTTTATACCTCCCTCCCTACCCTAAAATATTATTAAGGAAAATTGGGCTGAAGATCTAGAACATGAGGGAAAAGTAGAAAAGGAAGAAAACAACAACCTTTCACAATCTGGAAAATACACAAGGAGGAAAACTTGGAGGAATGTCATAGCCAAATTTCAAAACTCCCAGGTTAAGGTAAAACTATTGCAAACAGCAGAAAAAAACTAAATTCTTTGGAAATTTCACAAGTTCAAATAGACATACTCATAAAGCCCATAGATCCTGGAATATTATATTTCTTCTTTGCTTGTTTTTTTTTAAATTTATTTATATGCCACTAAAATATTTTTGTTGTAATACCCTCTTCCCCCACAAAAGTAAAAAAAAAAACCTCATGAGAAATAAAGTTAAAGAAAGAGGAAAAATGTACTTCAGGTTGTGTTCCAATACCATAAGCTCTGTCTCTGGGGTGGATAGCATTCTTTATCATAAGTTCATCAGATAAGTTACTTCCATATTTTTCCAGTTGCTGTTACTGATTGTAAGCCCCTCTATCCATTCCTCCCAAATACCATTTAATATATTTTCTCTCTTCTTTCACATTGTCCTTCAAATATGTGCTGTGGGGCAGTCAAGTAGCACAGTGGATAGAGCACTGGCCTTGGGGCCAGGAGGACCTAAACCTACATCCTAGCCCAGAGTCCCAGCAACCACCCAGTCCCTTGGTCTCAGCTAGACCACCCAATCCCACCATCTTACAAAAAGTAAAAAAGAAAATGTGTTATATCTGACTATCCTCTCCCATGATCTACCTTCTACTCTATCACCTATATACCTCTTCCATCCCCCTGCCCTCTTTCTCTTCTTTTTCTTCTAAATTTCTATATCTTATTAAGTATGTATGTTGTTTTCTCTCTGAGCCATTTCCAATGAGAATGAAAGCTCCTTCATTCCCCCTCGCCTCCCCCCGTACCATATCATTGCAAAAGCTATTTCTTGACTCCTTTAAATGAAACATTTTAGCCTATTCTACCTCTCCTTTTTCTTTCTCCCAGTGCATTTCCCTTTCACCCATTGATTCCATTTGTACCATATATTATACCTTCAAATTCCTCTTTTTCCTATGCCTTGTCTACATGTGCTCCTAATTGTTCCAATTAATGAGAAGGTGCATATGACTATTATCAGTATCATCTTCCCATGCAGGAATACATGCAGTTCATCATCATTAAATCCCTCATAATTTAGCCTTTTCATCCACCCTCTCTATGTTTCACCTGAGACCTATACTTGTAGATCAAACTTTCTGTTCAGCTCTGGTAGTTTAAACAGGAACATTTGAAATTCCCCTATTTCATTGAATATCCATCTTTTCTCCTGGAAGAGGATGTTCAGTTTTGTTGGGTAGCTGATTCTTGGTTGCATTCCAAGATCTTTTGCCTTATGGAATATCATATTCCAAGCTCTATGAGCACTTAATGTGGATGCTGCTAAGTCCCATGTGATCCTGACTGTAGTTCCACAATATTTGAATTGTTTGCTTCTGACTAATATTTTCTCTTTGACTTAGTATTTCTAGAACTTGGATATAATATTCCTGGGGGTTATTTTTTTGGATCTCTTTCTGGAAGAGATTGGTGAATTCTCTTAATTTCTATTTTGCTCTCTGCTTCTAGGATATTAGGGCAATTTCCCTGAGAAATTCTTTACAAATGAAGTCAAGGCTGTTTTCCTGATCATGACTTTCAGGTAGCCCAAAATTTTTAAATTGTTTCTTCTGGATCAGTTTTTCCAGATCAGTTGTTTTTTTTTTTTTTCAATGAGATATTTCACATTTTCTTATAGTTTTTCATTCTTTTGGTATTGTTTTATTGTGTCTTGATTCCTCACAGCATTATTGGATTTGTTTTCCTCAGAGAGTTTTCTTATCTCTTTTTCCATCTGACCAATTCTACTTGTTAAGGCATTCTTCTCCTCATTAACTTTTTGGATTAACTTATCCATTTGACGCAAACTGGTTTTTAACATATTAACATTTTCTTCTGCTTTTATTGGAACTCCTTGACTGAGCTACTGATTTGGTCTTCATGTTTTTCCTACATCTCTCTCATTTCTTTACCCAATTTTCCCTTACCTCTCTTACTTGATTTTCAAAACAATTTTTGAACTCTGTTCATAGCCTAAGCCCAAATTCTATATTTCTTGGAGTTTTTAGATGCAGAAGCTTGAACTTTCTCATCTTCGGATTGTGTATTTTGGTCTTCTATTGGACCAAAGTAATTATTTATGGTCAGGTTTCTTTTCTCTTTTTATCCATTTCCCAAGTTTGTGCCTGATTTTTGTGGTGTTTCCTGAGCTTTTGAGTATTATTGGGACAACCCCACAAGGACCTCAGTTCCTTCAAGGTCTTGTGAGAGGCTTTGACTGCTCTTCTGCCTTTGCTCTGGTGTTCTGGTCTGTGGATGACTGCAAGCACTCCCCTCAGCCCTGGAGCTGTGAGGAAGTTCCCTGCTCTATGACAATTGGGGGGGTGTCCCAGACTGAGACCAGTGTCTGAATATGGATAACATACAAGTCCTGTCCCAGGGACAGAGGAGAGACCTTGACAATCACTCCACCCTCCCCTTACCTTCCAGGGGCTGAATGCTCTGGAATCAGGTGCTGGGTGGCTTGGCTCCCTGTTGGGTGACTCTGTGGGCCTGCTTCAGTTTCCTGGAATCTGGGCTGCACTGAGATCCTTGCTGGGGGCTCTACACTCTGTTCTCACTCTGGAAGAGGTCTCCCTGCTGATCTTCCAAATTATGCTTAGTATCCCCTAGGTTAGCATCTCAGGAAACTGCTTCTGCTTCCAGGAGTCAGTGCTTCCAGGGACCTAGGTACTCTACAGGCTGTTCCTGGAAGGCTTTAGTTCCTTCACTCTGGCTCATTGTTGCTCCCTCCAACCCTATGGAACAGAGCCTTCCCATGATTGCCTCAATGGATCTTTCTGTGGGTTCTGACTGTCGAAAATTTAGTTAGAGTTGCATTTTTAAGGTTTTTGAAATATTTTGGAAATGCCATCGTGGTTCTGCCCATGAAAATATAACATCGTATTTCAAAGAGCAAAAGAGCTGATGTTGTATCCACAAATAACCTACCTGCCAAAGTTGATATAATCCTGGATGAAAATAATGGACATCTGACAAGCTGAAAAACTTATAGGTAGTTCTAAGAAAAAGTCTAGATCTCAATAGAAAATTTGATATAAAATCAGAAGATATATAAGGAAAATATTAAAGATGAATTATGAGTCACTCATCATGCTCAAATTTTTTTTTTTACTTTATACATGTGAAAATGTTTTCAGTATTCCTAAAAATGTGACCATTATTAAGGGAGTTTGAAAGAAATATTGTGGGTGAGTTGTATATAATGGGATGATTCTAAAAAAATAAAATTGCATAAGAAAACATAAAAGGAAGCAATACATTATAAAATTGGGGAGCAAAAGAAAAACAAATACAAAGCAATCAGGTGGGAGTGGATGGATGCTCATGGAAAAAACCTGTGCATCTGGAAGGGTGTATAATTCTTCTAAACATGCAGGGAGGTTAAAATAAAACTGTAGAGTAGATTGAGGGAAGGATGGTTTGAAGGGTATGTAGATTAGGATTTGGGAGGGGATGAAAGGAAGACATGGGGGAAGTCTTTGAAGGGTGAGGGACGGGGAGGGAGAAGATAAACTAATAAGGAAAGAGTGAAAAATGAGACTAATAAAGAAAAACAGTAAAAATAAGATGGAGGGGAATTCAGAGATAAGAATAAAATTCTGAATGTGAATGTAATATAGCAGCTCTCTTTGTGATGGAGAAGAAATGAAAATTGCAGGGATCCCCATCAATTGGGGGATGGATGAACAAGATATATATGTAGTTGTGCTTGAGAGCAACTGAACTATTAGAAATTATGAGTTTGGTGATCTTACAAATTCAGGAAATGATTAAGAATGAAGGGAACAGAGCCAAGAAAACATTTATGTACTACTAATAATATTGTTTTAAGACTAACATAAGTGATTGTCATTTTGACAATTGCAAAGCTACAAATTAAAATAAAGGATACATGAATAAAGACTAAAACTGCATCCAGAGAAAGAGCTAGTAAATAGAAGTTTGTAAAGTATAATTTTACATATTTGTGTGCCCACATGAGTGTTTGTGTATGTGTGTGTGTAAAGGTAACCATACATAGGGTAAAAGGAAGAAACAAAGGAAAAAAGAGATTTGCATGATACATTTTTTATATTTGTAGGGAATAGCAAAATGTTCATGATAGATTTGTAGTTTCATGTGCAATCATCTTTTTAAATTGTACTCTAGTAGGCAAATGCTTGTTTTTTCTGTAAATTGTATATAGAATAAATTTAAATAAAAACTGAAAAATTTAATTAGATCCATTTGAATTGTATTATTTCTTCAAAGTTTCCTCCAATGGAATGGGCAGATAAGAATAATTTGTTCCAACAGCCATGAAGGAGACTGAAGAAAGCACTGAGTGTTTAGAACTTAGTTATATATTGAAGATGTCAACATCATCCACTGCATTGTGGGCCATCACCAAATATCTTGACTTTTGTCTTATCACTGGACCTCAATGACTCTGGAAGAGATGTGTGGAACTGACAATTTTATGCAATCTAATTCTTGCACAAATCAGTACATTACTGCACAATGTTATTTTTCCTTCTTGAAAATGAAGGATTAGCAAAAAACGTCTTACTACATAGAAGAATATTTGCAAATACTCATTTCTAGATCTGTTAATATGAATTAAAACACCAAAAAAATAATAGGAGACTTGAAAGAAACCTCGAAGATTATTTAAATGGAATGCATTTAAATATGTCTGTATAGGAAATGCTCTTAGTCAGTCTACAGTTATCTATGTTGAGCTCTGTAGATTACAAAAAAGGCATCTTTCAAAATGATCATGTGACCATAGATGTGTCTTATGAACAGAGATTTAATTTCTATAGAGAAAGCCTTTTTCACCCTCAATCGGCTCTAATATGTAGGAACTTTTTCTTCTATATGTATAAATTATTTCTCTGCATTTCTTAGTTTTTCCTCTCTTAGGTCAAGCAGAACAAAAATTTAAGCCCTCTTCTTTATTACACTCCTTCAGATAAAGCTAATAATTGAAAACATTATCCAGAATGGTTTGGGGGAAAAATATGTTGTTGGACACAGATTTATTATTGTCTATGATGATACATTTGTGCTATCACCAAATATGAGAGAGCCATTTCTAATTAGCTAGAATTATTGATTTTTCCTAACAATTAAACTGAGAATTAATCAGGTTGACCATATAAAATTATTTAGTACTGCTTTTTGGTTCACTTAGTTAAAGCAAATATTTTCTGAAAAATTTGATAAAAATAACATAAAGTTTGTATGTGATTTGTAACATGACATAGTATCATTTTATAATAAAATGTAAATGTGTGTTTCCTACTTGAAAATAAAATTCTTTTAAATCATTCATCTAGTTGCCCTAAATTCATATAATTGTTGCCCTAAAGTAAATATTTCATTTTATGTCACTATTAGCTTTTAAATCTAAAGAGGTATCATTTCCCATTGGTTGTGGTTCAAATGTGATGAATATTACACATAATGTTAAATTTATCTTGTGGTAATGTTGCACTACTTTCATATCATCCTGAGTCTAACTTCATACAAGTAAGATTTTTTACTAATATTTTAAAGGAATATGCCTTACTATTCCAGATGCTTTTTCCTCCTGATCTTTTGATATCTCTCATTTTAGCCTTGATATGAAATAAATATGGCAGATTTGGAGGCATTTTGTTTAAATGCCAAACTCAATAATAGTGTTTGTTATGATCCAGATTTAATTTCTGGTTGCTTAATAAGTTTAGTAGTAATTACTGTATTCACACTAGACTCAGTCATTGCTTGAGGGAACAGGTAAGGCTAATTCAGGGCAAGTAATCTGGTCTGATTATGAATGAAAGTTGATTGGTATTTTTTTCTTCTATTTGATAGATGACAATTTCAATGTGACATATGAAGGGGGAAAGTTAACAAGAAACAGAGAAACAGAATCACTCTAAGCACCTTATGATTAGTGTATCTTCATCATCTGTGTGTTTCTGTGTATGTATGTATGTATGTATGAGAAAGAAAGACAAATATATGGAGACAGACTGAGAGAGAGAGAAACAGAGACACAGAGAGATTTCATTAAAATAAGATGAACTTTTCATAATTACCTTAAGTTAATTACTAATACTGTGTCATTCAAATCTCCTTTATGGAACTATATTGGGGCAATCAGGTGGCACAGTGGATAACTGGCCCTCGAGTCAGAAGGACTTGAGTTCAAATCCAACCTCAGATACTTAATAATTACCTAGCTGTGTGACCTTGGACAAGTCACTTAACCCCATTGCCTTGCAACCCCTACCCCCCAAAAAAGAACTGTATCACTGTAAGAAACTTTAGAAGCCATCTATTTCAACTTACTTTATAGGAAAGAGAGAATTCTACCGAATTTGTCACAGTTATTCAAGGATGTACAGTTACTTAAATATTATAGCTTCAATTGAAATAGACATCCACTATCTCCACATTTATTTCTATTATGATAGCATAGTTGAATCCTTCTGAGATGACTTTACATATAATTTCATTGTTTTTCTCAAAATACACAGATGTGGTATACACCTTATATTTATATACACTTAAAAGATATTATGTCTTACATGGCCAATACACAGAGACAAAACCTTAATTGTATTATAAAACCTAGGTGTTTGACATAATGTTGAGTTCTCATTACCAAGATTATTATTTTCTGTCACCATTGTCCTTAAGAATTTTTTGGATATCCACTTTATATTTTAAAATGGACAAAATAAATTTATATTCCTCAGTATATTAGAGGACATAAATGGAACACTTTTGTTGAGAGATAGGAGGGAAAATGTTGCATTCTTTCTTCCTCTAGCATTCTTTCCACATCAACAGCTATATTTATCTAGAAGAGATAAGACAATGACAACAGGAATCATTCTAAATCATTTCTATCTCTAATATCTCTATAGGAATTCCCAGAAAGAGTATAAGCTTTTTGAGGGTAAGAGTTATTTCAATTTTATCCTTGTACCTCAATACCTAGAATATATTAAGAGAATAATACATTCATTTTAACAAATTTTCTTAAAAATTAGCAAGAATTAAAATACAAATATTCCTCCTAAATAGACTTTTTCCCTATACCACCTCAGTTTGTGGAGAGAGTGGGCTAGACATGGCTTCTACATATCATTGGCATGCCTAAAATCAGATGCAGATGTGGTATGACTGCTAGGTGAATACTCATCTCTGCTAATAGTAGACTGGTTCCTGAAGATTACTACTTGCTTCCTGAGCAACTGATATGTGGCCAGCAGCAGAGCTGGATATGAACTCATCTCCTAGAATCCTCCAACTACCAGAATCTCTTGGAATTTGGCTGACTTGCGCTCTTGACTTTTCGAATCTCCATAGGCACTAAATTTGTTCACTTATAATTTTAAAAGTACAGACTTCAAGATTGGCAAAATGTATTCCCAGGCCATATATTGGCTTATTCTCCTTTCACATCATTGTCTCTTACTGAATAGCATCAGTGAAAAATATTAAACCAAAAGCAGAGATCAATCAGGATAGAGAAGCTATGAAAAATAGTCCAGTCTTTTATCAGTTAGTGCCTTTTGAAAACTACTGCATTTCTTTCCATGCAATCATTTTAAGAAGTTCCCATTCATCATATGGTTATTAGATTAGAATCAGTAGTATAATATGTCAGCATGCACCAAGGCACTTTCTTCATGCTTAATCATTTTTCTGTCCAGATTCTTCCAAGTGGAGAATTTTATCAGTGGTAGTGTGTGCATGTGCCAGTTACCCAATATTGCCCTGTAACATCTGGTGTTCATATACTTTTCTGATGTCATTTCATATTATTCCTATTTTCATCTCTCCCAGTCAAAATCATCTGATAATTCTTCTTTGTCCATGCCTTTCCATCTAATATTTCCAAATATTTTCACAAAAATTCCATTGTCTCTTCTTTCTATTTCACATTAGAACAATCCTAACCTCCTTAAAATGTCAGGATTCATATC
Organism: Macrotis lagotis; assembly: GCF_037893015.1. Taxonomy (NCBI): domain Eukaryota; kingdom Metazoa; phylum Chordata; class Mammalia; order Peramelemorphia; family Peramelidae; genus Macrotis; species Macrotis lagotis. The sequence continues at coordinate 531,401,456 of NC_133658.1, forward strand.
CTATATGAAGCCTCTCTTTTTTTGTGGTTACATTTTATTATTTTAATTAATTTAGAAATGTAATCATCAAATGTCCCACTTAAAAAAAAAGCAATTCAGTTGTCCAATGTCAAAGTTGCCAACACCATCCTTTGATGCTGAGTCATCAACTTTATCTTAACTTTTTCCTGCTACTACATTTGAATGATAGGAAGAGAGAGTGAGGCTGACTTTGGGCAACTCTGCTTCATTTAAATTCCATTCACTCAAAAATTAAGACATGCTCTTATCAATGATTCTCTTCTTTAAAAATGTATTTTTCCAACCACAATTTTCAGCAATTATTTTTTTGTAAGTTTCTTGGGTTCATATTTTTCTCCCTCCCTTCTCTGTCATTTTTCCTTGATAGAGAGCCATCAATTATAGCCTATACATGTATAACTATGTAAAACGTTTCCATAATAATCATTTTGTTAAAGATGAATCAGAACAAAAAGGAAAAAAGTGAGAAGGAAAAAAGAAAACATGAAACAAATTTTAAAAATTTAAAATACTAAGACTTGTTATGCATTCAGACGCCTTAGTTCTTTCATTGAATGTGGATGGTAATTTTCATCATAAATCCTTTAGAATTATTTTTGAAATTTCTTTTATTACACTGCTGAAACAAACAAGTCCATAATAATTGATTATCACACAGAGTTGCTGTTAATGTGTAGGATGATTTTCTGGTTCTGTTCACTTCACTCAGCAGCAGCACATGAACATTTTCAGACTTTTCTGAAGTCCCGCCCCTCTTGATTTCTTACAGAATAATAGTTCTCTATCACATTCATGTAATATAATTCATCAAATGTGGGACATCCCCTCAATTTACAATTCTTTGCTATAACTGTAAGTATTTTTGTACATGTAGGCTTTTTACCCTTTCTTGGTATCTCTTTAGGGTGCATACCTAATAGTATTGCTGGATCAAAGGGTATACCTAATTTTATTGCCTTTTGGTGTAGTTCCAAATTGTTATCCAGAGAGGTTGGATCAGTTTACAACTCTGTCTTCAATGCATTAGTGTCCCATTTTTTCCTACATTCCCTCCAACATTCATTATTTTCCTTTTTCTTTTATATTGATCAATTTGATAGATGTGAGTTGGTATCTGAGAGTTGTTCACTTGTCTAATTAAAATGATTTAGAGCATTTTGGTCATATGATATAGGTAACTCTAATTTCTTGATCTGAGAATTGCCTGTTCATATTTTTTTTATTATTTATCAATTGAAGATGACTTATGTTCTAATAAATTTGACTTTATTCTCTTTTTATTTTAGAAATGCATCCTTTGTCAGAAACACTAGCCAGAAAAATGATTTCCCAATTTACTGTATGACTTTTACTCTTGGATACATTGTTTTTATTTGTCCAAAAAGTTTTAAATGTAATAAAAATTATCCAATTTACATTTTATAATGTTCTGTATCTCTTATTTGGTCATAAACTCCTCCCCTTTCCATAGATCTGACAGATTAACTATTCCTTATTCTCATAACTGGCTTATGTTATTATATTTTATTTTTAAATTCTGTTCCCATTTCAACATTATCTTGTTACAGGATGTGAGATGTTGGTCTATGCCTAGTTTCTGCTGTACTATTTTCTAGTTTTCCTTGCAATTTTTGTTATAGAGTGAGTTCTTAGCCCAGAAGTTGGAGTCATTAGTTTCTTCAAATAGTAGATTATTAAAGTCATTTACAACCGTTGCTTTTTGTAGTACCTAAACTATTCTACAGATCCACCACTCTATATCACAGCCAGTAACAACTGTTTTATTTTTTAATTTTTAAAAAAGTTTTTAAAATTTTAGTTAATGGGGTTAAATGACTTGTCCAAAGTTACACAGTGAGGCAATCATTAAATCTCTGAGGTCTGATTTGCTCTCAGGTCCTCCTGACTCCAGAGCCCATACTCTATTTATCCACTGAGACACCTAGGTTTTTTTTTTTCTTTGTTTTGGGTTTTAGGTTTTGTTTTAGTTTTTTTGCAAGGCAAATGGGGTTAAGTGACTTTTCCAAGGCCACACAGCTAGGTAATTATTAAGTGTCTGAGACCAGATTTGAACCCAGGTACTCCTGACTCCAGGGCCAGTGCTTTATCCACTACGCCACCTAGCCACCACCCCTAAAAAAGTTTTAATGACTGCTCTTAAAAAAAACATAATTTTAGAACTGTTATGGGTGAATCACCTTCTTTTGATGTTTTTCATTAATTTCCTTGATAATTTTTGATGTTTTGTTCCTCCATTTGAATTTTGTTTCTATTTTTTCTTGTTCAATAAAAGAATCTTTCATTAGTTTGATTGGTATGTTGCTGAATGAGTAAATTAATTTAGATAGAATTGTCATTTTTATTTATATTAGCATAGTCTACCCATGAGATAATGTCATTTGTCCAATTATTTAGCTATGATTATTTGTGAAAAGTTTTATAATTATTTTCATATAGTTTCTTATTTGTTTTAGCAGGTAGACAACCAAGATTTTTATGTTGTCTCCATCAATTAATTAATTAATTAATTTTATTTTTATTTTTCTGAATACATGGTATGGAAATTTTTAACATTCATTCATTTGCATATTAAAAACTTACACATTTTTCTACCAGTCTCCCTTTCAACTCCCCACCTCTCAGAAGTGAACAGTCTAGTAAAAGTTGTACATATACCTTTGTGTTTAACATGCTTACATATTAGTCATTTTGTGTATGAGAATTAGGACCAAGGAAAAAGAAAGAATATTATGGAAAAGGATGGGAAAAAACATGAGAAGTTTTCTAAAAATGAATAGAATATTTGTCCAAATCCTGTTATTTTTGTTTGTTTGTTTTCCTCTGGATAAAGATGTTGTTGTCTATGGCAGGTTTCTTACAGCTGTCCTAGAAATCTGAACTGCTGGGAGGAGGTGCATCCCTCATAGTTGGTCAACTCACAATGTTAATGTATACAGTGTTCTCTTTGTTATGCTCCCTTTGCTCAGCATCAGATCATGTAATTCTTTCAATGCTTCTTTAAAAGTTCAACTATTAGGAGCAGCTAGTTGGTTCAGTGGATAGAACACTGGCCCTGGAGTCAGGAGTATCTGAGTTCAAATCTGGCCTCAGACACTTAATAATTACCCAGCTGTGTGACCTTGGGCAAGCCACTTAACCCCATTGCCTTTCAAAAAACCTAAAAACAGTTCAACCTTTCCTTATTTCTTAGAGAGCAATAACACCCAATAAAATTTATATGCCACAACTTGTTCAACCATTCTCCAACTGATGGGCATTCTCTCAAACTTGAATTCTTTGACACATTTTTCAATTGGGGAAATAACTTGTAACTTTATAAATCTGATTAATTCTTTCTATATTTTACAAATGAGATCTTGTTGGGGTTTTTTTTTGACAATGCAGTGGGGTTAAGCAACTTGCCCAAGGTCACATAGCTAGGTTATTAAGTGTCTGAGGCTGCGTTTGAACTCATGTCCTCTTAACTCCAGGACCAGTGTTCTATCTACTGCACCACCTAGCTGGCCCTTATAAATGAGATCTTTATCAGAACATCTAACTGTGAAAATTATTCTTCATCTTTCTGTTTTCCTTCTAATCTTGGTAGCGTTAGTTCTATTAATGCAAAAAATTTTAATTTAATATAATTAAAATAATCCATTTTGAAATTTATAACGTATTCTATCTCTTGTTTAGTTATAAATATCTCCTATTTTCATAGATCCAACAGATAAGAGTATTTCTTGATTTTTTTAATTGATCTATGGTGTCACTTTTTATGTTTAAATCCTGTACCCATTTTAACCTTATTTTGGATTATAGTGTGAGATATGAATCTGTGCTGAGGTTTTGTCATCCTATTTTCTAGTTTTCCAAGCAGTTTTTGTCAAATACTATGCTCTTTTCTCAGAAATCAATGTCTTTAGATTTGTATAACAATAGTCATTTACCGGTATATCTTTTGTGCCTATTCTAATCCACTCGTCTATCCTATTTTTTAACCATGACCAGTTTTGAGGACTTGTTTTACAGTATAGTTTTAGATCTGGTATAGCTAGGTCACCTTCCTTTTCATTTTTTTCATCAATTTTCTTGATATTCTTGAACTTTTGTTGCTCAAGATGAATTTTGTTATTATTTTCTAGCTCTGCTAAATAGATTTTTGGTAGTTTGATTGGTATGTCACCAAATAAGTTATTTAATTTGGGTAGAATTGTCATTTTTTATTACATTATTTCAAACCTAACCACAAACAATTGACATTTTTCCAGTTGTTTAGCTCTCTTATTGTATGAAAAGTATTTTGTGGTTATATTCATATAGTTTCTGGAAGGTGGATTCCCAAATATTTTATATTGTCTATAGTTACTTTAAATAGAATTTCCCTATTTCTTGCCCTTTATAAGTTCATAAATAGAAATGCTGATGATTTATGGGGATTCATTTTATATCTGGCTACTTTGAAATGTTAGCTTTAGTAATAAGAGAAGGAAAAAGAAATTACTGGAATTAAAACTGGCAAGGAGGAAGCAAAGCTTTTATTCTTTGTTGTAAATATGATGGTATACTTAGAAATAGTTCTATTTTTAGAATAGTTCTAAGTATTGCCATCATATCAACCCTAAAAAAATCAACTTAAAAAACTATTTGAAACAATTAACATTTCTAATACTATGTTGAATAGTAGTGGGGAATAATAGACATTCTTGTTTGACACTGCTTTTATGGGAAATGCTTCTATTTCAACCCCATTAAATATAATATTTATTGATTGATTTGGATAGATATTGCTAATTTTAAGGAAAATACCATTTATTCCTAGAATCCTTAGTGTTTTTAATAGGAATAGATTTTATATTTTGACAAAAATTTTTCATCATTTATTAAGCTAATCATATGATTTCTGGTGATTTCATTATTTATATGTTCAAAAACATTGATTGTTTTTCTAATATTGAACCATCCCTGTCTACGTGGTATAAATCCTACCTGTTCATGGTGTATTATACTAGTAATAACTTGTTGGAATCTCTTTGCTAAAACTTTTTTTAAGATTTATTTCATCAAAGTTTATTCATTTGGAGATTGGTCTATAAATTTCCTTGTTTGTTTTGATTCTTCCTGGTATAAATATCAGCACCATATTGGTGTTATAAAAGGAATTTGGCAGGATGTAATCTCCTAATTTTTAAAAGAGTTTATGTAAAATTGGAATTAATTGATCCTTAAATATTTGGTAGAATTCATTTGTAAATCCATCTGTACCTGGAGACTCTTTCTTAGGTAGTTTGTTGATTTCTTCAGTTTATTTTCTTCAATTTATTTTAAATATTTCATTCCCTCTTCTGTTAATCTGGGTAGTTTGGATTTTTGTCAATATTCAGTCCATTCACTTAGACTGTCAAATTATTGACATAGAGCTGGACAGCATAGTTCTTAACTACCTTTTTAATTTCTTACTCATTGGTGGTGAGTTCACATCTTCATTTTTGATACTGGTAATTTGATAATCTTTTTTTAAAGCAGATTACCTAAAGGTTTATCTATTTTATTGGTTTTTCATAAATCCAACTCTGTTTTATATATTAGATCAGTAATTTTCTTTCAATTTTATTAATCTCTCCTTTGGTTTTCAGAATTTCTAATTTGTTATTTAATTGGGAATCTTTAATGTGTTCTTTGCCTACTTTTTTAATTGCATACCCAATTCATTGATATCGTCTTTATTTTATTCATATAAGCATTCAGAGATAAAATTTCCCCTAAAAACTGCTTTGGCTGCATTCCGTAAATTTTGGAATGATCAATCATTGTTGTTGTTTTTTTTAGGATGAAATGGTTGATTATTTCTATGATTTGTTGTTTGCTCCACTCATTCTTTAAAATTAGGCTATTTTTCAAGTAATTTTTGGTTTATATATCTCTTTATTACATGTAGTTTTGATTGCATCATGATCTGAAAAGCATGCATTTATTATTTCTGCATTTTTGCATTTGACTGTAAGGTACATGGTCAGTTTCAGTATAAGTATCATGTACTGCAGAGAAAAATGTGTATTCTTTTCCATTCCCATTCAGTTTTCCCCAGAGGTTTCTCATAAATAAATTTTCTAAGATTTTATTCACCTTTTCAATTTACTTCTTGGTTATTTTTTTGCATTAAGTTTTTTTCTAATTCTTTTATAATAACTTTTAAGGAGATATAGCTTTCTTCCTTATCCCTTTTAATGACATTCATTTTTGCTCGTTTTTTGTCCAAAATCAGGATTGTTGCATCTATTCTTTATTATTTTACTTCTGCTGAAGCATGATGTTTTTTGCACTAGCCTTTTATCTTTACCCTGTGGGTCTCTCTCTCTCTGCTTCATATGTGCTTCTTGTAAACAACATATTTTAGGATTCTGTTTTTTTTTAATCCATTATACTGTCTGCTTCTCTTTTATGGAGTTTTCTTGACAAAGAGATTGAAGTGGTTTGCCATTTCCTTCTCCAGTTTATTTTGGAGATGAGAAAACTGAGGCAAGCACAGTTTAGTGACTTGCCCAGGGTCAAAAAGTTAGTAACTGTCTGAGACCAGATTTAAGTTTAAAAATGAGTCTTCTTGAATCCAGGTTTAATTTTCCAACTACTGTGCATTTTGTGTTTTAGAGGGTCACAGATTTAGAACTAGAAGGAAACTTTGAGGTCATCTCCTTTGTACAAACAAGAAATCTGAAACCCATTTAAATTACTAATTCAAGGAAGACAGCTATGTTGAGATTGAATTCATGTTTTCTTTGGTTTACTATTTTGCATAAGACAAAATTAAAAATTTTTATCCTAGCACAGAGATCTTCCACAATCTGTCCATAACCCAAATGTCTATTTTTTTATTGAAATTTATTTATTCTACTTCATTTAGTATGGTCCATCTAAATATTCTTAAATGTGCATTGTGAATTTATGCCTTTGAATCTTCACTCATTTCACTCACATTGTTCAATACATTCTATTTACTTCCCCTATGTGAAATTGGACTCATTTTCTAAAACTCAATGGTATTTTCAAATCGTTATATCCTCAAAATGATCTCTTCCACCTCTGAGGGATACATAATACCTTTTTGAGGGAGTAGAACTTTTATTTTAATTTCTAAACTAGATGGTGAACCTTTGAGGCTAGGAGTTTTAATTAACACATAACTCAGCATAGTACCTCATATAATGATGAATCATTGTTTATTTTTTAACTGATAGAATGATTTGTGTTTGACCACAGAAAATTCACTTTCTGCAGAGGGAAAAGGAAGGACATGTATGTACTATCCCCTCCTTATGCCAGTCAGTCTCTCTCTCATGGAGTTACCTGGCACTGATGAATAGAAGTTCCAGAAGGAATTTGTATCAAAGTAAGTTCAAACACAAAATGGAAACTTTGTCCAGGTTTATGGTTACTTGTCACCCTGGCACTTTACACATGGACCTCTTGGGAGGCAGTATAGATGGGGAAAAGTATTGGATGGAGAGTCAGAAGGATAGTCCCTCAAAATCTGCCTCTCTACTTACTACAAGTATGAAATTGTGTAAGTCATTCAAATTGTGAGCTATATATTCCTCAAATGTAAAATGATGAAATTACTCAGGATGTCCTATAGGTTTTCTGCTAGATATAAATCTATGGTTCATTTTGCATACACAAATATTCATACATCTTTATAGATAGACAAATGCATTTCTCAAAATTATCAATAAGTATTTTAACATAGACATAAACAAATAGATATTCTATTAATTATTGAGACTATCAATAAATAAACATACTTTCATGATCTTAATGTACTGTGATTTCAAATTACAAGAGATCAACAGATTGAATAGTGGTCACTTGCAAAAGTTTCTGCTAAGAAATTTCAAAGCAAATTCTAAAGATTTTTAAGCAAAAGGATCAAAATAAATTTTTGAACTCCAATGGGGAAACACACTAGCCCTTAAAATTATATCTTACATTAAATTGCTGTTTTGTGATGTAATACATTGTCACAGATTTCATCTATTATTTAGCTATAGGGTGATTATCTTATTAAAAAATATTTGCTCCCTTGATTATATTTCCTTCCTTCTTTGGCCTTCCTGTGATTTAATTAATATAGTGAGCTTCACATGAGGAGATTGCTTCTGCCAATGGAGATAGACGATTATTCTCCAACTAAAAGATTTGCAGAGGTGCTGAGAGCAATAAGAGGATAAATGAATTACCGAGTACGAGTCAGAGGATGGGCCTGGATGTAGATTTTCCTTCTCCAAGTTTTATTATTGCCTGTTTTCTTTCTCTTATTTTGTGACTAAAAATCTTGTCTTCATGTCAATTCAGGGATAACTTTTGATTACAAAGAAAAAAAACATAAACACAAATAGAAAAACAACATTTTAAAACTATAACAACTTCAAAGCCTACAAAGCATCATGACCATTTTCATCAGTGGACTTTTTAGTTAAACATTGCAGTTTCTTTTGTAAATAAAATTACTTGCTCTCAGCAGCCAGCAAACAGACTCCACTTGAACTTTGTGGTTGCAAAGTATTAAGTGTTTGATGTTCAAAGTATGATTCCTACTGACAAATATAGCTTTCAGTTTTTCTGACAAAGATGGAGGGAAGGGGGGGAAAAAAAGAAGAAACAAGCTGAGGACATCAAGTTGTTTTTAGCTAGATTGCTTAAATCATCTAGTTAATTATAGCTTCAATTTCCCTTTGAAAAATATGTTATGAAAGAAAAGACCCTGAATTTTTGATAAACCTGTACTTCTCACTTAGAGAAAAGTCAAAAATGTGTAATGATAATAGTCACTCTTATTTCAATACTGTATTAAGATTTACAAAGAATTATCTTCTAAACATATTAAAAATAAAAAAGATGAGGAAATTCATGGAAGTAGAATTCTTGAGGGAGAATAGTGACACTTTGCAGTAAAAGAAGGGCTGGAAGATATAGCTAAAATTTTCCCCTTGAAGGCAGTGAGATTTTAGTGAACAGATGTCCTACTTGTGATAGATTTGGCCTACTTTCCCCACAAGTCAATCTTCTTTGTCCTTATATAATATGACCAGTGTCCTATTTTTCACACTACTGCCTGTGTGTGTGTGTGTGTGTGTGTGTGTGTGTGTGTGTCCAGACTTTCTAGATTAAAAAGTAAAGCATCCTAATAACAAAAAAATCTAAATTTTTAAGTTTACTGGGATGGGTGGGTAGCACTTTTAGAAATAAAGCAAATGATGGTTATCTGTATCCTCCCCAGCAGTATTCTCAAACTATTTTGCAAAAAATAATGGAATAGTTCAAGTTTTTTCTCTCCATTTAAATAAAACTTATGATGCTTAATTATAAACATCAACATAATAATTTTAGATGATTTTACTATAAGGTACTGCCAAAATTTTGTTTAAACTAGAGTTCTACCATTGTGGAAAAGTTTGAGAACCATTAATATAAAGTAAATATAATATGCTGTAAACAATTTTTACAGCATTTCCTACATTTAACCAAAGACTTTGTAAAGATTAGACAAATATCAGAACAAAATAATTAGTTTTCTTTTTTGGGTGGTTTGGCTTTTGAATCTTATTGTCATACCAAAAATTTGGCAATAACAATGTAAAACTGGCACATTTGTTTAAAATGTTTTTTTTTGTGCAAAAAAAATACGAATTTGGGAAATACCCTTTTCATTAAAATTAGTTATTCTTTTAATATATTTCTGTTGTATCATTTTATAAATGAATTTAAAATTTTTATAAATTAACTGTGTGGGTTTCACTTACAATAATCAAGGGGGAGGGGGAGTGAATTTTCATGCTTTTTTGTGTGAATTTTTCTGTAGGGCATTTACATGTCTTCCTTACAAAATCTGTTTGACTATATGTATATATGAAGACATGTACAGATATCCATATATACATGTATATATATATATATGTATAACACATAAAATATTTTCAGGATATATATATATAAAAACATATTTACAAGTATGGGCACTCACTCCATGAATGAAATCAATGAAATAAATGGTGGTTTTGATAGTCTATGGCTTAATATATTAACTAGTAGCCAAACATGTGGTTAAAGGGATTAAATTGCCATCTCTGCACTGATAATTCCCCAACCATTTCAATTTAACTGTCCAATAATTTTATTTTATTTTATTTAAAAATATATTTATTTGTTTTAACAACAATATACAATAATAATTTTCACCAATCATGAGTTTTACATTTTCTTCTTTTGTCCCTTCCCCCTCCCTTCCCCCAACAGAAAGTAATATAATATAGGCTTTAAATGTGTAATTTTGATAAAAATGCATTCATATTAATGTTGTGAAATAGAAATCAAATCTAAATGAGAGGAAAAAATTAGAGAGGAAAAGCAGCATAATACATTGGACAACTTTTAAAACTTGAAGATAGCAAACTTTGGTCTTCATTCAAATACCCTCTCTGGATATGGATGGCATTTTCCATCACAAGTCTTTTAGAATTATCTTTGACTATTGTACTGCTGAAATGCAGAAGTTCATCATAGGTAGATCCAACACTCAATGATGTTAGTGTGTATAATATTCTTCTGATTCTACTTATTTCAAACAGTTTCAGTTCTTGTAAATCCTTCCATTTCAGGCTTTTCTGAAGTCACATCCCTCATAATTTCTTATAGAACAATAGTGTTCCATCACATTCATATACAAGAACTTGTTCAGCCATTCCTCAATTGATGAACATCTCCTCAATTTTCAATTCTTTGCTACCTCAAAAAGAGCTCCTATAAATATTTTTGTACATCATGGTTTTTTACCCTTTTTTCATGATCTTTGAGATTCAGACCAAGTAGTGGTATTGCTGGATCAAAGGGTATATAAAATTTTATTACCTTTTGTATGTAATTACTTCTCCAAATTGTTCTCCAGAAAGGTTGGATCAGTTTACAGTTCCACCAACAATTCATTAGTCCCAATTTTTCCATAGCCCTTCCAACATTGATTATTGTCCTTTAGGTCATGTTGGTCAATTGATAGGTTATAAGGTGGTACCCCAGAGTTGTTTTAATTTGAATTTGCCTAATCAATGATGATTTAGAACAATTTTTCATATGACTACAGATAGCTTTAATTTTTTTATCTGAAAATTGCCTTTCCATATTTTTTGATCATTTATCAATTGGAAAGGAACTTGTTTTCTTAAAAATTTTACTCAGTTTTCTATTTTAGAAATTTTAGAAAACTCTAAGTGATAAAATTGTTTCTCATTTTAATTCATTCCTTTTAATCTTAGCTACATTGGTTTTATTTGTGCAAAAACTTTTCAATTAAATGTAATCAGAATTATCCATTTTGCTTTTTACAATGTTCTTTATTGTTCTTTATCTCTTCTTTGGTCATAAACTGCTCCCCTTTCCTTAGATCAGTCAGTACAACTATTCCTTGTTCTCCTAATTGGTTTATAATATTATCTTTTATATCTAAATGCTGTCCCCATTTCTAACTTATCTTGATATTAAGTGAGAAATGTTGTTCTATGCCTAGTTTTTACTAAACCATCTTCTAGTTAGCCCAACAGTTTTTACTGAAGTATGAGTTCTTATCCCAGAAGCTGGAATCATTGGGTTTATCAAACAGCAGATTACTATAATCATTTAATACTTTTACATTCTTTTACACCTCATCTATTCCACTGATCCACCACTCTATTTCTTAACGATTACCAAACAGTTTTGATGACTGATGCTGTATAATATAATTTTAGATCTTGTATAGCTTGGCCTCCTTTCTTTGCATTTATTTTCTTTTTTCTTTTTTAGGTTTTTTCATCTTTGTAACATCTTTCATTTTTCACTGACATGTCTATAAATTTAGTATATATATGTATGCATATATATATATATATATATATATATATATATATATATATATATATATATATAGAGAGAGAGAGAGAGAGAGAGAGAGATCCTTATCACTCCTTGACTGTTGCAATAGTCTGTTGGTGGGTCTGCTTACTTCAAATCTCTCCCTACACCAATCCATTTTTTATTCAGTCACTAAAATGATTTTCCCAAATTTCAGATCCAATTATATTATCCTCATATTCTAAAATCTTCAGGTTTCCCTCTTGATTCTAGGATTAAATAAAAAATAAATTCCCTATTTTACATTCAAAACCCATCACAATCTATCCCTTTATGACTTTTGTAGTCTTCTTATATTTTAATTCCCACCACACATTCTGCAGCCCAAAGACAACAGCTTTCTAGTTTTTTATAAACTACAAACTTCATCCTGGCATTTTATGTCTTCCCCTCCTTTCTGGTGTGCTCTCTCTCCTCCTCTATGCCTACTGACCTCCCTGGCTTCATTTAAACACTGAAGAAAGTCTTATTGTTTTGCTAAAAAGCTTTTCCCACACCTTTTAATTTTAGTATCTTTTATCTAATAGTTATTTCCTATTTATTCTGTATAAATCCTTCATTGTATATATTTATTTACAAGTTGTCTACCCCCATTAAACTGTAAACTTCCTGGGGTCAGGAAATGTCTTTCACATCTTTTTGTGTTCCTAGAGCTTTGTGACAAAAATACTTGTTAATTATTGATTGGTTAGTTATAAGCTTCTCCAAACTTACCTAGTCTGGGCTTCGGACTCTATTGTCCAGGAATATTTGAAGCATTTTCATTGTGAAAGGATATTGTATTCATTATTTTTGTTTCTTCCACCTATTAAATGCAATGAAGGAACCCCTCTATTTCAGGATGTGGAATTGACTTTCCTGAAAGATTATGGATGTTTCTGACTTGAATGTAAAAACATACAATACTCCTTCATGTAGATAAAAAACACAACATGTGTCTTCATGGGTGCATAATACATATTTAACATTCAAATGATGCAAATATGGATACATAAATATCTGTATTATGTGTGCATATATGTGTGCACAAAATACTGTTTATTTAATCAAAAATTATGTGCATTTCTATCGCAACCAATGATATCACAGATACATTTCAATATCACATGTATATACAAGTGAACATACATTTGCATATTATATAAATAAAACATATATATTTCACACATTTTAAATACATTCTGAACCATATCTTTGATGTCATTGATTTTGGTCTTCTCTCTAATAATAAATTTCACAACTTATCCATTCCTGACTATCATATGTGACTATTGTTCATATTCTTGGTAGGACACAGATTCACTAAACATGAAAATCTTCATAGTTTTCTTCTAATGCCATGAGAATACCAGTGGGGTAGTTGATCTGTCAGTCTGTCATCACTCACTCTTGGCATATGACCAACCCATTTTATTTTTCAGCTAAATCAATTTCTGGTAACTTGCTTTACTAGAAATCAAAGTTCACTTCATCAAATTTATTGCCTGTTATGACCAGCTCACACCCACAATGTACTTCTACTTTGTGCTCTACACATGATTAAATTTTAATTTTTCAGAGACTATTGAGCTCTATATCATAAGGTCATAAAGCAACAAAAGCAGAATATTTGTGTTTTTTGAAATATAACTTTTTCTGGGGTCATTAAAAAGATTTTTAATCTCTTCATACAACTGAGTATGTTTTCCTCTTCCTCTTTAATTATAGAACTAATTATATGGATCAGATATACACATATATCTACAGACTCAATAGGTAGTCCATTCAAAGGCATGTCATAATCAGAACAATAGTAATTCTTGACCTCCTTGATTTTTTCCAAATGAATGATCAGACAAAAGTAAATGGACTTTGGAGTGAATATTGATCTAGCTTATGAAATCTATAAGCTTTCCAGAGTTTGATGCAATCAGTTAAATGCCCTCTACATAATGACTAAATTCCCCATGAAAGGAAATTTTTTTTCCTTTGGAGAAAAGTTGAATTCATTCCTGCCCCAAAGACCATCTTTCCATTTTGTTTTTAACTTCTTTCTTTTGCGTTTATAGTTATAACAACAAGATTTATGTAGTTTAGTTCTTTCAGTAACTTGCCATGTAAATCTTCAGTGAATAGAGGCTTCACATTCATAAGGCCAACAAGCAAGTGAATTTATGCAGTTGATTTAAAAGTGATGATTCTTGACACTTGCTAGAACTTTTCTATTACTTTTCATTATGGGAGCAAAAGGGTCACAAACATTGTTGTAGTGCAGTTGTACTTTCACAGAGTGTACCTCTCAGATGAAATAGATGTAGTTTGGAAACCCTAAAGTTATATATTAAATGACATTTTTTACCTCCTCTTCCTCTTCTCTTCTTACTTTTTCTTCTCTACTTCTCCTACTTCAGCAGTTTGTAAATTCTAAAGTGATGTGTAAATGCAAGTTTTTTCCTCCTCCTCTTTCTCTTTTTCTTCTAAAGCAGTTTGCAAACCCTAAAGTGATATATCAATGCAAATCTTTCCTTCTCATCCTTTTTTTTCTTCTTCCTTATCCCTTTCTCTTGTTGCTATTGCTGTTTTTGTTGTGGTGGTGGCAGTTATTAACCTCTAGTTAATAGACTCCCAAACAAATGATGAATTCATTCCCTAATCTATTACATTCTTGCTAATCTAAACAAATGTTTTAAAAATACTATGAAGTTATCAAAAATATTGATAATATTATATATATATATGCATTGAATTATAAACTGCATTATTAACACTGTAAAAATATAGGCAACTAGCAAAATAGTAAAAAAAGCCCTGATTTGGAGAGGTTGCTAATTTTTGATTTGTAAATGTTAACAATGAATTCTTACTGGTTGAGTTAGCTCCATTCATATATGACTGGGGACCATTTGAATTTTACATGATTCCTGGGTTGAAAACCCAGGGCAATTTTCAAGGGTAATGTTTTATCATCAAGCTGTTGGCCTACATATGATTAACTTCTTGGTTATAGCTAGTATGGTCTTGAGAAAACAAATTTCAAAAGTGACTGGGACAATATATGAAGCTCATGCTGAAACTGCCTCATTTATGTTCTCCTGACAGAAACTTCAAGAATACAAGGTCACCTTCATACCATAATGAAGTATCGGATAGGATTTTGAGATCGATTACTTGGTTTTTTTTTTTTTTTTTTAAAGTTCTGATCTGACCATGTTACTCTGGTACTCAATAAACTCCTGGATGTCTATAACCTCAAAGATTAAAAGCAAATTTCTCTGTTTGATTTTCAAAGCCCTTCCCTATTTAAATTTACTAAAGGGAAAATAAATCTCCTATTTCTCATCTTCTACTTTGTGGTTTAGCCAAACTGGTCTTCCATTATTTTTGACACTCTACTTATCTCCATGATTTTGCACTGGTCTTCTCCCTTACTGAAATGAACATCTTCTTTAATCCCCCTCTCTTAAATTCCTTGCTGTCTTGGAAACTCAGTAAAGCATAAAGGATTTCTTCATTCTTCCAGATTTAAGTGCCTTTCCTCTCTAATCTATCAGGGATTTATTTTGTATCTATTTCATATAAATATATTTATATTTCATATATATTCTTTTTGCATATATAGATAGAACTATATATATATATATAGAGAGAGAGAGAGACAAAAATCTTTATGTCTTTATATTTTGATCTGTATAATAGATCTTTATAGATAACTGCAAACATGTAATTAAATCAAGTTTTGTTTATGGAAAATAGAAATATTCATACTTCTAATTTTTCCATGTTTCTAATTCTAAGAAAGAAATCCCCTGAATTATCTTCAGTTTCTTCCTATTCAAACCATTTGGTGTTGCCAGTTAACTAATATTTTTTATATGAGTAAGTTGACACAGGATTTGGTCATTTTTTAGAGAAATATTAAAAAATGTGGGTGATATTATGTCTTCATTCTTATGTGTTGAAATGTTTTATATTCATAAGAAAGTTTTGCTCATAATAAAGTGTAGACCTCATTGCATTAAATGTGCAATTAGCTTATAATTATTTGGGCTTTTTACTGGTAATCCAATAGTATCACATTTGAATTTCAAATTTTGTTCCAAAAGTTTTATGAGGTTAATTGTAACAAAATGATTAATTCGTGGCAAATTCATTTGGAAATAAAAATGCAAATGAATTTCAATTTTACATAATACATTTTTCCCACTTTTGAATATTATTATTATTATTATTATTATTATTATTATTTAGATAGTACTGATGTTTGTCCTTCATTCCTGATGAACACCATGACATCAGGGAGTTGGTACCCTTACAAGCACATGAATTGAATTTGAGTAAGGGGTGCTGTGCTAAGTCACCAATCTCTCTTTCTCTTCCAGAGCCATCTGGGTCCAGTGGTCGGATATGAATCAGTCCAACTGGAGATAGTCTTGGATGCGAGACAATCAGGGTTAAGTGACTTGCCTAAGGTCAAAGAGCCAGTAAGTGGCAAGTATTTGAGGCTGAATTTGAACTTCTATACTCCTGACTCCATCACCAGAATTCTATCCTCTCCACCACCTAGTTGCCCTTTAGATTGTATTACAATCTCCCTAATTTACCTGATTCCTTTTAGCTCCAGATGCATGCCCTCTATTCTGGTTATGATACTATCTTTATCATTCTATGAAAATAACATTTATTCATATTCATTAATGTAACACCACCCTCCAATTTTGAAATTTTGTGCAGGTTCCATATACTTGCTTAAAATTCCTTCTCTTTATTTTTTTTTTTTTTTTAGTATTTAAATCTCAGTGAATTTAATCTGCTTGAAGTTACTTTTCAAAGTTTAAAGAAAGGAATCTTAGACGGACAATGATAAACACCTTTGAATCCATGAGTAGATTATCAGAAGTTACATGAAGATAGAGAAGGGAAAAATACCTTTTTTTCTGATTATTATTTTCACTAGCCTCTAACTGAAATTTAGCCTTTATTTCACTTATGAAAAACATTTTTTGAATGGTCAACAGGTTTCACTACATTTTACATTGTAATTCTCTGGACTCTAGAGCTTCATTTTTTTTTTTAGGTTTTTGCAAGGCAAATGGAGTTAAGTGGCTTGCCCAAGGCCACACAGCTAGGTAATTATTAAGTGTCTGAGGCCGGATTTGAACCCAGGTACTCGTGACTCCAAGGCTGGTGCTTTATCCACTACACCACCTAGCCACCCCTAGAGCTTCATTCTTCCAATACAATTTTTGATATTTTTGTATTAAATCGTGTACTGGGCTCAAATTCAAGAAAATGTAAGATCAGCTCCTCTGTCTGCCCTTATTCCTCTTTCTTCATACATTGCACCTTTCAACCTTAAGGATAAAAAAAGACACCTATCCTTCTGTATTATAATTTTAATGCTTTTTCCTGCTTAATCAGGAGTGAAATGTTCTTTCAATATCATGTTGACCAACTTCTTTTTCTCAGTTGATGCCAAAATTTCCTCATCCTTTTGCCTATTTAGGGAGGGTACCTAAATTATATATATATATATATTTAGAAGTCTTTGCATTTCAAGTATAACCCTAGATTCAATCTTTTTCCTGACTCAAATGATGTCTCCTTTCCCCCTTCCCTCTTAAGGAGTCAATTGATTGTTGTCCTTTATTCTCAAAGAGGAACAAAATGACATCACTGTTTTAGAACTAAGTCACAGTGTGTCTGACTATGACTGATCAGACCAATATAAGCTCAGAATGTTCTATCATAAATTGAGCACCAATCATCCATGTTAACATTTGGATGGATTCTCTAAATTTGTGGATCTCATGTTTCTTCTGAATTGCTTCAATTTTGCTTTGTAGAACATAGTATTGTCTTTAATGAGGTCACAGCTGGGTGGGTGGTCTTATGCCACTGTGTCCCATATCACACAATCAATTCCAAAGTTCTTAAAAGAGACCTTGGGAGTGTCTTTGTATCCCTTTTTCTGACCAACATGTGAGTGATTGCTTCATGTAAGTTCTCCATAAATAGGTATTTAGGCAAATGTATATTTGACATTTGATCTATGTGACCAGCTCATTGAACTCTTGCTCTCTGTAGTAGAGATTGAATGCTTGGCAGTTTTCTCAGTATCTGTGATCTTTTCCTGTCAGGTAATTTTTAGAACCTTTCTAAGACAATTCTGATGCAAGTTATTCAGTTTCTTAGCATGGCACTGATACACTGATCAGGTTTTACAGGCATACAATAAGGTCAGCACAATAGCTGTGTAAAGATCTCGATTTGGTTGTCAGTCTAATACATCTTCTCTTCCATACTTTTCAGAAATTAAAGTAGCTCTGACAATGCATAGTCAGCTTCTTTATCAGTGTGTACATGCTGGAAAGCATAAACTGCTAAGTTACATGAAAATATCTATAGCATCTTTTATTTTAACCTACATAATTTGGCATTTTTTTGCATCCTGAATTCCTTCTTCACTAGTACTCATGTAGGTGCTTGTTCATTATTCCCAATTAGGTTATAAATTCCTTCAATATACAGGCCATATTTTATACTTATTCTTTTTCCTTCACTGGACTTAACAAAGCTTGTGATACATAAATAGTACTTAGGAAATACTTGCTGACCATTATATTTCTGTTTGTAATTTTATTACAGTCTTTATAAATTTGCCAAAGGAGTAAATTCATTGAGAGGAGTACATTTTTTACTCAGAGGAGGCTAGTGATTTGTATCCTCAAAAATCAGTCATCAATTAGTAAAGCAAATTATGCAATTTGATACCCATTGAGAAGGATTAAGCTTTCAGCAAACTGAAAAAAATCTTTTTAAATTCTGTTTTTATTGGGATGGAGGATCTATGCAAATCTGTAGCATCATATGGCAACTCTCTTTCCTAATGCTGGTGCTATATTCATTTTTTTTTTGCTGAAAAAAGAGGAACTAAAAGAGAGAGAGAGAGACAGAGACAGAAACCAAGATACAAAGAAACAAAGAGACAGAGACACATATAGAGACATATGATATTTGTCCTTCATCCTTCATCCTTGAAGAAGACCATGACATCAGGAAGATGATACCATGACAAGCATATTAATCAGATTTGAGTGAGGGGTATGCTGTATTAATTCACCAATCTCCTTCCTCCTCTAGAGCTATCTGCTTCCATTGGCCAAATATAAATTGGAATGACTGGAGATAGCCCTGTATGTGAGACAATCAGAGTTAAATGACTTGCTCAAAATCACCGAGTTAGTAAATATCAAGTGTCTGAGACCAGATTTAAGATCCTGTTCTTCTGACTCCAAAACTAGTCTTTATCTATTGCTCTACCTCGTAGAACAGTTAGCTCATTTGGTAGAGCATTAGACTTAATCTCAGAGTCATGGGTATGAGGCTTAACAGACAGAGATACATTCAGAGACAGAGAGAGACAGGGAGTTAGAGAGATAATGATAGAGACAGAAAGACAGACACAGAGAAGCACAGAGAGTCACAGTAGACATGTATTGTTGTTCAGTTGGGTCCATTTCTTTGTGACCCTATGGGTCAGAGCACAGCAGGTCCTTCTATCCTCCATTCATTATCTCTTCACATTTGTCCAAGTTAAGATGCATTTTTCCTTGATAGTATCTGTCCATCTTATGCTCTGCTTTGCTCTTTTCCTTTCACCCTCAATCTTGCCCAACACCAAGGTCTTTTCCAATGAGTCCCATCTTCTTATTCTGTGGTCAAAGTATTTATGCTTCAGCTTCAGTATGAGCCTTCCAGGAGATAGACTGAATGAATTTCTTTAGGTATGGACTCATTGGATCTCCTTGCCTTCTGAAGACTCCCAAGGATCATGAAGACTCTACAGGATCATGATTCAAAATATCGATTCTGTGGTACTCAGCTTTCCTTAGAGTCCAACCCTCACATCCATACATTACTTCTGAAAAAAATATTGTAGCTTTAACTTTAAGTGGTTTTTTTGACAAGATGATATTTTCTGTCCAGATTTTCTATAGCTTTCCTTGCAAGGAGAAAACCTCTTAATTTCATGGCTGTAATCACTGCCTGTAGTGATCTTTAAGCCCAAGATTATAAATTCTGGCACTGCCTTTATTTCTTCTCTCTCTCCTTGCCAGGAAATGATGGGAGCAGTTGCCAATATATTAGCTTTTTTTTTGATGTTAGACTTCAAGCCAGCTTTTATACTTTCCTGTTTCACTATTAGCAAGAGGCTTCTTAATTCCTTCATTTTCTGCCATTAGAATGGTATCATCTGCACATCTAAATTGTTGATATTTCTCCAGGGTACTGTAATTAGAGCTTTTGATTCATCAAACCTAGCATTCAGCAGGATACAATCTGTATATAAGTTAAATAAATAAGATGACAATATATAGCCTTTTTATAATCCTTTTCTAATCTTAAACCAATCAGTTGTTCCATATTTGTTTCTGTTGCTTCTTTAGCTTGTATACAATTTCCTCAGGATTGGGATAGAATGAAAGAAACTAATATGATGGTAGGTGCAGAACTCTGAACATTCAGAGCTATTCTGCCTACCTCTAACCAATTTTTGTGTGCTGACAGTGTTGAAGGATTTGGGTATTTGGGGAATGAGAATAATAATCCTTTTATAAGCTATTGTGACTGAAGAACTAATGATTTCCCTAGACCCTTAAAATTGAGTGACTCCAACTCTGTTTCTTTCTTCATTTAACCTACTAGATGATGTGTCTTTCCAGGTCATCTCTGAAGAAATAAAGATGGATAGCCATATCCCTGAAAAAGGTTAGTTACTCTCACATCATCGAGGGCAGGGAGGCTTAATAAGACAAGATTGAATGCAGTCTTCTGGATGCCTCTCTGGTATCCCTGAGTATATATCTAGTCAGAATATAAGATGATCAGAATAGATCATTCTTGATTGAGGTTTACTGACTGCTGGGAGGTATTTTTGCTTTTGATATGACAATAGCTAAGAGGGGAAACACAAGCACTGACTTGAAGTTTGGGGGCAAAATGCAGATGTAAAATGAAATGTTTATGATCAGTTACTCACCCATGACCAGTTCTTCATATCTCATGGCATAGCATGCCAATATTGTCGCTGGAATTTTCTTGGCTAAAGTTCTGGGATGGTTTGCCATTTTCTTCTCTTGCAAATCAAGGAAAACAAAGGTTAAATGACTTGCTGAAGGTTACATAGGTAGTAAGTATGGATGAATTTAAATTGAAGGTCAGAACTCTATTCACTTAACCACCTTCCTGACTCAGATGAAATGTAGCACAGCTTATTAAATAATCCTACAAACATCTTTATAATCTGATGAAATTCAGTTTTAAAGTTCTGTAAGAGTATTATAATAGTTACATTGATGAATGCTGCTTATAAGACTTTGTGTCAGCACATACTTGTGAGGGTTTTGTGTTCAGTATTTTTTATGTATAGGACTCATTGAAAGTGTTTATTGAGTACCTTTCAGCAACTCATTTTATATAGATCTTAGGTATGAATCAAAATCTAATATTCAAGAAAATTCTTCCTTGGGGTAACAGAATGAGGTTAGAATCATCTAAATAAGTGAGCAAAAGAAGCCTAGGATCTCTCCTTAGAGGCCAGTTCTTCCCAGGAATGAACCAGTCAAAATTATATAAAAATGTTTAAGTATATAGGAACCTCTGGAAATGGCATGAATGCATTGATTCATCATTCTGGGTCCTCTGGAAGTATTAATTATCACACTTTGAAGAACTAGGTTATTCTCATAATGCAGTTTAAAATTTTTTAAAAGATTAAGTTAGATGGACACATGCAACAATAGATTATAGACAGCTCCCATATAAGCCTCTTTGCTTCATATGGATATGCCACATCGCTGAAAAAGGTTAGTTACTCTAACCTTTTAAAATTATTGTAAATTATATAAAATTATTAAAAACAGCAAAAGTCATGTAAAGAATCTAGGTGTATAGATTTCTTTTAAGTTACCTTTTTATTCTATTTAAATAGAATGATTAGTAATTATAGTAAATTTTATATGTGCCTATTTGAATAAAGATTTATGTTTTCTATTTTGAAGAAAATAGCGATTATTAGAAAGGCATTCTTTTGGGTTGAAATAAATTTGATAAATATTTATTAAATGATTGAAGCAATATATGATAGGATTTGGGATAAATATTGTTGATAGTGGATATCCCAGAAAAAAGTTTGTGTACTTAAGGGTTTTACTTGATAATGGATGTGAAGGAAAGGATCTTGTGGTATACTGTATATAAAAGAAGCAAAGGCAGCTATAGGAAATTTAAAATGAACATCTTGGAAAGAGAGAAACTGAATTATTTTAATATATGTGGAATTTTGAGCATGTAATTTAACATTTTTTAGATCTTAACATATCTTTACCCATAAAAAAAGTGGGAATTTGACCAAATGACCCCTAACTCTTCTTTTGTCTATTATTCTAAGAAATTACAAAATATACATGAGTCAAATCAGGATTTGATCCCAACCCCTTGGGAAATCAGGTAAAGCAGTTTAGAGAAGATGACAATTGAACTGAGCTTTGTGGAACATTGAAGATTTTAAGGAGGAAAGTAAAACATTCATAATCATAGTCAATAATCAATTGCCATAGTCATAACCATAGTCAATAAACATTTTTAAGTGTTTACTAGGTACCAGACCTGTGTTAAACTTGGGAAAAAGACAGTCTCTGCCCTACTTGAAATCTAATGGGAAGCAGCTAGGTGACACAGTGGATAAAGCACCAGCCCTGGAGTCAGGAGGAGCTGAGTTCAAATTTGAACTTAGACACTAATAATTACCTATGTGTGATCTTGGGCAAGTCACTTAATCCCATTGCCTTAAATAAATGAAAAAAAATTAAAAAAAGAAATCTAATGGAAAAGGCAACATAAAAAATTACATTGAAAAGGGAGGGGACAGGAAGGTATAACACAAGAGGCCATGAAGAAGTAGTAAAGAAATATAAAATGAGTGCCATGGGAGAAATCAATTAAATGCATTCAGGTTTTCTGGCCATGAGAGGAGCCTATTTAAAGGCATGGAGATAGGAGAGAAAATGACAGGCATGGGTAATTCCGAGGCAACCTTGTTTTTATCTTCTGGAAAATAAAGTATGAGAAGGGGCTTAAATATGTGAGAACGCTGGAAAGAAAGGGTGGAGACAGAAGAAACTGAACTAGATAATTTTGAAAATTCCTTTCAACTCAGTATCTTTGTTGTTGATCAGTTATTTCAGTTGTGAACAACTCTGTCCCCCACTTAGGGTTTTCTTGACAAACATACTGGAGTATGTTTTCCTTCTCCAGTTCATTTTATAGGAACTGAGGCAAAAAAGGATTAAGTTGGTCACACAGCTAGTATCTGAGACCAGATTTGAACTCAGGTTTTCCTGACTCTAGGTCTAGTGCTCTATCCATTGTGACCCCAGTTATCTCTAACCCATTATCTATGACTATGTAAATAGTTGTATAGTCATTCTATACTTTATTATGGAAAGTTTAGCTGCTTGGATCATTAGGTCACACACCAAATATCACCTAATAGCACTTTGCATATATGCCAAAAATAGCATAAAATAATAACTTTTACAGTATTAACCCCACAAATTCAAATCTATAAATCATGGTTAGTAACAGATTAATAAAATTAAAATCTAATTTATAGAGCACTTTTTACAAGTACTAGGGAAAAATCATTTAAAAAGTTGGCAATATTACATCGATGTTCTTATCAATAATATCATTTTCTACCTTAGTATTTTCCAAATTGATAGGACCAGATTTGAATGTCATTTTCTCTGTTTTTAAAAGTAATCTTGACTATATGGAGATGAAAAAACAGATCACTTTTAAAAAGTTAGAATAGAAGTTGTTACTTTTGTTTAGAGTTAGAAAATTCTGTTGAGTTCCTGGAACATTGGATCAGAAGCAACAAATATGACGTGGCACCTAAGTCTTGGTCCAGTGAGCTAAAACTTGAAGGAAACACTGTTACCACAATTAGATGGTATATTTTCTTTCTCTGTGACCAAATTTCCAGGTGGGCCCTTCCTCCTCCTAGTGCCAACTGTTCTTTTCCGGATATTGTTTTGCACCTCCTTCCATCTCTTTACTCTGAGTAATAATCAATTAACCTACCCTGTCAGTGAAAGAGTGATTGTAAGTCTGAGTGTTTTAATGTGTATATTTATATATGTATGTGTGTATGTGTGTGTGTTTCTGTGTGTGTCTGTGTGTGTCACGTTCATAATTACTTCACAAGTACTGAGAACCCTACTTCACTTGCCACTTCTCCCCCAAACATGCTCTTCCCAAAATGCAAACACACCCAGACACACACACACACACACACACACACACACACACACACACACACACACACATACACACTGGTGTTTCTTTATATAACTAGAGAGAAACAAAGTCCAAGCAGGTCTCTGAGTCCAGGTCAAACTTAAAGCATCCAAAGAAGTCCTTTCCCAATCACAACAATGCCTTTGGACCTTAGTTTCTTAAACTGTGTAATGAATGATTTTGACTGTGATAGGAAAGTTCTCTTTCAACTCTAAATCTATATTTCTATGATTCCTAAGTACAAAAATGCTATTTACTACTAAAATTGTACCTGGAGGCAAATCCTGCCACCTATACTTAGAAACTGAATGAGGGTGGGTTAGCTCATGGTTATTTAACCATTCCTTGCCTTTATCATGCAAAATTTGGATAATAATACCTAGCTGATGAATCCTAAATGACACAATATGTATAAAATACTTTGTAAGTTTTATAATAGGAACTGACACGTATATAGTGTTTTAAGATTTACAAAGTACTTTAAAAGTAATAATGAATTTAGTGCAGAAGAAAAGGACTATCTAATTTAAAAGAAATTCGGGGGGGAAAATATTTGAAATGTGAAGGATATTCTTTTTTTTTAGGTTTTTGCAAGGCGAATGGGGTTAAGTGGCTTGCCCAAGGTCACATGGCTAGGTAATTATTAAGTGTCTGAGACTGGATTTGAACCCAGGTACTCCTGACTCCAGGGCCGGTGCTTTATTCACTGTGCCACCTAGCTGCCAAATGAAGGATATTCTTAATAAATTATAAAAATATCCATAAGGATCTTTAGCAGGCAATGTCATTTGACTTTTCATCTCTAACTAAACTTATATACCCAGCATTAATGAATTATTGTCAATTATTAATTTATTTATATCAATATGTGTTAGGAAAAAAAATCACTTTAGAGACTACAGTTTAGAAGCACATATGATTTGAAGTAGTCACTTTTTACAACATAAATGTATTTTAATACACTTGTCAAAGAATGAGAATATGAAAGTTATAGGGACTGAGAGATCATCTTTTCTAATCTATTGTCTCATGTAAGTAAGAATCTTTTTCCAAGAAAACCCCAACACTAGATGGTATAGAGGATAAAGGGTCAGACCTGGAGTTAGAAAGACTCATCTTCCTGAGTTCAAATCTGATCCCAGTAAGTTACTGACTAGAAGATCCTGGTCAAATCATTTAATGCTGTTTGCCTCAGTCCTTTTTCTGTGAAATAATGGCAAGCACTCCAGAATCTTTTTCCAAGAAAACCCCAAATAGGATCACAAAGAGTCAAATATAATTTTAAAACAACTAAACAAGAACAGAAACTATGCCAAGTAGACATCATCTTAGCAACTCTGAGAATTATATCATTTTTTCTTGAACACTTCCTTCATAAAAATCCCTTTTTGTATAAATCTAATTGTTAGAAAGTTGTGTTTCCATTCACTGATTCTAGTTTTTGTCTTATTCAATTTTCTTCAGCAAAGATATTACAGATATTTGAAAATATCTGTGATGTTTTCCCTGTCTTATTTAATTCAACAAATATACTGAGATCTTATTTCCTGACTCCTGTTTTTTAAATAAAGATTCTTTTTCTCCAGTTTATAGAAAATCATTCCAACTAATCAATAAACAAACAAAGCCTTATGTATCAGCCATGTTCCAGATACTGTGCTAAGAACTAAAGTGCTACCTGTAGAAAGAAAAAAAAAAGGGACCTGATTCCATGAGCCCTATATTATAGTCCAGGGCTGGGGAATCTTTTTTCTACTAAAGGTCATTAGGACATTTATGACATCATTTGCAGGCAATAAAAAATTATCAACCTAAAAACATTAGCTTGCTCAATTTGTCAAACGTTTTATTAATTCATCCTGAAAAGCTCTTAGATTTATTGAATTTTGAATCCCACCTGTTTGCCCTGGCAGTACCAGACCAAATAACTTTGCAGCAGAATGACCTGATATATTACACCCCTTTTCTAGACAGAAAAACCATTTATTAAGAACTTAATAGTCCTTAGTAGTAGCAGCAGTAGTAGTAGTAGTAGTAGTAGTAGCAGCAGCCATGGAAAGAAGTTTTGAGTTGGTATGCCTCAGGGATGGGTCGATGCATTGTATAATCTAATGATTTGTTCATATACAACTATTGATTTTTGTTCAGAGCAAAATGTGCAAAAGAGCATTTTGCAGGTGAATGCAGACATAGGGTCAGATGATCTGGGTGAAGAGATGGATGTGTAGTAAGCATGCTCAAATACTTTGACAGGAATAACCCTTGGGTTTCCAATTTCTCTGAAGGTTTGGACATATTGTCTTGAATCCCTACCGGCTATATGTTGCCCATTGTTAAGTGTCATAGATTATAAACAGTATAATTGTGTATGCATGTGTGTGTGTATATACATGTCTCATTTGTCTATCTGTCTATCTATCTATCTATCTATCTATCTATCTATCTATCTGTCTATCTGTCTCTCTGTTTATCAGGTCTACATAAACTTAAATAGATCAACAAAAACAAAACAATTAAAACTATATGATCCCAAAAGAGATGAGATTTTCTATTTCATTTTTACATAGGTGGGAAAACATGAGTAAGGAACACTACATATATATATATATATATATATATATATATATATATATATATATATATATATACACTATATGTGTAATGTATTTATCCAACATCTATGCATATGTATAGGTGATATTCTATGTGATCTTTCATATATATGTATATTATTTAGATGAAGTTGATATTTCATATTTGACATTTTATTCAATGTTTTTTGATATTTACATAAATACATAACTACATCATATTTTGAGGAGCCTTATACAATTTTCTCCCTCTTTACAGAAATTTTCTTTATGATACTGGATGATTTTCTCAGAAATGTGGCAGAGAAAGGAGGAATATAAAATCATCTAAAAGCGCAATCAACAAATAACTGTATATAGAGTAAGAGAAATCATTTCAAAATGCCATTCAACAATGACAATAATGTCAAAAATAGTAGATAAACTGATCTCAAGAAGATATGAGGAAATGCAATGTATATCTTTCTCTTATTTGAAAAAATATTAAATATAAATTGGAAACAAGTCTATATAGACTCTTCTTTGTGCTGAGTTATATGTTGTTTGTCCTTCATTCTCAAAGATCATGACATCAGCAAGGTGATGCTATAACAAGCATTTGAATTGGATTTGAGTGAGGGAGTACTTTGCTAATGTCTTTCTTCTTCACAACCATTTGGGTCCAGCAGTCAGGTATGAATCAGGATGACTGGAGATGACTGTGAGGCAATTGAGATTAAGTGACTTACCCAAGCTACTGTGTCAGGTGCCTGATGCTGGATTTAAACTCCCGTTCTCCTGACCTCTAGGCCAGGACTCTATTCACTATGCCACCTAGCTGCCAGGTAATAGGCTAAATGCTGGGAACCCTAAGAGGGTGGAAAATAGTTCTTTCTCTCAAGAAGTTCATGATATGATGTGGGAAATATGCACACAGAATATGTACATACAGAAAATATTTACCTGAGATAGATAGATAGGTAGATAAATAGATAGATAGCTCTACCTTTAAGAAGTTCACAGTCTAATGGGGAAATAAAATTCAAATGTATACATACCTACATATATGTATGTGCACATACACATATATAAAACATTTTATATATATGCATGCATTTTTCACAAATGATTATGCACTCAAAACAACCTCCAAGGCTGAGATGCAAAAGTATTTATTGATACTTTGTTGCTTGTGCTATCTTTGACTTAACAATTAGTATCAAGAAAACACAGATTCTCCACTAGTTATCATCTAAAGGCTATAACAAATGGGTAAATGTTGAATGCTTTGGATAAGTTCACAGAGGAAAGGCCATGAGTCAACTAAGTCCTCTCCCAAACTACTTCAAATAACTATAGCTAATAATTCTAAGCAATTGTAGGATGGCAGAATGCACAAAAAAGATGGAATGAAACAATTTTCCAGCCAAAGACAACTTAGACCAGCAGGAAGGGTCTGCTGCACCTGGGTGAGAAAGGATTGCTCTACAGAACAGCCCCAGCAATCTAGGAACAGGAAGCAAGGTGATTAAGTTAGTGGCAGGGGTGACAGTTTCCATATCTCACAATCCAGAGACTGCCAAGGACAACTTGGAAGGTCAGCAGGAAAAGTCTGTGGCAAAGTGTGAGAGTAAAGCACAGTCCAAGGAAGGTCTCAGCAAAGTAGACTCAGTCCCAGAAGCTTAGGAGCAGTCCTTGGGAGCCCTTGAATCAGTGGGAGGGAGGGATAGTTGCTTTCAGAGTTCTCAGCCCAAAGATGGTAAAGAGGGTCAGTAGGAGATTACAGGAATTTATTTTTTTGCTACACTGAGTTAGGGACTTCATTTCTTTGCCTTTACTTGGCTCTGGCTATAGTCCTGGGTCCCAGTCCCAAAAAAAGAGAAGTGGTGGCAAAATGAATCTTGTGGCCTCAAGAGAGTGGGCATCTTTCACATAGTAATTGTGGTCACCCATAGACCAGAGCACAGGCCAGGAGAGCAGTAAAAATCTCTCCTTGAATAAAAACATGTTGGAAGAACACATTCTTCTTCCTTACAAATATCTCTGAAAACTACTGCAAAAAACCCCAAAATGTTGGGACAATGTGCCCCCCACCCTGTGAGCAGAATGCTGCCGTTAAAAAAAAAAAAGAGTTAAAATCAGGTCATAGCCTGGGGAAATGAGCAAACAACAAAAGAAAAAAAAATCTGACCATAGAAAGCTACTCTGAAAATAAGCACACTCTTAGAAGATAACAAAGTCAAAGCTCCTTCATCCAAAGCTTCCAAGAAAAATATGAATTGAGCAATATGAGGAGGTCAAAAAGGATTTTGAAATTCATGGAATTTCAGAGGAAACATTGAGAAGGGAAATGAGAGTAATTTGGGAAATAATGAAAACTGAGTCAGTGAAGGAGGCACAAAAAATACTGAAAAAATTTCATTTAAATACCAGACTGGGTCAAATGAAAAAAAAAAGTGGGTTGCAAAAAGCTAATGAGGAGATTGTCTTAAAAAAAAAGAATTGATCAAATGGAAAAAGAGATACAAAAGTTCATAAAGAATATAATTTCTTAAAATATAGAATTGAATAAAAGGAAGGTGATGACTTTCTGAAAAATCAAGAAACAAAAAAAGAACCCAAAAGATAAAAAGCTAGAAGACAATGTGAAATATCTCATTGGAAAGACAACTGACCTAGAAAATAGATCTACAGAGATAATTTAAAAATTATTGGACTACTTGAAAATCATGATCAAAGAAAAAGAGTAGGCATCATCTTTGAAAAAAATTACAACAAAAACTTCTATTCTAGATATTCTAGATATCTGATAGTCTAGAACCAGAGGGTAAAATAGAAACTGAAAGAATCCACAGATAACCTCCCGAAAGAGATCCCAAAATGAAAAGTCCCAGGAATATTATAGTCAAATTCCAAAGAGAAGATATTACAAGCAATAAGAAAGAAACAATTCAATTATAGTGGAGTCACAGTTGGGATCATAGAAAAGGTGGCAACTTCTAACTTGAGGTATCCTAGGGTTTGGAATATGATATTTCAGAAGGCAATAGAGTTTGGAGTTCAGCTGAAAACCATTTACCCAGCAAAACTGAACACAATATTTCAGGGGGAAAAGATGGACATACAATGAAATAGGGTACTTTGAACCTTTCCTGATAAAAATACCAGAACTGAATAGACAATTTACTTTTTGATTATGAGCCTCAAATGGAGCATAAAAAAGCTACACAAGAAAGGGAAATAATAAGTGACTTAATGATATTGAACTGCTTATATTCCTGCATGGGAAAATGATACAGATAACTTGTTTGGACTGTGTCATTAGGGTAGTTAAAAGGAACATATATAGACAGGGAACAGGTGCAATTTAATATGAAGGGATAATCTATTAAATAAGATAGAGTCAAAAGGTGAGAATGCACTGGGAAAAAGGGAAAGGAGGAGGTAGAATGAGGTAATTATTTTACATAAATTTTTTTGCATTAAAGTGGGGTGAGGTGAAGAGGAATGAATGAACCTTATTTTCATTGAACCTGGCTCAAAGATGGAATGACAAATACTCAGTTGGGTACAGAAATTTATCTTAGCCTAGAGGAAAGTAGGAGGGACAGGGATTAGGAAAAGTTGGGGATGATAGAAGGGAGATCAGATTATTTGAAGAGGAGAAGTCAGTAACAAAACACGTGAAAAGGGATGAGGTGGAAGGAGAGAGAAAATAGAAGAAATGAAGGTAGGGAATAGGAAACAGCAATAGTAACTATGGGAAAACATGAAATAAGTTTCTCTTACAAAGAGCTCATTTCTCAAACAGAACTGAGTCAAATTTGTAAAAGAAATAAGTTATTCCTCAATTGTTAAATGTTTAAAACCTGTGAACAGTTTTCAGATGAGGTTATCAATGCTGTCTATGGCCATAGTAAAAATTATTGTCCTAAAAATATTTTCCTCAGCAATAGAATGATCTAAGAGACAACTCTGAAGCATTTATGATCAAGATTACTATCCATCCTCAGAGAAACACTTGATAGTTTTCAGAATAGAGATTGGAGTATTTTTTTAACTTTATTTTTCTTGATGCTTCCTTTGTGGGGGGAGGGGGAGTGCTATCTATGTTTTCTTTCACAGCATAACTATTCTGGAAATGTTTTACATGATTACACATTTTTAATTTATATCAACAAATTGCTTTCTCAATGAGTGGGGATGAGGTGGGAAGAAGGGAGAGAATTTAGAAATCAAGAGTTTAAAAAATGAATGTTAAATCTCATTTTTACATTTATCCAGGAAAAAAAGAAAAGAAAAGAAAAAATAAATAAAATGTTCATTCACCTTAGTAATTTACTTTTAAGGGATGTAAACAAATTGATGAGATTAACAAACACATTGCCAGAAATAGCTCAATGTTTGGGAGGTTCTGAAAGAAAGTGTGGGAGAGAAAAAGTATTAGAGCATCTATCACACTGAAGGTCTATAGAGCTGTTGTGCTTACATAATTGTGTAGGACTGTGAAACCTGCAGAGTATTCTAGTTCCATTTCAGGAATTTTTTTGGAAGATCCTGAAGATCACCTGGCAAGATAAAGTACTAGACACTGAGGTCCTTTCTTGAGATAAATTGCCAAGCATTTGACCTCTTCTACAGAGAACACCAGACTAACCATGTTTTTCAAAAGTCAAATGTGTTTCTAAATGAATATTTTACAGTGAACTCACACAAGGCAGTCACTCACATGGAACCCAGAAGAGATTCAAGGACACTCTCAAGGTTTCTCTGAAGAGCTTTAAAATGGACTGTGAGACATGGGAGATGCTGGCACAGGACCTCACAGCAGTATAGTGTGACCCATCAAAGAAGTTGCTATGCTCCATGAGCAAAGCAAAAATGCCATAGCTCAAAAGAAACAAGAGAGACATAAATTTAGAAACATTTTCACTCCAATGTCTATTTGTGCCCGTACAACTTTATGAGCTCATATTTGTCTGATCAGCCACAGTTAGACATATTATACCTTGACTCTGGCATAGTGATGTCATTTGGTACCTTCTCAAGCTAAATTCTGGTAATTTCAAGCTTGAAGGAAACTGATTATGCTTTTTCTTATATTATAAAACATGGAAATCACAGGTATCAGCAGGAAAAAGCAGTTTGAAAAACATAACCTACAGTCTATGGATAGTGGGAATAATAATTTTCTACTAGCAGTCAATTATCTATTTGAACAAAGGACAATAGTCAATCAATCATTGTATATTGTCTCTTCCATAAAATGTGAGATTATATATATATATATATATATATATATATATATAAAATATCTAAAGATAAACACATGTCTCAATGTCTCAATATAAACACAATTTTATCTCTCACACATATATACATTTTTTTCTCTTTCCACATATATATATATATATATGTGGAAAGAGAAAAAAATGTGCTAATTTGGAAGATTTGCTGGAAGGTAACAAAATTGAGAAAGAACAAGCAGGGAAAGACCGGTAGAAAATGAGAATTTTGTTGAAACTAGAAGAAAACCAGGTAGGTTGGGGGGACGAAGGAGATAAAGGAAGAATAAAATAAAACAGAGCCTTTTCTCACATTCTAGACATTATATTTCTGTTAGTGCAGCTTTAGTTTATATTAGATATATACAAGTAATGTCACAATGTTGGAATCATACTAAACAAATGATCAAATAAAATCTGTCTTTACTTGCTGAATAGCTCTTTGCTAGTGTGGGAATTTTTTTTTAATGGCAAAAATGAAAGGCATAATGGGTAAATATCTCAAGCTCTGAATGTTTTCACTTGGAAAAGTAAGAAAGAACATGCAATGAAGTTCTTAATTTGGAAATAATCTCTACCATCTAAATTGGGAAAGGATTAAGAAAAAAAACACTTAGTTTCCTTTTTTTTGAGTGGTCTTTGATTATATCAATGTATCATTACATCATCCTAGTGAACTTTTGTCTGAATTTAGAATCCCAGTGTCTTTGAGGAGCAATAGTTACATCACATAAATTGTGTTATTTTTCTTATAAAAAGGAAAATACATGTTTGAACTCTAGTATCAATATTACATAGTGAAAACTGCTGAATAGTTAAGAACAAAAGTTTACTTAGTCCTTTTTTCATATATATATATATATATATATATATATATATATATATATATATATATATATATTTCCTTCCTCTTTGTAAATACCTTCATTTTCACCACATGAATTTTTTTGTAGCAATTGAATAAGTCAAAAGGTTCTGTAAGATATTTATGGAACAGAAAAATATGTGAAAATAGACCAAAGGATTAGTCTTGTAAGACATAATACTTAAAAAATAAACTCAGTGAATATCAGGTAGTTTCAAACCTAAATTAAATTGATTATAATTTCCATTGCACTAAAAATAACTATAGGCTAATTAAAAATTTCATGATTAATTGAAGAAATTAGTTTTCATATAAATATTGTTTTATATATACATATACATATGTATAAAATAGAAATGTGAACATTCACTATTAGTTAGAAGTATCTATTGCTTTACTTATTTTTTCTTTATAAAAGATGTCATTAGAGTTTCTGAGACACAGTTTCCAACATGCCGATTTTCTAAGTTTTATCTCAAATGTTTGCCCAAACCAGGGAAAATGATGTTATCTATTACTCATGAAGAACTAGTAACAACATTCTAAAAGTGTATATGAGCCAAGCATTGCAGCTCACTGCAAACTTTGAAAAAAATGTTTAATATTTCTGCTAACTTATGTAGAATGAAAAAAATAGTTATGGACTTACTGTGTTAATTTCCTATATCTGGTAAGAATTTAGTACTTAATCTTTAGGGATTTTATTAATACCTCTAAAAATATCACTTCTGGGATAAGACCTATCCTGAGAAAATTCAGGAACCAAAGGTAATTTTTAGAGTCACAAGTAATTAGAAAATATGAATATATATTGAATGTACCTTCTCAAGCTAAGTTCTGATAATTTCAAGCTTGGAGGAAACTGATTATACCTTTGCTGATCTGATAAAACATGGAAATCACAAGTATCAGCAAGAAAAAGTAGTTGGGAAGTATGACCTACAATCTATGGAAAACAGGAATAAGAATTTTCAACTAACACTCAATTATCTGTTAATTGTCAATTGAAAATCACCTTATTTTGACCATCTGCATGAACAAGTTTTCTGAAGAACTTAAACCCAGTTCTAATAATTTTTATCACATGCACACATTCAAAAAATAAATTTTTATATTTAACAGAATAGTTTCTTTTTTAAATGAGTCATGCACAGCTATACTAGGAGAAACTGCCTGACCTTTCCATTTTGGGCAGTGTTTTCTCATGTTAGCCACGGGATAATCTAAATGGGAACAACCAACAGTTCAGAAGGAATATGAGATTTAAGAAATGAACAGGGAGAAAGAATGGAAGAACCCTCAGATTCAAGAATTCAATCACTCAGTAGGCACTTATTAAGAATAGGGGAGAAATAGAAATGCAAAACCATTGTCCCCTCACAAGTTCGTCATACTTGTTTAGGGAAGAACATATAGAAATATATGTATAAATGAAAAAAATGTATATAAACTTACATACTTTAGGCTCTTTCTCTCCTCTCCTGAGAAAGAGGTAGATCAAACTTTTTTTGTTTAACTGGTTGGTTATTGCATTGGTCAGAGTGAAGTCATTCAAATATGTCTTCTACAATGGTTTTATTATAGAAATTGTTATGACTGTTTACTTTATATCCTTTCATATATCTCACTGACTTTCTATGAAACTATGATTAAAATCATTTAGTATGGCATAATAGAATATTGATATATTCATATATTCAAAATACCATTCTCCAGCTGAGGTCACTCTCTAGGTTAACAGTTATATTCTACCATGCAAAAAATACACACATGTGTATGGATATATGAGCATATAATGTATTCACATTTAGATATCTAAATATATAATATATACAATATATGCATTTATTATATTGTGTAAAAATTTATGTTTATGTATATATGCACATTTTTCAAAATGCTATATATATTTTCCTCTTTTTAATGCTCTTTGGGTTATAGGATTATTAGTAGTATTACTTGAGTCAAAAAGACACAGTTTTAAATTGCTTTCCAGTTTTATCTGCAGTGAATTAATATGCTTAATTTCCTCCAATATTTGTCTTTTTTTTAAAATGGGTTTGGAGTTCCATTTATTTTGAATTTCTCTATTTATAAGTGATGAAGTATTTGTTTTTATATGACAATTGATAACTTGCATTACTTTGTTCCTCTTCATATCCTTTTTTTCATTTGTCAATTGGTAAATGACTCATTCTTATAAATTGGAATCATTCCGTTTCTATATTGGCATGGAAGGAAGGAAAAAAGAAAGGAAGGAAGAAACATGGAAAGAATGAATAAAGGAGGGAAGATAAGAAAGAAAAGAAAGGAAGATTTTTTAAATTTGCTTTTTTACATGAGCAAAAAAAGCAAGTAAAACATTGTCTCATATTGGTCACGTCCAAAAATATACTCTGCACATTATTCCATTGTGTCTATATCATGAGGTGAATAAGATAAAATCATTTATTTCATAAGAGTTCAGTATTTTTCAAAACTATCCATTTTTATAATACTAATATGATAGAATAATTTGTTCTTCTAATTCTCTTCACTTCCCTCTGTATCACTTCACCCAAATCATTCTATTTTCTTTGAATTCATCTCTCACCCAATTTGGATTACATTTTTTCTCCTTTTTTTCCCAATTACATGCAAAGTTAGTTTTCAACATTCATCCTTATGCAATCTATGAGTTCCACATTTTCCCTATCCCTTCTTTTCACCCCTTTATCCCCATGTCAGTGAATAATCTAATATAAATTATATAAGTACAATTTTATTATGCAAAATTCCTAATATAAAAATATGTTTAAGAAGAAGCAGAATTAGTTTCTTCCAAATAATCTGATCATAGTTTCATTGAAATGGTACTATTAAATTTGGCAGTATTTCATTTTTTATATTTTTCATCTATATTGTATATTAGGTATGTTTATTTTCTCCTATTTTGAGGAATGGTTCCCCACTTTGGGGAGCCAAATCAAAACTTTACATAATTTATTCCTAAATTTGTCAGGGAGTGAGATTAAATGACACGAAGAATGAGTGATATGAGAACTTTGTTATGTTCTCATTAGAACCCAGACTCAACCCAGTGCCTAATTGGACCATGTGTTTGGGATCAGAGCAAACAGATCAGTGGAAAGATAGTGAGTAGGTGCTGCCAGATCTTGACTTGACAGGATCATAATATTTCTCAAATTAAACCATTCTCCTGTCAGGATTATTCTTGGAGCAAACTAATCTATTTTCCACTTTCCTCCTGTATTTCTTATCTTATCTTTACCCCTTTCTCTGAATGTATAACTACAGATTGGGAATTTAAAGATATCTCATTAATTTATATTATCATAAAACCTGATGAGATACGGCAAAAATTTAAGACTTTTTTTGAAAATTTTCTTTGTTTTGTTTTGTAAGGCAATGGGGTTAAATGGCTTGCCTAAGGCCACACAAGGTAGGTAATTATTAAATGTCTGAGGTGGGATTTGAACTCAGGTCCTCCTGACTCCAGGGCTGGTGCTCTATCCACTGTGCAACCTAGCTGCCCCCAAAATTTAAGACATTTTAAATTCATGTCAACAGTTTTTTAAGTCTAAATAATGAATGCTCACTTATGTACAGTGAAGATCTGAAAAATAGCTCTTTTTAACTACCAATAATTCTAATTGTAATTCGATTGGGAAGAATATTAAGTGGAACTTTATGTTCCGTTTATAATTATGAATAGAATTTAGTGTTCAGGGGCAACTTAGTGGCACAGTGGATAGAGCACCAGCTCAGGAGTCAGGAGGACCTGAGTTCAAATTGGCTTCAGACAGTTAATACTTGCCTAGCTCTGTGACCTTGGGCAAGTCATCCACATTGCCTTGAATAAATAAAAAAATTAATAAAAAGGAAAGTAGTGTTCAATATACTTTGGTTTCTGCTGTGAAATAAATTCAGGTAGAAAGAATAAAAACTTTGTTACTTATACATGACTTAAATCAAGATAAAACACTTTATCAATAAAATATAAATCATTAACCTTGACAAAAGGACAATATATAGGACACTAAATGATAAATATGCTATTTCTCTGTATTGTACATTAACTATAATTTTAAAAAGACACTATACATATACTTTCCAGGATTTTCTATATTGCATTATTAATTATAGTAAATTTAATTCAATAAATATTGATTTATTGCTTACTTTATGTTTATCAATTTTTTAGATGTTGTGAGGAAATTACTAGAAATTGTTCTTAGCCTCAAGGAGTTTAAAATTGACCTTGGGTCAATCATCTCAAATAAGCATGTTAGAAATATAATATCTAAGAACAGACAGGTGGCACAATGAATAGAGCTTCTGGAATCAGGAAAACCGAAGTTCAACATTAATTAGCTGTGTGACTCTGAACAAGTCACTTGATATGTATTTGCCTTAGTTTTCTTATCTTCAAAATGGATATAACAATACTATCTACTTCCCAGGATTGTTATGAGGTTAAAATTAGATAATATTTTTAAAATGTTTAGCAAATACTTGACATATAGTAGGTGCTATATAAACATTAGCTATATATATGTGTGTGTATATATATATATATATATATATATATATATATATATCATAGAAGCTATTATTAATGAAATGAAGATCTTCAGAATCTGCTTCATAATTTAAATCCTTGGTGGATAAGTAGAAACCTTTAACACTGAGTTTTAACTATAATCCATTTGAAACTAAAATTCAACTTTAGGGCAATTTTACTTTCCATTGTTCTGAGACAAATTAATGTTCTCAGTTTGCCTTTTATTTTCCTTTAATTACTTCTGTTAATGAGCTTTTGTAGAGTTTTTCAGGAAGTTGTTTTTTAGGAAATTTCTTAAAACTGAAGTTAGTTTTATTGTTATTTTAAGCAATAATCAGACAGGTGAAATAGTAAGAA
Source organism: Macrotis lagotis (assembly GCF_037893015.1). NCBI lineage: Eukaryota > Metazoa > Chordata > Mammalia > Peramelemorphia > Peramelidae > Macrotis > Macrotis lagotis. The sequence continues at coordinate 531,439,397 of NC_133658.1, forward strand.
ATGAATAAGAGGGCATCTCAGGCTAAAATCAGAATTCATGCAGATCGATATTCAGCAACTTTGATGTTTTTTATAAATAAGTTGAATATTTTGCTCTTTAAATCAATTTTTTTTAGGTTTTTTTTTTTTTTTAAACAGGGTTGCCAATTACAAGTATCACAAATTGAGATTTGGTGTTGACTAAGTCAATCAAGTTATTCCACTTTTCTTAAAGTAATCAATAAAGTGCCATAAAAAAGTAAAAAATATTCAATTTGGACTTTTTGATCAGAAAAATCTTAATTTTTTTTATCATGTACCCCATTGGCAATCTGGTAAATTTTATGGATCTCTTTCTTGGGAATAATATTTTTAAATGCTTAAAAAAGTATATGGAAACACAGAGGAGACTGTATTGAAATTTTGATATTAAATTTTGCTGTGAAATATATACCATTCCAAGCTTAGCAATCTCAGTATTGTGATTTAATATTAAAAACATTTTCAAAAGTTTAGAGATTTTGCCCTAGAATCCTGTTCAAATGAGGGGGGGTTAACTTTCTCATACTAAAACATTGCACATAAAATACCAAGATAGTTGAGAAATTGTTTTTATTCTCTTTGTCATGAATTCAGTATTTAAGGGAAACCTATGAGGAGGAACTTCTTGGCAAGAGAGGAAAGAGAAGCCTCTGCATTGCTCTTAATCTACTAATCCTCTATCGCTTTAGGAGGATTTTCCAAGCTTGGAAAGGTCCAGAGAATTTTTGATTTATTCTGTCCTGCTCCATTCTAGTGGCCTCCCTGGACCATTTGATGGTATTGACTGTATGAGTCAAAAACAATTAAAACCAGTGTGGACATAACTTCATGACTAAAGAAGGAACTCAGAAAATAAAGTATTGGGGAATTTATTGAAGATTCTACCAAGGGGAGAAAATAAAGTACAACTATAAGAAGATATGATTTACCAAGTTATCATATATTTTCAAGATTGAGCCTGTTTTGTCATTTACTTTGTTTTTTTAGATATTTTTTCTTTTTGGCAAGGCAATAGGGTTAAGTGGCTTGTCCAAGGTCACATAGCTAGGTAATTAGTAAATGTCTGAGGTAAGATTTGAACTCAGGTAGTGTTGACTCCAGGGCTGGTGCTCTATCCACTGCACCACCTAGCTGCCCCTGTCATTGACTTTTGAGGGAAAGTTTCATATCAGATATTTTTATTATATAATAGATTAGTAAATACACTTTAGTAAAAACTACTCAATACTGACTGAACTAATTCTCAACTGATAATTTTGATAGGTACATAGTGGTAGAAGTTCATGAGTTGGCTTGTATTCATTATCATAATGAATCCTATAGATGCAGTCTTGGTCAGAAATAATAATATATAAATAAGCCAAAATGAGAATAATAAGAGTAATAATAACAGTGACAGTAATAATAAGAGAAATAATGAATAATCATGGTGATGGTAGTGGTAGCAATAGCACCAACTGTAGTTAGTAGCTGGAGTAGTCCTAGGATTAAGAACCAACTTCAAAATGCTCAGCTGAATTTTAATTATAATTGAGAGCATGAAGGAAGTAGAAGATATTGATAGTGATATTAAGTGCTCAATAATGAAGTTAGCCTTTTCTAATATTTTAGGCCTCTTATTGGAACTCCTCCACAAGCCACTTCAGGTTACTGAATACTAACAAGATCTCATTCATATCATATGGTATTTTGATGACCCCAAAGATAGATAACATGAAATGGATAACATGAAAAGGCAGGGAATTGAGAAGCATGGTTGTTGTTGGTGTTATTGTTTAGGAAGAAGGAAAAACATTTTCAAACATCCTTACTAGAAAGACCATTCTACTTACTTCTTTATTTAGCCTTAATGTTTTGTTATATATTATTCTCTAGTTAGGATCTTCTTTCATTTTTATCCTTACAGAAAAGAAAACAATGAAGTCAGAAAAAAACCTAAAAATGAGAACGTTCTTCTTTATATGATATTCTAACTCATCATAACCTTCAATCAGATAATCTTTTTAAGCAACTAAATGTATCTTGACCTTCAAAAATCTATAATATATTCATATTGTTTATGTCATATTTTCTTTAGAATTTAAAAAATTATGTATTATCTGCTATAAAATGAAGCATTACTTAGGATAAATATTAACATGATTATAGCAAATTATCATCCATCTTTTCCTTTATTTCACTTATCTCAAATTTATTCTAGATTTCTGCTTTAACTGTTTACCTCTCCACTCACACAATCATCTCTTCCTTGACCTTACTGTCATTTTTTCTTAATAAGGATCCTATTTTAATCATTTCAATTAAATGATATTCTTATTTAATTATTTATTCATTTATTTATTCTTTTATCTATTCCTTTATTTATTTAATCATTCATTCATTTATTTGTTTGCTTGCCTGTTTATTTATCTATTTATTTATTTATTCATTCATTCATTTATTTATGTATTCAATCATTCACTCATTTATTTATCTATTTACTAATTTGTTTGTTTATTTGTTTATTTATTTATGTTGTTCTCTGAATCCCATTACTCATGGCTTATCAGAAACCAACTCTGGATTATTTTTGCCATCTGTTCTCTGGTTTATTTGAATGGTGTAAATGCAGCAGAAAAAAAAAATCATCTTATCACATCTACCAGGTCTTCTACAAGATATTATTTCATTTCAATTGGACTTTCCCTGTTGCTTAGCTGTTCTTTTATTCTTCTAATTGGCTTTATCACTTTATACATATAACAGTTATAAATGTTCTTTTTTCACATCAAGAATCATATGCTATCCTCTTCTTTCTCCCCCTCCTCCCCTCTTTTAGTAGAAAACCTCATCTTCTTTGGAGGATATTGCAGACTCTCTCTCCACTCCTACTTCACATCTCAAAAACTTTCTTACCTCCTATTTTTTCCTTTGCTGTAAGGATAAATAAGTACTTTTCATTACCTATTTAACCCCTTTTTTGCTCTCTGAATTCCATCATGCCTTGATGAGACCAAGAACTTCACAATTCCCTTCATCTTTTTCTATTGCAACCATCTCCTGCCCTAGAAACAGACCCACTTTTCTTCTTCTTTAAAAATATTCACATTTCTTACCATTTTCTTTCTTTTTGTTTATTTGTTTTTGCAAGGTAGAAGGGTTAAGTGATTTGTTGTTAATTATTCATCTAGATTTGAACTCAGGTCCTCTTGAATCCAAGAAAATTAGATAACATTAAAAGGTGTCTCTAGACATCAGGGCCAATGCTCTAGATTCAGTGTACCACCTAAATGTTCCTTCTTATAATTTTTTAATGTAATATTGTTGTATGAGAAAAAATGAAATATTTATAAAGAGTTTTTAAATTTTTTAATCAGTGTTATAAATACTAATTATTAGTAGTACATTGATTATAAATTTCTTCCTATTTTAAGCTAAAATCTGATAGAAAACAACTGGTACTTATTTCTTCTTTTCCTTAGCATCCTATATATTTATTAATACCTTGTAGTTTAGTGTATAGCCATGTCATAGCACAAAGTGCTCTATTTAGATATAAAAACTGAAGTTTTTCAAAGTTCATATTCAAACTTTTGAACCATCTTCTGTTTTTGATACTTCCAAACATATTTTTTAACTGAATACATAATTTTCCTCTCAGCTGTCATATTTTCTAGTTCTCCTTGGATATTTCTGAAGGCTTCCTCTCATTCACATTGCTTAACTCATAATTCATTTCTCTCTCTTTAAATAAGTCTTCTTAGTGCTTTGTCCAGAATCTTCTTTTCTCCCCTATACTCTCTTCCCTGGTGAACTCCCAGGCCTCCATTGTCTCAATTATCTTTCCACAAGTAACTCTCAAACTTATGCACATCTAGCCATAATTTCCATAACCTCACTTTGAACTTCATTATCATATTACCAATTGGCTGATGAATATTTTATTTATTAGCAAAGTGAGCTAAGAGTCAAATGCTTTAAGTGTTTCAGCTCTGGGTTACCAAACCAAAGACCTGTTTCAAAGGTAAGAAGTATGGTTAAGCAAATAAATTTTCAAATACTTTGCATGACAACATATTTTAATTTCTGTTACCATTAAAAACACAAACAGAAGGACAATAAACATATGCATATATATTTAGATATATTTAATATATTTATATATGTACCTGGGCAGTTATTTGTAGGGGCCAGTGGATAGAGCACTGATAATGCAGTGGATAGAGCACTGACCCTGGAATCAGTAGAACCTGAGTTCAAATCTAGCCTCTGACACTTAAGTAGTTGTTTGACTTCAGGCAAGTCACTTAACCCTGACTGCCTCACATCCAGGGCCATCTCCAGTCATCCTGATCCATATCTGTCCACTGGATCTAGATGGCTCTGCAGGAGAAAGTGAGGCTGGTGGCTTAGCACAGTCCCCTTCACCAAATCCAATTCATGTGCTTTTCATGGCATCACATCCCTGCTGTCACTGTCTTCGAGAATGAAGGACTAACAACAGCAATGACAACATGTACCTGTGTCACATATATGCACATTTCACTGTAAAACATACATGCACATACACAAACTTTTGAGTTGGGACCTTCTGAGTAAAATAATTTTCTGTTGTTATCAGCGATTATTATGTTTGAATAGATCAAAGAAGGACTTGCCTTGCTTCTCTGACCATGATATTTTTAATGTGTAACACAGCAGTATATCAATCCACTTATGGCTCTGTTTCCCATTCTTGTAATTTTTCCCAAGAAAAATATTCCTCAATAATCACTTTTTTGATGTATATGTCTTCCTTTTAGAATATGTACTTTTTGAAAGCATGGATCATCATTGATTTTGATTTGTATGATCTATGACCAACATAATCCTTGAAACATATTAAGTTATTAATGGTATTTTGATTAATTATTTAATCAATCTGGGAAAACCAATGAAATTTTAAGAATATATAAAACTCTCTTTCTTCACAAATCAACTACTTTTCCAAACATCATCATTTCTGCTAAATACTCAAATTTAGAGATCTGCAAACTCAGAATCACCCTTGACTCTCCATAGCTAATCATTCATCAAGTTTTATTAATTCTATCTTGATATCACTTCTTCATCTATCTAGACCCATCTCAATGTATGATCCTTATGTTGATTCTCAAATATACCTTTTTCTGCCCCTATCTCTTTCCTGACCTAGTCTTCTGATTCCAGTAGCTTTTCAGACATCTTGAAGTGGATCACAATCCAAGAATCATTCTAGATGCTTTACTTTCTCCCACTCCTTTCCTGCCTGCCCCCCATCCTCTTTGCCATCCAAGCTGTGGCCAACAACTGTTGATTTCTCCTCTTCAGCATCTCTTCAATATGCCCCCTTTTCTCCTCTGACACTGCTACCACCTTAATGCAGATCTTTATTATCTCATGCTCAGGATTTGCAATAACTTATTGTTTAATCTACCTTCATCACATCTCCATCCCTACCAATCCATTCTCCATTAAGCCTCTAAAATGATTTCCCTAAAATATTTGATTAATTACTTAATTCCTATAGTTTTCTATTGCCTCTAGGAACAAAACCAAAATGTTTTGTTTGGCATTCAATGTGCTTCTTCCCTTACCTGACATCTAGTTTTCCAACTCTCTAATAACTTGTTCTCTAAGATACACTCCTACATCTAGTGATACTGGACTCCTCATGGCTGTTCCACAATAACAACACAAAGAAGTCACTCCATTTCTATGTTATGGACATTTTTCTTTGACCCCCCCCATGCCTTGAAAGCTCTCCTTTCTCCCCTCCAACTACTAACCTTCATGTCTTCCTTTAAGTCCCAACTGAAATTCCACTTTTTACAAAATTTACCAAAAAGTCTTCCCTAAAGCTCTTAACACCAGTGCTTTCCCTCTTCTAATGACTTCTAATTTATTTTTTATATGACTTGCTTTTTATATATTTGTTTACATGTTGTCTCTCCCATCAAACTGAAAGCTCCTTCCCGGGCCAAGACTGTCTTTTGCCTCATTTTGTCTCCCCAGTGCTCAGCACAGTTTCTGGACAATCGTGCCTAATAATTTTTAATTGAATAAATCAAGTCGACCTTTGTAGTGATTTCTAATTCTTCTTTATTATACATCCTTTTTTCTAGTTTTTTCTGAGCTTATTATTTTTTCATTTCCATATTTTGCAGGGTTATTTACCATAATGGAATATATTTATAGCTTTTCTCTGCCTTTTTAGTTTCCTTTAAGGCTTAATGTCAATGCTTCTTCCTAAAGGAATGTATCTCATGTCCTGAGAAGTTCTTGGACTCAGATTTACTGCTTCTCTGACCTTTGGTAATTTACATGACCTTTAAAATGAAGGACATGGGCTAGATGACCTCTAATCTCCCTTTTAGTTTTTTTTTAATTTTATTTTTTAATTCTCATTTTTTACAAATTTTTTTTTACATTAATAAAATATTCTTGTTTAAAAGTAAACAAAATACCCCTCTCCCCATGAATATAGACTTGCTTGGGCAATAAAGTAAAGGGGAGAGAAAAAATTAAAATTAAAAAAAATAATAATAATAATAATTGTAGGTATGGCCAGGTGGCGCAATGGACGAAGCACCAGCCCTGGAGTCATGAGCATCCAAGCCCACATCCAGCCCCAATCATCCAGCCATGTGACATGCAAGCCACCTGATCCCCACTGCCCTGCAAAAACCTAAAAGAAAAAAAAAAAGACCCAATATAAAATAAAATAGTAATAATAGTAAGGGTAGCTCGGTGGCAGACAGACTATTGGCCCTTGAGTCAGGAGCACCCGGGTCCAAATCTGGCCTCAGACACCTAAAGATCACCCTGCTATGTCGCCCCAGGCATTCCAACCAGCCCCATTTGCCCTGCACCCTCCCCCAAATAAGAATAATAAAAAATGTGCTTCAGTCTTTCTTCCAACACCAACAACTCTGTCATGGGTGGATCGCATTCTTTATGTTAAGTCCATCGCAAAAGTTGCTTCCATATTTTTCCAATGTTGCCATTGCTGATCACAACTCCCTCCTTTCTTATTTCTCCACTACCATGTACTATATTTTCTCTCTCCTTTTACTCTGACTCTGCTGTAGGGTCGCTGAGTGGCACAGCAGACAGATCCCTGGTCCTGTGGCCAAGAAATCCTGAGCCCCCATACCACCCCTTAGGACCAGAATCCAACTTGCCCTATGGTCCTGGACAGGCCTTCCAATCCCAGCCCCTTGCAGGAAGTAAAAAAGAAAATGTGTTATATCTGACCACTCTCCCCCCATGGTCCATCCTCTCCTCCTTTATTCACATCCCCACCCCTTCCCCCTGCTCCCCCCTTCTTACTCCAGATGCCTATACCCCATTGAGCATATATGCTATTTCCTCTCCTAGCCACCTCTGATGAGACCAAAGGTTCCCTCATTCCCCCTTGCCTCCCCCTTCCATATCATTTCAATAGTTCATTGTAATAATAAAAAAATCTTATTATATGAAATATCTTGGGCTATTCCCCCTCTCCTTTTTCTTTCTCCCATTACATTTCCCTTTTTTTCTATTGACTCCATTTTTACACCGTATTTCATCTTCAAATTCCTGTGCTTTAACTATAAAAGCTCCATCTACCTGCTCTATTAACTGAGGAGGTTCATATGAGTATTATCAGTGTCATTTTTCTATTCAGGAATACATGCAGTACATCATCACTACGTCCCTCATATTTCCCCCCTCTCCTCCAATCTCTGTGCTTCACCTGAGTCCTGTATCTGAAGATCAAACATTCTCTTCAGCTCTGGCCATTCCAAAAGGAACATTTGAAATTCCCCCAGTTATTGAAAGTCCATCTTTTTCCCTGGAAGAGGACATTCAGCCTTGCTGGGTAGTTCATTCTTGGCTGCATTCTAAGCTCTTTTGCCTTCCGGTATATTATACTCCAAGCCCTACAAGCTTCTAGTGTGGTTGATGCTAAGTCCTGTGTGATCCTGACTGCAGCTCCACGATATTTGAACTGTGCCCTTCTGGCTGCTTGTAATATTTTCTCTTTGACTTGGGAGTTCTGGAACTTGGCTATAATATTCCTAGCAGTTGGTTTTTTGGGATCTCTTTCTCTGGGTGATCGATGGATTCTCTCCATTTCTATTTTGCCCTCTGCTTCTAGAATATCAGGGCAATTTTCCTGTAATAATTCTTTGAAAATGATGTCAAGACTCTTTTCCTGATCATGACTTTCAGGTATTCCAATAATTTTTAAATTATATTTCCTAAGTCTGTTTTCCATATCAGTTGTTTTTTTCAATGAGATATTTCACATTTTCTTCTAATTTTTCATTTGATTTTGTTTTGAAGTATTGATTCCTGATTTCTGGTAAATTCATCAATCTCCCTGAATTCTATTCTTTGTCTGAAGGATTTGTTCTCCTCAGAGACTTTTCTTATCTCTTTTTCCATCTGGTCAATTTTGCTTTTTTAAAGCACTCTTCTCCTCAATAACTTTTTGAACAGATTTGTCCATTTGACCTAAGCTGGTTTTTAGCATACTATTTTCTTCAGCATTTTTTTGGATTTCTTTGACTAAGCTGCTGACTTCATTTTCATGGTTTTCCTGCATCTCTCTCCTTTATTTTCCCACTTTTTTCTTCCAACTCATTCATTTGATTTTCAAAGTCTTTTTTGAGCGTTGTCATAGCCTGAACCCAATTTCTGTTTTGCTTGGAGTCTTTAGATGCAGAAGCTTGTACCTCCTTATCTTCAGACTGAGTATTTTGATCCTTCTTGCGCATAAGAGCAAACTATTTCTCAATGGTCTTCCTCTTATTTCTCTGCTTGCTCATTTTTCCAACCTGGGCCTGGTTTTGGGTTGCTTCCTGAGCTTTTGGGAAACTCCCACAAGGGTCTCAGTGTGTGAGGCTCTGTCCTCTCTCCTGGCCTATGAATGACCATAAGCGCCCCCCTCTGCCACGGGGCTGAGGTGGGGGGGCCCTGCTCTTCTATGGTGGGGCCTAGACTGCGATCAGGAGCTGAATGTGGTCAGAGCCCCAGAGTCCTGTTCCAGAGACAGAGGACAGAGCTCAGCTGTCTCTCTTCACTCCCCTCCCTCAGCTCAATGGGCTCATGCCCTGGGGGCTCCTGCTTACTGGCTCTGCCTGCTTCTGTTTCCTGGATCAGGGCTGGGGAAAGACCAAGCTTCTAGCTGTATGCCTTGAGGGCTGGGTTCCACGTGCTCACTCTGGTACAGGTCCCCTGCTGTTCCCCCACTTTGTGCCCAGTGCTCCCCAGGGTGCAGCTCAGGAGACTCCCCCACTGCTGTGAGCTGCCGCTCCCAACACCCTGGGGCTGCCTCCGGGAGGCTGAGGTTCTTTCGATCTGGCCGGCCACCCCTCTGGCAGGCCGCCCCTCTGACCTGGGAGCAGAGACTTTCTGCTCTTTTCCAGGTTACCTTGAGTATGAGAACTGACTCAATGGGTCCCTTTGTGCGTTCTGTCTCTCCAAAGTTTAGTTAGAGTCCTTAGTTTCACGTTTTATCAGAGTGTGCCTAAGACTTGATCCCTTCTTCTGGCCATCTTGGCTCCGCCCCTCCCTTCTAGTTTTAAATCTGTGATAGCATGATGCTTCTGTGATCAAATGAATTTTTAGTTTTTGCTCTGAAATTATCCAAAATATAATGGTAAAGTGGTGGACTGGCAACATGTAAATACAAGAATACTAGGGACTTCCAATAGTTTTATTACAAATTCTTAATTCTACTCTATTAGAGGGAATATAATTAGCCAGGAGAGATGGATGTGCATGATTTACTTGAGAAACTGTTATCCAATAAGATGAAGCTGGATATATCCTTACCTTGGAGAAAGACTCCAATAACTCTCAATAACTGTAATTCTAGTAGAGAGAATAGCTAGAAGTGATGGACACTCATGACCTTTCTGTGACTCAGATAGAATGACTTAAAAACAATACTTCCCTAAAAAGGAGGACAGTAAAAGAGATAGGAGGATGGAGTAGACTGAATTGGGTAAATCTCATTGCATTTAGAGATACAAAGGACTTATTGCGATAGAGGGGAAAAGGGGGTAGGTGAGAAACATCTGAATCTTACTCTCATAAGATTGGCTTAAAGTTAATATATGCACACTAAGTTAATTTAAGAAACTTATCTTACAAGTGGGGAAAGGGGGAGGGGGAAGGAAGAAGTGACAAAGGGAAAGGGTTTTTGAAAAAAGTGGGGGTTGGATATAGGAGGGGAAACACACTGAAGGTGGTAGTATTTAGAAACAAAACATTGGGGAATATGGATAAATGGAAAAAGGGGGTAAAATATAAAGAGAGGGAAGTTAACATGGAAGGCAATAAAGAATTAGTAATTATAACTTTGAATGTGAATGGGATGAACTCTCCCTTAAAACATAAATGAATAGCACAATGTATTAAAAACCAGAATCATACAATATGCTGCTTACAATAAACTCATCTGAAGAAGAGAGTTACATATAGAGTAAAAGTAAAAGATTGGAGCAGGGGAGGCTAGGTGGTGCAATGGATAGAGCTCTGGCCTTGGAGTCAGGATTACCTGAGTTAAGTTCTGGCTTCACACACTTAATAATTACCTGATTGTGCGGCCTTGGACAAGCCACATAACCCCATTTGCCTTTCAAAAAACATAAAAAAAAGGTTGTAGCAAAATATATCTTGCTTCAGCTGAAGTGAAAAAAGCTGGGGTAGCATTCCTTATCTCATACAAAGAAGCTACAAAAATAGATAAGGGAGGAAACTATATCCACTTAAAAGGTATCATAGACAATAAAGTAATATCCATTTTAAATACATATGTACCCAATGATATAGGATCCATATTCTTAGAGGAGAAGTTGAAGGAGTTACAGGAAAAAATAGACAGCAAAACACTACAAGCGGGAGACCTCAATCTCCTGCTCTCAGATTTAGATAACTCGAATCATAAAATAAACAAGAAGGAAGTTAAGGAGGTAAATAGATTGTTAGAAAACCTAGATATGATAGACTTATGGAGAAAATTGAATGGAGATAGAAAGTATTATACTTTTTTTCTGCAGTAAATGACATATCCTTTAATCCAGCAATGCTGCTATTGGGTCTATACCTTAAAGAGATTAGGAAAAATGGTAAAAATATCACATGTACAAAAATGTTCATAGCAGTTTTGTTTGTGGTGGCAAAGATATTGAAAATGTCCATCAACTGGGGAATGGCTTAACAAACTGTGTTATATGTATGTGATGGAATACTATTGTTATTAGAAACCAGGAGGGATGAGAATTCAGGGAAGCCTGGAAAGATTTGCATGAACTGATGCTGAGTGAGATGAGCAGAACCAGAAGAACATTGTACACCCTAACAGCAACATGGGAGTGATGATCAAACTTAATGGACTTGCTCATACCAATAGCGCAAGGATCAGACACAATTTTGGGATATCTGTGATGGAGAATGCCATCTGTATCCTGAGAAAGAATTGTGGAGTTTGAATAAAATCCAAAGAATATTACTTTTAATTTAAAAAAAGAACATGTTGTCTTATTATGTAATTCTGCTATATCTCATAATATATATTTCTTCCTTAAGGATATGATTCTACTTTCATCACATTCAACTTAGATCAATGCATATTATGAGAATGATGTAAAGACTAACCAACTGCCTTCTGTGGGGGTGGGGGGAAGGAAGCAAGATTTGGGGAAAATTGTAAAATTCCAAATAAAGAAAAACCTTTCTAAAATTAAAATAAATGAAAAAAATTCTTAATTCTTATTCACCCTACTGTATTTGTCTTGAAGTATTGGCTACAATTTTTTTTGAAATTTGGACCAATCAAGATCATATTTCCTTAGAACACATGAATCAGTATAGTAAAAAGAGCAAAAACCAGTATTAAGTATGAAAATTCATAGTTCAGTTCATAATTAAGAAAGTAAGTGCTTTTCACATCACCAAATGAATTACAAACACATTACAACAGTAATTGTCATAGATAGAAATTGCAATGTTAAAAGTTCAACATCTTTGAAACTGAACAGTCTAATAATTTTAGATTTCTGCTGACTTTGGATCTATGTGTTGAAGAATATAAGCTTAGGATACTCAAGTTTGGGTACTAAAAAAAAGTCTGAATTTTATCACACAGTGTCAATAATACAGTTATAGATGGTAAGGAGTAGAGTAGAAGGTGATATAAAGCATAGAAGAACCAGATTTGATTAAATAAGATGTTTGACAAATGAGAAATAGGTCAAATGAGATATCTGGAAAAGAATTTAGTAGAATATGTGTTACATAGTGGACACTTATTCAGTGCTTGCTCCCTTCTCTCCCACCACTAAAACCAACTCAATTTCTGTCTTTAATATTCAGTCTGTGGCTATCTACAAATTTACTGGCACTTTCCCTGAAACCCAAGTGTCCTTTTTGCAAAAATAAAACAAACAAAAAAATTCCTCTCACTTTACTCTCCCATCCCATTACCTCCCATTTCATTCCATTTCTAGGGGAGGGAATGCTTTAGTTGTTTTCCACTTACATTTTTTTTTTAATTCCCTTCTGAGTTCCTTGTAATCTAGCATTTAACCTCACAACTGAGCTGAAACTTCTATATACAAAGTGACCATTGATTTCTTTTAAAATGATACACTTTTGTTTGTTCATAACCTTCACTTTTAAATATAATTGTGCCCTTTGCTCAGTAAGGATTCTTACAATAAAGTTTTTTTAAGCACCTCCATAAACTTACCCTCACAAGTATTGAGTATGATAGTATCTATGAAGTCTTTATATACATATATATATATATATATATATATATATATATATATATATATATTCCTGTTTTTACTGCTACAAAAAGGAGGGTGCATTTACTCAAATTTTCTTTAGAACCTAACTTTAGCATTATAATTACTCAGTATGAAATATCTAACATTTGATTACATGTTTACAATCAACAACTTGATCCAATGACTTTTTCCCCTCAGATGCTGAATTTCTTCACCATCCTTTTTTTCCCAAATCCTCTATCCTCTAGATTTTGTAATACAATTCTCTTATTTTCTACCTATTTGTCTAGTTACTCTTTCACAATGTCCTTCTTTGGATTATCATGCATTCCTGGGCCTCTATTTATAAAGGTTCAATTCTTAACACGTTAGTTTCTATTCTAGACCCCTTTATAAAAAATATTCTCTTATCATATCTCATAGCTTCAGCTATATTATTTATGAATATAATTCTCATTATTATATTCAGCTCTATTCTTTTTCTTATCAGCTATAGCTAACTATATGGACAATTGCTTAATGGATTTTTCTTTTTTGTTTGATATTTTATTTTTATAAATACATGTTATGAAAGCTTTTCAACACTTATCCATATTTATATGCATATTTTTAAGTTACAATATTTCCTTCCACTCTCCCTTCACACCCCATCCCCAGTGTCAAACAGTCAGGTTAACACTGTACATGCATGTTTGTATGTAAACATGTTTACAGATTAGTCATTTTTCCTATGAGAAAATAGGATTAGGAGAAAGAGGTACATAAGAGATATATTTTATAAAGCGTTCATCAGATTCTGAAGGGTTTTTTGAATTTTTTTGTTTTGTTTTTCTCTCTCTGGATGGGGATAGCATTGGCCATAGCTGGTCTAATATGGTTTCCTTGGCTCTCTGAACTGCTGAGAGGAGTTGCTTACATCAAGGTTGATCATTTCACAATGTTGTTGTTAATGTGCACATTGTTCTCTTGTTTCTACTCCTTTCTCTCAACATCAGATCCTGTAAGTCATTCCATGCTTCTCTAGAGTCTGACCACTTTTTATTTCTTAAAGAACAATAGTATTCATGTACCATAACTTGTTTAGCCATTCCCCAGTTGATGGTAATTCCCTTAATTTCCAATTCTTTGCCACAACAAAAAAAAAAATAATTGCTATTAATATTTTGGAAATGTGGGACTTTTCCCATTTTTTATTATTTCTTCAGGATATAGGATTAGAATTGGAATTGCCAGGTTAGAGGATGTGTACAGTTTTATTGTTCTTTGGGTCTCCAGAATTTATTGTACTATTGCTCTCCAGAATGGTTAGATCATGTCAATGCCAGCAGCAAAGCATTCATGTCACAATCTACCTACAATCTGTCCAACACTGTTAATTTTCCCTTTTTCTCATCTTAGCCAATCTGATAGGTATGAGGTGATAATTCAGACTTATTTTAATTTTCATTTCTCCAATCAATAATGATTTGGAGGATTTTTTCATGATTGTTTATAACTTTCGTTTCTTCCTTTTGAAAACTTTCTTTTCATACCCTTTGAACATTTATCAATTGGGGAATGACGTGATGCAATTTTCTATGTATTTTTCCAATGCAACTTTTATCTAAGCTCCTAGTTGTGAAAATTGTTTCCCAGATTTCTACTTTCTTTCTGATTTTTGGAGTATTAATTTTATTAGAGCAAACCCTTTTTAATTTAATATAGTCAATATCATTCATTTTGCAGTATGTACTCTTTATCTTGTTTGGTCATAAATTTGTTCCTCTTCCATAGATCTGATAGATTATTTCTTGGCCTAATAATTTATTTATGGTGTCATCCTTTACATCTGAATCCTGTACCTATTTTGACCATTATTTGTTGTATCATGTGTGAAATGTGGGTCTATGCCTAATTTTTGTCTTATTATTTTCCCAACAATTTTTGTCAAATAGTGAGTTCTTATCCCAGAAGCAGTACTAAAGTCATTTACTACTGTTTCTTTTGAATTTAGCCTAATCCACTGATCCATTACTCTATTTCTTAATCAGTAGCAGGAAGTTTTGATTACTGCTGCTTTTTAGTATAGTTTTAGTTATGGTAGAGCTAGACCAATTTCCTTTAAAATTATTTTCATTTGCTTTCTTGCTATTCTTGACCTTTTGTTGCTCCAGATGAACTTTGTTACTAATTTTTTCTGGCTCAGTAAAAGTTACTGGTAATTTGATTGGTTTGGCACTGAATAAGTAATTTAATTTGGGTAGAATTGTCATTTTTATTATATTAACTTGACCTAACCATGAACAATAAAAAAATTTCAATTATTTAGATCTGACTTTATTTGGGTGAGAAGGGCTTTGTAACTGTTTTCAAACAAGTTCTGGCTTTGTCTTGGGCAGTGGATCTCCAAGTATTTAAAATTGTCTATAGATATTTTAAATGGAATTTCTCTTTTTATCACTTCCTCTTGGGTTTTGTTGTTCATATATAGAAATGCTGATGATTTATGTGAATTTATTTTGTATCTTGCTATTTTGTTCAATTTGTCAATTGTTTCAAGGAGTTTTTTTAGATGATTTTCTTGGTTCATCTAAAAATACCTTTACATCATCTGCAAAGAGTGAAAGCTTTGCTTCCTCATTGCCAATTCTGATTCCTTCAATTTATTTTTCTCATCATTGCTAGAGCTAGCATTTCTAATATTATATTGAATAGTAATGGTGATAATGGGCATCTTTGTTTCATCTTTGATTTCCTTGGAAATGTTACCTATCCTGTAATCCCTATTACTATAATATTTGTTGTATTTTAAAATTAATACTGCCTATTATTCTAAGAAAAATTATAATTATTCCTAAACTTTCTAGTACTTTTAATAGGAATGGATGTTGTCATTTATCAAAGGATTTTTATTGAGATAATCATATGATTTCTGCTGGTTTTGCTATTGATATATTCAATTATTTTGAGTGTTTTTGTTTTATTAAACCATCCCTGCTTAGCTGGTATGAATCTTTACTGATCATGGTATATTTTCCTAATAATAACTTGCTGTAGTCTTATTGCTAGAATTTTATTTAAGATTGTTGCATCAATATTCATTAGGGAGATCGATCTATAATTTTCTTTCTTTTGGTTCTTCCTGGTTTAGGTATCAGCATGATATTGGTGTCATAAAAAGAATTTGGCAGAATTTTCTATCCTATTTTATTTTTTGAAGTTATTTTTGTATTCTCATTTTGTACAAATGTTTGTTTTTACATTAATAAAATATTCTTGGTTACAAGTAAACAAAATACCCCTCCTCCCCCATGAATATAGATAGACTTGCTTGGGCCAAAAAAGTAAAGGGGAGAGAAAAAAATTAAAATAAAAAAATAATAGTAATAATTGTAGGTATGGCCAGGTGGCGTAATGAACGAAGCACCAGCCCTGGAGCTACAAGCACCCGAGTCCATATCCAGCCTCGTAAACCCAACAATCACCCAGCTATGTGACATGCAAGCCACCCGATCCCCACTGCCCTGCAAAAAAACAACAAAAAAAAAGACCCAAAATAAAATAAAATACTAATAATAGTAGGGGTGGCTGTGTGGCAGACAGAGCATTGGCCCTTGAGCCAGGAGCACCCGGATCCAAATCCGGCCCCAGACACCCAAAGATCACCCTGCTTTGTGGCCCCAAGCAGGTCATCCAGGCCCACTTGCCCTGCACCCTCCCACAAATAAAAATAATAACAAAAATATGCTTGAGTCTTTGTTCCAACACCAACAACTCTATCATGGGTGGATCTCATTCTTTATGATAAGTCCATCACAAAAGTTACTTCCCTATTTTTCCACCATTGCCATTGCTGATCACAACTCCCTCCCTCCATTCTTATTTCTCCACTACCATGTACTCTATTTTCTCTCTCCTTTCACTCTGACTCTGCTGTAGGGTCGTTGACTGGATCAGCATACAGATCCCTGGTCCTGGGGCCAAGAAGCCCGGAGCCCCCATACCACCCCTTAAGCCCAGCATCTACCTGGCCCCATGGTCTTGTGCAGGCCTTCCAATCCCAGCCCCTTGTAAGAAGTAAGAAAGAAAATCTGTTATATGTGATCAGTCTCCCCCCATGGTCCATCCTCTCCTCCTTTATTCACATAGCCACCCCTTCCCTCTGCTCCCCCCTCCTTCTTACTCCAGATGTCTATACCCCATTGAGTATATATGTTGTTTCCTCTCCTAGCCATCTCCGATGAGAGCAAAGGTTCCCTCATTTCCCCTTGCCTCCCCCCTTCCATATCATTGCAATAGCTCATTGTAATAAAAAAACAATCTTATGTGAAATATCTTGGCCTATTCCCTCTCTCCTTTTTCTTTCTCCCATTACATTTCCCTTTTTTTCTATTGACTCCATTTTTACACCATAATTTATCTTCGAATTCAGCTTTCTCCTGTGCTTCTACTATAAAAGCACTCTCTACCTGCTCTATTAGCTGAGAAGGTTCATATGAGTATTATCAGTGTCATTTTTCTATGCAGGAATACATGCAGTTCATCCTCATTAAGTCCCTCATATTTTCCCCCCTCCTCCAATCTCCATGCTTCACCTGAGTCCTGTATCTGAAGATCAAACATTCTCTTCAGCTCTGGCCATTCCAAAAGGAACATTTGAAATTCCCCTGGTTCAGTGAAAGTCCGTCTTTTTCCCCTGGAAGAGGACATTCAGCCTTGCTGGGTAGTTCATTCTTGGCTGCATTCTAAGTTCTTTTCCCTTCTGGTATATTGTATTCCAAGCCCTACGAGCTTCCAATGTAGTTGCTGCTAAGTCCCGTGTGATCCTGACTGCAGCTCCACGATATTTGAACTGTGCCCTTCTGGCTGCTTGTAATATTTTCGCTTTGACTTGGGAGTTCTGGAACTTGGCTGTAATATTCCTAGCAGTTGGTTTTTTGGGATCTCTTTCTCTGGGTGATCGATGGATTCTCTCCATTTCTATTTTGCCCTCTGCTTCTAGAATATCAGGGCAATTTTCCTGTAGTAATTCTTTGAAAATGATGTTAAGACTGTTTTCCTGATCATGACTTTCAGGTATTCCAATAATTTTTAAATTATCTTTCCTAAGTCTGTTTTCCATATCAGTTGTTTTTTCAATGAGATATTTCACATTTCTTTCTAATTTTTGATTTGATTTTGTTTTGAAGTATTGATTCCTGATTTCTGGTAAATTCATCTATCTCCCTGAATTCTATTCTTTGTTTGAAGCATTTGTTCTCCTCAGAGAGTTTTCTTATCTCTTTTTCCATCTGGCCAATTTTACTTTTTAAAGCATTCTTCTCCTCAATAACTTTTTGAACAGTTTTGTCCATTTGACCTAAGCTGGTTTTTAGCATGCTATTTTATTCAGCATTTTTTTGGATTTCCTTGACTCAGCTGCTGACTTCATTTTCATGTTTTTCCTGCATCTCTCTCCTTTCTTTTCCCAGTTTTTCTTACAACTCCCTCATTTGAATTTCAAAGCCTTTTTTGAGCTCTATCTTAGCCTGAGCCCAATTTCTGTTTTGCTTGGAGTCTTTAGATGCTGGAGCTTGTGTTTCCTCATCTTCAGACTGAGTATTTTGATCCTTCTTAGGCTCATTTGCAAAATATTTCTCAATAGTCTTCCTTTTGTTTCTCAGCTTGCTCATTTTCCCAGCCTGGGCCTGGTTTGGGGGTGTTTCCTGAGCTTTTGTGGCACTCCCACAAGGGTCTCAGTGTATGAGGCTCTGTCCTCCTTCCTGGTCTGTGAATGACCATAAGCACCTCCCTCTGCCACTGGGCTGAGGTGGGGGGGGGGGGGGGCTCTGCTGTTCTATCGGGGGGCCTAGACTTTGATCAGGATCTGAATGTGGACAGAGCCTCAGAGTCCTGTTCCAGGGGCAAAGGACAGAGCTCTGCAGGCTCTCTTCACTCCCCTCCCTAGGTTCAATGGGCTCATGCCCTTGCCGGCTCCTGCTTACCAGCTCTGCCTGCTTCTGTACCTGGCTCTGGGCTGCAGAAAGACCAAGCTGCTTCTGTGTTCCCCGAGTTCTGGGCTCCACATGCTCACTCTGGCAGAGGTCCCCCACTATTCCCCCACTTTGTGCCCAGTGCTCCCCGGGGTGCAGCTCAGGAGACTCCCCCACTGCTGTGAGCTGAGACTCCCAGCGCCCTGGGGCTGCATCTGGAGGCTGAAGTTCTTTTGCTCTGGTGAGCCACCCCTCTGGCAGCCGCCCCTCGACCCTGGTGAGCAGAGACTTTCTGTTCTTTTCCAGGTTACCTTGAGTAGGAGAACTGCCTCACTGGGTCCCTCTGTGGGTTCTGTCTCTCGAAAGTTTAGTTGGAGTCCTTAGCTGATCAATTTTATCAGAGAGCTCCTAAGACTGGATCCCTACTTGTCACCCTCTTGGCTCTGCAATGTCTATCCTTTTTTTTTTTTTTTTTTTTAAGATAGTTTATGTAGAATAGGAATTAATTACTCCTTAAATGTTTGGTAAAAATAGGATGTTTGTTGATGGTTTCTTCAATTTCTCTTTCTGAAATGAAGTTACTTAAGTATTTTATTTTCTCTTCTATTAATTGGGGCAGTTTGTTTTTTAGGTAAATATTCATTCATTTCACTCAGGTTATCCAATTTATTGGCATACATTTCAGCAAAGTAGCTGCATATTATCTCTTTAATTTCCTCGTTGGTGGTTAATTTACCCTTTTTTGTTTTTGATATTGGGAATTTGGTTCTTTCTTTTTTTAAATCAGCTTGACTAAAGATGTCTCATTAGAATCATTTTCTTGGCTATAATTATTGATTATTTCCATGATTTGTTGTTTGAGCCATGTATTATATAAAATTAAGTTATTTAGTTTCCAATTAGTTTTTGATTTATCTTTCCATGACCCTTTATTACATGTAATTTTTCTTAATTCATGGTCTGAGAAGTGTGTAGTATTTATTTCTATCTTTCTGCATTTGATTTTAAGGAATTTTATTCCCCAATATATGGTCAGTTTTGGTATAGGTGCCATGTACTGTTGAGTAAAAGGTATATTATTTTCCATCACCAATTGAGAAAGAAGAGATCAGTGAATTGCGTATGTATGCAACTTAAAAAGCATAATGAGGTGTATCATATCTAAGTTTTCTAAGATTTGATTCACCTTCTTAACTTCCTTCCTCTTTATTTTGTGGTTAGATTTATCTATTTCAGATTATTGATATTATTAATATTTTGCTGTCTATATCTACTTGTAATTCACTCAGCTTTCCTTTAGGAATTTGGATGCTATGCTACTAGGTGTATACATGTGTTTTAATGATATAGCTTCATAACCAATGGTGCCTTTTAAGAAGATGTAGTTTCCTTCCTTATGCCTTTTAATGAGATTAATCCATGTTTTTACCTGTAAAATATAATAGACTTTTAAACCCAAGTGGGAATGTATCTTATTCTTCTCTCTGGGCCAAATCTATTGAATAGAATTTACTTAATGCTCACATTGTCCCTTCTTTCTCCCTAAAATTATAAATCTTTGTGCCTCTTCACCTAGTGATATTTATCACTCAGGTATTATTAATCAGGTATCATCAATCATGACTTGATTAATTGATTGCTTGATGAACTCAAAGTTATCAAAGTATCATCATAGATTGAATTCTTGATTGCTTGATTATTTGATAAGCAGCATTGTCTCAAAGTCACTAAGTACCCTCCTCTCTTCTATCTCATTAGAACTACACTTTTCATGAGTCTTGAATTACATCAAATCATAATCAGTTTTTTTACCTTACCCCGTTTTCAAGTACCTTCCATAATCCTCATGAGCAAAAGTATCATCCAAAGTCAAATCATTTCATGAAATATTTATACCCCACTCCTCCCAAGCCTATTTTCTCCCATATTCCCCCCAACCCACCCAAGCTACCTAACCCCTTGTTAAGTACAGTAAAGATTAAGTTCAACCCTGATTTATTTAACTGTAAGAATTTCAAAGGGCTGTAAGTATTGGGAGGATTTGAAGGTCTCATTCAAGAACTTTATTAATGAATATAAGTTAAGAGAGATGGTGACTTAGGACTGCCTCATTATGATGCCCTCATCAGAGAAAGTGCAAAACTTTGTCAACACAATGGACTTAGAGTGGATTAAAGGATGCTAAGACACTTAAGTTTAGAGTAAATATCCCTTCTTTTCATCAGGAATTTTTGTCTCAAACATAGTGATATCATCTTTGGCTTCTTGAAAGGAAAGACCAATTATATCCATATCCTCTAAGTGCAATCTCTTGAATTATATTTAATCATTTAATTATCATAACAGAAGTAAAATTCTCTAGTTAGAAGAGTTATATCTTCCCTTTTTGGGTTGTATACAAGTTGATGGTCTTGACTAAC
Source organism: Macrotis lagotis (assembly GCF_037893015.1). NCBI lineage: Eukaryota > Metazoa > Chordata > Mammalia > Peramelemorphia > Peramelidae > Macrotis > Macrotis lagotis. The sequence continues at coordinate 531,460,574 of NC_133658.1, forward strand.
ATTTGTTTTGCTTTGTTTTGCTTTTTCCTTCCCTTTTTCATTTACCTTTTTATGCATCTCTTGAGTCATGTATTTAGTGATTGAATTCTCTGTTCAGATCTTGTCTTCATGTCAGGAAATTATGGAAGCCCTCTATATCATTGAACATTCATCTTTTTACCTAACACTATACGCTGAATATTATAGGAAAATAAATTGTAGATTATATTCCCAGGTCCTTTCCTCTCCAGTCCCCCTCTTCACATATGGTTTTCCAGATACTCTGGTCCTTCAATAGTGAGGCTTTGTAAGTTTGGCTCTTTGTAAGTTTAAGGGTGCTTCCTTTGTATTTAATTGTTTCCTTTTTGTTGCTTGTAGTATTTGCTCCTTTATTTGAGATTTCAGAAATTTGACTATAATAGCCCTTGGAGTTTTTATCTTGTGATCTCTTTCTGGAGGGATTCTGTATATTCTTTCTATGCTTGCACTGTCTTCTTGTTGCAGCATATTTGAACAGTTTTCCCTTATAATTTCTTGCATGATGTTTTCTAGGTTGTTTTTTTTTTTTTGATATAGGCTTCCTGGTAGCCTGATAATTCACAAATTATCTCTCCTGAAACTATTTTCCAGGTCATTTATTTTTCCTAAAAGGTACTTTATGTTTTCTTCAATTTTTTTCAACCTTTTTATTTTGTTTGATGAAATCTTGAAATCTTGTAGATTTATTGATTCTTATTTTTTCAATTCTAAGTTTTAGGATTTTATTTTCTTCAGTTACCTTTTGTGTTTTCTTTATAAAGTTGTTAAATTTTATGGTCATTTTTTCATAATTTTCCTGTATAACTTTCATTTTTTTATTTTTCTTCTTCCTATTTTCATTGAAATCCTTTTTTAAAGCTCTTCTATGAGCCCAATTTGAAATTGAGTCCAATTTATAGACTCTTTTGAAACTTCCTTTGTGAATGATTTTTCACTGATTTCTTCTTCTTTTGAAACTTCCTTTGTGAATGATTTTTCACTGATTTCTTCTTCTGATATGGCATTGTTATCAGCATTATCTGCAAAATAGTTTTCTATAGTGGGTGCTCATTTAGCTTTTTTGCTCTTCTTTGTTGTTTTAGTTCTGCTTATGAAATATAGGGTGTTAGATCCAAATTTGTTATGCCGGGGTTGAGGTCTGATTCCTAATGTGTAATTGCCAAGATGTTGCCTATGTAGTCCAGGTCTTGCTTTTGAAGATGTTTATTTCCTCTATTGTGTCCATGTTCTGATTTAACAGTGGTTTGTTCCCAACCCAGTCCTGTATTTTGCCCTGTGTTCCCAGGATTCAGATTCTGCTTGGGGTTGAGATTCTCCTTGCTTGCTTACTAACTAGCTGCTGGGACCTCAACTATTGGCAAGCTGTTGGGACCTGGATTACACTGTGACTAAAATCCTTGCACGGGCTTTCCTGTTCTCCTGCTTCCTGGGGTTTAACCCCCACTTTGCCCCCAAAGAGACCAACCTTCACTGAACATTCTCCACGATGTTAATTATTGAAAATTTATTTGGATTTTCTCTTTTTCTTGGTGGGATCTGTAGCTTGAATGTCAGTGCAGAGGTTTCATTTATCTTTGGCAGGGAAAAAGCTCTGGGAACATGTTAGCTTCATGCTGCCATCTTGACTCGACCCCAGAAATCTCCCTGACTTCTGATTTCATTAGTCCTAATAGATATTTATAACTTGATATTCTACAGGCACCTCATATTGATCATGTCTACATAAGAACTCTATCTCCCCCTCTAAAGATTTTTCAGTAGATAGAGCAATGGGTCAAGAGACAAGAAAACTTGAGTTCAAATCCATCCTGAGTACTTTATAGGACCATGGCTCAAGAAAAGTCACATAATTCCTGTTTGCTTATTCTTCAAAAGTAAAATGGGGATCAAATGAGATAATATATCTAAAAGCATTTAGAATAGTATCTGGTAGTTAATAGACTATTTTTTAAACATAATATTTAAAACCATTATTTATTCAAGACAATGGAGTTAAGTGACTTGCCAAAGGTCATACAACTAGGCAATTATTACGTATCTGTGGCAAAATTTGAACTCAGGTCCTCCTGACTTCAGGGCTGGTGCTCCACTGTGCCACCTAGATGCTTCACTTAATAGACTTTTTTTTGTTTCTTTTTTTTAGGTTATTGCAAGGCAATGGGGTTAAGTGTCTTGCCCAAGGCCACATGGCTAGGTAATTATTAAATGTCTGAGACTGGATTTGAACCCAGGTACTCCTGACTCCAGAGCCAGTGCTTTATCCACTACTCCACCTAGCCGCCCCTTCTTAATCGACTTTTAATCAGCTTGTCCCTTTTTCTCCCATCACCACTACCACCACAGCAAAAAAATAATTTTCCCTAATGAGTTTATTTCTATTGAGGGTTGTCTAATTTTCTAAATCTACTATATAAGAATATTCTTGTTCATCCCACATATCCAATCACTTAACAACTCTTAAATTCCACTTTATACCACCTGTCCCATACACTCTTTATTTCTATTCACAAAATCTGCACCCTAGTTCAATCTCTGTCTGACTCCTGCTAAACTCTTATTAATTGGTGATTTTACTTGAGTGCCACCCCCTTCCAATCCATCTTTCAAATAGTTAACTCCATTGATGACATTTATGACAATTGGGCTCCATGTTCAAGATGCCCAAGTGGTCTTGTATTTTATTCTTGATCAATAGAAATTCTGCCATTTGTTATTAAAGGCCTTCACAATCTGATTTCATTGTATCTTTCCAAATTTATTGCATATTTTCCCCCTTTCACTCACTGTACTGTGCAGGCAAACTGATCTTTTAACTGCTATATATACATATATATATATATATATATATATAAACATGTATATATAATATATATAATATGATATATATATAATATATATAATATATATAAAAGTTAAAAGATCAGTTATATATATATATAATATGATATATATATTTAAGTTTTATATATATACATATATATATATATATGTATATATATATATATATATATATGTATATATATATATATTCTAAGGGAATGTGGCATATTAATGCTTATACTTGCTCCATATTCATATGGAACAGATTTGGACAAATTTGATAACTAAATATAATGATGATTGATGAAGATTGCTTCCTTTTCAATGGAAGTGGTGATCTTAGTGGTTGCTTTATATCCTGTACTTTAGGGGAAAATTGCAAAAACAAGGGACTTATCAGTCATTTTATCTTCTACTTATATATTATCAAGATAGGATTAGGAAATCTCTAATGATGTTTAGTATTCACAGGGATAGTAATAACTTTACCATATGGCTATAGTTCTTTTAATCAACAGCATAACAAAACTGTAGTAATGAGATAATTTGATAGGTCTCCCATTGTTCCATATTCTCTATATACAAAGGATTATTGGGGTGGATACAATCAACACTAAGTTCAGTATTGCCATTCATCATTACTGTCCTTTTTAGATCATACATTGTATAAATTCTCAGAATATAGCCTCCAAATATTATGTGAGAAATGTCCTGTATTTCCATTCAGAACATATTACCAAGCCTTTTATTTGTATTAACTAATTTATAAAGACTTTTTTTGTCGTTTGATGAACTGATTTGAGTATTTTATATTAATGGCTGTCTTTAGTAACTTATATATGTCGACACTTTTTTGATTGTCCTTTAATACCCTGTCTTCAGTCTTACCTGTGTAATGACCAAGTATTGTTTATTATTATCCCCTCTTCATAGTATTATTTGTCATTTCAGTTCAATTGACACAGTTCATATTCTAGTCAATATAAATGCATGTTTCAAGAGAGATGTTAGAGAAACAGGATGAATTCATTAAGTTAAAACTGTGCTCTTTAAGTTAGGGTGTGTTCTTTAAAAAATAAACTTTTATCTGAGAATCTCAAATCTAAAGCTATTGCAAGAATTTTTTTTAAATCACTTATCTTAGAGAAACAGAATGAAAGTCCCATGATGTCAGAACAACAAAGTCAAGAGCAAAACTAACCCCTTTCCAGGTTATCTGCTATCAGCAAAGAGTAGCAGTAACAACAATGTGTCCTTAGGATTTTCTAGAGCTCAGTATCAAAGGGCAAAATCCTCTTTATCCAAACAAGAATATATTAAGGCAATCCAAGAGTTCACAATAATTAACACTAAATACTTGGCAGAAAGAATCAAAACAGTGGGCTCTACTATTATTTAAATCTCTAGGTAATTTTCCCTGTTGATTTTTATATTAGACAATATAAACAAAGAAAGGATGGTGTAGAGAAAAGAACAGACTTTGGAGTGAGAAGACTGGTGTAAGCTTTTCCTCCACCACTTACTAATATGATCTTTGTTTAATCTCTCCATCTCTCTGCTACTCAGCCTCCTCATATGCAAACACAGAGAACTGAAGTATGATCCTAAAGGTTTTTTCTAGCTCTAATCTCCTGAATAGCATTTTCGAATATCCCTTCTACCAAAACAGTAATTTATCCAGTTCATATAAACTTGAAAAGAATATCATACCCTAAAAGAAATTAAGAATGATTTATAAAATAAATATATAGATGTATATATGGATATACTCTGCATATATATATATATATATATATATATATATATGTTTTATTAGGTATTAATATGTAACTAGAATTCTGTTAAGAACCAGGGGAAATAAAACAAGACAATTCTGACTCTAAAGATGTTTAATTCCTAATAAGAGAAGACAGAAAAGAAAAGAATTTGGATATTATACTACATACATACTTGAAAGAAAGTCTTTGTTATATCCTTTCAAATATGGATCTATATATTCTTATATTTATAGATTTTATAAATAAGATCTATAGTATTTTAGGCATATTAATATATGTAGGGAATAAACACATCTCAAGAGTCACAATATTATTGTTTTTAAGATATTATTAATGAAAATCTTATTTTTTCTTTTTGTTCTAGATCCATGATTTTGTTACATTAGGAAACTCATAATATAGAAAGTATATCTATCATTGCAGTTCAATAACTAATCTGTGACTTGAGATAAAAGGGAAAGTTGCTTTAAATACTGATACCTAAAATAATTTTACCAGAACTGGTCAGATAGCCTAAAAATATCATAAGCAGTACTTTACTTCTTACTGACCCCAGAACCAACCATATATCTACTCCACAATGCTCTCTCTATTATATGTCTTGAGTAAATAGCATGGTGTAACAGAGAATTTGATGGCAATTGAAGAAATATCGGAATCAACTATACAAGTAGTGATGAGGGGCATAACATTGGGTAAGTCATTTAAAATTCAAGCAGGCATAATTCCCTCACTTGTGAAATAGATGAATAGCAATGTCTATATCATATTTAAATAATTATTAAGCAATTATTTCATATTTACTATGTAATAGTCACTGTGAGGAGCTGGAGATGCTTAGACAAAAAATGTCAATAGTCCTTCACCTCAAGGAACTTGCATTCATTGCACACATATATTGACATGGACAATTAAGGTTTTAGACTCATGGTAATTCTGAAATGTCAAGAGTCACAACAGGGGGATAAAATGAACTTTATTTTGTTATACAAAATGAAAATGTGGAATCTTCTAATTCCAATGTTAGAGTGCTGCCCCATCAATTTCCCTATGGAGCAGCTTGACTCTTTGAGGAACTAACAGCAAAATGAGATATACTGAAGTAGAAATTATTTCACCAAATCAAATCAAGGTATTCTCTTTTCCTATTAATTTTAATCATTTACTGAGAATAAGATCAAAACAGATCATTCAATCCTTACATATGGAGCTTAGGCATCATGAAGATTTTTGATGAGCAGTTGAACAATTTTAATTTTAGGAAAGGATATGGCACATAAAGACTAGTGCTTGGTAAAGGTTTATTATATGAATTTTTCACAACATGAATTGCCTGATGGTTTAGGGCTTAGATATTAAATAGCATTTAAGGGAAAATAAGGAAATTCCACTCACCAGGTTGAGATAGTCTTCATTATATATTTGATAGCAAAAGAGTTTCTTTAGTCTGTATTTCCATGTAAACCTTTGTACAATTTCATGTCTCCTATTAACCACAGCTTGCAGAAAGCTTTCTAAGAGGTTTTCAGCAACCTAAGATAGAGTGGCTATGTGATAAAATTTACATACAGGCATTTACAAATTCAAAAGGGTAAACATAAAGTTTTGGGGTTGGCAAAATTTTGAAGAAACATTAGGGTTTCAGTTAAAATAAAATTTGTAGATAATTCCACAATTTATATACCTTGATGTATTCTTTCACTAGAGAAATTTCCATCACTATAATGCTGTAGGATTAGATAAATATACCTTTTATCTCTTTAGAATTTGCTATGATGGTTCTTAGAAATCTTGGTACCAACAGACTTCAGGCCAATCAATAAAAATACAAACATTTAAAGAAGACATTTGTGTTTAAAGAACTGGTCAGACCTGTTGTTAGAATCTTCATGAAAAGCCACTAATTTAATCAGCAAATAGAAAGACACCATGATAAGCTCCAAACAAACACTGGCAAAGAAGAAATTATACTTCATAATCTAAAACCTTTCTGAATAGTTTGATTTTTTATAAATGAATTGAAAATTCATAGCAACATAAATGGTACTACATTGCTTAAATGCATTAATTCCCCATTTTACCATTTATTGTTTAACACTTTATTAGGTGTCAATTTAAATAAGAAGCTAAAATGAAATATTAGTATAGCACATGGATTATGGGATATACTAGATTCTTTTCTTAGTTCTACAAAACCTAATATAATAATAGTAAGGAAAGTCTCAGCCATATATTTTTTTTTTAACTATATGTGTTAGCCGGATAACAAAAAACAGTAAAATTATAACACTACAAAAACAATGAGAACTGATATTTAAATAATTTAAAATGTTCTATATAGTTTTTCTATGTTATGTGTACTGATCTCTATTACTTATCTCTATTATCTTATGATATAAACAATAGAGACATAGGAGTGTATTGAGGCTGAAAGGAGTGACTCTGCCCAGAATCTAGAGATACCTATGACTTCAAGCATAATAATTAAGATGCTTAATCGTTGTAACTCAGATATTAAATTTTGGAGGCCATATTTGAATGTAGATCTTCACTTTAATCTAATGGCAATATGACTATTCAGTATAGCACACTTTCTATTATGATATTTTCCTGTCATAGGGCAATTGTCTTTGTGATGTTAGAAGACTAGGCCTATCCTTGACTTATCCTCAAGAGAGAAGCAAAGAATGATTTGACAAATTAAAAGATAAATTTTCAATTTGCCAAACGGGTAATTCAATTGGTAACACATTCATTTAAAAAAAAACCTTTTCTGGTCTATTTTTGAAAAATTTTAAATTCAATGCTGACCTGACTTAAACACACACATACACACAAACACACAAATATATGTATATATTATGGCCACATGTGTGACACGTTAAGTCCCTTTTTTGCCATTCCTACTTTACCCAACAAAATAAAGGAAGTTCTTTTTTTAAAAATTTTAATTTGATTTTTCCTATTACACATAAAGATAGCTTTTAATGTCATTGTCACATTTTACTACCTCCCTTCCTTCCCTTCCCCCTCCCCATGACAGTGAGAAACCTGATATAGATTATATCTACACAATTTTGCTTAACATGTATTCATATTTAGACTCCAAGTTCTGCTTAAAGATATCTCAAAGAGGAGGTTGCTATCTTATGTTTCTAGGGAAAGGAAGATTTGTTTCCCAAGAGTAGGATTTCCTGTGTCTTATATCCCCAGTCCTAGGTTTTATGGGGCAAGAGAACTTCCAAACCCTTTCTTATGGATGTTCACCTTTGGTATCTATCTGCCACCCAACTCTTACTACTGACTTCAAGAAACTGTAGCAAGTGCAGTGGACATCAATTCAGCATACAAGATAAACAAGATTGAAGGAAACTGAAGGGCCTCAAACCTCCCAATGAGAACAATTTGTTCCAATGACCTTGAAAGCAGCTAAAGCATATATGTTAGAGTACTTAGAGTTTGGTCTTAACTTTTGTTCTGCCCCTAAACTCTGTTAGCTAGAAGAAAGAATGAGGCAGATAATTTCATGCAACTCTATCTCCCTTAAATCCAATTTATTCATAAGATTAATTTCACCCATATAAATTTAGCATTTTTACCAACTTAAAGTCCTCTAGTGATAGACAAATGATGAAACAGCAGGTACAGAAACAATGAGAGCAGTCACCAGAACCATGTACAGAGGGTTATTTTCTCACCGGACTGAAGGAATAGTAGAATTCAGGAGTCCCTTGGGTATGTGATCAGTCTTTTAAAAGGAACACACTGCTTACCTAGAATGACAAAGGAAATAAAAAAGGTGTCTGAAAAATTGTCTGCATCAACTTATTTAAACCTGGTTTGCTTACTGTGGCATTTGGGAATCTCACTTTATGATAGAAACAGAAAAATCATACAAAAACGTTTGCAAACATGATTCTACTCATTGGCACATGGGATGTGTGCACATTTTTGGACAACAATAAATTCATTAGACCTGAAAGACAGCTCTTGTCATAAGAAAATTCAGCTGGTATCATATCCAAATACCAGTACTGAAGAAACCATGCTGGGAGATGAAGGTCAGTTTAGTAAAGTCAGAGGTCATTATCCATTTTTCTAGAATGGCTGAAGTGATGTCAAGTGCCATGAAGCTGGCATAGAATGTGCAATCCAAACAAACCTAATCAACAAGTTTGTGTACTTCCTAAAAGGAGTGAATGATAGGCTCATGACAATGCAATTTTCACTTGCAGAAAATTCTCATACCTCTATCATCTGAGTATATACTCTGATGAAATCAAAGAAAAGTTATATGAAAACTGGATATCTTCATCAATATTCAGAAAGAAATGAATCCTATAATTCTAGATAACTTTAATGCCTGAGTAGGCCCAATCCGACAGGGCATAGAGTCCTTGGGAAGAATGAAATCAACAGCAGAAACAGAAATGATCATTTGCTACTGAAAATGTGTATGTCTCATCCACTCAACAATAACCCTGTCTTCTATTTAGGAAATGCAATAAAATTTTGTGTATTCACCATGGAAGCAAACATTGGTATTTATTAGACTATAATTGTAAGAAGATAAGACAGATGATGATAGAGATGTGTGGCATTTTGTGCTGGACTGATCACAGACTTATCCTCTTCAAACTAAATATTTGCATTCAACAAAAGTGGTAATCCCAAGGCAAGACAGTTATTGGAAGACTTAAGTCAACACATTAGAGAGTTTCTTAATACCTGAACAGTTTGTTATCAACTTGGAGAGAAAGTTGAGCCTGTAATAGGTTTACCCCAATGGAACAGAAAAGTACTACATTAATTCATCTAGGCCAGAACAGATAACAATTAAATTGGTTTGAGAAAATAAGATGGGAAAATTTAGAATCTCCTAAAAAATAGAAAACACTATTGAGCTTATCAACTGGATCATTTTTCTGTCTCTAAAAGGCATCATTTAACTTCATCAAACATAAAGTACAAGCAAAGCTTAGAGAGAAGCAGTATTCTTAGCTCAGTAAGAAGGCAGATTAAATTTATTTTTATGCTGTTAGTAAGAATCAAAAGTTTTTTTATTATTTCCTAAAGGCTATTTATGAGCAAAAGATTTATATTCCATCTCAAATATTTAGAGGTAATGAAGCCACACTGATTAGGGAAAAGGATATAATCTTGTATAAATGGGCTGAATAATTTCATAGTGTTCTCAGCAGATTGTTATCAACCAATGCTAAAGCCATTGACCTACTACTGAAGTCAATCCTTCTGTAGCCATACTTCTAATTGAAGAAATAGTTTTGAATACCATTAGACTACTCTCATAAGGCAAAACGCTTGGTTCTGATTCTATTCCAACTTAGAGCAGAGGCAGGAGATCCACTGTTGATACAAAAGCTGACTGAAATTTTCTAGGTTATCTACTAGGAATTCAAGGATGCCTCCTTTGTTCATCTGTATAAATATAAAGGAAATATTTTCCCCTGTGAAAATCTCATGCTCCCTCAGTTATTTCTGGCAAGATTCTTGCCACAGTCTTTCTTAATAGGTTGATCCTTCATCTGAAAGAAGGTCATATATCCAAGAACTGATCAGCATGACTTCCAAAAAGCTGAGGAATAGTCAGTATGAAAGTTGACTGTGCAAGAACTCCAGGAGAAATTTCTTCTTCCTGCAGTATGCATTTTCCCCTTTCCCTTCCTATGTCCCTGTAAGATTGAATAAATTTCTAAACCCAATTGGGAATGTATGTTTTTCTCCTTGAGCCAAATCTGTTGAGAGTAAGATTTATTCAGTGTTCACAATCTCTCCCTTCTATCCCATTACTATAATAGATCTTTTATTTCTCTTCATGTGGTATTGTCTTTTAATGCCTCTGCTTTCTTCTCCTAGCAAAATCCTTTTTATGTCTTAATTGTTTTATACCTGTTTTTTAAACTACACCCTCTTTCAAAGTGTATTCCTTTCAATTGTCCAATAGAAGTACAATTCTCAAGATGCATGAACATCATTACATCATAATCAATTCATACTTATACCTCTGTCCAATTATACTCCCTCCAGCTATCCCAATAGAAATAACATTCTCTTGAATTAAATTACTGTCATATCTTAATTTAAAGCTATTCCATCTCTATAATTATGCTCTTTTCAACTGTACTAAGAGAAATGCAATTCTCAAGATTCTCATATACAAGTACAGCCTAAGGATGTAGACAGATTAGTCTTATTGATTAATGCTATTTTCCTTTCAAAAACACTATTTTTACACATCTCTTGAGTTTTATATTTAAAGATCAAATTTTCTGTTCAGTTCTGATCTTTTTATCAGGTAAGTTTGAAACTACTTTATTTTATTGAAGATCTACCTTTTCCCCCTGAAGGAATATGCTGAATTTTGCAGGGCACTTATAATCTAAGCTCCTTTGGCCTCTGGAAAATAATACTTTGGCCCTATGATCTTTTAATGTTGTTTATAAATGTTTCTAAATACCATATAATCCTCACTGTGGCTTCATGGTATTTAAATTGCTTCTTTTTTACTACACATAGTATTATCTTCATTAGTTGAGCATTGTCAAATTTGGCTACTATGTTCTTTGGAGTTTTTATTTTGGTTTCTTTTTGTACAAGTGATCAATGGGTCTTATTTTTTTGTAATTTGTAATTTTTTGGCAATTTTTCATGAAAATTTCCTGTATGATATTGTTCAGACTCTTTTTCTGATCATGATGTTCAGGTAGACCTATAATTTGTCAATAATTACTCTGGATCTATTTGCTAAATTTTTCAACATTTTAGGTTTTTTCAGTGTTTTGGTTTTATTTGATGAAATCTTGGTGTCTCCTGTATTCATTAGTTTTCATTTGTCTCAATCTAATTTTTAGTGTTATATTTTCTTCAGTTAGCTTTTTTTTCCTTTTCTTGTGGGGTAATTTTACTTTTAGATAAATTGTTTTTTTTTTTTTTTTGTTTGCCAATTTTACTTTTAAAGGAGTTGTTTTCTTCTTTCCATTTGATCAAATTTACATTTTTTTCTTTAGAAATATTTTATTTTTGAGTTTTACAATTTTCCCCCCAATCTTGATTCCTTCCCCCCATCCCCTACAGAAGGCATTCTGTTAGTCTTTACATTGTTTCCATGGTGTACATTGATCTCAGTTGAATGTGATGACAGAGAAATCATATCTTTAAGGAAGAAAAATAAAGCATAAAAGATTGCAAAGTCACATAATAAGATAACTTTTTTTGTAACGTGAAGGTAATAGTCTTTGGTCTTTGTTCAAAGTTCATAATTCTTTCTATGGATACAGATCGTATTCTCCATTGCAGATATCCCAAAATTGTGCCTGATTTTGCCTGTTATTATGAGAAGTCCATTAAGGTTGATCATCACTCTCATGTTGTTGTTAGGGTGTACAATGTTTATCTGTTTCTGCTCATCTCACTCAGCATCAGTTCATGCAAATCCTTCCAGGCTTCCTGAATTCCCATCCCTCCTGTTTTCTAATCAAATTTACTGTCAAGTTTTCATAATTCTGCAGCATAATTCTCATTACTTTTCTGAATTATTATTCTTGCTCTCTTCTTTGGTTTTGCAAATCTCTTTTAGTTCTTCTAAGTGATCTTTTTTGATTTGAGACTAACTCTTAAATTTCTATGAGGTTTCACATGGATGCATTTTGTCACTGTTTTCCTCTTCCAAGATGGTATTTTGATCATTCTTGTGGTTGGTAGTTGCCTATGATTAGTGTTCTTTTTTCATTTGTTTGTTTACTTTGATATTGGTAGAATTTTGAATTTGAAAATTTTTGTCAATGTAAAATTAAAAAAACAACAACTCTACTACCATGATTGATTCAGGAATATGTTAGCTTCATTATTAGTTAGTGAAAGTAATTTAAGTAGCGATTTTTGCAAAAGTAGTCCAATTAGTGGTTAAATTGTAGACAGTCTCAATGACCAGAAAATAATCCCTTCTAAAAATGAAATCTAACACAAACTTTGGTATTCTATATCTATATATAATAGCATATTATTGAAATAGTGATATGTTACTGTATGAATTTTTTTATTCATTCAATCAATACAAAATTGCTCAATGAAATTTTGAAGAGCCCTTGGTTATATTTGGGAAAAGGTGAGCAAATACTCCTGTCTTTATTTTGCTACCATTTAGTATGACTATAAGAGTGATTTTTGTGATGCCTTATTTATGGATATTCCTTAAAGCTAAACGAGACTATAGGCATGGGAACTGTGTTCTCTAGATTTGAAGACTCACTATCTGTTTAACTCACTAAAGAATCAAATCAGTTTGTGCGGATGAAGCAACAAATGTCCCTTAACTGTCTTGTTTTACACAGAAACCCAAATTCTCGTATATGTAAATAACATTCTTTCAGCTTTTTTGTTCCTATCTCAGTAATGGGAAATCACAAAACTTTTTATCCTAAGTCATGAATGCAAATTTTTTGAGGGGACTGTTAATATTTTAGTCTTCTAAAAAACACTTTCAGAATTTCCACCTTATGCCTTACTGTATAGATTGATGACTTTTTCCATGTGGCCTACTTTCCATGGATGGGCTATTTCCCTGTCAGCTGATCTCAATCTCCTTGATGTTGTCTTGATTCATAAAAACCTTAAATGGTCCAATATTTCAGGCTCTTGACTCTATACTTACATCACCTATCCTCTTAACTGGCTTGACTGCCTTCTAGCCTTTTGCATATTCTCTGAGATATCCTTTTATCAGATCTTTCAATTCTGAAAATTATCATATAAATGTATCTGAATCTCTCTCCTCTCTCTCTCTCTTTGCATCTATCTATCTATCTATCTATCTATCATCTATCTATTTCCTTCCTCTCTCAGAATGTAAGTTCTTTGTGGACAAGGAATATTTTCACTTTTGTATTTATAAATAGTGGTTAGCATTTTAAAACCATTTAATAAATTACTATTAATTCATTCATTCTTCCTTTGTAAACTTGACACTTAGTACATAATACTTGCTTAAAATACACTTACCATATCAAATTGAATTATTGGTTCAGTCAATAAATAAATATATAAATAGTAAATGAAGAAAAAAATTGAAAAAAGATCATTCAAGCAGATCTATTAATTGTTGACCTAACAAACATTTGATTGACTATACTTTTTACTTTTCAATATATTGTTTTGATATCCTGTAACTATAATTACTATTTCTTCAGAAACTATTTTTAGTGGCATTAGCAGATCTGCTTAAGGATTTGCCTTCCATAAAAGTAGCTTTATTTCCATAGGCACCCCTCTGTCAGCAGATCAAACTAATTGTGCTTCAGAAATTTACATTAAAAATTCTTGGCCTGAATTCCATCTCCATGGAATGACTATTAGTGTCTTGGCAAATTCACTAGTCAATTGAGAGATACAGCAAGGAAGACCATGAATACAATAAAGACTTCAATTTTTTATTCATTTAATTTAGAACTACAAAATAGGGGTGGCTAAGTGCTACAGTAGATAGAGCACTGGTCCTGGAGTCAAGAGTACCTGACTTCAAATCAAGCCTCAGACACTTAATAATTAGCTATCTGCATGGCCTTGGACAAGACACCTAACCCCCATTTTCCTTGCAAAAAAATGAACTATAAAATACAGTAAATGAAGGTTTAGTATCTATAATTGTTTGAACTTTTAAGCAATATCTGCTTGTTACTTACTCAATATTTTAAAAGTATATTTCAGAAAGCTAATGAAAGAATCAGATGGTTCACTATTGCTTCCCTTTACCATGTCAAGCTTTGGGGGGTAAGCAGATAAGAATTTCAAATCTTCAAACTAAAGTTGACCATTGTCCTATTTGCATAACATATGGGTACAGCTGCTTCATATTATCATATCACAGTGATGATCATATTTCTTTTCCTTGTCAATTTTAGTTAATTATTGCTGGAAAATTATAGCTGCTTTTCTGTGTTTGTGAAATTGATCTAAGTTAGGGCTAACCAAATTGAAAACTACAGAAAGAAACTTGAAATATTCTCTGCTTTGAGATGCAATGGAATATCAGTACTCCATTCCAATTTCTCAAGTATTTTTTTCCTTTCTCCATCAGTAAGCAGCTGGACCTAAAAACTTAATTTTTAGAAGATATAGGAATATATATATATATATATATATATATGAATATGAACAAAATGTTGATATTCATAAAATGCAAATATTTTACATCCAATTGGCTATATATTACATGGATGTGTTTATTTTTTGTGCCATCTCTCTCCCCTCTTTATCTCCCCCCCTTCTTTTTTTCTTCCTTCCTCTTTTTTCTCTTTCCTTTTCTCTCCTTTTCTCTTTCTTCTCTCTTGTCTTTCTCTTCTTCCTCCTTCCCTTTCCCCCTTCCCCTTCCCCCTTTCCCCCTTTCCCCTTCCTCCTTCCTCCTTCCTCCTTCCTCCTTCCTCCTTCCTCCTCCCTTGCCTTCCCTTCCCTTCCCTTCCCTTGCCTTCCCTTCCCTTCCCTTGCCTTCCCTTCCCTTCCCTTCCCTTCCCTTCCCTTCCCTTCCCTTCCCTTCCCTTCCCTTCCCTTCCCTTCCCTTCCCTTCCCTTCCCTTCCCTTCCCTTCCCTTCCCTTCCCTTCCCTTCCCCTCCCTTCCTCTCTCTCTCTCTCTCTCTCTCTTCCTCTCTCTCTCTCTCTCCTTTCTTTCTCTTATTTTTTTTCATTCTTTCTTTTTCCTTCTTTCATCTGAAACCAACACAATGAACCCTAGGGAGTAATGGATGAACTGCATTTGAAAAAGAACTTCACTACTCCATTTCCAACTCAGACAAGGCATGGAGATCCACTCTTAAAAAAACAGATGGAAGATAAGTAAATAAATTAGGAAAAAAATGATAATATCTATAATTCTATCTTCCTCAAATTGATAATTTGAATGTCAATTAGCTCTCCATTTAATGATAAAATGCTCTTTTTGATTAGTCATAATTATACCCACAGAAGAGTATACAGGAATGCCATTAGAATTTCACCAACTTATCAATTCCAAGCTGATGTATTCAGGTATAATGGATCCTTCCCCTAGGCCTTCCTTTCCCCTTGGAGGAAGTACACCCCAGGAAATCACATTGAAACTTGAGCCTCAACAAATATGGCCCTGTATGACTCATTATTGAGTTCCTCATCATTTGTTGAATTAGAACACTATGGCTATATTAAAGAGGTCTCTTTGAATTCTTCTTCCTCCCTGGTCTGAAAACATGTAGAAGTTTCTCTTAGCTGTATGCCACGTAATTTGGAGATGTAATCCTCTAGCAAATAGAAACCATGAACAAATGATCTGCCTAAATTAGTATGTATCTGGGATGAGAACATCAAACATTTTACCTCTTTTTTATCCTGGGGTACAGAATCTTCTAAGAACTCAAAAATACATGGTAGAAGCATCAAAATCTATTGCCTGACCAGTAGTTTCACCTGCATTAGAAGTGTCCAGTTGTTGGGAGCAGATGTGCCTCTGTGAAACCATTTGATTACTTACAGGAGAGAATTCTTAGTAGTAGCTAGGATAGTACCAAAAGTAGAACCAGAGAGAAAGAAAGAGGAAGCAGAAAGGGGAGAGAGAGAGAGAGAGAGAGAGAGAGAGAGAGAGAGAGAGAGAGAGAGAGAGGCACTGTTTGGGGGAGAACCTAATTGACTGGTATTTAATGAATTATACACAGAAACCTGGATAATTAGCAGCTTTGGCAAAATTATATCTCCAGAGGAAACCTGATTTAGCATCTCAGCTGAT
The DNA here is from genome assembly GCF_037893015.1 of Macrotis lagotis. NCBI lineage: Eukaryota > Metazoa > Chordata > Mammalia > Peramelemorphia > Peramelidae > Macrotis > Macrotis lagotis. Next base: position 531,476,957 of record NC_133658.1, read on the forward strand.
TGTGCTGTAGTGATATATTCTATATATGGATTAGGTTCTAATTATTTCATAATTCTTTATTCTTCAGGATTACTTTTTCTTAGTTGATAATAAACCATCTGTTACATATCTGACTGATGTTTTGTACAAAAGTCATTTTTTGAATTGATTTCCTTTTTTTATGAAAGTAAAAGTAAGATTACTGTAATCATACATCTTTCTTTATGAAGTCAATGAACATGGAGAGCCAACAGTTATTAGAAATGAAGAACCTACTTCCTTTACCAAAAATTCAGGCTTCTCTATAGTTGACCTCTGTGAACAAGTTGTGATATCACCTAAAAATCTGACATAGGTGACTAGTCACTGACATTACCACACTAGTCATTGATCTAGACATGAAATAAAGGAACTTCTACCTTAGAGAATGAAATTTAGAGGTTGGGATTATTAAGGTATTAAGGTTTTAGGTATGTTAAAAAATGTGACTTTATTTCTCTCTTATGGATTGATTCTTAACAATATTGGCTGCCACAAGTCATTAAGCATTTCCAGAAGAAATATCAACAATCTCAACTTCCACTGATGATAACACTCTGACAGCAAAAAGTGAAGCATAATTAAGAAGTCTCTTGATAACAGTGAAATAGGAGAGTGTCAAAATTATCCTGAAGTTTAACATTAAAAAAATCATATTAGCTTATTCCATCATTTTCAGGGAAATAGGGAGAGAATAAATGGAAGTACTGTCATATTTTATATTTGTGGACTCAAAGATCACTGCAGATGGTGACTATAGCCATGAAGTTAAAGCTCTTGCTCACTGCTGGGAAAGTAATGGTAAATCTGGACAGTATAGGAAAAAGTAAAAACATCACTTTGCCAAAAAAAGTCTCAATACTCAAAGCTATGTTTCTTTTCAGTAGTTTTGAGAGATGGATTATAAGGAAAACTGATCATCACAGAATTGATACTTTCAAATTGTGGTACTGGAGAAGACTTTTGAGAATGTTTTTGGTATAACAAAAAAATCAAATCAGACAATACTTAAGGAATTTGTCAGATTATTTACTGGAAAATTGAATACTGAAGCTGAAGCTTAAATAATTTGACCACATAATGAGAAGATGGGATCCATTAGAAAAGATCATAGCATTTAGAAAGGGTGAACACAAAAGAAGGGGACAGCAGAGGTTTGAATAGATAATACGATGGAAGCAACAAGCATGAACTTAGACAGACTTCTATAGATGGCAGATGTTATAGGTGCCTTACGTCCAAAGGTCCATGGGGGTCATGAAGAATCAAATATCACTGAATTACTGAACAACTAAAAATCTATGTATCAGGAACAATGCTAAGGACTGGGTAAAAAAGAAAAGTCAAAGGCCAGGAGGAGCCCTTGAGGAGCTCACTATTTAATATGGGAAGGAACATGCAAACAACTATGGCCAAACAAATGATAGTCTAGATAACAAATAAGCAATAAAAGGAAAAAATAACTAGAATTAAGAGGAATTGGAAAATAATTTCTGTAGAATGTAGGAGTTTAACTGAAAATTAAAATGATTTGGGGTACAGAAGACAGAACATTTAAAACATGAGAAAGTGCTAGTTAAAGTATTCAGAACTGAGAGATGAAGTATTTTGTTGAAGAAGCAACAAGGAGGAGAATAGCACTGTATAGAAGAATTTCTATAGGGGCTTGTAAGATATCAAGAAGATTGTTAAAAAAAGAGAAGGATTAGGTTATAAATGCATTTTAAATATAAAATTCTCTGCTTAAGGGGATTTAAAATATGAGATGACATGGTTGCAACTGCACTTGAAGAAAATAATTTTTGTGTTTGATTGGAGGATGAATTGGAGTGGTGAGAGACTTAAAACAGGTAAAGCAACCTGTAGGTTTTTGAAGTAGTTTAGATGTGAGGATAAGGAAGCCTGAACCAAAGACTTTTTATGGGAATAGTTTCAACACATAGTTTAGGGTCAAACTAGCTTTACGGCTAAAAAGTTAAAAACTCAAGAGAAGAACCAGTTATTTCCACGATGCATATCCATTTCTATCAAAGGCAGACAAAATTAATTAACTTAGGAAAGAGATTAAGTCAGCATGAATTAAGTCTAAAGGTAAGAATAAATTAGAAATTCACAGGGAATGACAATGAAAGTGGAAAATCTGAGAAGAATGTGTTGGATCAGTAGTTTGGTTTTCAAAATTAAAGTGAGGACTATGAATTTGCCTAAAATATGTAATTGATCACCATTGTGGCTTGAGATAAATTGATAACAATAAAAATAACTATAAAGATGAAATTTGGCCTTTGTTCTTGAAGAAGACCAGGACATCAGGGAAGTGATGCCATTATGCCCCTGATTTGGATTTGAATGAGGGGATTCTGTGCTAAGTAACCATTCTCACTTTCTTCTCTGGAGTCCTCTGGGTCCAATGGTCAGCTATGAATCTGGATGGCTGAGATGGTGCTGGATGTGAGGCAATCAAGATTAAGTGATTTTCCCAAGGTCACACAGTTAGTAAGTCTGAGGCCATATTTGAATTCAGGTTCTCCTGCCTTCAGGGTCAGCAGTCTAACTACTTCAACATGCAGTTGCCTATAATAATTTAACAGAAACAGCAATAATAACATATATTTAATTTTATAGTATTTTATAAATATTTCACTTTACTTTCACAATAATCATGAGAAATAGTTGCTGTCACTTTCTCCACTTTACAAATAAGAAAACTAAGGCAGTCAAATGTTAAATGACTTCCTAAAATCATGTAGCTAGTAAATGTCTGAGGCTAAGTTATAATTCAAGTCTTCCTCACTTCATGTCCAGTGCACTATACAACCTAAATGCTTCTTGTCTATAGTTGCTACTTTAAAATATCAATTAAGACCTGAATCAAATTAAAATGTAGCTCCTTTCTAATTTGATGCAAAATATATGTGTGTAGTTTTCAAAGTCCAGAAGCAGCCTGAAGGGATTCTTATGTGCAGTTTAGGAGCCTCCACTTGTATTTGGCTTGGATACCACTGACGTAGAGGAAAGAGAAGGAAGGGATGGAGACAGGTTATTAATATTTCTGTCACTAATGGGGCCCTAGTGTCTGAGGTTGACTTTATACTCATGTTTTCCTGACTTGAGGATCAGTGTTTTATCCTTTACTCTATGATATCTTTTGACTAATAGTGGCATTAATTTCTAAATTTTCATCTTCTGCTATTTCAGTTTTTCAGCTATAGATGATTTGGAAAAATAGAACATTATAAATTTGCTCTGTGACCAGGGGAAGACAACATAATGTGTTATGTTTGGATCTTCTGCAAGTTTTAAGATCATATATCAATTCTTAAGTTTTGTTTTTAACTCAGAACAACTAGTTAAGAGGACATGGTTCTAGCCCCAGTATAATTCCTCAGGCAAGAAGCTAAAGATAATGTGTAGATTGATTTGCATCTCAAAACTGATTTCTTGAAAAGTGTGACTATAAAATTTTAAGAAGGGACAATGATTCTAGGAAATATTGATTTGGGAAGAAAGACAACAAAACAAAACAAAAACAAAACCACTCAAAGCTCCTGTTGTCCATTATAGTATAGATTGGGAAACAGAGACCCAGAGAAGCAAAGTGTCCTGGCAAAGGTCACCTAGCTATTAAGTTGAAAAGCTGAGATTTTAAAGTCAGGTTCCCTAGTTACAGATCCTCTTTCCTCTGTCCCTTTGGCCCTTTAAGGATGATAACAAGAATTATGAAAGCATATAATTTTGCCTATAATGTGTTGCATTCATTGCATCATGAAAATTTTGCTTTGTTTTGAATAACACATTGTTAATTTCTATTAATAATCTGATTATCCTCTAGAGAATTATTTTTACATATTATAATGACTAAAACAAAATGAATGCATATTAACTTCTTTTCTCCTTTATAAAGATGATGGTCTTTATTTCCTTCCCTTAAAATTAAAAAAAATATTTTTAATAATACATCATACACAGTGAGAAAATGCAGAACAAAATCAAAAAGAAACCTCCAATCTGTTAATACCTATTTCTATTTCCTCTTATATTATGGTCTTGGTGCAATTGTACCTTTTGATTCCTTTCCCTTCCCTTTTGATTTCCTAAACAATACAGGATATATGACAATGAGATGACACAGATTCATTACTCAATGAGAATGCGTGCTTTCAAGGCATTGGTGAGTGGTTTGAGATTGATGACACCAAAGTGCTTTGGTAGTTGATCGTCTGGCAGCAGATGCTCTTCTTCAGTAATGAAAGAAGGCGCACCTCATGGATCATACTTATCAAGCTCTATCTGTTACTGTCAGTGATGAAGAAAAGATAGCTTTTGCTTCCAATACTTACATAATGTATATTACTGCTGGAGATTAAACAATGGCAAAACACTCTTGCTACTGGATGTGTGCCTCGATAATTAGCTAAGATATTTTGAAGATGCCTTGATAGGAAACAGAGTTCTTGGCACCATCTGAAGTAATAATGTTCTTGGCATTGCTCATGACTTGCATTTTTCTACCCTGGTAAATGTTTCCCTGTTTCACAAACACCTCTTTAGAAGAAAAGGCAACACACATGTAATAAACTGCTATTAAGTGTAATTGAAGATGTAACTAAGCTGATGTGTTTATATCTTATACTCTATAATCTTTAAAAATTAGACAATCATATTGATACATTATTGACATATGCAATTTGATTTAATTCTTCTTTAAAAATTCCAGAATATTAATGATGGGTTGCAATTAGGTTCACAATATATATTTATTTTAGTGAGTAAAATGTTCTGAATTTAAAATATTAATTAAAATTTACATTGAAATTAAAATAGAAAAAGAGGATTTCTAATGAAACTGAGAATCTCTTTTATATGCCATTTGCTTTTCATTTAAAGTAACAGTTTTAAATATTTTTGGTATCATTTTCTTAAAATTATTGATAATCAAGAAAGATGTTTGTTGTTGTGATATTGCCATACTATAAATTTTAAAATCTTGCTTCATTATAGAACTGTTTTGGATTAATTGATCCTCTAGTAAGGGCTAAGAGACCCTTGAACCCTTTAGGATGGGAAAGAAAACAGTGTTCTAAGCTTTACAGATGTGACAGAAGATCTACCCTCACCTACAAGTGAGGGTGAGGCAAACTCTTGAAGTGTGTGAATGTAAGATCATTTATCTTCTTAGAGGAATGTTTCTGGAGCCAATAGTTCCACTAAAAGGGGATAGAGAAATAGAATATAGGTGATTCCTTTAAGAGAATAGGTAAATAATTAGAGAAGAGAGTTGGAGGGAGAGTTTGATAATTAGATTGGTCAAGAGACTCCATTTCTTTTTAAATCATAAGAGAGATATAGACATGTCCCAAAGGAGATATAAATGAATTGGTGTTAATGGAGGGAACAAAGATGTATTCACAAAAAGGGGAATTATTGAAATAACCAACGTAGGAAGTTACTGGGAGGGATTGCATTAAGGACTCAGAGAAATTAACCTCAAAAAGAAAAAAGGATATTTCTTCTGTGACAACAATGAAGGGAGAGATTATATGTGATATGACTGAGAAACTGTGAATTTTCCAAGGCAAGTATTTAAGGAACTCATATCAGAGAATGCCAATCTGCTCAGTACAATAATCAATTTTTACTTAAAAATAGTTATAAGGCATACATCCTACCTCTTGGCAAAGAAATAGTGGTAAGACATGCATAAAGATAGGCATATTTACAGACATAACTAATAAGCTGCTTCATTTTGCTTCATTACATTTATTGGTTACAAGGGATAAATTAGTAAGTTCATTAATTAATTAATTAATCAATTAATTTTTACAGTCAACAGCAATATGTCCTTCCCCATTTAAAATGGAAGGAGAACAAAACCCCTGTCACAAATATATTCATTTCAGAAATAGGAAGTAGCACACTGGTAATTTCAAAAAGCAAAAAAAAATAGATAGAAAGACCACATATACATAGATATACACAAGCAAATTTGAAATACTTAGTATCTTTAATGAGGTCATAAGAAATATCCAAATGTGATTCCAGTGGATGAATGTTAAATTATGTTAGTTTTCCCAGTTACGAAAATGATAGTCTCAGATTACAGAATAAGACATAGATATGTATATATCTAGAGATATAAATATGTGTAGATGTATTATATATTTTATTATAAAAGATCAATTTATATGATATTATTATAATCAATTAAATTATACTGATATTAAAATGAAGCTAGCTTAATTAAACATGTTTAATTAACAGATTATTTTATGATTATATAATATTTGATATGTTTAATGGAGAACTTTGTATTTATTGAGACATGGAGAAATACAAATTTTATATTGTTCTATAATATATATCATATATCATTTAATATTCTACAGATTATATGACATAGATCTATTCTCAAACTTGACCCTTCTCTGTGATTCTGAACTTTATATTCATCATCTTAACCCCATTATCCATCCAACACCACCAAATTATTTATTACTATCCTCCTCAACTGTCCCACTCTAAAGCATGAATGCCAGCCTCCCCTTCTATTTTTTGAAATTTCTGTTCTAAGGGCAACAAACTTTCCTTCACCATAAATCTTTTCCTCTCACTCTTTCATCTTCTAGCAATTACTGAAACATTACTCCTTGATGATACAGCCTCCTTGGTCACCTTTACCACTACTGACTGCATTTTCACTCATTGCCCTCAGTTCACTGATGTTTTAACAGGGAAGTTTAAGTGTTCACACCCCCAACCCCTGCAATTATCATTTCTCAGTTGATTCTTTCAGTATATCCATCAGTCGGTAACTTCTTTTAAAGTTCATGCTATTCATCTCTACCATTAAATCAAATTACATCTAGTTTCTGAGTAATAGTAGACACCAGAGGTTAATGAACAGTCCTTAAAAGAACTTGTCAAGTAATAACCGGAAGTGCTAGATCTTCCTAAACACTCATAAACCCCATTTCCTGTCTTCAAACTAGGTCACTCACCTTCCTTCCTCATTGAATTTGGCACTTAGTTGACATTTTTTTTCCCTCCTAAATTCATGTCCCCATCCTTGGGGACTTCAGCATACATGTTGACTTTCTCAAACATTCATACCGCTTAATTACTCAACCTGATCATTTTCATGAGTTGCTCCTCCACCCTACCTCTGTTTACACAAATATAGTCATACCCTTGAGTTTTCCTACCTACAAATGCACCACCTCCATATTGAAGAGTTATGAAATTCTCTACTCTGACAATAATTTGTTGTTTTAATTAATATTACTCCCTCTGACTTAATTCTTTGACTACACTAGGACCCCAAAGATCTCAGTTCATCACCCCTGTGCTAGTCACTCTATTCTTATCTCCCTATTGATTCTTTCAAGTTGAATCATTTCAACTCTATACTATTCTTTTTTCTTGAGTCCCTGGTCACTTTATCAATCCTCAAATTTGTCATGGCTCTTCTCCCTCTACTCCTTCAAAACCTTGCCTCATATTTTATAGAAAAAAATGAGACCCTTCAAAGTATGCTGCATTTTCTCTTCTCTCCCTCATTTCATATAATATACTTCAGCCTGTTTCACATGGTGAGATTTACTATTTCCCCAAGGATAACTTTTCTACCTATGCAAGCATTCTCATTTCATACCATCTCCTCCAACAAATTGCCCCCACTGTAATACCCACTTTCATTTATTTTCAGTCTATCCCAGTCTACTGACTTTCCTGTTGTACACAAACACATCCATGTCTTATCCTCAAAAACAAACAAACAAAAATCCTTTCCTTGATCCTTCCATTCCCACTAACACTCATTGTCTATTTCTTCTGCCTTTTCTGGCTATACACCTTAAGAAAGCAGATCAAAGCTGCTCTCTCTTTTCCCCTTATTTTTCTTTTAACTACTTACAATCTAGCTTCCAAACTTCTTATTCCACTGAAACTGATCTCTCCAATGTTTCCAGTGATCTCTTAATTGTCGAATATAGTGACCCTTTTTTGTTTTTTGATTTGTATCTAGGTTATAAAGTTGATGCTCAGCTCTAGACTTTTATCAAGAAAGCTTGAAAGTTCTCTATTAAAGGTCATCCCCACCTATAGGATTATACTTAGTCTTGAAGAGTAAATTATTCTTAGGTAAAATTTTTAACATTTGCCTTTTGGATTACAATATTTCAAAATTTTCTCTCCTTTATTTTAACTCCAACAGAGCTTGTGAGATTGAATATGGTTTCTTATTGCTCTTTCTTTCTATATGTTTAATGTATTCTTTCTTTGACCTAAAAGCTCTGTACTTTGGCTTGTTGTATTATATGTATTTTAAATTTGGAGTTTTTAAAGGATGTTACTGATGGATGCTTTCTAACTTTAGCTGTTCTTTGTTGCTAATTAAGCTAGAATATTATATATATATATTATATATATACATATGTGTGAATAAATGCACATTCTAACTTTAGTAGTTCTTTGGTTCTAAGTAAGCTAAAACATATACAGTATATGTGTTTACACACATATTTTTATTTATATGTAATTTTAATTATATATTATAATATAATCTATTTATATTTATAAATTTGCATTATGATATTTAAATATTTGTGGTGATCATAATTTCCAGGGAGTATAGTGATTCTTATATCATATCCCCCTCTTTTTCTTTTGGTCTTACTCAGTCATTCAGTTGGGTTTCAACTTTTCAAAATCTCGTGTAGCATTCTGTCCATGAGGTTTTCTTGGCAAGATACAGAAGTGATTTGCCATATCCTTTTCAAGTGGATTAAGGCAAACAGAAGTTATGTGATTTGCCAAGTCATAGATATTCAGTGTCTGATGCTAAATTTGAACTCAGGTCTTCCTGGTCCACCATCTTTTCACCGAGCCATCTAGTTGCCTCTCATTTTTATTTTACAGATTACGTGATTTTTTAATAGTAGACATATTTTCTTCTATTTTTCAATAGCTTTACTTTGTTCTAATAATTTATTGTACTATGGAGTTTTTGAGCTGTATTTACTTATTTATTTGTTACTTAATTAGGTAAAGCTTTCAACATTTTGTTCTAAGATATTATTTCTACTATCACTTTATTTTTGAAGAGCTTTTATTTCACTTATAATTTTTTATCTCTTGCTTCACTTATTCCTAATAATCATGTAAACCCTATTTATGCCATCTTGTTTTTGTCCTTTCTTCCAATCGTAACTCAGGGAATGTCCTTTCTTAATATACTACAGATTCTTGGCTATTTTTGGCAGAAGTCTTGATCTAGATAGAAGAGGTTGTTGCTATTCATTGTATTTCTTATTTATTATTCATTCTGGTAACTATTTTTCTTCAAATATATGTAGGAAACATTAGATTCTGACTCTCCATCATAAATAATATGAAAGAAGGGATGGAGAAAAATCAGTAAAGAAATGTGTTTATAAAATCTAGGGGAAAAGAACAGCATGAACTGAGTCATGGAGTTTGTCATTAGCCAGAAGACTTACAAAGAAATGTAAGAAATTTAATATGAGTCAATTGGCAGTACTGAAAACAAGCTCTGACCACATTTCTCCCATCTAAGTGAAATCTTAGGTCACAGCTACTGCCTTAAAGTATAATAATGCTGTCACGATTTTCCTAAGGTTTCCAAATGTTATAAACCCTTCAAAGCCTTGTAGAGTGGAAGTAGAGGATGAATTTACACACTAATAACAAAAGTAAATCTACTAGTTTTTAAAAAGAATTTATTGTAGTACAGTTGAGGAAGAATAACAGAAGTATGCAATGATCCACATTTCAAAGAAAGGATGATCTATTTTTACTCTTCTTCCAGAAAGCCCAAGTTTGGACATACACAGTGCTTAGCTTCATTTATAAAGTAGCTACCATTTCTGCCTTTCTCCTTTTATTGTATGTTGTTTCAGTATTTTCCCAGTATTTGCAAATGATCTCATTATTACTTTTCATTAATTCATATGTCTTTCCATGTTTCTCTTTATTCTTCATATTTATTGTTCTTTGTCAAAATACATTCACGCATCAAAATTTGCTTACCAGTTCCCAATTAATAAATTGTTTTAAATCATTTAGTACCTCATAAAGTCTATCTCTATATATACGGTCCCATAAATTAATTAGCAAATATTTATTAAGAGCATGCTATGAGACAAACACTATATTTAGTATGTAAAGACACAATAGAATCATTCCCTGTTCTCAAGGATCTTTCATTATATGAGATATACAGAAAGTAATCTGTTTTTAATTAGCACAAATTAATAGCAAGGGAATCAAGAAATGTCTCACATAAGAAGTGAGACATGAGCTGAATTTTTTTAGGTAGGCTTAGGGATTATGAGGAACTTTCTTACAGAATAAATGGAATGCTTTCCTGTTTCACATCAATTCCAAAGGGAAACATGAATCTCATCATCTAATTTCTCTGTAGGCCTAAATCCCATTGCCAAGACCCTCACAAGAACTCATGGCTCACATGAACTATTTTCTATCCTGATGACTTTGTCCCAAATGACTGATCTGTTTTCTTTTGTCTTGATGCTCCCACCTGGTTTAGCCTAGAAAAAGTCTCTAAGATCAAATTTAGATATAACATATAGGTGAACCTAGATGTCCCTAAATGCTGTACCAGTACTTAGCAAACAGAATGGTTAATGGATATGGAAAAGACTTTTTATTTTACTGCTCAAAGTGCTAAAAATCCACAAGACCTTATAATCAAATATATAATAAAATCCACTTTATGTAAAGATACATAGATATAAAATATGATGTTGTAATTTGAGGAATCAGTAAGGAAATTTGGATAGTTCATAGATTGTGTGATCTCCCATGAATCCATTTCTTCAACCTTGATTATTTTTCCCTGACTCACTTTCATCATTAATCTATTTTTTTAGACTAAATTGATAAATATAAAAGTGATAAAAAAAAGGCTAGTTGCCTTCTTTGGTTTTTGTTTAATGATCTTGCTACTTCCTCATTTTCTGATCATGGGTGATTAGCCCTGTTTGGGTTTCAACATGTTGTCATCATCCTAATAATAAAAATTTATTAGAATAAATCATTTCAAGCATGTTCTTCAATCCATATCTTCCCAAAATTTCTGCAAAATCACCTTACCATAAAATGTTTTGAACAACAAAGAGATAACATTTGTTGTACATGGAAAAAATCTTTGGAAAACTCCAGTTTTCTGACTCCATTCATCTATCATCTAAAACTCTAAAAACTAAGAAATAGACAACTCCATAAGAAGAATTATCTGAAGGTCTTCTTGGAGTGGAGAGAAAAATCTGTAAGGTAGCAGGAGTTAAGAGTCAGGACCATTTGAGTAAGAGCTTTGATCCTTAACATAAATATTCACAAAATCTCACAGCTGTAAAACTGCTTAAAATTGTTAGATAACCTTAGTGGAAAAAAGGCTGGAGTTCAAAAAACTATTGGGTTTTATTCTTGAATCACTTCCATGATAATGTTCTCTAGGTTGAGTTGCTATGGAGATGCATGCTTTGAGTAGACCTAGAGTAAACCTAGATAATGTAAGATTACCTGGAATTGGTACAGTAGGTTAGAGAAATGTTATTACTAAAATGAAGGAACATTTTTTTTTAACAGAACTGACCACCAGGAATGCATCTTTCTGTACTTTACTTTTCAGTACCATCATTATTTGTTAAACTCCTACCCTTGTCTTCAGTGTCTTCACTGATTTGAGAGCAAATTCTTCAGAAAGCATAGTAGCAAAGGATAACTCCTATTTTCTATTGTTCTGTGCCAGGAAACATGTAGACCTAGGGGTTATGAGGAACTTTCTCTCAGAATAAATGGAATGCCCTTCTGTTTGACATCAATTCCAATGGGAGCCATAAATTTCATCATCTAATTTCTCTGTAAGTATCTCTTTTATTCCTCTCTCTATTTTTGTCCGTGTCAATCTCCATTTTTCTAAATTGGTTCTTTATATTTCTCTTTCTTTTGTCCCTCTAATTCAATTTTTTTATTGTTTTTCTGCCTGTCTATTGTTTTCTCTTTTTTTGTATCTCACCTACTGTTATTCAAATGTATAAACTTAAATAGCAGAGAATTGAGATGCATATTGTTTGTATGACAAGAATCTGTGTGTGTGTGTGTATGTGTGTTGTGTGTATGTGTGTTTAGATAGAGTATGAGAGTAAGATATTGAAGCCAATGTGGGACAGTGAGTTGGAGAGGCGTGATCAAGCAGGGAGGGTAGAAAAATCCCTTTTAAGATTCACTGAAGCATAGCTTCAAGGAATATGACAATAATGATCAAGATGGTTAAAAAGCAAGTCAACCTTAAAGACAGGCTTGGTGAGTAGTTTTAAGGCAGGAGGTTGCTGTAATTGAGCAAAGACAGGGCAAAAGGAGAATATAAAAAATATAGTTGACAACAATAAGCACCTTAGCTAACCACTGTAGATACTAATCAAAAGCAATTCTTCACATGTACAAAGGATGAATAGTGATGGCTTTCCCTTGGCCACACCAACTTATTTGGAACATTATCACTGTTCTTGACCTTACCTTTGGTGTGTAAGGATATTTGCAATAATCTACCTGTCCAGCTAATGTTGAAATTGATCTACAATTTGGATCCAAAGGTAAAAGGGTGAGATATCACTACTAAAGATCCCAACCCTGAGTTGACTCTTATCCCTCTTCTCTACTGTTACCTAGCAAATACCTCCAGTTCAGTTCACAAGTTTACAAAACTATAAAGGAATTTCAGACTACAAAATTCAAATAGAGTTCCATTTTTTTCTTTTATGTTTACCCATCCTACAAATTGTTAGTGTTATGATTCTGAAAAGTTATTTTGTTTTAAGGAACACAGAATTTTTTTTTTAATTTTGGAGAGAGTTTCAAAGATGATCCAACCCAACTTAATTTTCCAATTGAGGAAGCTGAGGCTAAATAGGAAGTTTAAGCAAATTGTCCAGGTCCAAGAAGGAGTTGAATTCAGGTCCTTGAATTTGAATTATGACATTCCTGTTGGTATAAATGTTATTTGACTCCAAAAGAACATAAGAGCGAACATACATAAATACATACATACATAGCTTTCTTTGTATTCGAACATCTATCCAAATATTTTCACAAAGTGATTCTTTCAAGGAAAATTTGTGAAATCAGTCAAGTTTATTTTTGCGATGATCAATTGTTTCTTGCTGCATTAAAAGTCAAATTTAAAATGATCACTTTTTCCTCTCTCATTAGTAGCTTCCTTTCTTTTCCCTCTGGCTACTCAGGTACAAAGCAAATTTATTATCTCTATTCCTTTTTTATGACTCCTTAACATGGAGGTTTCTTTTTAAGGATCTCTCTAGAATTTTTCAGAGTGTTTCAGATAATATTTTGCATAATTATTTGTATCAGACAGGAATGAAATGATGGTTGAAATGAACATGACAAATAGTAATCAACATTTTAAAATATTCCTCTTCTGGTTCAAAGAAGTTTTCTTTGTTTAACATCAAAATAATTGAAATAGCATATAAGAATGCATATTATATTATTTTTGCCATATAAACTTTCAAGTTTGAATGATTGACCCTCAGTCCATGCTTCCATTTGGAGCTGGGGGAATATCTTTTGTGGGGAATATTCCACACATTCAATACTTAGTAAAATTAAATTAAATTAACTTTAGGGAGAGATATAATTAACCCTCTGGTGTTGAAGACATTCACACTTTACTGCTGATTTAATGTTTTTTTCCTTTGATCAGTATTTATGAGAAGAATGTCTGCACAATCATCTGTAATTTATTCAGCAAGAATTTACGAAGTACTTCCTAAGTGCACAGTGCTGAAGAAAAAGGAGTTGGTCTCTGAAATCATAGGACCTGATCACCAAAAGTAAAGAATTTGCAAAGATGTATCAAAGAAAATCTTAAAAGATAACAATTTTAACTAATGATTATGAAGTACAAAAAATTCATTAAGTATATTATAAAGAGACAAATATTATATTTTCTTATAAATATTTCTATTACTTTTCATATCTTATCTAGCCTTCAAAATTTTCCTAGAATTGTATCTATCCCATTCCACTTTATCCAATTTCTTCTCCCTTTCTCTTATATGCCTCTACTACTTGAAATGAGTCAGTAACTTAATCATATCCATAATAATAATAATAATAATAACAACAATAATAACTGACATATGCATAGTACTTTAAAGTTTATAAAGCATTCTACAATTTTATCTCATTTGATATGGGATGATGCTTAAAATCCAGTGAAATAGTTCAAGCAATATGTAAATAGCCCAATTTCACCAGCTTTCTGATGAAATGTGAAGTAGCCTAAGGGAGAAGAAGAAAAAAATATGTTGACTTTGAAGTCAGAAGAGATCTAAGTTCAAATCCCATCTGGCTTAAAGATCATAAACTATTTGTTTAATCTTACTGAGAATCAATTTCCCTATCTATTAAATGAGAATGACAATTCCTTTGGAACTTATCTTAAGGTAATTAGAAAGATCAAATGAGATAATATTTGTAGACTGCTTTATAAACTTTAAAGTACAATATATGCTACTACTACTACTACTACTACTACTACTATTATTATTATTATTATTTAAGATATTTCAAGTGATAGAGGTATATTAGGGAAAGGGAGAAGAAATTAGAGAAACTGGAAAGGGGTAAATAAAATTCCAGGAAAATTTTGAAGGCTGAATTTGATATGAAAAGTAATATGAAGATTCATAGGGATATGTAAGAAAGTAACATTATAAAAACCACTTGAAAAAAGTCATCCTGGGTTCTTGTTAAGAAATAGAATAATGCAGCAGTGAATTAGGATAAGTTCAAAAGTAAATGCAGTAAATGACTACAGCAAACTACTTTTTGACAAACCCAAAGACCTCGGCTTCTGGGATAAGAATTTGCTATTTGACAAAAATTGATGGGGAAACTGGAAAATAGTATGACACAACTAGGCATAAATCTTCATTTTATATCCTATACAAAAGTAAGGTCAAAATGGCTACAGGATTTAGACATAAAGAGTGACATCTTAGATAAATTAATCGACCAAGAAATACTCTATCTAACAGATCTATGGAAAGGGGATAAATTTATGACCAAACAAGAATTAGAGCCCATTACAAACTTCAAAATAAATGATTTTTGACTATATTAAATTAAAAAGGTTTTGCACTAATAAAATTAATGCTGCCAAAACAAGAAGGAAGGCAGAAAGTTGGGAAACAATCTTCACAACTAGAAGTTCTCGTAAAGGTTCCATTTCTAAAATATATAGAGAATTGCATCAAATTTATGAGGTCACAAGTCATTCCCCAATTGATAAATGGTCAAAGGATATAACCATTTTAAAATGAACAAAGTAAAGCTATATATAATCACATGCAAAATGCTCCAAATATTACTGATTAGAGAAATGCAAATTAAAACAACAATGAGTATTATCTCACACCTATCAGATTGGCCAAGATGAGAGAAAGGGAAAACAATCAATACTGGAGAGATGGTGGGAGAATTGGGACATTGATGCATTGCTGGTAGAGTTGTGAATTGATCTGACTTTTAGCAATATGGAACTATGCCCAAAGAGCAATAAAACTGTTCATACCATTTGACCCAGCAATTCCAATTCTATTTCTATATCCAGAAGAAATTATAACAAAGGGAAAAGTTCTACATGTTCCAAAACATTCATAGCAGCTCTTTTTGTAGTGGCAAAGAATTGGGAATTGAGGGGATGCCCATCAATTGATGATTGGCTAAACAATTATAGTAAATGAATACTATGGAATACCATTTCTCTACGAGAAATCTAGAGAAGCATGGGATGACTTATGAAATCTGATGCCGAGTAAAGGGAGTAGAATCAAGAGAACTATGTACACATTAACAACATTGTGAGCCGAACAAATTTAATGGAAGTAGTCCTCTCAGCAGTTCTGAGAGCTAGGACAACTATATTCGACCAGCTGTGACTATATTATTCTCATCTAGAGGAAGCAAAAAAAAAAAATGCACAAACACACACACACACACACACACACACACACAAATCAACCCAACCCTACAGAATCTGATGAACACATTGTAAGAATTATTTCTTATGTATCTCTTTCCCTTAATCCTAATTCCTTATACCAAAGATAACTAATACTAATCTGCAAACATGTTTATCAAAATATGTATATGCAATGCTAACCTGACTGTTCACCACTGAAGGGAGTGGTTAGGAAGGGAGGGTGGAAAGCAATTTTGTTACTTGAAAATATGTTTGTGCAAATGGATGAACATAAGTAAGCAAACAAACAAACAAACAAACAAACAAATAAATAATCCTAAAATAAAAAAAAAGAAAAGAAAAAAGTCATCCTGAATCTACTGGAATGGACAGTGGCTTAAGTTTGAAGTTAAGGCAGATCACATGAATTATTTTGCTTTCTATTTCCTTATTCCTTAAATTAAGTCACTGCTACCACTTGTCTTGTGGATGTATGTCATGCTCAGGTTCACTTGGTGGGGAGGGGTTCTGAGGCTAGTATCTTCCCTGTAGAAGAAATAAAAAGACCCTGACTGAAATTACCTTTGGCAAATTTTCAGAGTCCATTCTTACTTATATATCTTGATACGAATAGCTATATTTATTTCCTGGATTCTGATTCATGATCCAATGTTTTCTATCTTCCATAGTATAGATCTTTGATCATACTTGTTAATTATTATCTCACTCAATTCCTGATCTATCATTTACATTAATGAAGAACTATCCTTCTTGCTGGCTTGTCTCAGCATTTCCAGGCTCAACCTTTTTTGTCCTGTAGTCATAACTCATTGCTATCAAAGCCCTAGCCTGACAGCAGAAGGATGCTTCCATGTCCTGGCCATAGGTTCATGGGAGTAGTATCTTTACTACTTTACTTTACTACTTTATCTTCACTACTACTACTTTAAAAATTTCAATCTGTGTGTGCTGACAACCATAGACTAACTAATAGATATGCACCCAATATTTATCAGCTATTTTATATTAGTTTGCTTTTATAAATAGATATTTACTAATCTGAATGGAATCACCAGAATTTGAGGCATAACAAAGCCTGAGTGATTTTTAATATTTCATGACTTTTTTTGTGAAGATATAATGAGATAATGTATATAAATTATTTTCCAAAATTTGAATTGTAATATTAATATGCAGGAATGTTATCTTGACCACAATAAACACTGGCATCATTCTTCCCACACATTCGCTTCATTGTAAATTATCATTTTTTTCTTGTAGGAAAATAGTGGGTGTCCATCCCTTGAGGATTGTCTGAAAAATCTGGCATATTTATGATATGGAATATTAATGTTTTGTAAGATATAACTATTATAGATTAAGAGAAACTTTATATGTATGGATAAAAATATATAAAGAAAAGCAACTTTGAAAGACTATGAAACTAATCAATACAATGACAATCACTATAAGACATGGTAAAATGCATTATCTACCACTTTATAAAGAGATGATTCCTTAGAGTTATATAATGAGGAATATTTTCAAATACAGTTAACTTGTAGATTTTCATTACTTGACATATATAAAACTTATATGGTTGGAACGGCTAGGTGGCATAGTGGATAAAGCACCAGCCTTGGAGTCAGGAGTACCTGGGTTCAAATCTGGTCTCAGACACTTAATAATTACCTAGCCGTGTGGCCTTGGGCAAGCCATTTAACCCCATTTGCCTTGTAAAAACCTAAAAAAAAAAACTTATATGGTGATTTCTTTTGTTTAGAAAAGAATTTTAAATGGATGATATATATAAAAAAGAAGAAAAAGATCAAATATTTAAAATACACAAAAAGATACTTGAGAAAAGAATGCAAGCATTTAAATTTAAATTAAATTTTAAAAATTTAAATATGGGAAAAAGTGCTCAATTACCTATAATATTATTTGTTCTTGTTCTTTGTTTATCAAAATATGTATATTGTTGAGGATACCTAAATTCATAACAAATTTTTTTTTTAAATTCGCATAGATTATACTCTAATCCCAGACTTTGTTACATGGAAGGGATTACGTTTCTCCTTGACTCCCAAGGGCACAATCAGAAGTGGTCAGAAGCACAAAAAACAATCTGTTATCATTTTAAAGCAAAAAGAAAACAAAAAACAAAACTATTTTTCCCCTCCCAAATGAGAAAGGGGAAAAAAAGACCTCTGTTACAACCATGTACATTCAAACAAAACAAAATTCTATGTTGGTCATGTTCAGAATAAAAAGGCATAGGGATAGCATGTTCATGATAACTATTAGGGTTGGTCATTCATTGATCCACATTTCTAAGTATGTCAAAGGTTTTTCTATTTACAACACAATTATTATTATTTAAATTGTTTTCGTGATTTTGATTTTTCACTCTGCATCAAATGATTATTTAAACCCATTCTAACTCTAAGATTCAGATATAATGTGATTTTAATCCATAATATGCCTGAAATTAAGCCTCTGAAATTCTCAAATAAAAACACCGTATCCCCTCCAAGTTATTTTCCTAGCAAAAGAAAAATTCTTTGAAAGGTAGAAATACTTTTTTTTGTTTCTGTTCATTTGGTTTTTGTGCTTTGTACAATGTTGATACCTAGTGCCCTCTTAATAGATACTTGTTGAATTGTATTTTTTTCATACATGGAAAATGTCATCACCATCCTGAGAAAGAGCTATGAAATCTGATTGCATAATATATTCATCCAAAGCATAGTACTTTAACTTTTTAAATTTAATTTGTTTTTTTCTTTCTCATGGGTATTTTTTTCCTTCTGTTCTGCTTCTTCTTTCACAAAATGACTAATATTAAAATGCCTTTAATATATTTATTGATGTGTAATCTATACCAAATTACAGCCTGTCTTGGGGAGGTAAGAGGGAAGTAAGGGGGAGAGAAAAATATGAAAGTCAAAATCTTACAAAAAATTTATGTTAAAATTATCTTTATATGTAACTGGGAAAAATACAAATAAATAAATAAACAAACAAATAAACAAATAAATAAACAAACAAATAAATAAATAAATAATATTGCAAAGGAAACAAGTGATCATACCAAAGTCAATTATGTGAATTTCATTGCTCAGTTTCATCTTCTACATAAACAGATATAAATTATATACTTTCTCTTTGAAGTTGCCTGCTACTGAATTATACATTCTTGTGATTATTTCTAAAAGTTTATCAGATGTTTTTGTTTTTGGTAATTCATATTTATCTAATTGTATTGATGTCTGTGGAATGTGATGTCAACTTATTACACATTCTATCATCATTTTCCAAAAACTTTAATTGAATCGCTTGCAGAGTAAACCTCTTCCCAATTGCAGAAGATAAACTTCTTGTTTTCTATTTGGTTTCAGAATCACTCAAATACCTTACTATCCTCAATCCAATTTCATATACCACTAAGAAACCTTTTACTTTTTTATACATATGAATCAAATCTGTCTAATCTTTTTCTTTTTAGGTTTTTCAAGGCAAATGGGGTTAAGTGGCTTGCCCAAGGCCACACGGCTAGGTAATTATTAAGTGTCTGAGACCAGATTTGAACCCAGGTACTCCTGACTCCAAGGCTGGTGCTTTATCCACTGTGCCACCTAGCCCCCCCATGTCTAATCTTTTTTTTTATATAATTCATATTCACTATCCTGAACAACTCTTGTTGTCTTCTTTGCCTCCTTTGGCATCTTGTCCATGCTCTCCCTATTTTATATGACTAAACTTAAGCTTAACATTTCAAATATGATTGTATCTTCACTTTAATATAATAAATCAGCTAATGTAGTTACAATATAATTAACACATTTCTTTTCATTTTCCTGTTTCAAAGTCTGAAAATGTTTTTGTTAAGTATCTAAAGCAGAGACAGTTTTAAAATGTAAAGGCATGCATTTCATAAACTTCACTGACTAAAGTCCAAATAATGGTTAATACAATGTTTAACAAATTAATATACCTTTCTGGAAATTTATCTTTTTTATCCATATATCAATATGCCATATCAAAATTTTTAGATAGAAACTATCTGTAAAGAAATCTCAGCTCAGTTGAAAGATGTAACAAAACTGAATAATTAGCATAACAGTCAATTGAAACAAACAGAAATCATTTTGTCAATTCCTTACATGAGATTTTTGAGGTATTTATACTTCCAAGGATAGAGATACCATTAAAGAAAAATAACTTGGGTTGGGAACAAAAGGATAAGTATGCCTGGAAGAGGGCAGAGCCAAGATAGCAGAGTAAAGGCAATGACTCTCCTGCACTCTCCCCACAAACCATTCGATATTCCTTTAAATAATAATTCTAATCAAATTCTTAAGTGGCAGAACCCATAAAAGACTAGTTGAAACAATTTTTGCAGCCCAAGAAACCTTGGAAGAACTGCAGGAAGGGTTTGTTACATTGGATTAGAAAAGATCCAAAGTACACTTTGGGTCACAATGGAGGGAACTGGCTTCAGCCATCCAGCAACAGACCACTGGATCTCTGGGTCCCTGGGGGTTCCTGGGTGCTTGGCAGAGGTGGTGGTTTCCAGACCTCTAAGCCCAGGGATTGCCAGGACAACTTGGAAGGTCAACAGGAAAATTTTACCACAACAGAATGAGAAGGGAACCCAGTCCAAAGCAGGCCTCAGCAGACACTGCCACAGGGGACCAGGAGCAGACCTGAGGAGCCACCTGGAAAGAGCCTCAAGGCAGCTTTTTCCAGAGTGCTCAGCCCACAGGGTGGTAAGGGGTGATCAGGGACATTTTTGAGGTCTCCTTTTTATCTATCCCTTGGACAGGACTCTATTGCTTTTCCATACTTTCATCTAAGTCACAGTCTGGGGCCCCAGCCTTAAGAAAAGGAGGAGAAGCAGAGAAGAGCTTATTGTCATGAAAGAGTGGGGATCTTTCTCACAGATCCAGAGATGAAAGCAGTGCCTGTGGTCACAGACAAGAGCAAAAGCAAGGAGAGCAGTCAGAGCCTTTCATAAACCCTTGGAGGAATTGACAGCTTGAAAATCTCTGAAAGTTAACTTTGAAAACAGTTACAAATGTTTGTGACAGTGAGTCCTCCATCCTGGAAACAGAGCCCCAGTTTAACAAAGAGATAAAATCAAGTCATAGGCTGCGGAAATAGATAATTACTTCAGTCCTATGGAGGATTAAAATACACATTCAAAACATAGCAAAGTCAAACTTTCTGAATCAATTTTCTCAGACCATGGAAGAGGTCAAAAAATATTTTGAAAATCAAATAAGGGAGTTAAATAAAAACTGGAAGAGAAGTGAGAGAGATGCAAGGGAAATCATGACAACCAAGTCAGTAGTTTGGTGAATGAGAAACAAAAAAATGCTGAAGAAAATGACTTCTTAAAAAAGCAGTCTGAGCCAAATGGAAAAAGCAGTCCAAAAAAATCAATGAGGAGAAGAATGCCTTAGAACGCAGAATTGGTCAAATGAAAAAGGAGTTACAAAAGGTGTCTGAAGAAAATAATTCCTTAAAATATAGAATGGTGCCAAGGGAAATTGGTGATTTTGTGAGAAATCAATAAACAATAAAACAAATCGCAGAGAATAAAAACTAGAAGAAAATGTGAAATTATCTCATTGGAAAAGCAACTGATCTGGAAAATCTATTCAGAAGATATAATTTAAAAAATTATTGGATTATCTGAAAACCTTGACCAAAAAAAGCATTTTTCAAGAAATTATCCAGGAAAACTTCCCTGATATTCTAGGATCCAGCATCACCCCCTGAAAAAGATCCCAAAATGAAAATTGTCAGATATAATATAGTCAAATTTCAGAACTCTCAAGTCAAGAAGAAAATATTGCAAACATACAGAAAGAAACAATTCAAATTTGTGGAACCACAGTCAGGATAACACAAGACTTAGCACCTTCTATATTAAGGAATCATAGGTCTTGAAATACGGTATTCAGGAAGGTAAAAAAAAATTTGATTGCGATTAAGAATCACATTTTAAGCAAGACTGGATATAATCTATCAGGTGGATTCAATGAAATAGAGGATGTTCATGTGTTCTCATTGAAAAGACCAGAAATAAATAGAATATTAGATTTCTGATACAAGACACAAGAGAATCATAAAAATGGTAAAAAAGGAAAGCTAACTCATTAGGGAATTAATAAATGAAAAGTGTTTACATTCCTTCTAGGGAAGATGATGTTGATAGGTCATAAGAGCATTCTCATTATTAGGACAGTTAGAAGGAGTATATGTAGACAAACAGCACATTTATGGATTAAATATGAAGTGAGGTTATCAAAAATAAAATCAAGTGGTGAGAGAAGAATATATTATGAGAAAGAGAGAGATGTAAAATGACAGAATTTGTCTCACAAAAAGAGACAAAAAACCAAAAACTGTAACATGGAATGAAAGAGATGGGAGGTGAAAAGTGAGTGAATCTTACTTTCATCAGAAATGACTCAGAGCAAATAGCATGAATACTCAATTGGTTTTTTATCCTACAAAAAAGTAGTATATGGTGGGGATACAAAGAGCAGTATAGAAGGAATTCCAGTTTAGGCTGGGGGTAATGGGAAAAAAAAACACTTCTGAGGAGGAACAGGGTGACAGAAGGAGAAATGGAATGGAGAGAAGCATATTTAGCAATAGTAAATGTGGGGGAAAATGAACCAGATTTCTCCAATAGAGGCCTCATTTCATATTTAAAAACAAGCTTTAAAACATATAGCACCTTCTGAATGGGAACATGAATATTAAGTCATTCTTACCACTTTAAAAATGCTTTGGATATGTTATAGTTAAAATCAAATTCTGATTTTTTTTTCATTAAAAAATAAAGTAAAGATGCCCTGCCTGTCTTCACAACACCTGCCAAGCCCATCCCAAGCTGTGGATCTTCAGGCTTGTTGCTCTGGCTGAGTGCATGCCAGAAAAAGGATCATTCTTGTAAATATACTATTTGTACTGCAGTTGTACTTTCTGGAGTTGTGAGCTATATGTATTTTCATCCATAAAATTTTATTATAAAAATAAAAGTCAGTGAAGGAAAAAATAAAAGAGCAGAATCTGAAAAAAAAATAATGATTTGTTCAAGGCGGTGGGATTAAGTGACCTGCCCAAGGTCACACAGCTAGGTAATTATTAAGTGTCTGATATCGCATTTGAACTCAGGTCTTCCTGACTCCAGGGCCTGTGCTGTGTCCACTGTGCCACCTAGCTGCCCACATTAAAAAAAATATATTTTTCAAAATCTATTATCTTTAGAAAGGAATTCTATGTTTATAGACATAACACAATATAAATGTTCATTTCAGAGAAGATAAATTGAAGTTAAACCTAGACAGTTAATATTGAGATCTTCATTAATTAGTCCAAATCACAGGAAAATCAGAGAAAAAATAGTTACTGATAAGGATGATGGAATTTACCAAATTTTTGTTTTCCTGCTCTTATTTTATTAAGGAAAACTTATATGCCTAAAATCATAATTGAATTTTAAAAAATGACAAACTTTAAAGAAATAATAAGCCAACAAATAAAAACAATAATGAGGAGTAAATGTTGAAAAGTAAAAAGAGATATAGTTCATAGCAACTAAAAATAGAATAGAGTTGAATTGATTCATGTCAAAATACCCTTTTCCATTGGAATGGAATTTGGCTTTAAATAATCCCAATACTTCTAACTGGGCAGTGAATAATCTCATATATCTAGCTTGGGGGAGGAAAGAAAATAACTACCCCTAGCCTCCAAGAAGATAGATAAGAAATCAGTCACCTTTACCAGTTTCTTTTTCAATATAAAAAGATTAATTATGGACACTATATCTAATATGAATTTTTCTCCCATATGTTTCCTAAATTTAAAATTTTTTCCTATCATTTTTACATCACCTAACTATCCCTCTGTATGTTTCCCTCTTTTTAATCTAAAAAATTTTTCTTAAAGAAATACTGTAAGGGGGGGGGGAATCAGCAAACATGACTAATATATTCAAAGTACCTGAAAATAGAGGAAAGCTTCAAAATTAAGTACTATCTGCAAGAGAGTTGAGGGGGAGAGTCTTTATCTTGTCTTTGCAGTCATTTCAAAATGGTGTTTAATTGCATTACCTCCCTTGAATAGTTTTTGTGCAGATTCAATCAAATATTTGTAAAGCACTTTGCACAATGCCTGGCAAAAAAGGTCTCATTTTGCAAACCAGTAGGGAACTGAGTCAAATTTACAAAAATAAGAATCATTTCCCAACTGATAAATGATTGGACATCAAAAATGGTCTAACTCAGTATTGATTAGAGAGATATAAATTAAAGAAATCTAAAGCATTACCTCATGCCTATTAGATTGACAAATAGAAGAGAAGAGAATGATGACAAATGGGAGAGGGGATTTGGGAAAAATGAGTAATTAATGTATTGTTCATGGAGTTGTGAACTGATTTTACTATTCTATTGAACAATTTGAATCTATGCTCAAAGAGCTTTAAACCGTGCATTCCTTTTGATCTAGAAATAACCACTACTAGATATCTACCCTAAGAGAGATAAAAACCTAAAAGGAAAGAGATCTATATATATGGAAATATTTTAGCAGGTCTTTTCTGATGGCAAATTGGAAATTAAAGGAATGATCACCATTTGAGGAATGACTGAAGCAACTGTGTTATGTCTTTATGACGAAATACTATTCTGCTAAAAGAAATGATGTACAGGATGCTCTCAGAAATAAAAACTGTAAAAACATGAGCTGATAGACACATGTACTGTGAACAAAGCAATAGAAATATTGCAAGATGATCAGCTGTGAATGACTTGTATATTCTCAATCATTCAAGACAACTCTGAAGACTTATGAACAAAAATTCCATCTGAAACCAGCAAAAGAAGTGATTGTATCTCAATACAGATTGAAGAATACTTTTTTAGAATACTTTTTGCTTTATTTTTCTTTAGAATTTTTCTTATGTTTATATTTTCTTCCACAACATGAATATTATGAAAATGTTTTGCATGTTTAAACATATACAAGCTGTATCTAAGGAAAAGACTGAGGAGGTAGGAAGGGAGAGATTTAGAACCAAAATTGTTAAAAATGAATATTAAAATTGCTTTTAAACTGGAGGAAAAGAAAATTTTAAATAATAAGACCTGTAATCTCAGAATTCACTCAAAATTATTTTTTCCTTTTCCTCACCTTCAATTCAATAAACTTTCAATATTGTCCAGTTCCTACTAATTTTTTGACAGGAGGAACCAGGTCTAATTCTCTCCCCTCATATTGTCTCTTCTTAAGTGGATGCTTTTATCTATTCTTAGTAACTGATCTTTTAGTAAAAATTTCCAGATTAATCTTTCAGACTATATTCTCATTACTCTCCATTTTCTCAAAATAATCATTGTAAAGCACCTGTGCAACTTCCTGTTCCAAGATGGTGAAGTGAGTTAAGACCCTTCTGAAGTCCTCCCAAATTTCTCGCTAAGCCCCTGGAAAACATTTTAGAATTTATCTAGGAGAAGGGAAGCAATTTACCAGCATGGCAGGGAAGTTCTATTTCACTGGAGGGGAGGGGAGCAACATCCATGAGCAGCATCAGCTGCAGCAGCCTCATACAAGGCTCCAAGTCTGAGGTAAACCACCAATAAGACTCCTGCCTTAATGTAAATCAACAGCCCTCTGGACAAGTGAGCAATCCTTTGAAGTGCAGCAAGGCCAACAACCCCGCTCCTAGAACAAATCCTCAGTAGGGAATTACCATGTTCCCGACTAGTAGTGAAGGGACTGACCAACAATAAGTTCCTACTTCTTGGACCTGCCAGCACAGTAACCCTGTTTCCCTAGCAACCTAGCAGCAGGACCCTTCTCCAGGACAGACTAGCAACAAGATTATTGCTCCAGGGTCTGCTAACAGAGTGATCATGTTTCCATAGCAACCTACCAGAAGGGCCTTCTCCCTAGGTCAGACCAACAACAAGATCACTCAGGCACCAGAAAGCCTGTTAGCAGAGAAACCCCCAAAGCAAGGCTCTATTCTTCAACAAGACAACTACCAAACCAACCAACCAGGGTAGGACAACAGGAAGGCCTTATCCCCTAGAACAAGCCAGAAGAGAAATTTTCTCTACAGTGAAAGAGAGAAATTAATTTTTGAAACTCAGTGAAAGCTCAATGGAAGATTCTGAGTCCCAGAGTAAAAAACTTGGGGCAATGAAAGCAGAGCCCTACTATCACATAAAGTCACTTAAGTCACAAAAAAGGCAAGAAAAATGTACAAAACCAAAAAAATGAAATTGAGAATAGAAAGTTATTATGGTGACCAAGAGGATCAAGTCATAAATTTAGATATGACAATAGTATAAAAATGGCTACTTATGGAGCCTCAAAATAAAATATAGTTTGGTTGTAGGCACAAAAAGAATTCTTCAATGGGCTTAAAATATATATTAAAAATCAATTAGAGAAGTAGAAGCAAAATTATGAAAAGAAATGAGAATAATACAGGAGAATATTAAAAAGGGACAATAGCATGATATATATATATATATATATATATATATATATATATATATATATATATATGATTTACCATGGAAAATAACTCCTTAAATTAGATTTGACAGCAATCTACAATTTAATTACCCTAAATACCCCAGATTTTTGAAGAAGAACTTTCTTTTTGACAAGAACTGATGGAAAAATAATATGACAGAAAGTAGGATTAGATCAAAACTTCACATACTATAACATGATAAGTTTGAATTGCATATATGATTTAGACTTAAAGGATGATTCCATAAATCAATTAGGAAAGCACGGAGTAATTTATCTGTCAGAGGAATTTATGACTAAAAAAGAAATTGAGACTATTATAAAATGCATAATGGATAATTTTTATATTTAAAAAGGTTTTGTGAAAAGAAAACAAATAAAGATTTAAAAAAGAAAACAAATCTGGAAAAATTTTTTGCAGACAATGTTTCTGATAAAGGTTTTTTCCCTAAAGTATATATATAGAACTGAATGGAATGTATAAGAATACAAATTTCTCCCTTATTGGCAAATGATTAAAGAATATGAACAGGAAGTATTCAGATGAAGAAATTAAAGCTACCTATACTCATATGAAATATCCCAAATCACTAGCAAAAGTAAAGAACTCTAAGTTACCACTTCACATATATCAGATTGACTAATATGACAGAAAAGGGAAAGGTTAAATGCTGTAGGGTATATGAGAGAGTTAGGACAATAATTCATTATTGGTGTTGTTATAAACAGATCCAATCATTCTATAAAGCAATTTGGAACTATGATCAAAGCGCTATAAAAATGTTTATTCTCTTTGATCCAGTAATAATACCCCTATTAGGGATGTGTCCTTGAGAGATCATAAAAATAGGAGAAAGGACAAAATGTACAAAAAATTTATAACAGGTCTTTTGTGTAGTAGCAAAGTTAGAAATTGAGGGGAATCCCAAAAATTGGGAAAAGGCGGAACAAGTTCTAGTATAAGCATTTGATGGACTACTGTTGTTCCAACCACTCTTTAAAAAGTAAAATTGGGCAAATGAAAAAAGGAAACAAATCCTTTAAGAATAGAATAGGTCAGGGGCGGTTAGGTGGCACAGTGGATTAAGCACCAGCCCTGGAGTCAAGAGTACCTGAGTTCAAATCCAGCCTCAGACACAATTACCCAGCTGTGTGGCCCTGGGCAAGCCACTTAACCCCATTGCCTTGCAAAAACCTAAAAAAAGAATACAATAGGCCAAATGAAAAAGTAGATGCTAAAGATAATAGAGGAAAATGAAAAAAAAAAAAGAAAATGTAAAATTCATCATTGGAAAAGCAACTGATCAAAAAAATAGATGTAGGAGAGATCATTTAAGAATTCTTGGACTATCTTGAAAGCAATGATTAAAAAAAAACAAGCACAAATTCTTTCAAGGAATTGTCAAAGAAAACTGTCCTGATATACTAGAATCAGAGGATAAAATAATCATTGAAAGATCCACCAATCACATTCTTAAATGCAACCCCAAATGAAAATGTGATAGAAAATTGTGGCCAAATTCCAGAATTATCATGTCAATGAGAAATGCTATGGGCACTCAGGAAAATATTCAACGACTAAGGAGTCACAATAAGGATTAAACAGAAACTGGCACTTAAATATTAAATATTAACGGATATTAGGGTCTGGAATATGATATCACAGAGAGTAAAAGAGCTCTAGAGAAAACTGAACAATGATAGAAAGGAATGTCATTTTTTCCAGTGGTATGTAGCACCTACACAAAAATTAAATATGCAAGAATCATCTTCCCTGAAAAATTGAACATATTCTTTAAGAGAAAAATAGATGAACATTCAATGAAATAGGGAACTTTCAAACTTTCCTGATAAAAATATCAGGGCTGAATAGAAAATTATATCTTCAAATATAAGAAGCAAAAGATACATAAAAGGGAAATCAGGAAATGAAAAAATGTTATGCATGAAGATTAAATTGTTTATAGCCCTTCATGTGATTATCAAACTTATAACTCTTTTGAATTGTATCTCTATTAAAAGGAGTGTACTTAGAGTGTGTGGGCACAAGATGGTTTGGAGATGATAATATAAAAATTAA
This sequence comes from Macrotis lagotis, assembly GCF_037893015.1. Classification (NCBI taxonomy): domain Eukaryota; kingdom Metazoa; phylum Chordata; class Mammalia; order Peramelemorphia; family Peramelidae; genus Macrotis; species Macrotis lagotis. Next base: position 531,505,651 of record NC_133658.1, read on the forward strand.
GATATAAAAAAAAGATTGTACTGGGAAAAAAGAAAAAGGGGAGGCAGTATCATATGAAGAAGTACAAAGGATGAGTTATAGTAGAGAGAAAGAAGGAAGTAAGATTTAATCAATCAGGTTTGATTCAAAGAGCGAATAACATTTATATTCTATGTAGTTTTAAAATTTATCCAATCCTACAGGGAATTAGGAGGTAAAAGGGGGAAATGGGAAGGAGAGATTGACAGTTGGAAGGGCAGAATGGAAGGCAGAAGTAGGAGCGTAAAGAGGAAAGAAAAGGAAGGGAAAGTGATTGAAGGGAGGATAGATGAGCGTGCAAGTCAGAAGGAAAAACACTGGTGAGGAGGTAAAGGGTAAAAGGAAAGAGAAAAATGCAAATGGTTGGATGATAGAATGAATGAGTAAAAGAGTTAGAAATTGTAGTAATTGTAAAAGTGAATGGGAAGAAACCGATAAAGCAGAATTAAATAAAAGTCAGCTACAGTATGTTGTTTATAAGAAAAAAAAAACATTCAAAGAGATACATGCAAAGTAAAGTTAAAAGTCTGTAGCAGAATATACTATGTTTCATTTGAAGCGAAAAAAATAGGGATAGTAATCCTTATCTCAGACAAAGCAAATGCAAAAATAGCTCTCATTAAAAGGAATAAAGAAGGGAACCATATTTTCCCCAAAGTACCATACACAATGAGGTAATTTGAATATTGAACATATATGCACCAAGTGGTTCAACATACAACTTCTTGAAGGAGAAGTTAAATTAATTAAAGGATATATTAAAAACCAAGATATCCTACTGGGGGAACCTTCTCTCTCAGAACTAAATAAATCTAACCATAAAATAAACAATAAAAAAGTTCGGGAGGTAAATAGAATTTTAGAAAAGTTAGGTGTGACAGAGCTCTAGAGAAAACTCAACAGCGATAGAAAGGAATGTAATTTATTTCTGGTGGTATATAGCACCTACACAAAAATTAAATATACATTAAGACATTACAAACATCACAATTTTATGCAGAAAGGCAGAAATGTTAAAGGTATTCTTTTCAGACCACAATGCAATAAAAATGACATGTTGTAAGGGTCCATGTAAAGATAGACATTAAATGGAAACTAAATAACTTAATTTCAAAGAATGAATGGGTATAACAACTAATCATAGAAAGAAGCAATGATTTCATCCAAGAATATGACAATAATGAGACAATATACCAAAACTTGTGGGATGCAGCCAAAGTAGTCATTAGGGGAAGTTTTATATCTCTAAATGCTTATATGAATAAAATAAAGAGGAGATCAATTAGTTGGAACACTAAAAAATTAGAAAAAGAACAAATAAAAAAATCCCTACTTAAATATCAAGTTAGAAGTTCTGAAATGCAAAGGACAGTTAGTAAAATTGAAAGTAAGAAAGTTATTGAATTAATAAATAAAAGTAAGTCAGCTTTTTTGAAAAAAAGCCATAATAATATAAACCTTTCATTAATTAGGTTTGGAAAAAGAAAACAAAATGACCAGAATCAACAAGGAAAAGGGTAAATTCATCACCAATGAGTAGAAATGAGTAGAACATAATAATTCAAGCTTATTTTGCCCAACTATATGGAAACAAATGTGACAACATATGGTATATGGATGAATATATATCAAAATAAAGATTGCCCAGATTAACAGAGGAGGAAACAGAATAATTAGGTAACCCCATTTGAGAAAAAGAAATTGAACAAGCTGACAATGAACTGCCTAAAAAAAACCTTTGCAAGACCAGGTGAATTCACAACTGAATTCAAACATATAAAAAAATTAATTCCAATATCATAATAAGCTATTTGAAATAAAAGGAGGAGTTCTGTAAGTTCCTTTTATGATAGTATTTTGGTATTAATACCTAACCTGAGAAGAGCCAAAACAGAGAATGAAAATTATAGAACAATTTCCCTAATGGGATATTGCTGCAAAAAAAATTTAAATAAAATATTTGCAAAATGATTACAGCAATTTATCACTAGAATAGTACATTGTAATCCAGTAGGATTTATATCTGGAATGAAGGTCTAGTTTAATATTAGAAAAACAATCACCATAATTGATCATGTCAATAAAAATATTAACAGAAATAATATGATTATCCCAATAGATGCTGAAAAAAGCTTTTCAGAAAATATAGCACCTATTCCTATTAAAAATACAATAAAGCATAAGAATATATGGAGTTTTATTTAAAATGTTTAGCAGCATCAATCTAAAACCACCAGCAAGCATTATATGTAATAGTTATATATTAGCAGCATTTCCAGTAAGATCAGTGGTGAAACAAAGATGCCTCTATGATCACTCTTATTCAATATTGTATTAGAAATATTAACTTGATCAATAAGAAAAGAAAAAAATTGAAGGAACTAGTATACACAACCAGGAAACAACTCCCTCTTGCAGTTGTTATGATGATGTACTTAGAGAAATATAGAAAATAAATTTTAAAAATAATTGAAACACAACTTTAGCAAAGTTGCTGGATATAAATAAACCCCCATAAATTATTGGCATTTCTATATATTACCACAAAGACTAAGAGAAATCTATAGAATGAGAAAATCCATTTAAGACAGTTGTAGACAACAAAAAATTCTTAAGTCTTTCTGCCAAAACCAACCCAGGAACTATATGATGATGATTAAAATAAACTTATCATGCAAATAAAGTCAGATTTCAACAATTGGAAAATCATCAATTGCCCATAGACAGACCAAGTTAATATAATAAAATGATAATTCTGCCTAAATTAAATAACTTATTCAGTGCCATACCAATCAAACTACCCGAAATTATTGTATAGTGTTAACTAATACCAACATGCATTTAGAGGGACAAATAGTCAAAAATATAAAAGGAATTAATGAAAAAAAATGCAAAGGAAGGTGGACTAAATGTACCATATCTGAAATTATATCATAAAGTTGTAATATTAAAACTGTCTGGTACTGGTTAAGAAAAAGAACGGTGGGTACCTGAAATAGATTTGGTATAAAAGCAGTAGCAGTAAATGACTATAGAAATCTATTATTTGATAAACTCAAAGACTCCACTTACTGGGATAAGAGATCACTTTTTGACAACAGCTGCTATGAAAACTTCAAAATAGTATAGTTCAAAATAGGAACAGTTTATTTGTCAGATTTATACAGAAAGGAAGAGTTTTTGACCAAACCAGAGAGATAAAACATTAAAGAATTCAAAATGGATAATTTTCATTACATTAAATTTAAAAAAGTTTTTGCACAAATAAAACCATTGCAAACAAGATTAGGCAGAATGCAGAAAGCTGGAAAACAATTTTCACAGTGTTTATGATGAAGGAACCATTTATAAAATGTATATACAAAGAAGAATTTATAAGAATAGAAGTCACTCTGCAATTGATAAATGGTCAAAGGATATGAATTTGCAGTTTTCAGAAGAAGAAATTAAAGCTATTTATAGTGATATGAAAAAATGCTACAAATCATTATTGATTAGATACATTCAAATTAAAACAACTATGAGATTGTTCTAAGATTGATTAAGATGACAAAAATGGAAAATAATCAATGGGAAAGATGCGACATTAATGATGCATTTTTGGTAGATTTGTGAATTGATCCAACCATTCTGGAGAGCAATTTAAAACTATTGCCCTAAGGGAAATACAACCTTGCATATCTTTTAATCCAATATTTCTACTACTAGGTCTGTATTCCAGAGATCATAAAAAGGGGAAAAGATCCATGACAACAAAAATATCTATAGTAGATCTTTTTTGTAGTGACAAAGAATTGGAAATTGAGGGAATGCCTATCATTTGGGTAATGACTGAACAAATTGGGTTATACAATGAATATGATGGAGTACTATTATTGTGTAACAAAGCATAAGCAGACAGACTTCTGATGAGTCTGCAAATGCATGCATGAACATAAACTCAGTGAAGTGAGCAGAACCTGAAGACTATTTTTCCCCAAGTCAACAAGAATTTATTTTATTTTATTTTTTCATTTTTCCTCCAGCAACATGCAAAACCACATTTCAAAATTTACTTTCATTTACTTATAAACGAGAATTGTTCCAGTGAAAGTTCATGAATTTTTGAAATATTAAGAAACAATGAAACAAAACAAAAAAGTGAAGAAAAGAAGAAAGTATGAAATTTCTCATTAGAAAAGCAAAGATATGTCAATATGATCCAGGAGAGATAAGAATTACTCTCCCTGAAAGCCATGATAAAGAAAATAAAATGAGAAAGACCTGCCCAACTTTCAAGAAAATATCAAAGAAAACTGACCTTCTATATTAGAATCAGAGAGAAAAATATAAATGGAAAGAATTCATCCATCACTTTCCAAAAGAGATACAAATTTGAAAACTCTTATGATCATAATAGACAAATTCCAAAGCTCACAGATCAAGGAGAAAGTACTACAAGCAGCCAAACACAAATAATCAATATAATGTGGAACTAGTCCAGATTACAAGCAATAATGACCTACCCAGTAAAATTGAATGTAATCTTTCAGGGGAAAAAAAGGAAAGATATTCAAGTATTATTAATTCAAAGATCAGAACTGAACTTTAAAAATGCCATCCAAATACAAGACTAAAGGCAAACATTAAAAAAGGAAAGAAAAAACAAGAAAGTGAAAACAAAACAAAATCAATGAGGATTAAATGCTTATATCTTTATCTGGCAAGATATTGTTTTTAACTATTAAGAGCTTTATTAACTATTTTTATTTATTTTTATTTTATTTTAAAACATTTTTCTCCTCACCTACAAGTTAGACTCAACATTTTCTTCCAAAACTTTGAGTTCCAAATTCTCTCCCGTCCTCTCACCCTATTCCACCTCATTGAGAAAGGAAGTTACTTGGTGTAGGTAGAAATGTATAACAATGAAAAACATTTCAGCAATATGCGTGATGCAAAAGTAAACACCCCCCCCACAAAAAAAAGAGGAACCTCAAGAAAAAAAGTGGAAAAAAGTATGTTTCAGTCTCTGTTCAGACACTATTTGCTCTGATTTTGCCTTGGATAGCATTCTCACAGCAATGTCATTCACAACTTATCAGCCTGCTTTATTATTGTTGTTACTTTGTATAATGTACATTTCCCATTGCATCTGCTCATGTAAAGTTTTTACTGAGAGTATCCTCTTCATCATTTTCCATAACATAGTAGCATTTCATCTTAATCACATACCACAGATGGGTTAACCATTTCACAATACCTGGTCATCCCCTCAATCTCCAGCTCTCCATCACCAGAAGAGAGATTCTATAAATATCCCTACACATATAGATTTTTTTCTTCCTGAATTTTCTCCCTTCTGGAATACAGACCTAGTAGTGAAATTGCTATGCAAAAGTGTAGGCATGGTTATAATACCCAGGGGCATTATTCCAAATTGCTCTAAAGAACTGTTAAATTTTTTTTACAACTCCTCTAAGAATTCATCAGTGTCTCAATTTCCATACATTACTTCCAATATTTGTTATTTTCTCATTCTGTCCTGATAGCCTGTGGTATAGTTAAGTATAAGGTAATAGCTCAAAATTGTTCCAGCTCACACTTCTCTTATCAATAGTGAGGTAAAATACATTGCACTAATAACCTCATTGAAAGCTGTTCATATCTCTTCGTTATTTATCAATTGGGGAATGGCTCTTATTTTTTAAATAAATTTGACTCAGTTCTCTGTGTTTGAGAAATTAGGTCTTTACCAGAGAAATTGGTTCAATATTTTCCCCCACAATTGCTAATGCTAAGTGTATTTCCCTCCATCCTATTGCACAAACCCCCATTTATTCTATTCTCTCTTTCTTGTGGCTTGTCTCTCTTCAAAAGTGTGTTGCAACTGTCTACCCTATCCCAAACCAAAATCGTCCCTCTCTTCTATCACCTACATTCCCCCTTCCCTCATGTCATCCTTTTTCCCCCAACCCTGTCCTTTCCTAATTTTTCCTTTTTTCCTTTAGGGTAAGATAGATTTCTATATCCAATTGAATATATATATATATATATATATATATATATATATATATATATATATATATATATATATATATATAATTGACTCTTTGAGGCATTTCTTTTTTATTTTTTTCTTTTATTTTTTTATTGCAAGGCCACACAGCTATGTAATTATTAAGTGTCTGAGGCTGGATTTGAATTCAGGTACTTCTGACTCCAGGACCTTTGCTTTTTCCACTGTGCCACCTAGCAGCCCCTCTCTGAGTCATTTCTGATTAGACTAAGTCTTACTCACCACCCCCCCCTCACCTTTCCACTCTTCCATTCCACTGCAGAACCTTTTTCTTACCTCTTTAATGAAGAAATAACTAATCCCATTCTACCTCTCCTTTCCCTTTCTCCCACTATATTCCTTTCTACTCTATTTACTCTGTCTTTTTAATATATTATCCCTTCAAATTCAACTTCGTGTTGTGCCTTGTTTATATATGCTTGTTCTAACTGCCCTAATAAATGAGAAGGTTCATATGAGTTATTAGTATCATCTTCCCATGCAGTAATACAAGCAATTCAACATCATTAAATCCCTCATGTTGTCCCCTTCCCATCTATCCTGTCAATGTTTCACCTGAGTCCTGCACTTGAAGACAAAGCTTTCTGCTTATCTTTGGTCATCACATCAGTTTTAAAGCACTCTATTTCATTGAATATCCATCTTTTCCTCTGAAAGAGATTGTTCAATTTTTGCTGGCTGTTTGATTCATGGTTGTAATCCCAAGCTCTTTTCTTTTCCAGTAAATCATATTTTAAACCCTATGACCTTTAGTGCAGAACCTGCTAAATCTTGTGTGATTTTGACTGTAGTTCCAAGGTATTTTAATTGTTTCTTTTTGACTGATTGTAATATTTTCACCTTGACTTGGGAGTTCTGAAATTTGGTTATAATATAACTGACAATTTTCATTTTGGGATCTCTTTCAGGAGGTGATTGGTGGATTATTTAAATTTCCATTTTATCCTCTGCTTCTACCACATCAGGGGAGTTTTCTTGGAATAATTTCTTGAAAATGATGCCTATGCTCTTTTTCTGGTCATGACTTTCAGGTACTCCAATTTTTTTTTTTAAATTATCTATCCAGGATCTGTTTTCCAGGTCAATTGTTTTACGAATGTTTTTACAATTGTTTTCCACTTCAATAGTGAGATATTTCACATTCTCCTATAATTTTTAATTCTTTTGCTTATGTTTTATTGTTTCTTGATTTTTCACAAAGGCCTAATCCATCTGATCAGTTCTGCTTTTTATGGTAATCTTCTCTTCATTTGCCTTCTGGACTGATTTTTCCATTTGATCCAAGCTTCTTTTAAAGATGTTATTTTCTTCAGTATTTTTTTTTGTATCTCCTTCACCAAGCTGCTGATTTGGTTTTCATGATTTTCTCACATCTCTCTCATTTCTCTTCTCAATTTTTCCTCTCTCTCCCTTACTTGATTTTCAGAATCTTTTTTGACTTCTTCTATATTCTAAGACCAATGTATATTTTTCAATGATGTTTTGAATGCAAAAGCTTTGAATTTTTATCCTCTGAGTTTGTATTTTAATCCTCCATAGAACCAAAGTAATTTTCAGTGGTTGGATTATTTTCTTCTGTTGTTTCTTCATTTCCCCAGGTTTCAACTTGATTTTAACCTTTTGTTATGGTGGGACTTTGCTTCCAGTATGGGGAATACACTGAAACAAGCTTTTGAGGGTTTTTCAAGCTGTTTTCAGGGATACCATTGAGACACTTGCAAGTTCTCAATTCCTCCTAAGTCTTATTAGAGGTTCTGACTACTCTCCTGGTTTGTGCTTTAGTCTGTGGGTGATCATAAGCACTCCTCTTTGCCCTGGATCTGTGAGGATGGTCCTTGCTCTGCTGTAGGCCTTATGTTTTTTTGAGGTTCTACTCCTTTTCCTGATACTATGGCACATGACTATGACTTGGATCTGAGTATGGGAAAAGTAACAGAGTCCTGCGTCAGGAATAGTAAAAAGACCTCTGCTATCTCTAATGATCTCCTTAACATTCTTGGACTGAGCACTTTGAAAGCAATTTCTAAGTGGCTCCTTGCCAGGTGAATCCCCAAGCTTTGTCCTCTGGGTGCAGGGCTGCCCTAAGGCTGCACTGGATTGTGCTCTGCTTTCTCTGTGCTGCAGCAGAGTTTTCCTCCTGATCTTCTAAGTTGTCTTTGGCAATTCCATTGCTGTCACAGACCCAGGTGTCCCGTGGACTCTTTGCAGATTACTAGAGGTGGTTCCCTCTAGCATTACCCAGGTCGCACTGCAGGCTCTTTCTTCTTTCTTTCTTTCTTTCTTTCTTTCTTTCTTTCTTTCTTTCTTTCTTTCTTTCTTTCTTTCTTTCTTTCTTCCTTCCTTCCTTCCTTCCTTCCTTCCTTCCTTCCTTCCTTCCTTCTTTCTTTCTTTCTTTCTTTCTTTCTTTCTTTCTTTCTTTCTTTCTTTCTTTCTTTCTTTTGATTTGGCAAGGCAATGGGGTTAGGTGATTTGCCCAAGGTCACACAGCTAGATAATTATTAAGTGTCTGAAGCTGGAAAAGACCTCCTGACTCCAGGACCAGTGCTCAATTCACTGTACCACCTAACTATCCCAGCAGGACTTTTCTAATTTCACTATAATAAACATTTCTTGCTGTTCTTCCAAGATGTCTTGGACTTCAAAATTGTTTCACTCATTCTTTTTGTGGGTTTATCACTTAAGAATTTGATTAAAGCCATTATTTAAAGGTATTTGAGTGTTTTTGGGGAAAGTACAAGGGACCCCTACTTTTACTCCACCATCTTGGCTCTACTCCCTCAAGAGTTTTATTACTATTAGATCAATTAGAAGAAATATATTTAGATGGAATGTGTGCATATAAAGTGACTTTTTAATGGAATGGTACTCCAAAAATCAAAAATAAAAGGATGGGAAAGAAAATTCAAATGGAATGTTAAAAAAACAAATAATGATCTAAAGAAAGAAATTGCAATAAAAGAGCTGATCATCACATTTTGGGAAATCTCACTAAGGATTTATGTGGAGGAGTATCAGATAACTCTTGAATGAATTTAGTTAATGGTTACACTCCTATTACAATGTCCTCCTTGATGTTCTTCCCTTTAAAATTCACCCAGAAAATTAAAATAATACTTTTTCTTATTATATTTTAATTTATGAAATAAAGAATATGTTACATAGCATAGTATAATAAAAAGATAAGTGTTCATGAAACTACGCATCTATATTTTATAACTTGTTTTTCCTTTAAATATATACTACCATTATCCTATAAATTTCTTTTCCTCCCTTTTGTACTTTCTCGGCTTTCTATATATGTATATAGACATGTATATGTCTATATACATATATATATGTATATATGTATGTAAAAACATTTTTATATAAATCTATTTATTAATTCTTTCTCTGGATGAGAATAGTACCTTCCTTCATTTGTCCTTTGTAGTTATTAGGGTTATTTATAATAGTCAAAATGACAAAGTTGTTTCTAAAAGAATATTGCTGTTACTGTAGATAATGTTCTCCTGCTTTTGCTCATTTCACTCTTCATTATTTCATACAGCTTTATCCATGTTTTTTTCCAACAATGAGCTCACAATTTCTTATGGCACAGAAGTAATTCCTCACAATCGTGTATCACAACTTATTCAGCCATGTCCCAATTAATGGGAATTCCTGCAATTTCAATTTCTTTGGAACAATAAGAAAAGATGCTAAATATATTTTAGAACATATACTTTCTTTTTTGGTTTTCCCTAATCAACTATTGATATTACTGGGACAAAAGGTAGAGGCAATCTAATAACTATTTGGGCATAATTCCAGATTGCTCTCCAAAATTATTAGTCAGTTCACAATTCCACTGACAATGAATGTGTCTCAATTTTTCATATCCCCTTCAACATTTTTCATTTTCCCCTTCAATTAATTATTTAAAACATATGCACTGAAAAGAAAACTGAATAATCACTACATAACATTCTCTTTTTATCTGAGGGTGATTTTCTATGACATGCCCATGATATTCTTGAGAAAGAATACCTCACATCTTAAAATATCATGTTAGCTGGTCATATATGCAGAAATATATTTGAAACTCACAATTCTGGAATTGCAAACCTTGATGGCCTTTTAGGACCACTGTATTTGTATCAAATAGTGGAATATAGTGATAAGCTGGGCTTCATTGTCACTGAACTTGGCTTTATCCTCATAGGACACAATATCTCAGTTGGTTAATATGTAGGATATCTTGAGATTAACTGTTATGATTCTCCTTTAGTACTAGGCTATGCTATTTCTTTCTTCAAAGAGTAAGTCTAGGTATTCTATTTGATGCCTGTCATGCTTCTTAGTTACTACTTATCATTTCAGGTTAAACAGATGCACTTAGGTTAGGTAGTTAAGTTCTTTGATCAAGATCAGAACCTTTTAGAATATTATCAGAAGTCTGCATTTCTGCTTTTTTGGGGTGGGTTCTGAGAATTTCTCCAATATTTAGTTAAATGGCCGTGCAGAGCAGCATATATTATTCTCTTCTTATCCATCTCTCAGTTTCCTGATGGAGGTGCTAAGTACAGACTTTTACTCTGAAGTCCTTACTTTCAGTTCTTCCAGCCCTGAGTTAAAACCAGGTTCAATTAGCAAGCAACAACAAAATTAAGAAGAACAAACTAAACCAATCAAATAGATTTAAAAAAATATAGATTAACTAAATGCTTATCTCTTTCATCTATGCCATAAGCAGATGAAGTTCATTTGTTTTCCAAAACAATTCCTTAGTTAAGAACTCCAGATTCTCCAGCAAATTATATGTAAATGAGCATCTGGGAAATAAGTCTTTGCACTAGATAAATGCATTGTCTCTGTAGACTACTTTCTTTGTGTTTTTCATATAGAAGTCTTAACATTTGTGGTTATCTTTGCCCTTTTCAATCAGAAAATTTGCCAAACTCTTAAAGGCATATAGGTTTAAAATGGTAACACTTATTTTCCTAATTAAGACATTGTGTCTTTCTCTTAGGGACTAAATATTCACTTTTCTTCTACTTGTAGAGAATGAGTGACTTTTCAGCCTTCTGAAATGCATTTCTTGTGAGTTTAAGAATTTTTTTAAATCTCTTTAATTGCATAATTGCATACATAAGAGCAAAGATGAAAATGCTTCTGTTTCCCAAATGTAATATATATTTTTAACTAATAGCTCTAGTCCAGAGGAAGGACAACTTAGAAACGCCTTTTTCTTCACCTTTTATTTTGACATTATCCTTATAAGTAGTTCACTGCTTACAGAATATTTAATTGAAGCAATCTCATTGACTCCAGGCATTACTGTGTGCTATGTACTCATGTAATGTAATGGATTGCTAGTCTGCCATATGTTGCTTAAGAAACAACTTGTTATTTATTTCAAAATGTGTTTTAGCATGAATAGACACTTGTGAAGCAGTTTCTAGATTTTTAGTCATAGCCTACTTTGCTTTTAGACAGATTTCACATCAGAATTTAGTGAAGCAAAAACGAGTTAGTGACTCCCCCAAGGTCACATTGTGAGGTAGTTCAGTGTATATTAGAAGGCACAGCCCTCTGGGCTTCCATTTCTTTGATCAAAGTGCCAGCAGCTATCTCTTTTCATTTATTTAGTCAAAACCTTGTTCTTCTGTGTGTGTGTGTGTGTGTGTTTGTGTGTATGCTTATGTTCATGTATTTATGTGTAGTTGCTAAGATAGCAAATGATTTTTGATTCTATAAATCCATATTCCATCAATTTCTCATACAGATTTTATATTTTTCCACATGCCAAGTATAACTTGAAATCATTAAACAAAGCATAGCTTAAAATACTTGTAAGCATTTTTATTATAATATAATAATTGAATCATTTTGTATTTATAATATCATTTGATTTTTATATTCTTATTTGATTTTTATGGCATACAGCATTGTCTCCATTCTAAATGATATGTATATATATATATATATATATATATATATATATATATATATATCTGCTTTTGACATAAGAAAAACAGAATATTTAGTACTAAAAGAGATCTTATAGATCTGATAATTTTGTTATGGTTGAGGAAACAGAAAAAAAGTAAGAAAATCAAATAATGGGAAATATTGTATGTCTTCATATGCATATAAATATATATGTATTATCATTTGATAAAAGAGTCTTTTTTTAAATTCTTTTTTGCTTCCTTTTTAAGTCATTAAGATCAATTTCAAATAAAAACCATAATAGAGCACTATTTTACAAGGTAATAATAATACTATATCATATATACATACATGTGTACATGCATATATCTACATATATCCATGTACACAGATTATGTGCATATACATGTATATATACGTGTGTGTGTGTAGTATTTTAGAATTTGCACAATATTCACAGAGTATTATCATGATGATGTGAGAAAAGTCTTATTAAGTTCTTCCTAGTCCCACATGCTCTATGAAATGTTTAATTCATTTTAATAATTGATATCCAAACTTTTCTGAGTGATACAATAGTTTTCAACTAAATCAATAACATGACTAACATAACAGTCCCACATATTCTTTCTTCTAGTCTTCTTTCTATAACTTTATATTGTCTCTTTATCTTATGCTAAATAAAAGATTGACTTTTTTTTAATTGAAATTATTTTTTTGGTATTTTAAAATATAAATAGGAAAATAAGTCTTATAGGTAGGTATCACCTTAAAATAATATGGCAGGACTACCCATAATTGTTGCAACAATTATATGCCTGAGTGTTAAATTTCTTTTTGAATAATGGAGGGATAAAGGATAGAAATAAGTTTGAACCGACATGACTTTCTGGTATACCATGATGCTTGTAAAAAAATTCCTCTATCAATATAACCATCATAAAATTAATATTATTATTTTTAATAAATTTATTTATTATTCCAATCACATGCAAAGATAGCTTAAATATTCAGTTTTCTGTAATATTTTGAGTCCACACACACACACACACACACACAAACACACACACACATACATATATAAATATATATTTCGATATTGGTCATGTGGGAAAAGAATAATCAGAATGTTTCTCTCCAAAAGAGCATAAATTCATAAAACATAAAACAAACTTTTAAAATTGAACATGGTTTATATTCAGACCCCATAGTTCTAACACTGGATATGGATGGCATTTTCCATCACAAGTCCTCTAGAATTGTCTTTGATCTTTATCCAGCTGAGAAGAACAAGTCATCATAGTTTATCAGCCCACAGTGTTGTCATTAATGTGTACAATGTATTTCTGGTTCTGCTCCCTTCTCATAAGTTCATGTAAGTCATTCAAAGATTTTATGTATTCTACCCATTCACAAATTTTTTTTGAATGATTTTAAATGAATTTGTTTCATATCTGATGTGTCCATTAAAATGTGGTTCCTATTAATCTTAGTAATTATAAATTCAAACAACTTTTTCTGTCTTTTTTCTTTTCTTTTTCTTTTTTATAGTTTTTTTGCAAGACAAATGGGGTTAAGTGGCTTGCCCAAGGCCACATAGCTAGGTAATTATTAAGTGTCTGAGGCTGGATTTGAACTCAGGTACACCTGACTCCAGGGCCGGTACTCTATCCACTGCACCACCTAGATGCCCCTCTGTCTTTTTTTCATATTTGTTTTGAGTTTATTCTTTATATGAAAAGTCAGAATGAAATCATTGATGTTGTGAGCTTTGTGAGATACCAGAATGTTTTACTCTATCTTTCAATATTAAGCAATAAAGAAAAATTAAAGAAAATTGAATCACCTAATAAAATTTCACTATCAAAAAGATAGAACAGGAGTCTTTTTTAAACAAATGCATCATATTCCTGTTATCTAGCATCTATATATTGAAATTGAAATATGCATATAGGGGACAAATAAAACTAAATAATATCATCTGAAGTTGGGATTCCTTTTCTTCCTTCACAGAGTTGCAAGAATTTGATCCTGTGACATATAACTGATGAATAAGTTTCTAACTAACTTACTGGACATCATATCTCAGCTTTCAGGTTGACTGACCATTGAACCAAGTGAATGGAGTTGCTTTTCCTGTCTGCCTCCTCAACAAATTTATCTGAAGTATTTACCAGCAGATTTTGTGGACTCTATGACCACTGATGTTTCTTCCACTAAAAGTCATAATCTATACTCTTCTTTCTGCAGAAATTCCTTTGCTTATATTCAAAAAAGACTTAAAATAAGCATCAAAAGAAGTAATAAACCTTCTCTCCCAAATGGCAATTGACTGAGAGATAAGGCCTAAGACCGTACATCTACTCACTGGACCACATCAGTTTTTGTCCCTTATTCAAAAGCTACTAGGGAAGAGAGGATGATTATTTAGAATTTTTTTTTTTGTTTTCACAATTATTCTGGCTAAGGTGCCAGTGATTTTTTTTTTAATCACTACACAAGAAACTAACAGAAAAGAGTCAGAAAAGTATCTGCCTCTTCTCTAAAGTAAAGGATGAAAGGGAAAAATCCTTCCCTTTATAGATGCTTGAAATCAGATTCTCCCAACTTGCTTGAAGGTTGGAAACAGCAGTTCATACTATGCATTCTTTAAAGACTAAACCATTATTGACCAATACCCTAATATTATGTCATTTGATTCACACTACAAACTTGGGACTTAAATATTGTTATCATCATCATTTGATAGATGAAGAAATGGATGCAGACAAATAACATGGATAACCAAACAAGCATCATCTTTCAGCTGTCAGAGGCAGAGACCAAACAAAGTTTGCATTTTTCTACTGTTATTCCTCTCCTTTTCAATGATCATCTATTTGAAAACCTAGTTTCAAAGATAAGAAAACTAAGTCTCATGGAAGGTAAATGGGTATCCAGGATCATACAGTTAACTACTGTCAAAGTTGTAATTTATCATGGTTGACTGTTGAATATGTTAAAACTGTATACCCCATTCTTCTTCAGTATTTGATGGAAAAAGGGATATTGTTTCCTTATTGTTGTTAGTTTTATTTTGTTTTACCAGAAGGGAATGAATATAATTTTCTCTATTAGTTAAGTATATATCTATGTAAAAGTTATCATACTACTTTACTTCTCTAATTGTAATATTTTTGGTTGACTTTTCACTCTGACTGTATTCACTAAGGTAAGTCAGATTTAGCATTGTTCAAGCATAAGCTAATCATCCTTATAGTTCCGAAGAAGTAATCTGAACAGTGGCATCTGTGTGTGTATACAAGTCTCTATATGTGTGTGTGTGTGTGTGTGTGTGTGTGTGTGTGTGTGTGTGTGTGTGTGTGTGTGCATACATTATAGAATTAGGTTAGGAGAAGAATACTAAGAGGGGGTTAATTTGATTTCTCTGTTAATAAATATAAATTTCCTTGAAATGTTGTTACATTAACTCTGTGTAGTAGGAAGAATTATCTTTGTTCCCTGGATAATTTTGTTAATTTTACTTCATGATCTATTTAATTATAGTGTTTTGAATTATCTTAAATCTTTTATTCATTCTTCCTGTCTTTATGCTTTTTTTAGTTAGTGTTTCTGATTTTAAGTTTTTAAAACTATTTTCATTTTTAAGTTCATGCTTTTTTTTACTTATTTTTGGTAATTCAGTCTTTCTCTTGTATTTCTAATCACTTGACTGTGGTTTCTCTTCTTACTTTTTATTCCTTCTGGCTTTCACTGTTGAATATTTACTCAAGCAGACTCATTATTTTATATGTGGATAAAAATCATCTTGACTCAGGTTCTTGCACATAATAAACTATGGGGAGTGAAGAATGGCCCTGGCTTGGTTATCATTGCCCTTGAATACATGACATAATAACCTTTTCCCTTCTAGTTAATTTTGTGCATTGCTCAAATTTTCCATTTTTACAGTAACTATCCATGTTCATTTTATACCCACAAAGAAATAAAACTTCAATATAAGTATTTGTCATAGGAGGAACTGAAGATGTTGCTGCAATTGTTCATGAAATTCTCACTAAACCTTTGTTTTTGATTGAGCTTACTGGACCTTTTTGTGTGTTATCTATCCTAAGCTATTTCATGAAGTTTTTAATTTGTGTGCTGCTTCTGTCTTCTTATCTTGCTTATTCTGTTTTATTTATTCGCATTTTCTTACATGTTTTGGCTTATTATGTGTTAATAAAATCAAACTACTCCCATTGTTCTAGTCCTTAAACTTAGAGAGAAAATTTCACTGCTCTCCCTCTCTCCCTATGGCAGTGGACAATTTGATATAGGTTATATACTTATACAAATCATGTTTAAAATATTTCAATTAGTCATGTTGTGAATAACAAATTAGAACTAAGAGGTAAAATGATGAAAAAGAAAAAAAATGAAAGAAAATTTAAAAAGTGAATATAATATACTTTACTCTGCATTCAGACTTCATAGTTTGTTCCTCGCCCCCCACCCCCAGATATGTATAACATTTTTAATTTAAAAAATCTTTCACGATTGTCCTTGATCACTGAACTGCTGAGGAGAGCTGTGTCGATCATATTTGACCATCTCAAAATATTGTTGTTAAAGTACTCAATTTTCTCTTTTTTTCTGCTCACGTCACTCAGCATTAGTTCACAAAAGTCTTTCCAAGTTTTTTTTTTTTTTAATGTACAACCACTCATGATTTATTCTAGAACAATAGTATACTATAACTACATTCATATACCCTAACTTGTTCAGCTATTATTCAATTTATGGGTATTACCTCAGTTTTCAATTCATTGACACTACAAAAAAAGAGAGCTGCTATAAATATTTTTTGTACATATGGGTCTTTCCCCCCTTATGTGATCTCTCTCAGTTAAAGGCCTAGTAGTAGTATTGTTGGATCTAAGATTATGCATAGTCTTATTGAAATTTGAGTATAGTTCTAAATTGTTCTCTAAATTTGCTGGATCAGTTCATAATTCTTCCAACAGTGCATAGTCCCTCAATTTTTCAAAGAAAAATATCTCATATCTCTTCTTTGAAATCATATTTGATCATTACATTTGAAAATCATTCAGTTTTGTTTTGTTCTTTCCATTCATTTTACTATAATTCATTTTTGTATTAGATTCTGTATTCTGCTGCCTTCACTATTCTTCATAATATATATATATATATATATATATATATAAAGAACATATATAATTTTCTATTCTCTATGTTTTTCTTATTCATCTTTCTTTGTAGTTCAATAATATTTCATTACATTTCAATATAAAAGTTTCTTTACTGAATAATTGAGCATTCATTTTTGTTTCCATAAATGTGTTATTTTCCCCCTCTCTATTGTTGCTAAAAATATATTTTTAATTGTTGGACATTGACAGTAAAACTACTTATATAAAAGAGCATGGTTATTTAGGTTTCTTTTAGATGAGGAAGAGTACATGTCAAGAGGGGTTGTACACTTCAGTGAAATGAATTCATGAAGACATTAAGGCTGTAAAGAAGCTAATTAGCAAAGTGAAATTTATTTCATACTTTTCATTTGTCAGTCAGGTACACTGACTTGATTTGAAATTAGTTTTTGATGTGGGTAAAGGATGACAGATCCCATGTATTATAATAGTTCTTATTGTTTTTTCTCAATAAATTTTTAAAAGTCATTTTCTTAAATAAATTCCTAAGGTAAATGAGCATCCATAAATGAATTGCCTCAATTCCTTCTTTTTTCCAGTTGAAATGATTTTTTTCCCCATTTTTCAGCTTTCTCACCTAAAAATTGCATTGATTAGGATTGACCAGAATTATTGTGCTATAGGTCAGTCATGTTATTCACAGCTATTATTGGTCTCCTGTCAGCAAATTATGGTATAATACTTGTGAGAGACTAAGCCAAGAAAGAACTGGTTAGATGGCAAATGTGGATTTTTATATAAATTCTTCAAGATCCTTGCACTAATGATTGAAATAAGTGATGCGTAGGATCAAATCATCAATATTTTCCGTGAATGTCAACAATTTTAGATATGATATTTAATTTTCCCTTATATTTACTTGGCAGAACTTCTTTCCTATAAAAGAAGAGAAAATGCCAAGACAGCTTAATGTACTCATTATGATAGAAGAACTTAAAAATATAATTTTAAAAGAATCTTTCATTGATGGATAAGCAAAAATAATATCTCTGTAGTTTGATAGTCATGGTCACTATTAATATTTCTATTTCTGTAAGTGTCCTATAAATACTTATTACTGAACATCGACTAAGGATGGAATTTTAATGAAACTAAACCAACATACAGAAAAGATAACTGCATATATCATTTAAGTAAACTGAACAAATTTCTGATACCCCTTTTCTCTCCCTCAAATTTTCCTTCCACATTCCATCTAAGTTCATTTTTACCTCTGTCTCCTTCTATCCCTCCTTTAATCTCTCCATCTTCTTCTTCTTCTTCTTCTTTTTCTTCTTCGTCTTCTTCTTCTTCTTCTTCTTCTTCTTCTTCTTCTCTCCTCCCTCCTCCTCCTCCTCCTCCTCCTCCTCCTCCTCCTCCTCCTCCTCCTCCTCCTCCTCCTCCTCCTCCTTCTCTCTCTCTCTCTCTCTCTCTCTCTCTCTCTCTCTCTCTCTCTCTCTCTCTCTCCCTCTCTCTCTCTAAATTCTTGTTACTCATAGTCTTTCCAGTGATGCTTAAATTTATATACTTTACAATGGAGCATACAATTAATTAAAATAATTTTACCATTGGGATTTCACACTTTAGTTTAAAAATAAAATTAATACTATCAATTATATACTGGAAAGAAAAAAAATAAAAAAAAAACATTCCAACTCATCCACAAATCAGTTAGATACTGAAGTCCAGAGCTTGCACAGCAACAAAATAATTCATTTTCTCTTAACACTTGGTAGCAGGGAAAAATCCTTCTCTGATTACTTGCAGTCTACTATCTAAATAACATCTTTTAACAGTTCTGTGGGTAACCTCATTTTAAAAGCCAACTTGGTATACTAAGCTGTTGAAACTGTCAATGGACAGATGTATCCTAATGTATTTACTCAGTGTATGTGTCAGGGAGAGGGAAAGGACATTTAGTCTTGATTGGATTATAAATAAAGTTGTTCACTCTTGATTTTGAATCAGTGATTTTGTTATGGTTCTACTTTTGACTACTATGGGTTGATAGAAATATAAGGACATAGTATGTCTCTCACACTATTCAAAAACACACTAAAACTTAAATCAAATAAAATGGCTGGTATTATTTGACTATATGATGCCACACATTGTGGGAGTTTTAGTAATATATTTATTTATTTGTGATTTTGCTATCAGTACCAAAAATAGGAAGACAGGATTGCTCTGGCATACACACACACACACACACAAACACAAACATATACAAACCCCCCAACTTCCCACCCCCATGCCAATTTAACCAACAGCATATTTGTCTTTCTTCACATTCTTCATATTCACTTCCTTCAATTATTCTGATTCAATTTTTGGTCTCATTTGCCAGTTTGCAGGGTGCAAAGTAAAACTATAGAGTTATTTGGGTTTGCTTTTCTCCTAATAACTGTGATTTGTAGCATTTCTAAAATGTGTCTTTGAAAACGTTGCAGTTTTGCTTTTGAGATAATTTCATGTCCATTGAACATTTATCTATTGGAGAATAATTTCTAGTTTTATGCACAAACACACACATATTTGAACATTTTTAGATATTCTTTATTTTAGATAGTAAACTCTTATCAGAGAGATTTGAAGCAAAGACTGGTGACTTGTAGAAACATTTTGGGAATCAAAATTATGAAAATAAAGAAAGTCTTCATACCATTTGAAATAGTAAAATTGCTAGTTTTATAATCTAAAGATGTCATTGATGAGAAAAAAAAAAGTTTTGGAGTGACTAGGTTGCACAGTGAATAGAGCACCAGCCCTGGAATCAGCAGTAGTTAAGTTCAAATCCAGTCTCAGACACTCAGTAATTACCTAGCTGTGTGAACTTGGGCAAGTCACTTAACACCATTGCCTTGCAAAAAACCTAAAAAAAAGGAAAAAAGAAAAAAGTTTCCTTATATTTCAAAGTAATTATCAGGGCACTTTTTTGTTATAGTTAAGAACTGGCAACAAATCAAGAGCTTATTAGTTGGGGAGTGGCTAAACAAATATGAATGCAATGAAATACTGTGTTTAAAAATTTGTACTGTCACCCTCAACAGATTATCAAAATTGGATAAAAACTTGGAAATAAATGCTGGAGAGATCATGGGAACATTAATATATCAATACACTGATCATGGAGGTGGAAACTAGTCTAATAATTAATGGAAGCAATTTGAAATTATGCCCCAGAAACTTTTCATATTAATATAATGATCCAAGACAATTACAAAATACTCAAGATCAAAAAAAAAATTCTATACACAAACAGAGAAAGAACTATGACGTCTGAAGGCAGATTGAATCATATTTTTTTCATTTTTCTTTTTTCTTAATCATGATTTTTTCCTTTTGTTCTCAGTGTTTTACAGCATGACTAATGTGAAAATGTTTAACATGATTATACAGGTATAACATATTAGATTGCTTGCTTTGGGAGTGGGAAGAAGAGGGAGAAATATTTGGAATGTAAAATCTTATGAAATGAATGTTGAAAACTATACCTGTAATTGGAAAAATAAATTCTATTAAGGTGGGGGAAAACTATGCATAGTTTTTTATCTCACCAGTACTACTACTAGATTTATTTCCTAAGAGGATCAAATGAAATGAACTCATAAAAATAGAAATTTTTATAGAATATCTTTTGTTATGGCAAAAATTTGGAAATAGAGGGAATGCTGATCAATTAAGTAGTAACTAAACAAGTTTTGGTGTAGTGAAATCTAGGCTGCACACTGGCCCTGAGGAAGGAGGACTTGAGTTCAAATCCCACCTCAGTCACTCAATAATTGTCTAGCTGTGTGATCCTGGGTAAGTCACTTAACCTCATTGCCTTGCAAAAACAAATTTTGATATTTGAATATAATGGAATACTATTGTTCTATAAGAAATTATGAAAGGGATGAATTCAGGAAAAAAAAACTCATGAAGACCTATAATAATGAAAAGTGAAATAAGAAGATCCAGGAAAACTATAGTACTTTCAATACAAATTAAAAGACTTAAAAATTTTGATCAACACTAAGAGATCATAATTCTTAAAAAGCCACTTAATGAAACAAAGTACAGTTAGAATGTTGATGAATCTTGTGAAGACTTAAGCTTCTTATCTTGTTCGCAGATATGTCTAATGAGAAAATTTGCTTTACCCATTTATATGTATCTGTAAAAGATTTGGATTTTCTTGCCTTATCAAAGGGGTGAGAAGGGAAAGCTAGAAAGGAAAGAATTCAGAACTGAAAATAACATTGAATCAAAAAAATTATGTGTCATGATTACAGAGAAGGAGAGAACTTTATGAAATGATATAGAGTAAAACACACACACACACACACACACACACACACACACACAAACACACAGACATAGACACACTCCACACCTAGGTGGAGAAGGGGATAGAACACTGGCCCTGTAGTCAGGAGGACCTGAGTTCAAATCCAGCCTCAGTCACTTAATTGCCTAGCTGTGTGAACTTGGGTAAGTCACTAAACCCCATTGCCTTGCAAAAACAAAACAAAAGAAAAAGCAAAACAAAACACACACAAATAGAACCACAGCTAAAATCTCAACTAAATGACACACCTAAATATCAAAAGTAATGTTCTCAAAGCAGACCCAATCAGAATAAATGTAACAAAATATAAAGATAGAGCTCCACAAGTCTTACCTTTTGTACATGTTTTTAAACTTTTCATTGTATTGATATGTGGACTTTTTTTCTTTCTAAAAATATCTGTCATATCAGATGGTTCTTCAAGAGAGGAATGAAGAGGATAAATGGAATATTATGGTGATGATAGAAACAGAAAATATCAATAGAAACTTATTTTTAAAATTTCGATGCTGGGCAGAGACAAAGTGATACATACATATATATATTTATATATATATATATATATATATAAAATGCATATATATATATATGCATATATTAGAGTTTCTTTTTAATTATCTTAAAAGTCTCAGGGAAAATATCAGGTCAAACCAAACTTTAAAGAATTGTTGAGTTTTATGCCATATGCTATTTGAAGCTCATGTAAGTGGAAAATACTATTTTTGGAAAATTGGGTATCAAAAAATGAGCACCCCCCACCTCCCACCTTGAAGTGCCTTAAATTACAGTACAGTCAGAGACAGGAAATGTATACAGGGTTTCTTGAATAAAGATTACCTCTCAATTCACTAGATTAATTGTTTTAAACTCAGTAGAAATTTGATCACTAATTAGTTCATAAGTATCTCATGGACCCATATTACTTATGATGCCATATGGAATCAGATGAATCCATTTAAAAATTCTAAAATGAAATATTACTCATGTTTTATGTTTTTGCTAAGTATTTCCCAATTATATTTAAAACTGCTTCAGACCAAACTTGAGAGTTTCGTGAGCTGCATTAGACCTGTCAGCTTTTGATTTTATGCCTCTATACTAGATCAATGCAGCTTCTCAATAATGTGCTTCAATTTTGAATTATTTTTTATTCTTGATCCACTTTCAGTCCCTAGAAATGATTACCAACCCCTTTTGTCTTTTTCTTTTAAATTTAGAAGTCTAAAATGACTTTTCTACTTCTCCCTATTTGTGTAATAGTCCATTTAAATTGTTTGAAATAGAGTTGGGCAGTAGAAAATGAAACAAGTTAACTCATCAAAAGAATTGATGAGTTCTAATTTGTTATAGTTAAGAATTAACAACAAATCAAGAGCTTATTAGTTGGGGAATGGCTAAACAATATTAATGCAATGATATACTATGTTTAAAAATTGTGTGTCGTCCCTCTTAATAGATTAATCAAACTTAGAAAGAGGTTGCCACCAATGCATTCAAATTGACTTGAAATGCTTTCACATAAGCAATGAATACAGTGGAAGGAAGTAAAGACCCTCTTGGAAAATTCACAATAAGTATTTATTAAATGCTGTCTCTTTGCCAGAATATATGTCAAATGCTGAAAGGACAAAGATATTCATTATCCTCAAAGATCTTACATTCTAAATGAGGAAACGTTTAAATAACTATATATGATGTGTGGTAGATACAAGGTTACTTTAATGTGAATTGCACTTGATGGCTTGTAAGTCTAGGAAAAACAGGTTGCACAAGACAGTCTTGACATGAATATTAAAGAAAACCAGAGGCAGAAATTTGACAGCAAGACCTTCCAAACACAGACAGTGTAAGAAACTATTTAAAGCCTATGCAAAGAGATGGACACAAAAGTTGGAATTTAGTACTAAGGGAAGTAGACTAGTCTAGTGAATAATGAAAAGGGATCCAGTGTGGTTATATGTTGTAAATCCTAGAATTAGAGTCGAGAAGATCTAGAGTTCAACCTGCTTTACTAATCACTAACAATATTGGAAAGTCATTTAAACTCTCTGAGCCTTAACTTGCATAACATGAAGAAACTGAACTCCAGGAACTTAATATTCTAAAAGCTTCAATTTTTATTTTGATTCAAGAAGTTGGAAAATTCAGTGCTGCCAAAAGACCCTATAGGTTTTATTGTAGACAACTGTGGGTTAGGGAAGTAAAGCAGTAAGGAATGTGTTAGTGTTGTGGACAATGTTTCTTTCATTTGCTTGTGGAAAGAAGCTACTGGTGCCTCAAACTGACATCTTTATTAGCTTCATGACCGGAAAAGGTAATTGCTTACTAATACACCCACTTCTGATACTGAGAGTCTATCATGGTCCACTTAATGGATGAATCCATCAATAATATTTTTTCAGAGTGAGATCAGTGAATGGGTAAAGGATTATGGCATTGTTACTTATAATGGTGACTTTTACAGCTGAATCAAAAACACTTGAGTATCATAAACACATAATTATTTAAACATTGAGAAAGTACAATGCAAAGTTACCATTAAAGATGTTTAAAGAAAATTAAAGTTTAGCTTTAGTATTTCTATATCAAAATTAATTTTAAAAAATATTCAATGGTTAAGACTATCTGACAATAGATTTTAATTATATTTTAAATTTATTAAAATTTTTTATTGATTTAGGGTTAAGTATTATTTTATATCAATGACTATTATATATTTCATCTATTGTCTAGATATTGACTAATTATATCAATGTGTTTTGATTTTCAAGAATGGAATTTTAACCACTTCAAATGGGTATTCCCCTAAAAAGGGACGAAACACTTCAATAATTTAAATATCTGTACTCACTGAAGATCAATTTTGAATGGTATGTCTTTAAGATGCCTGGAAAAGTTCAAGAGTTTGGAAATTTTTCTATCACTCTGACCTGGATTTAGTGGTACATAACCACTGATGACTTTTTTTGTTTCTAGGTTTAAAAGTACAAGACACTGCCTTGCATTCCTCTTTTAATAATGTGATTCTGAATTTTCAGAGTTAATAAGATAGGTAAATTTTCAAATATTTAATAATGAATCTGTGATCTCATCAATTTCTGAGTTCTCTGTAATGCTACCAAAGTCACAATCCATTCATTTATCTCCATTGTTGAATAAATTTTTTTCTATTTTTAAAATAAATTAACCACAGGAAACCCTCTCAATATGCTGAGGTTACTTTCTTGGTCATGTATCATTAGCTTAGTCAGAATAACTAAATCTTTCACAGGAGATCATCTTTATCATATTGCTGTTTCAATAGGCAATGTTCTTCTGGTTCTGTTCACTTCAATGGGAATCAGCTCATATATATCTTTCCAGATTTTTCTTAAACCATCTTGCTTATCATTTTTTATGATGCAATAATACCATATCACAATCATACATAACAACTTGCTCAGTAATTACTCAATTAATGGGCATCCCCTTCTAATTCTTTGCATTGCATGAAAAGTTGTAATAAATAATTTTGATTGAATAGATCATCCCCGTCCCCTTCTTTTGATGTCTTTGGCATATAGACCTTGTAGTGATATTGCTATGTGAAATGATAGGAATAGTTTTATAGACTTTTTGGTGTAGTACAAATTGTTCTCCAGAATTTGGTTAGACTAGTTTACAAGTCTGTCAAAAGTGCATATGTCTCACTTTTTCCACTTCTCCAGCATTTGTAATTTTCTTTTGTAACACTTCTTTCTTACTATTTTTCCACATTTTTTTTTACCATTTGCATGCAAAGGTAGTTTTCAGCATTCATTCTTTTATAAGGTTTTGTGTTTCAAATTTTCTACCACTATCCTCCCTTCCAAGTGGCAACAATCAATCTGATATAGGTTGTGAATATATAATGATATTTAAGAGATTTCTATATTAATCATGTTGTCAATGAAAGATTAGAACTAAGGAGTCCTAATTTCTCATATAGAAAATGACTATTATGTAAACATGTTAAGTACAAAAGTACATGTACAACGTTCACTAGACTCTTCACTGCTGAGGAGAGGAGGGTGGGAAAGCAGGATATAAGAAATTTGTGTGATATAAATATTCATATGAATGAATGTTGAAAATTTTTCCTAATATTTAATTGGAGGAATAAATTAAAATACCAATTAAAATGTGTACAATATTCTCATTCTGCCCATTTTATTCAGTGTCAGTTCATGACAGTATTTACAGGCTTTTTATAAAATCTAGCCAATCATAATTTCTTACAGAACAATAGTATTTTATAACATTCATATACCCTAACTTATTTAGCCATTATTCAATTGATGGACAACCCTTCAATATCCAGTTCTTTGATACTAAAAAAGAATTGTTAGAAATAACTTTGTTCATTTGGGTCTTTTTATATTTCTTATGATTTTCCTGAGCAGACCTAATATTTCAAATTACTCTTAGAATGGTTGATTCATTCAAAATTCTACCAACAATGGATTAGTGTCTCAATTTTCGCACATCCTCTCAACAATTGATCAGTCTGAAATGTGTGAGATGGTACCTCAGAATTGTTTAAATTTGCACTTCTCTTTCAATAATGATTTATATCTTTTCATATGAGTATAGATAGTTTTAACTTCTTCATCTGAAAACTGCCTGTTCCTTTCTTTGACTATTCATTGATAAGGAAATTACATATTCTCTTAAATTTGAATGAGTTCTGTATATATTTTTAGAAATCTTAATTTTGGAATTTTGAAATTTTTATCATAAACACTAGCTGTGAAAATTGTTTCCCAACTTTCTGCAATCTTTTTAATCTTGGTTGCATTGGTTTAATTTGTACAAAAAATTTCTAATTTATTCAAAATTATGCATTTTGCTTTTTTATAATGTTCTCTATCTCAACCTCTTATTTGATCCTCCTTTTTCCATAGTTCTGACAAACTATTCATTGTACTCCTAAGTGGTATCATATTTTTGTCTAAATTCTAAACCCATTTTGACTCATACCTTGGTATAGGATATGTGATGTTGATCTGTGCTTATGGTCTAGGTTGTGTTCAAGGTAAACTAGTACCTCTGATATACGGACTGCCAAGCCATTTTAGGGGTGCTTTCTTTGGTGGTGCTTTAAAAGGTGGACCTTTGATGTCCACCTTGAGCCATCTAACTCTCATCTGTGTTTTTAAGAAACTATAATTTGCACAACAGCCACACCCCAGTAAACCATTTTGTCAGAAGGGTTAACCAGGTTGAGGGTACCTGAAGTTATCTCAAACCAGTTTGTGAATTAAGGGGGATGTTTTACCTAAGTATGCGAAGTCTTCCACTAGTCAATGGGCAAAAGAGAACAGCCCATGAAACCAGCTGAAGCAAGTGCTGTGAAAGCCTTAGAACTAGGCTAGACATTGAAGGTACCAAGGTCATCCAGTGAATCTAGAGACATCACTAGTTGTCTCGACTCTGGACTGTGATGACTTTGGAAGAGAGAGTAAACCCATGATTTGGTACAATTCTGTCTCACTTCAATCCAATTTAACATGAATCAAAAGACATCACCTATACCATTTTACTGTTTTTACAAATCTCAATGTTTTATGGTGAGGACTTCTGGAGCACAGTTAAGATGGCAGTGTGAAGCAAGCATGGTTCTGGAGATATTTTCCTACACAATGGTAAATGAAACATCTACACGGACATTAAAGTTTCAGATCCAACCAAAAAAAAAGACAAGATCAAAAGAAGTTTTCAATTGTAAACATCATGGAGGATCTTCAGTGAGGGTCTCTTTTGGGAAAAGGAGAAGTAAAGGAGGAAGCAAACTTCTGCAAAGGCAGTGGCCAAGTGATAAGCCAGGGATCAGAACCTAGTCCCAGCACAAAAATCTTGGATTTATAGAGCAGAGTTCAAGCAATCAAAAGGAGCCAAAAAAACCCTAACCTTGGAAAACTACTTTACAGATAGAGATGATAACAATGCCACTTCAGAAGAAGAAAGTAGTGAAAAATTTCCTGTGTGAGAAATCTCAAAGGAATCTATAAATTTGATTCAAATCCAAAACCTCAAAGAAGAGTTTAAAAAAAATTAAAAACCAAACAAGAGAAGAAGAGGATAAATGGAAACAAGAAATGAGACCAATGCAGGAAAATTTTGAAAAATTGATGAAAGAAATAAACTTGTTTAAAAAGTAAAAATAAACAACTGGAAAAAGAATGTAACTATTCAAAAAATAAAGTTGACCAACTGTAAAAGGAACACAACTCATCTAAAACTCAAATCAACCAATTCGAAAGGGAATGCAACTCAAGAAAAAGTAAAATAAACCAATTGGAAAAGGAAACACAAAAACTAAAATTAAAACTGTAAAAATTAGAATTGGGCAAATAGAAGTCAATAAGCTTATGAGACACCAAGATTCCATCAAACAAAGTAAAAAGGTAGAAAAATTTGAAGAAAAAGTAAAGTAACTTTTAAGAAAAGCAAATAACCTGGAAAATAGATGTAGGAGAGATCATTTATGAATTATTGATCTTCCAGAAAACCTAGATCAAAGAAAATACCTTTCAGGAAATTATCGGGGAAAATTATACAAATTTGCTAGATAAAGAAGACAAGAATGACCACTGAAAGAATACACAGAACTCCTCCAGAAAGAGACCCAAAGGATAAAAACTTCAAGGATTATCTTGGCCAATTTCCAGAATTCTCAAATAAAGGAGAAAATACTGGAAGCAACCAAAAGAATCAATTTAACTACAAAGAGAGCACAATCAGACTTAAACAGAACTCATCAACTTTCGTACTGAAGGATTTAAAGACCAAGAAGATGATATTTTGGACAGCAAAGGACTTTAGATTACAACCAAGAATTGACTACTCTACAAAATACAGGATATTCTATCAGGAAAAAAAAATATGGATGTTCAATGAAATAGAGGACTTCCAAAATTTCCTGATTACAAAAAACCAGAATTGAACTGAGTATTCAATCTTGAAATACAAGACTCAAGATATGCATAAAAAGTTCAATGGAAATGGGAAAAACAAATGTTAGTCAAGAACAATAAATTATATTTAATTCTACAAGGGATGATAACACCTGTAACTTGAGAATTCTATTTCTTTTAGGATAGTCAAAGGGTTGAATATAGTTGAAGCATTGAACTTAAATGATATAGATATAGTTGGTTCTTTTCAGGTTTTTTTACTTGTTTTTGAAAGGCATTGAGGTTGAGTGACTTGCCCAAGTTCTCACAGCTAGGTAATTATTAAGTGTCTGAGGTCAGGTTGATGCTCTATCCTCTGCACCACCTAGCTTCCCCAGGTATGTTTAGTTCTTATTCTATTGAAGAAGACCAAAATGACATCACTGTACTTGAGACAAATTACATAGCAGCAGACTGTGGAGGATCAGACCAATATGAGCTCAGAGTGCTCTACCAGAGTTCATTCACTAATAGTCCAGGTGAAAAATTGAGTTGTTTACTCTAAAATTAGGTATCCCATGTTTCGTTTGACTTACTTTAATTCTATCTTCCTCATTGATGAAGGAACCCTATGCTGGTCAAACCTGTCTGAGGGTCTCCCATAGCTAAGAATCAATTGTAAAATTCGTAAGAAAGACCTTCAGAGTATCACAGTATTTAGAGTACTATTTTTAATTAAAGCAGGAGTGAGTGACCAGATATTTAGAGGTTTGTAGTACCAAAGGGATAGTAGTACCAGGATGAGAACCTATTTAAATGGGTTGGACATAAAGTGATTAGGAAGTAATATTAACTTAATCCATGTTTGGGGAGCTAAAGAGGATGAGTGTGCGAGAAATTATCCTGGGGGGGGTGAACAAAATGTTCATGAAATAATTTAACTTTGCACAATGATTTTGCTCTTGAAGACTTTGTGTCCATGAAGGATAATTGGAAAGGGTGTAATGCATAAAGAGATTATAATTTGGTGTGATTCGTGACTCTTGAGAAGTGTTTTTTTCTAATGAGACAGAAAAGATGAGTTTCATGACTATGAGGCAATGCTGCTTATCAATCAATCAATCAATCAATGAACCTTAGATTGATTTATACTTTTATTGACTGTACTTTGAAAAACAATAAAAACATAAAAAAGAAGAAGGTTAGACATTAGTGGATAAATATCCCCCAATGAAGAGGCACAAAGATCCATTTTAGTTGAGAGAAAGAAGGGAGGGTAAGAACACTAATTAAATCCTATTCAATGGATTTGGCCCAGAGAGGGAATAAGATACATTCCTAATTGGAGTTCAGAATTTACCCTACTCTATAGGGAAGTGGTGGGGGGAAGAGTAAGAAAAGGGAAGAAGGTACTGATCAAAAGGAAGGAGAAAGTGTAAGTGAAAGTAAATTGATAGTCAAAATTTAAAAGAAAAGTTAAAGGGGAAAGGTAGCAAAACATTGGTGAGGAGTTATACAAGGAAAGAGGAAACGAAAGACAAAAGTACCAATGGGGAAAAATAACATGGACAATAATAAAGAATTTGTAATCTTAGTCATAAATGTAAATGTAATGATCTCTACCATAAAGCAGAAGTGGATAGTAGAATGGATTAAAAACCAGTATCCTACAATATGTTGTTTACAAGAAAAATATTCAAAGTAGAGAGAAACACACAAGATAAAGGTAAACAACTAGAGTAAAATAAATCATGCAAAAATTCATGTAAAAAATTAGGGATAGTGATCCTGATATCAGACAAAGCAAAAGCAATAATAGATCTCATTAAAAAGGGATAAGAAAGGAGACTACATCTTCTTAAAAGGCAACATAGGCAATGAAGCTATATCATTATTAAACACATATGCAACTAGTGAATAGCATCCAAATTCTTAAAGGAGAAGCTGAATGAATTACAAGAAGACATTGATAGCAAAACTATAATAATGGGAGACCTCAGTCTCTTCCAGAACCAGATAAATAATAGCATAAAATAAACGAGAAGAAGGCTAAGGAGATAAATGAAATCTTAGAAAACTTAAATATGATAGTCCTCTGGAGAAAAATATATACCCTTTTACCTTGCAGTACATGGCACTTATACCAAAACTGACCATGCACTAGGGCATAAAAAGCTTACAATTTAATGTAGAAAGGCAGAAATAATTAATGCATGGTTCTCAGATCATGGTGCAATAAAAATTATATTCAATTAAAGATCATGAAAAGAGAAACTAAAATTAATTAGAAACTAAATTGCTTAATTTAAAAGAATGAGTGGATCAAACAACAAATCATAGAAATAATCATTTCATCTGAGAGAGTGATAACAATGAGATATCATACCAAAACATACGGGATGAAGACAATGCAATTTATAGGGGAAATTTTACATCTCTAAATGATTATATGAATAAAATAGAGAAAGAGGAGATAAATGAATTGGATATGTATCTAAAAAACTAAAAAAGAATAAATTAAATAGCAAATTAGAAATTCTAAAAATCAAGGCAGAGATAAATAAAATGGAATTCAAGCAAACATTAACTAATAAATAAAACTAAGAGTTGAGTTTATGAAAAGAAAAGTTAAATAGAAAAACATTTGTCTAATCTGACTTAAAAAAAAGAAGAAATCCAAATTACCAATATCAAAAATGCAAAGGTTCAACACAACACAAATGAGGAGGAATTTTTATCCAAATGTATGCCAATTAATTTGATAACCTGAGTGAAATGGATATATATTTGCAAAAAGACAAACTTAACGGAAGAGAGAAAAAAATTCTTAAATTACCCTATTTCAGAAAAAGACTGAAGAAACCATCAACAAGCACCCTAAGAAAAAAATTCCAGCTTCAGATTACAAATGAATTCTACCAAACATTTAAGGAACAATTATTTCCTATTCTACGTAAACTATTTTTTAAACGAGAAGGAGTTCTGACAAATTCCTTTTATGCCACTAATATAGTGCTGATGCCTAAACTGGGAGGAACCAAAACAAAGAAAACTAGGGACCATTCATTCTCCCTAATGAACATTAATGCAAAAATCTTAAATAAATGTTAGCAAAGACATTACAACAAGTTATTATCAGAAGAATATACCATGATCAGGTAGAATTTATACCAGGTTGTCAGGGTTGGTTCAATATTTGGAAAACACACAATATAAATGAATATATCAATAACAAAACCAACAGAAATCATGTGGCTATTTCCATAAATGCTGAAAAAGTCATTGATAAAATGCAACATCCATTCCTATAAACTACATTAGAGTATAGGACTAAAAGTATTCATTAAAATAATAAGCAGTATTTATCTAAAACTATCAAAAATATTATATATAATGGGAATAAAATCACAGCATTTCCACTAAGATCAGGGGTGAAACAAGGGTGTTCCTTATCACCATTGTTATCCAATATAGTACTACAAATGTTAGTTTTAGCAATATGAGAAGAAAAAGAAATTGAAGGAATTAGAATTGACAATGAGGAAGCAAAACTGCCACTCTTTACAGAAGATTTGATTCTATACTTAGAACACCAGAGAAAATCATCTTCAAAATACCTTCAAATAATTAGCAAATTCAGCAAAGTAGAAGGATATAAAATAAACCCAAGAAGGGGAGGAGCCAAGATGGTGACAGGAGAAGACCTTCTCTTAGTTGCTCTGGAGCAAAATTTATAAATCAAGGACTCTAACTACATATTTGAAAGACAGAACCCACAGAGGGATCCAGTGAGGTAGTTCTCCAACCCAAGGTAACCTGGAAAAGGGCAGAAAGGCTCAGCCCCACCGGTAGGAGGGGTCGCCCACCAGAGGCGTGGCCTGCCAGAGCCAAGGAACTTCAGCCTGTCAGAGGCAGCCCCAGGGCACTGGGAGCCACAGGTCACAGCAGCAGAGGAGGTTTCCTTACCTACACCCCAAGGAGCACCCTATACAAATTGAGGGAATAGTGGGGACCTCTGCCAGAGCGAGCACGTGAAGCACAGCCCTCAGGTTACACAGCCAGCAACTTAGTCAGGGCAGCTCAGATCCAGGAACCAGAAGCAGGTGGAGCTGGTAAAGCAGGTGCCCCCAGGGCATAAGGGCTGAACCTAGGTAGGGGAGTGAAGATAGACTGCTGAGCTCTGTCCTCTGTCCCTGGAAAAGGATTCTGGAGCTCTGACCACATTCAGATCATGATCACAGTCTAAGCTTCCCAACAGAACAGCAGGGGCCCCCCACCTCAGGCCCATGGCAGAGGAGTGTGCTTGTGTTCATTCACAGACCAGGAGGGAAGACAGAACCTCACACATGGAGATCCTTGTGGAGGTATCCCACTAATACTCAGAAGCTCAGGAAGCACCCCCAAACCAGGCACAGACTGGGGAAATGAGTAAGCAGAGAAAAAAGAGGAACACCATTGAGAAATACTTTGTCTATGATCCCAAGAAGGATCAAAACACTCAATCTGCAGATGAGGAAGTACAAGCTCCTGCATCTAATGACTCCAAGAAAAACAGAAATTGAGCTCAGGCCATGACAGAGCTCAAAAAACACTGAAAATCAAGTGAGGGAGATAGAGGAAAAATTGGGAAAAGAAATGAGAGAGATGCAGGAAAAACATGAAAATGAAGTCAGCAGCTTAATCAAAGAACCAAAAAAATGCTGAAGAAAATAACATGTTTAAAACCAGCATAGGTCAAATTGATAAAACAGTTCAAAAAGTTATTGAGGAGAAGAATGCTTTAAAAAGCAGAACTGGCCAGATGGAAAAGGAGATAAGAAAGCTCTCCGAGGAAAGCAAGTCCATCA
Source organism: Macrotis lagotis (assembly GCF_037893015.1). NCBI lineage: Eukaryota > Metazoa > Chordata > Mammalia > Peramelemorphia > Peramelidae > Macrotis > Macrotis lagotis. The sequence continues at coordinate 531,538,941 of NC_133658.1, forward strand.
GACAAAGAATAGAACTCAGGGAGATTGTTGATTTTACAAGAAATCAGAACTCAGAATGAAAAATTAGAAGAAAATGTGAAACATATCATTGAAAAACCAAGAGATATGGAAAACAGATTTAGGAAAGATAATTTAAAAATTATTGGAATACATGAAAGTCATGACCAGGAAAAGAGCCTTGACATCATTTTCAAAGAATTATTACAGGAAAATTGCCCTGATATCCTAGAAGCATAGGGCAAAATATAAATGGAGAGAATCCATTGATCTCCCTGAGAAAGAGATCCAAAACAGAAAACCAACGCTCCAGGAATATTATAGCCAAGTTCCAGAACTCCCAAGTGAAAGAGAATACATTACAAGCAGTGAGAAGGACACAATTCAAATATTGTGGAGCTGCAGTGAGGATCACACAGGACTTAGCAGCAACTACATTAAAAGCTTGTAGAGTTGGAATATAACATACTGGAATGCAAAAGAGCTTAGAATGCAACCGAGAATCAACTACCCAGCAAAACTGAATGTCCTCTTCTAGGGAAAACGATGGACTTTCAATGAACCAGGGCAATTTCAAATGTTCCTGTTGGAATGGTCAGAGCTGAACAGAAGGTTTGATCTTCAAATACAGGACTCAGGTGAAACATAGAGAGTGGAGGAGAAGAAGAAAACATGAGGGACTTAATGATGATGAACTACATGTATTCCTGTATAGAAAAATGATACTGATAATACTCATATGAAGCTTCTTATTTAATAGAGCAGGTAGAAGGAACTTTTATAGATGAAGCATAGGAGAAAACTGAATTTGAAGATATATTGTGGTGTAAAAATGGAGTCAATAGATAAAAGGGAAATGTAATGGGAGAAAGAAAAAGGAGAGGAGAAATAGCCTAAGATATTTCATGTAATAAAATTTTTCTTTATTACAATGAGCTATTGCAATGATATGGAAGGGGGGAAGGCAAGGGGGAATGAGGGAAACTTTGCTCTCATCAGAGGTGGCTAGGAGAGGAAACAGCATACATACTCAATGCGGTATAGACATCTGTAATAAGAAGAAGAGAAGGGATCAGGGGGAAGGGAGGGTTGTGATTGATGGAGGAGAGGATGGACCATGGGGGGAGAGTGATCAGATATAACATATTTTCTTTTTTACTTCTTGCAAGGGGCTGGGATTGGATGGCCCATCCAGGACCATAGGGCCAGGTGGATGCTGGGTAAGGGGTGGTATGTGGGCTTAGGGCCTCTTGCCCCAGGGCTGGGGATCTGTCTGCTGTGCCACTCAACTACCCTACAGCAGAGACAGAGTGAAAGGAGAGAGAAAATATAGTTCATGGTAGTAGAGAAGTATGAATGGAGGGAACTGTGATCAGCAATGGAGATGTTGGAAAAATATGTAAGTAACTTTTGTGATGTACTTATCCTAAAATATGTGATCCACCTGTGATAGAGCTGGTGGTGTTGGAACACAGACTGAAGCACATTTTTTTATTATTATTATTTTTCTGGGGGGGGTGTTGCAGGGAAAATGTAACTGGGTGGCCTGCCTCGGGCCCCACAGCTGGATGATTTTTTAGGTGTCTGAGGCCAGATTTGGACCTGGGTACTCCTGGTTCAAGGGCCAGTGATTTGTCTGCCACCCAGCTGCCCCTACTATTATTATTATTATTTTATTTTATTTTGGGTTCTTTTTGGGGGGGTTGTAGGGCAATGGGATTGGGGTGGCTTGCATGAGGGGTCACACAGCTGGGTGATTTTTGGGAGTCTGGGGCTGGATTTGGGCTTGAGTGCTCCTGGCTCCAGGGCCAGTGTTCTGTCCTCTGAACCAGCTGGCCATACTTATTATTATTATTATTTAATTTTAATTTTTTCTCTCCCCTTTATTGCTTATGTGGTTCTGTATTTTCTTGGGGGGATAGGCTATTATGTTTACTCTTAAACAAAAATATTTTAGTAATGTATAAAAATCATTTGTACAAAATAAGAATAAATAAATAAATTAAAATAATAAAAGAAAAAAAGAAATCCAAGGAAAAAAAAAGTAAACGCAAATAAATCATCAGCATTTCCATGTGTGAATAACAAAGTCCAAAAGCAAGAGATAAAAGTGAAATTTCATTTAAAGTTGCTGCAGACATTATCAAATGTTTGTTAATCCACCCCTCAAGACAAACCCAGAAACTATATGAATACATTTACAAAGTACTTTTCACAAAAATAAAGTCAGATGCAAACAATTGGAAAAATGCCAGTTGCACCATGGTTAGGTCAAGCAAATATAATAAAAATGAGAATTCTACTAAAGCTAAATTCTTTATTCAGTGCCATTCCAATCCAACAACAATATAACTATTTTTTTCAAAGCTAGAAAAAAATAGTAACAGAATACATCTGGAGCAACAAAAGGTCAAGAATATCAAGGGAACTGATAAAAATGCAATGGAAGGTAACCTAGCCCTTCCAGATCTAAAATTATAATATAAAGCAGTAGTTATCAAAAATTGCTGAGACTGACTAAGAAATACAGTAATGGATCAGTATAATAGGATAGGTTCAAGACATAGTAGTAAATTACTACTGTTTGATTAACCAAAAGACATTAGTTTCTGAAATAAGAACTCACTATTTGACAAAAATAGTTGAGAAAACTGGAAAACAGTATGGTAAAAACTAGGCATAGAACCACATGTGACTCCCTATATCAAAATCAGGTCAAAATGGGTATAGGACTTAGACATAAAGTGAGATACTACAGACCAATTAATAGATTAGAAAATATTCTGCAGATCTATGGAAAGGGGAGAAATTTATGACCAAAGAATAATTAGAGTACAATTTAAATTGCATAATGGATGATTTTGACTACATTAAATTAAAAGATTTTGGACTACTAAAACCAATGCTGCCAAAACTAGAAGGAAAACAGAAAGCTGGGAAACAATTTCACAACTTGGGATTCTGATAAAGGTCTCATTCCTCAAAATATATAGAGGATTGAATCAAATTTATAAGATTACTAGTCATTCCTTAATTGATAAATGGCTAAAGGATGTGAACAGCCAGTTTCCAAATGAACAAATTATTTTATATAATCCTATGGAAACATGCTATAAATCATTACTGATTAGAGAAATACAAATTAGGACAACTTTGAGATACCACCTTACACATATCACATTGGCTAAGATGATAAAAAGGGAAAACAATCAATGTAGGAGAGATAGTGGGGGCATTGGGAAATTAATACACTGTTAGTGAAGTTGTAAACTGATCCAACCATTCTGGAAAACAGTATGGAACTATGCCCAAAGAGCAATAAAACTGATCATACCCTTTTATCTAGCAATATCATTACTATGTCTAAATACAGTTTCAAAAAATTCATAGTAGTTCTTTTGTAGTAGCAAAGAATTAGAAACTGATGGGATGCACCAATTGGGGAATGGTTGAACAAATTATGGTATATGAATGTTATGAAGTATTATTGTTCTATAAGAAACCATGAATGGTCAGATTCTAGAGAAGCATAGAACAAAATATAGGAACTGATGCTGAGTGAAGGGAGCAAAACCAAGATAACAATAACAACAATATGAGTTGATCAGCCCTGATGGTTGCAGCTCCTCTCAGCAGTTCAGAGAGAAAGGATAACCCTGAGAGATCTGTTAAGAACAATGCTATCCACATTCAGAGGAAGAAAAACAAAACAAAACAAAGAAAAACCTACAGAATTTGAATGAATACTATGATCAACTTTATAAAAAATCTTTTATGTATTTTTCCTATCTCATGTTTTTTCGTTTCCCCTTGTCCAAATTCCTCATAAACAGAATATGATTAATCTGTAAGCATGTTAAACCCAAATGCTTATGTATGATGTTCACTAGGTTGTTTGTGATTGAGGAGAGGTTGGTGGGAAGGGAGGCTGGAAAGAAAGTATGCAATTTATAAAAATGTATATGCATGTGAATGATGTTGAAAACTTTTCATAACTTGTAATTGGAAATATAAAATATCAGTTGTAAATCCTATGTATCCTATGTAAATCCTCTGTATCCTATGGTGACAGGCAAGTGATAAAGGAACAGGTACTGATACTGGGAGCTGTCATAACTTAGCATAGGGTCATCATCTTACTGGAAGCAGCGGTGGAATTTGACAGTCTTCTGGGTATTTGAGTACCATTTTTAGAATCTCAGTTTTTATCTACTAATGTAAGAAGTTTCCCTAAAAATTGTCTGTTTACCCAACCCTGTCCTGATTACCACAGCATGTTGCCTCCCCCCCACCCTGTGGTCAAAATTAAAATAAAATATGCAAAAACTTCTTTAAAGAAGATTTCACTTCCTGATGGTACATGGCATGTACACACACTCATAGACAATACAAGATTTAATATACCTGAATGAGGAATATCTCTCTCTTTTTTTTAGGTTTTTGCAAGGCAAATGGGGTTAAGTGGCTTGACCAAGGCCACACAGCTAGGTAATTATTAAGTGTCTGAGGCTGGATTTGAACCCAGGTCCTCCTGACTCCAGGGCTGGTGCTTTATCCACTACGCCACCTAGCCACCTAGCCACCCCCAAGGAATATCTCTTCTTAAAAGAGAACTCATCAGGTTTCATATCCACTTAGCATACCTGAGTGAAATAAGGCTGGCAAATGAAGGCTAACTTACTGAAGTTAAAATTGGATATACATTTTTCTGGAATGGCTTCAGGGAAAGGGAGCATTATGAAACTGGGATAGATTTTGCAAACAAAACTAATCTATCCAACAAGTTTGGTGCCTACTAAAAGGGTGAATGACAGGTACATGACAGTGTGATTTTCACTTGCAAGAAAAAAACCAAGCATCATCAGAGAATATACTACCACCATGACACTCCTTGATGAAATCAAATTAAAATTAATTAAGACCTGGAGACCATCATATTAAATGTATAAAAGAGAGTAAGATTATAATTCTGAGTGACTTTAGTCCTAGAAAAGAGACTATCAGTCATGCCAAGAAGTCCTTTGTAGGGATGGAATAGCAAACAGCAACAGGAATGGTCACTTACTACTTTAATGTCGTTCTTATCACAACCACTGTCTTCCATTTTCCTTAATGCAATAAAACTTCACAGATACACGCTGGCGGCAAACATTGACATCTAAAAGACTATGTATGCAAAAAAAAGACTATGTGGTGATTATGAAAAAAAAGAGACAAAGAAAGTCAATGTGTGGTGCCATGTCCAGCATGATCACCAACACATCCTCTCCAACCTTAATATTCACATTCAAACAAAGCAGTGATCCCAAGGCAAAATGAGCAGAAGAATTAATGTCAAGAGATTAGAAAAGCTTTTTTTTGAGTGAGAACAAATAGTTGCTAACTTGGAAGGAAAACTGAACCACCATACAAATGGTAACAGTGGGTATAATAGTGGGCATCTTTCAGAGGTTTGATAAACAGTACTACATTTGCTCATCTGGGTCAGAACACTCCCAAATATGAAGACTGATTTGATAAAAATGATGGGTTTATGAGCAAGCTAGTTCATTCGTTTTTAAGAAGGCAGAATTTAATGACATCAAAAGTAAAGGTGAAGCTTAGAGAGATGTAAGATTCTAGACTCAGTATAAAAGCAGATGAGATTTAGTTTTATTCAGAAGGAATAATCCAAAGTACTTTTATGAAGCCATGGTGGGTATTTAAAGATCAAAGACTTATAGTGCACCTCATCTACTAAACACAGATGGAACCACATTGATAGGGACTTGATCACAGAAAGATTGACTGAACAAGTCTTAAAAGACCTTCATCAATCAATGCAGAAGTCAGTTAACTTTTACCTGAAGTTGAAGTTAATCTGTCCCTATCTGAAGTTCCAGCTGAGGAAGAAGTTTTGAATGCCATTAGGCTCCTTTCCTTTTGGAAATCATCTGGTGTTGATTCTTTTCAAGTTAACATTTATAAGGTGGGAGGACTAATACTCATATAAAATCTGACTGGAATTTTCCAGGTTATGGGGCATGAGAGTTTATTCCCCAGGAATTCAAGGATGCTTTCATTGTCTATCTTTATGTAAAAGGAAGAGACTGTCCTGTCGCAATTATATTGCTTATTTTCTTTAGTTATTGATGGTAAGATTCTTGCCAGAGTCCTCCTTAATAGACTGATCCTTTACCTGGAAGATGTTCACCTTCTGGAGATCCAGTGTGACTTCTGAAAGAGTTTAGTAACAGTTGACATGGTATTTCCTGCTGGACAGAATGGAGATCTATATACATGAGGGCTTATGGAAAATTATGTCACAATTTGCTTGTGCAGACAAGTTCATAAGTATTATGTCAATTTCAGGTTGGCATATTTGACCAAGTTCTGGATATTGGATGTTGCTTTTGAGATTTCTCAGTCACCAATGAAGTGAAGCAATGTTTTTTTTTTTTTTTTAACATGATGTTTTCAATAATGTTGTCAAATGACTTTACTGAGGATGAACAGGGCATCAAGATCAACTACCACACAGTCAGTAAATTATTCAACCTGAAAAGTCTATGGAGTGTTGGTCCATGATATTTGCAGATAATTTTGCATTTAATGCAGCCACTAAAGCTGGGATGCAACAAAATATAGATCAGTTCTTTGCTATTTGTGCTAATTTTGGCCCTAAATTTAATACAAAGGAATACAGGTGCTCCATCAGTCATCAAAAAACCATCCATATGTAGAGCTATCAGTTACAACAAATAGAGAAGTTTTTCAATATTGTGGATAAGTTCACTTACTTTGACAATGAATTTTCCAGAGAGGTACCATTAATAATGAGGTTGACAAATGCATTTCCAGAGCTAGTTCATATTTGAGAGACTCTGAAAGAAAGTGTGGGAGAGAAGAGGTATTAGGTTGACTTACCAAATGAAGGTCCACAGAGCCATTGTACTCACTTCATTGCTGCATGCCTGTGAAACCTAGAAAATCTATCAGCACCATGTCAGAAAACTTAATTATCTCGATTTAAATTATCTTAGGAAAATTCTCAGGATTACCTGGCAGAAGATGATAGTTTCCAGACACTGAGTTCCTTTCCTGAGTTAAACTGCCAAGCCTTCAAATGTTACTACAGAAATGACAACTATGATGGGCTGCCCATGTTTGATAGTCAAACAAGTTTACTGAGGAAAGAGCAAGCACTCACAGGGGAGTGAGGAGAAGCAATACAGGGATATTGAGCAACTCTCTTAAGAACTTTGGAATTGATTGTGCAGCATGGGAGACATTGTCACAAGATTATCCAGGATGGTATAGCCCCATCAGAGAGGTTTCTGCCTCTATCAGCAAGGCAGAATTGAAATAGTTCAAAGGAAATATGAGATGACAAATTTTAGATTACCCACTCCAGGTGTTCACCTGCACTACTTGTGGCAGGCTTGTGGAAAAGCATTCTGAATTTGTTCTGGTTTGATCAGTGACAGTTAGACACACTGTAACTTATCTCTAACCTAGTGATATCATTTTGGTCATCTTTGATAAAGAAAAAGAACTATTACCACCACCACCACCACCGACATCACCATCACCATCACCATCACCACAATCCAGACTCTGTCATACTATTTTCTAGTTTCCCCAGTAGTTTTTGTTGAATAATGAATTCATAGTGCAGTACCTAGTGTTTTTGTGTTTATCAGACAACAGATAACTATAGTCATTCATCTACTATTCTTTCTTTTGTACTAATCTTTTTCACTGATCTGCCACTATATTTCTTAGCTAGTAGTAACATATTTTGATTTCTACTGCTTTGTAATATATGACTAGATCACTTTACTTTATATTTTTAATTATTAATTAATTTGATAATCTTGATGTTTTGTTCCTGTAGATTCATTCTGTTTCTATTTTTCTGTTTCTATCACACTGAATATGTAATTTAACATAGGTAGAATTGTCATCCTTTATTTTTAGCTCAGCCTACCTATGAATAATTGATATTTTTCCAAATATTTAGATCTTACTATATTTGTGTAAGAAAAGTATTTTGTAATTGTTTTCATATATTTTGGGTTTTATATTGTCAGGTAGACTCCTAAGTATTTTTTTTTTAGTTTTTTTTTTTGCAAGGCAAATGGGGTTAAGTGGCTTGCCCAAGGCCACACAGCTAGGCAATATTTATGTGTCTGAGACTGGATTTGAACCCAGGTACATCTGACTCCAAGGCCGGTGCTTTATCCACTACACCACTTAACCGCCCCGGCTCCTAAGTATTTTATGTTGTCCAAAATAACCTTAAATGAAATTTCACTTTCTATATGTTGCTGCTGAGCTTTGTTAGTAATATATAGAAATGCTGATTATTTATGTAGGTTTGTTTTGTATCCTACAACATTGTTAAAGTTGTTAATCATTTTAAGTACTTTTTAATTTGATTTTCTAGGATTCTTGAATTATACCATCATATCATCTGCAAAGAGTGAGAGTTTTTTCTTCATTATCTATACTAATTCCTTCAATTTCTTATTCTTCTCTTATTGTTAAAGCTAACATTTCCAATACAATATTGAATCATACTGGTGATAAAAGGTATCCTTGTTTTATTCCTATTTTATTGGGAATGCTACTAGCTTATCTCCATTATATATAATGATTGTTGATGGTTTTACATAGATGCTGCTTATTATTTTAAGGAAGCTCCATTGATTCCTAGATTTTCTATGGTTTTTAATAGTAGTGGATGCTATAATTTGTCAAAAGCTATTTGAGTGCCTATGAGGATAATTAAATATTTTTGTTAATTTTATTATTGATCTGGTCAATTAAGCTCATAGTTTTTCTAATAATGAACTAATCCTTCATTTCAGGAACAATTCCTTCCAGATAATAGTGTAATATCCTAGTGATAAAATGCTATCATCACTTTACTAATATTATATGTGAATTTTTTAATATCTATATTCATTATGGAAATTGATCTATAATTTTCTTTATCTGTTTTGACTTTTCCTGGTTTAGGTATCAGAACCATATTGCTGTCATAAAATGAATTTGGCTGAATTCTTACTTTGCCTATTTTTTCAAATAGTTTACATAGAATTGTAATCAATTCTATAAAAGTTTGGTAAAGTTCACTTATAAATTCATCTTGTCCAAAAATTTTTTTTTTTCTTATGGAGTTCATTGATGACTTGTTCAATATCTTGTTCTTAAATGGATTTATTTAGATATCTTATTTCCTCATCTGCTAATCTGGGCATTTTTAATTGTTTTTTAAATGTTCATGCATTGTCCTTGGGTGTCAGATTTATTTGAGTACAGTTGGACAAACTAGCTCCTAATTATTACTTGAATTTCTTCCTCATTGGTAGCAGATTCATCCTTTTCAATTTTGATAATAGTAATTTATTTCATCTTTTTTAATTCAAATTAGCTAATATTTATTTTTTTGTTTTTTTCATAAAACTAACTCAATATTACTAATGAGTTCTATGGTTTTATACTTTCAATTATATTAATCTCTGCTTTGATTGTCAAAAGTTTTCATTTGGTATTTATTTGAGTATTTTTAATTTAAACTTTTTTCTAATTTTTTTAAATGCATGCCCAATTCATTGATATCCTTTTTATCATGTAATCTTTTAGAGAAGTAAAGTTTCCTTTAATTGCTTTGAGGGGCGGCTAGGTGGCTTAGTGGATAAAATATGAGCCCTGGAGTCAGGAATACCTGGGTTCAAATCCAGTCTCAGACACTTAATAATTACCTAGCTGTGTGGCCTTGAGCAAGGCACTTAACCCCATTTGCCTTGCAAAAAACCCTAAAATAATATAACTGTTTTGAAAGTATCCTACAAGATTTGGTATTTTATCTCATTATTGTCATTGGCTTAGTTAAAATTATTAATTATTTCTATGGTTTATTGCTTAAACCACTCATTAATTAACATTAAATTATTAATTTCCAATTAATGTTTTGGCTATCTTTCCATGACCCTTTATTACAGGTGATTGTTATTGCATCAGGATCAGAGAAGGATACATTTAATATTACTGCTTTTCTGCATTTGATACTGGACCATTGAGAATAAAAAGTAAATTCCTTTCCTTCCCTATTTAAATTTCACAAGTGACCTATCATATTCTCTTATCTAAAATTCTCTTCACCATCTAGCTTCTTTATTTTTTATTTGATGTTTGTATTTATCTGATTCTGAGATAGGGATATTGAAAACCTCCACTAATATAGTTTTGCTCTCAGTATCTTCCTGTAAGTCATTTGCTTTCTCCTCTAAGAATATGGATGCCATTCCACCTGATACATATGTGTTTAGTGTTGATACTACTATATTGTCTCTGGTATCTTTTAGTATGATCTAATTTCCTTCCATATTCCTTTTAGTGGAATCATTTTTGCTTTTCATTTGCTTGAGAAAACGATTGCTATTCTTTTCACTTCAGCTGAAGCATAGTATAATCTGCTACAGTTTTTGCCTTTACTTTGTATATATCTCTCTGCTTCAAATGTGTTTCTTATAAACAACTTATTGTAGGTTTCTGGCTTTTAATTCAATCTGCTATCTTCTGTGTTATTTATCACCTTCTATCCTATCTTTTCTCTGTTTATATTTTTCTCTCTCCTTTTACCCTATCCCTCCTCATCAGTGTTTTGCTTCTGATTGCCACCTTTCCCAATCTGCCTTTTTTATCCTTCTTTAGGAGTTGTTATCTTCAGTTAATTTTTGCATTTCCTTTGCAAGATGTTTAATTTCTCTTGTGTTTCTTTCCCCACTTTTTTCCTGTTTCATTTTTAAAATCCCTTTTGAGCTCTATCAAGAGATTATTTTGGACTAGAATCTAAGTCATCTGCCTCTCTTGGTTTCATGTGTAGTATTTTTTCTGCCATTCTCTTCTCAGATGGCAATGTGATGTTCCTTATTTCCATAGTACCATTTTAGTAGTACATTTTTAACATTATGACTTTTATCCGACTTTTTTTACCTATGGTGAGCTCTGTTCTTGGGACACAGGAATTCAGTCCCAAGCTTTTAGTTTTAGGGGAGGGACCCACTTTCAGACCTTTCAGTTTGCGATTGCAAGTGACTTGATTATTCAGCTGAGGCTGTCCAGTACATTAGGGTCAGCTGTACATGGGATATGGGGTTCTCAACCTACCTTACAAATCTTTGGTGGAGTCTTCCTACCTTGTTTGCTGTGCCATTGGCTCGCTGAGCTGGGAGCACAGGTCCTCAACTGAAGATCAGGACTGTGTCTGAGAGGTTCAGACCTACCTGAGCTGATCTCAGTCCTTGCACTAGCCTCCACTCCCTGTGCCAGACCATGGTCACCCTCCAAGGTACTTGAACAGAGTTTTCCTGAAGAGCTTCCCAGATTAAGCCAGAAAATACTCCATTATGTTCTTTTGTGGGTTCTGTAACTCCAGAATCTATTTAGTGAGCTAATTAATATTATTTCTGAAGGAAACCAGGAGAATTATGGTACATTCCTGGCTTCAACCCCATCATCTTTCCAGCACATTTCTTGACTTTGAATTTATGTTAAAGATGTCTTCATTCCTGACACAGATTATAAGGGACACTGTCCCAAGTTTCAAAGTTTTTGACCTGATGTTTTCAGAACTTTTTCCAGGACTTTGAAAGCTGTTGGTTCTTATAAGATTGTGTGATCTGGGTATGTCTATGTTGACTACTTTCTCTGATTGATCTCAGTCCTTATCTAGGAAGGGCCCCTGATTTTGTGGGATTGCAATCAATACAGTCCCTTAGTATATATAATCCCGTGTTATTGAAAGCAATATTATTCCTCAAGGATCTTGTTCCCTATTTCTGTAAACTACTCCTGCCTACATTTAAATATTTAGCTAGACATGGTTATCCTACACCCACTACTAGGAGTCCCTAGTAACTTCATTCTGACCATTGGTTAGATCTCTTCATCATCTCTGGTTTGAGTGCTACTGAAATTCCTACACCCTCTGTCATATCCTTCTAGTCTCATCAATGGTGTTGCATCTATAAGGACTCCAGATCAACCTCCAAACCTATGTCAGAAATCTTTCATTCCAATCACATTATTTTAGGCTCAAAAATGTCTCTGACATAGTAGTTTAAACAGGAATTGTGAGTTTGGATGGCTGTTTCCTCTCTTCTGCTATTTTGACTCCATACCTGGAAATCCCATGTATTTTCTGAATTGCATTTTAATTCTTATTCTTCAGTGAAAGTCTTCATTTGTTTGTCTATCATAGCTTCCTTTCATTATAATTCTCTCCCTGTTCCTTAGTGCTAACTATTATTTTCTTCTTAAAGATTTTATTTATTTTGAGTTTTACAATTTCCCCCTAATTTTATTTCCTACCCCCCATAAAAGGAAATTTGCTAATCTTTGCATTGCTTCCATGGTATACATTGATCCAAATTGAATGTGGTGAGAGAGAAATAGTATCCTTAAGGAAGAAACATAAAGTATAAGAGATAGTAAGATCAGAAAATAAGACATCAGTTTTTTTTTCTAATTAAAGTTTATAGTCCTCGGTCTTTGTTCAAACTCCACAGATCTTCTTTGGATACAGATGGTATTCTCCATTGCAGACATCCCAAAATTGTCCCTGGTTGTTGCACTGATGGAACGAGCAAGTCCATCAAGCTTGATCATCACTCCCATGTTGCTCGTAGGGTATACAATGTTTTTCTGGTTCTACTCATCTGGCTCAGCATCAGTTTATGCAAATTCCCTCCAGGCTTCCCTGAATTCCCATACCTCCTGGTTTCTAATAGAACAATAGTTTGTTAAGCCATTCCCCAAATGAAGGACATTTACTTGATTTCCAATTTTTTTGTCACCACAAATAGGCTGTTATGAAGATTTGTGTACAAGTGATGTTTTTACCCTTTTTCATCATCTCTTCAGGGTATAGACCCAGTAGTGGTATTGTTGGATCAATGGGTATGCACATTTTTCTTGACTTTTGTTGACTCAGATTGTTGTCTTCAATGTCATATGTCCATACAGAAAAACCTCAAAATGTCAGTATGTAGGAAAAAAGCATTTCTTTTTATAAAATTTTGAGATTTTTAAAGTAAATTTTTAATTCCCCAAATTCAATGCAGCAAATTGCTCTTTTTAACTATTGGTACAACTCATCTATTATATTTTCTTTTCATTATTATCTATCTATCTTGCAGGGGAAAAAATTAGGCTGTCCATCCAAACATGTGATAATGTGGGCTGTATACATTCTTAATCTGTTAGCTTTTTTTTCAGATAAAAATCTTTTGATCCTTTCTTTGCACTCTTGATAAAATTCTAGGGCTTAATGCAATGATAGCAATTCTATCTGTTAAGAATACAATCTCAAGGATATCACCATCTATAGGTAAAACTCTTTCAATTTGGTTGCTTTGAATCCACTGCATCACAGTGATGAACACCTTTATTTTGCATAAATCTTTCTGCTGTAAGCCTTACCTTTTGTTTTTGATCCCAACCAATATTGTGGAACAGGATTATTTCTGTCATTCTGTCATTCAAGTAATTATGAATAAAGAATATGTGTGAATGGGAAACATCTTATTAGGAAAAGTACTTTAAGAAAAGAAATTATAAAGAGTTTATATTGATTATCTCCAACAAAAGGCTGTTTGATTCATGATCACACTCTTATTGAATATGCTATTATTTTGTTTTAAGGGAATTAAATTAAACTCATATAAATGTAGGAAGGTAAATAATTTCCCATCATATTTTAGTCTTAAAAAGTCATATTTTCCTCTTTGACATTGGTATATTATACAACTTCCTTAGTAATTCTTAATTTTTTCTTCAAGTATGAATATTATTTATATGTTATTAGTTCAAACAAGCTAAATTCCTATCTTTATTTTCTTTAGTACCGTTTTCCTTCCCTGATAAGGACATTGCAAATGGTAAAGTTAGGATTCAAGTAAATTTTTTCAGCATTTTTCACAGTACCATAAAAGTTTTTCATTGGGTTTAAACCAGTTATCTCTAAAGGCAACCCAATCCTCTAAATAACCCAAGTTAAAACCCAGGTATCATCCTTGACTTCTAATTCTCTCTCATTCCCCATCTAATTCAAACTATTTCTGAATTCTGTCAATTTCACATTCAACTATATACCTTGTTTCATCTGACACTGATATCAAAGTGCAGGATACAAAAAGCATAATATCTGTATAATCGCAATACAATTCTGGTGATTATCCTTGCCTTAATTCTTATCAATCCAATCAATGCTCCAAACAGCAGTCAAAAAGTGCATATATACTCATGTCAACTCTCTTTAAATCAACTATTCACCCCCTATTCAATAAACTTTAATGATCTCCCTTCACTCCAGAATCCAATATTGATAAAAATCATCTGTTTCCTAAATCCTTGCCTTTTCAGAATCCATTACCCTTACCTGGAATTCTGACCTTTTGTCTTTTCCAAATTCTTCCCTCACTAACTTACTTACTTTATTTACAAAATTAAATTTCACTTTCTACAAGAATTCTGTTTTGCTCTCCTTATTTCTACTTACTCCTGCATTGTGAGCATAAATATGATTTCATGATTTTTCTCCAAAAGTTTGTGAATCCAGTGACAGCTAGGTAGAACAGTGGATAGAGCACCAGCCCTGGAGTCAGGAGTACCTGAGTTCAAATTCAGCCTCAGACACCTTAATATTTACCTAGCTGTGTGGCCTTGGGCAAGCCACTTAACTGCATTGCCTTACAAAATAAAAGTTTGTGAACCCAATAATAGCACAGTCTTTTTGGTTTGCTCCATTTATCATGTGTGTGCAGATCTATGTATTTTGATTTTCTTTAGATCCAACATTACCTAACACATGACTACTACATTACTTTATGCTAATTATATATGTATATATACATATATTTATATTAACATGTTTGTGTGTGTGCATGTGTGTGTATGTGTGTTGAATGGTTGAATGCCATCTTTCTCTGTTAGACAAATAAGATAAATATCTTACCTGAGATGCCTGCAAGGAACTTTCCAATGAAATATTTTTACTACATGGATGAGGGATGTGAGGATCTATGACAATGCTTGGTCAAGAATGACAAATTCCTTATTTGAGCCATTCATAAGATAAGTCATTACCACTAGGAGAGGGGATGTTTCAGGGATGGAAAAAAGTTGCATCATGGTAGCAAAGTACAGAATTAGAAGTGCAGTGAAAGGAAGAATATAGCAAGCAAAAGAAACAAAAATCTAGATTAATTTTTTCAATTTAAGTAAATTTTGGAAAAAGCAATTTCTATAATATTGTAAATGAAAAGAGCAATATCACCAAAAGCAATGAAAATATACTTAATTCTGCACCTTTAAGAATACCAAGAATTCTGTTTCCATTGCCATGTGTTCAATTAGCCACCTGTGAAGAATCACCAATTTAACTCAGGAATGCAGGTGTTAAAATAAAATAGAGATTATTTTTTAAAAAAGAAGTTATCACACAAAAGAAAGTGATAGAGAAATTAAGAAGAGATTAATGAAAAAGTTACATGGATTGCTAATTAATCTTGGCAGACTAGACTCAGCAGGTCTGGCCAGAAAGGGGGGGGGGGGGAGAGAGAGAGAGAGAGAGAGAGAGAGAGAGAGAGAGAGAGAGAGAGAGAGAGAGAGAGAACTATGGGACTTGGTTTAACCAGGCCTCACATTGAGGCCTAGAGAGAGTTTCACATGGATTAAGGAAGAGCCAGAGAAAGCCCCATCCTTAATGGGATCCCAAAAGATGCAAAAGAGCTTGAAGAGGTGGTACTTCCTGTTCCCTCCTATCCCAAAATGGTGTCGGCATCAAGGGCATGGTTAAGTGAAAGGGGACAAGATAAAACAACTGTGTCTAGGGGAAGCAGGAGCACAAGAGCAGGGAACCTCCATGCATTTAAAAACATTTAAACAGAATCTAAGATCACAGATTCTGTTTCTGCCATTCATGATTCTCTGCATCATTTCTGGAGAATACTTGAGATAATATATTCCTCTTTTCTTTACTGATGTGCAGATTTGAATGTGAATTGTGGAATATGGTATCAGAGTTGTTTGATAAGTTGTTTGGTTTCTATTAAACTGCATTCTTTATTTTTCTTTTTATATTTTGGAGCAAATCATGGGATTTTTTATATATTAGTTGATAGGGGTACATTTGTCAAGGATTCCTTTTATAAATTCTGGTCATTAAAGTTCTTTTCTCCTCTAAGAAATCTTCATCAATTTCATTTCATTTTGAATAGAAGTAATAGAAGATTATTTTTTTCTTTCTTCATTTGGACTGACCCTTTATAGTGCATGGTGACCTTGCTGGTGGGTCACCCTTTTGGTGGGCTGGATCAAGTAGACTGAATAACCTTGTAGGAATCAGCTACTGTTTCAATTTTTCATCTGCTCCTGGAAGCTATCAGTCCTAATGTATCTCCCAATCTCAATACTTACTGGAGCATTTTAGAATATTTTCCCTTAAAAATCAAATAATATTTGAAACATGTGATCTTGGACAGAAAGAGGACATATGGGAGATAAACTTGCTATTGACCCTCTTGGACCAATAGTTGCCTTAAAGAAAAACTGGAAAAGACCTAAAGGAATCTTAGGCATCTCCTGTTGTACATGTACTAAGTTTCTGGTTCAATACCATCTGAACCATGAATTCCATCAGATCTGCAGATAAAGAGAAGATTCTTCATCATCACATAGCACTAATCCTACAATTTTTTTTTCTTTTTTTTCTTTAGTTTTTGCAAGGCAATGGGGTCAATTGACTTGCCCAAGCCACACAGCTAGGTAATCATTAAGTGTCTGAGGATGGATTTGAACTCAGGTACTCCTGACTCCAGGGCCAACTAGGGACCCCAAATCCTAGTTCTTAATGGCAAGACATAGCTTTATCAAATTTACAAGCATTTTTCCATGAGAAATCAGATGGTAACTAGGATGAAGATAAACATCTAAGAATGGCAAATATGAGAATACTTTATGGACTAGGCCTTCAATTGCTCGACTTTCCCTCATTTATTAAATATCAATTTTTA
Organism: Macrotis lagotis; assembly: GCF_037893015.1. Lineage (NCBI taxonomy): Eukaryota > Metazoa > Chordata > Mammalia > Peramelemorphia > Peramelidae > Macrotis > Macrotis lagotis. The sequence continues at coordinate 531,556,001 of NC_133658.1, forward strand.
TTCATTTATATATAAAATGATTAATTCCTCAAAATATGCAGTGAAGTCAGGAATCATTTTGCTTTACTACTTGGATATGCTTTAGACCACTGGTATATGTTGACCAATTATTAGAACTCTTTGGTATTCACAGTTATTTTCAGAGAAAACCATAATTCATGCAGATATAAATTATCACAACCAAAAATGAATAATGCCGTGTGTCCGATTAACCTCCTGTGAAGAATCACCAATTTAACTCAGGAATGCAGGTGTTAAAAGAAAATAGAATTTTATTAAATGAAGATACTACAAAAAAGAAAGTGATAGAGAAATTAAGAAGAGATTGAAGAAAAAGTTACATGGATTATTAATTAAACTTGCCATGGGAGTTTGAATATATCATCAACCCACTTTAAAATCAGCATTCTCTATTTTATATTACCAATATTTAGGGAAAAGGGACTGTCAAAATTTTATATGTTCTGTGTTAAACCACTGGTGTGAATAAGCCTGAATGCACTTTTTAAAATTGGAAAATGAAGTAAACATGAAAATAAAATAAGATAGAGTGGAGAATGAGAGTTTATCATTGCTATTATATTATAGATTTTTATTAGTGTCTATTTTGTATTTGTTTTCAATGCTGGAATTCCTTAACTTGACTAGGTGGGAATTGCAGTGGCCACTCATAGAACTATTGTCAGTAATGATTGTCATCAAAATTTTGACTTATTCTTTTTCTAAAATGGTTCGGTTTGTGTTATTTTAGGAAACCTAGGGTCTATTCCCTCTTTCTCTGCATTCCGTATATTGTTAGACTACATTGATATCTGTTCAACTTAACCATACTGTGGCTCAGAATTAATGTTCATGTAGCCACATACTTTTTTTACTTCATATATTCACAATTGCATCTTTGTGTTTATTGAGGTTTGTTGTTCTTTAAATTGAAAATGTTTAGCACTGAGTCTATGACACACTATGTACTTAATAAATTCTTGACTGATTGTTAAAAAAAAGGTATTTAAATTTTGAGGATAGAACACATTACTCTCCTTTGTGGCACCATGTCTGGCAGGCAAACGCTTTTATTCCTTACTATAATTGATTGAACATTTCCAAATATTTCAACATTGAGTTACTAATGCTTGCCTGTTACTTGATTTTACTTTGATGTACTGCAAAACTCAGAAAAATCTAAACTAAATTTTTATGCAATGGTCATAGTGATAAAATAAAGGAGCAAATACTACAATTCAAAATTAAAAGCAGACCATTTTGTAACGTTATATATGACATCGTAAAACAATAGAAGTAAATAGGTCCCTTAAAATCCCCATGCATTCAAATAATTTCAAAGATATATCTTTTGTTCTTTCAGAACAGCTAATTCTGACTTGATCTAGAGACAGGAATAGTCTTCTATCTATCACACAGTGAAGAACAGAGTCATAATATCTTTGCCCTATTATGTGGACTGCTACAATTGAGTTTCATGATTTATTTTCACAATTTATCAACAGGAAATGACTGTAAAAAGTAAATATTTGAAATGGTATTGTAAGTACTCTTTCCAATCAACTGAAGCTTATTAGCATTGCTACTATATAATGAGATATACCAAATACCTTCCTATTTTTCTATTAGACAAATGGATATTTTTATATGGAAAATTCTCAGAGGAGAACAACCCATTTAATTCTCATACTATGAAAATGACATATAGATACATATTTCTTTGTTTGTATTCACTATTAATTTATCACTTAATAATTTTAATTAATGTAGTTTATAAATATATACATATATATGTGTATATATAGAGAGAGACCATTTTCACAAAGAAAAAATAAAAACATTATATCCTTCCTTATGTGTCTGCTTTTCCATCTTAGTAAAGAATGCATAGTACAAATTCATGTTATATACATACACAAACTATATAAATAATATTTGCTCATACAAAAATATATGTGTTCATATATGCTTATATATTCTACAATAACATTTCTATGATTTCCATGTTTAAATTGAAATACATGATTTAAAAAACTGAAGAATTATGATTATTTTCAGTAATCAGAGCTGAACCTGCTTTTCTTTATCCTTGCTATGATCAGAGCAATAGAAACACTATGAGATAAAGAATTTAACCAAACAAAGCTGGAATCTGTATTATCACCTTAGATGATTGTAATCACTAAGAATTATATTGAAATACTTTAAAATACAGTTCTCTGGAACAAAATTTATGGCATTAAAAAATACCAAGTGTTGGCCTATTTACAGGAAACTCAGATGCCAAGATACAAACTGGAAATGAAGCAGAAGCAGCATGCTTACACCCTGTTGAGAACCTTAATTTTCTAAAAGCCTTCTGCCACCAATGAGAAATATCAATATAAGTGGGTTAATAGCAAATAGAAGACATGAAATGTTATTTAAGACAATTGTAATTATCATTAAGAATCAGTTATGGTCCACTAAAAACAAAGGCAAATAATTTTCACAAAGATTTGAATAGTTCTCATTTTTGCTTATTTTTTACTTTGACAATTTTTTTTATTTAGAAAAAAGTCAAAAACATTCATATATTCATTTTTTTGCATGGAAACATTATGAAAAGTTATTTACAGTTATTTATTAAAATATTTTATTTGCATTTTCAATATTTCTATTTTGTCATCTCAAGTTTAAAATATTTGAGTAATTTGATTTTAAATAATGATTAGGCAATACTGGGTATTTTTCATAGCCCAGAGTCTTCAAGAGAATTACTCCATTATTTAAAGTTGCAGATAAAATCCTATTTTTTCCTCCTCCTTTTCTTCTTATTTTATTATAATCTTAGTGATCCTGTTATGAGAGTTTCAACTAGCCAAATATTATGCTATTATTAGTTTGTTGAAAATGTCACTTTAATAACTGGAATCAAAGTAAGATAGAATAAAATGAAAGAATATCTAGGACAATTAATATATCCTTAGTCTTTGATTTAAGATAAAAAATATTATAATCTTTCTTTAGATAATGACAGAAAAATCACAACTTCCCCCCCCCAGTTCCCTTGACCTTAAAATATGAATGAATTTGAGTATTGTCACATATCTTCCAGCAAAAAATTATGAATATATACTCTTGTGAAATAAAGGTAGAATATATAATGAATCTAGACTGAAGGTGAATGCAAGAATAAGGGGCTAGTATTATGTTAAGAATGTACTAAGTAAGCACTGAATGTTTTGAATAGATCATATCTAGACAAAAATAAATAAGCTGGAATTATCATGACGAATTAATTGAATAGTGAAAATATGGGAACTGGGAGCCTAAAAGAGCATTATATCAGTTTAGTTAGATGTTAGTTATATGAAAAATTGTAATGATAGGAATGGGAAAACAAGAAGGAAAATTCAGAAGATATTTAAAGTTAAGATGGATTTATAAATTAGTATTAGAATTGATCATCTTCTTCCTCATCTTTATAGGTCTGACAAAAGTCTAATCAGGAGTTGCATGGTACTATAAGTGCTTTCAGAATTATCTGAGACTTGTGATTCTGTCTTCAGAGAGAAAGCTGATATTATATATATCTGATTGGGTATTTGTTGAGTTCAGGACCACGGACAGATCCTTAGTTCTTTATACACAACTTACAATGTTATGGCTGGAAGGGATGTACTATATCAGCAATATTGAATTGTACCTCTCTGCTCCTACTACCCTTTTCTAGAATTGATAACACAGAAATGTTGGAGTGAGAGCTCAGGTGATGTAGTGAGGGTATGCTCTTTCATATTAAATTGATTTAAAAACCTAAATACTTTATATTTTTAAAGTAAAAAAGTACCTAAAGATCGAATCCAAGGAAATGTGGACCAAAGTAGTGCACCATAAGAGTGTGTCGTTTTTGACTTCTCCTGTATGGAAAACCTTTTGATTTTGGCAAAAATGTTTAATACTAGTGTCAGCCTTAATTTTTGATTTTATTACTTTTGTGAATATAAGCCAGAATCATAATTTTATAATACATTAGCTCTAGTATGGGAGCAGAATATACAATTGGATTTTTCAAAATATAGAAATGAGATTTGTATCTTATTTCCACACTTGCAAAATTCTTCATCTCACTTTTTAAAAAATTTCACATTATCTCTGTCATGCGGTTTTCCATTTTTTATCTGATGTTTTATTTATATTTATACTTACGTTGGAATATAAGAAAATGCATAATAAAGGCTCCAGTTGGCAATAAATAGACTGTGGGGCTGCTTATTGTGTAGGAGTTGTTTCTTGAGAAATGAATCAGAAACCTTGAGCTCTAAACCTTACCCTTATTTGACTGTTAGTGACTACAACATTACCTTGTGAATAAAAGAAGACCTGACTCTAGTGCTCTGGAGGTACAGAAAAATCTTTCTTTCTTTTTCCCCTAGAAAGCAAGTACTCAATTTGCAAGTTAAAGTAGTAAATATCTGGTTGATGCATTTTGGAAGCAAATCTACCTGACATATAATATTAGTGCCTTCTTGTAAATGGACCAGAGGAAAAACATGAGGAGAATAGCCCTCCATTTATATGCAAGCATTCTGAATATAAATGATGAGCTCCACTGACAGTTCCTGTATGCAAGTCTTCTTTCCTTCATTAAATCTTGTATTTCCTAGACATGTCTAGTTTGAATAAGGGAGGGGAAATTCCACCTAAAGACTGTCTCTTTTGTATAGAGGTGTTGTTTTTTTTCCTAGAATTAAAACAATGGGTATCATTCTATAGTTAATTAAAATTATTTAAAGTTACCATTTTTCACCTTTAAATTTCAGCTATGAGCAAGTAATTGTGATTAATGGCTCCTTTTTTGCCACTTAAAACTCTTCTATCTACTTAGCAGTTTGAATTCAGATACTCTTTCGGGAGTTGCTGTATTTAAGTAAGTACTTTCCTGTTAGTTAACCCAAAGACAATTTAAGACTAACTAGAAAGTTTTAATATTTGGGACATTGGAAGACATTCTCTTACAGAATTATGTCCCCAGGTTTGAAAAAGAAGCTTTATAAAGGATTTGTATACCATGGGAAAATCTGGAAATTGCAGCCCTATGTCATCAAAGTATTTATACTTCATAATAAAACATGCAACAACTTAGCATAAACTACATATCAATATGAAACTGCCTTCTAAATATGTGTATTTATCACAAAAGTGTTTTAATTATCAATCCCTTCTTATGTTGACTATTTTACCCTTAATTCTTCATTAGTTTTTATGTTCAAACCCTGCCCCCCCATCTAAAGTGGATTTTAAACTACTATCTCTCACCATGTCTGTTTATTTTCTAAATGTTCAAAAGCCAATCTGTGGTAGGGCAATTTGCCAAATGGAAGAAAGCATCATAGTGGAGAAAGAAATCTGATTTAGGTATTCTAAAGAGAGCAAGATCAACTGCATTTGCTATCCCCAAAAATATATTCTTAGTGTGTGATTTCAGTTTCCAGGATATAACTTAGAATCTTTAGTAAATGGTTGAGCAGCTAGCTTCTTTTACAGTAATGTTTTAAATATCTTATGTGCATTATTTTGTTTAATATTCACAAAAATTCTTTAAGTACAAATTTTATGCAGGGGACTAGAGTTGACCTTTGATTTGAATTCATTATAGAAATTTACTCGCTTGATCAACTCATCATCCACAATTTATTGTCTTAAAGATTATTTGCTGGGATTTTCATATGTTAAATGACATACTTCTATTTACCCAGCTACTATATTAAGAAACAAGCTATATTCCTCTCAGACATTCTTATCTCAAGGGGGTCACATATATTTGTATTTCCTGATGGACAGATGCTACAGGTATTATATTCCCCATTATGAAGATAAGAAAACTGAAATTCAAGAAATCTCAGACTCACATATTTTGAAAGTGATAGAGATGATATTTAAGTGCTTGTCTCTCCCTATTACAAATCTATTTTCCTAATCTAAGGTCTAGATGGATGAAATGGAGTTACTAAGAACCTATAGTAAACTATTAGTGGAAAGAATAAAACTTTAACCTGAGTGTCCTGGCTCCCAAACTCAGTTCTTCTATGACATTATGATTTTGTTAGAGAGTAAGAATTAAGAAGACAGGGAAGGCAGGAGATAGCTGGATAATAAAGGGATTTAATACAAAGCAGAGCATTTTGTATTTGGTCCTGGAGATAATAGGTAACTACTGGAGTATATTGTCTATGGGGCATGGCATGATAGGCTCTGCATTTTAAGAAAATCGTTTTAGTGACTGAATGGAGAATAAGTTGGTGTGTGGAGAGACATGAGTGTGGGACCCAACATCAGGATTAAATCATGAAGTGATTTAGAACTGTAATGGGGAAATTGATCATGTCCCTTTAGGGATATAGGAGATAGGAAGTCTGTTAAGTGTTATGTAAGAAAAACAAGGTAATGTTATAGAATATGCAAAATATAGTATAGAAAGACAATGATATGGCTCTCATATCATTTTATTGTTTGAGCATAGTTTGAAATCAGATAAAGGTGATTCCACCCACACACACACACACACTCTTTGGTGGAAAATTTAGGAAACAAAAGGACTGAAAGTTTTCATAGCAATAGCACAGTTTGGACAGGATTTTAAATAATCAAGCTAATTCTATTCTTTTTTTGTGTATCTTTAATTTTGTGCATAATAAGAATACTGAGTGTTTTTATTCATTTTTTTCAAAGAAGCACAAACATTTATTTTTGACTTAGAATTATTTTTTTATTTTGTGGGCATGGAATAGTGAGTATACACATACATATATTAAAGCTAGACGATCATAATGATGAAATAGATTTTGTAATGTCTACTTAGTGAAACTAGGATAGTTATAAATATTTGATAAATAAAATATTGTTTCATTTATTCATTTTCTTAGCAAAATATCACATACTTTAAAAATAATTGTTCATATTATGTAATCATATTCTTTAATTAACTGATTTTAGATACATATTTAGAAGTTTTACTTAATATACAAGTGGTTTGAAAACTAATTTGTCCTTTAACTCTTTTTGGCTTAAAATATATTTTGGAAACAAAATATAGCAGTCTAGGGAGTCATGACATGTGTGTGTGTGTCTGTGTGTGTGTGTGTGTCTATCTATCTTTATCTCTATCTCTCTATATCTTAATTGAGAGTAAATTGTATTATTTAACTCATCTAACCCCTGTTCTTATAGTGTGAAAAATCAGGATCCCTCAGAATAGTTTGTTAAATGCTAGATTATACAACCTAGTCTATAAATATTTTAAAGCATGCAGACCTATAATCAAAGAAACTCTACAGAGACTGTCACATCTCTAACCTTTTGAAATTGACATCACTGAGGACAACTGTGAATTGCCCTTTGGTAGCATTGTCAAAGCCTCTGCATTGAAGTACATGTCTTTACCTTTAGAAAAATCCAAGTAGAATCTTTAAATATATAAAGACAATTTTACTCAAATGTAAACACTTTGGGGAAATTCTGTCCTTATCTGTCACCAAATATCATGAATTTACATTAAAAATATTTAACAGTGTTGTAGGCCCTTTCTTCAATGCTTCAAAAATTCATATTTTTACCATCTTGAGGTTTTTTTTTTTTATCAACTAAGGCAGGTCAGAGATCTCTCTATGCCCTCTTAAACCAACTTCATGCAGGCTATCTGCCTAAAAGTTACTACCTGGTGACAAGTCCAAATTCTGAGTATCTCTGGATATAACTAAACTTATCCTCATAAAATTGTTTTTTTTTTGTGCTTACATTCTAAACCTTTCTTGCATTAAAATAACTGCTGGAGAATATTGTTGTAGTAATCTTACTGTCAATATCACATTCATGACACTATAATTCAGTGGAATTTGACACTAATGGAAGCTCTACTTTCTTTCCAAAAGATATAGTTACTATAATTTTATTAAGCAAATAGTAGGTAAGCATGGTTTCACACTTTTATGAATTTATTATGGAATTAAAAATTGGATATTTACTACAATGGAAAAAGTAATCCAAAAGTCAAGGCAATTTTAGGTAACTTTTTATATTCCCCTAATTTAAATGATTTTATTTGATATTACTCAGTATCCCACAATATTCCTCCTCTCCATTCATCACAGCAAAAGATTTATATTTATATTTTTGTTTTTTTATTTATGTTATTTAAAATTTTACTGAGGAAATATAGGTCATTTGACATGTTTCTTTCTATTTCTCAGTCTCAAGTACCTGAGTCTTCATCTTTTATTCTCTTAAATTTTATACATTTTTGATTAAGTGATGGTTTTCCTTTTGATATTTTTTAGCCTTATGCACACATTTTAATTCCCCTCTTCCCCATCCTCAAAAATTTTACGCTGTCAAGAATTCCTTCTCTATATGTAATGTCCAATCTGCCTTTACACTCTAATGCGCCCAAATTCCCATTTCTGTTTCTTTCCTTTCCCAATGCAATTTATAGGAGGATAAAAAGCAGTTTACATTAAACTCTGCTTCCTCGCAACTAATTCATTAAACAAGTAATTTGAGTGTATCTTTCAACCTTCTCTTTCAAATAGAAATCATTTCTTCAAGTTTAATAGTAATAATAATAATATTTTACCTGTTAAATGTAATAATTTTTCAATATCAGTCTTTCATGATTTGCTCCTTATCTTTCTGGTCATTCCTCAGGCTACATTGCTAAAATATGATACATATTCCACTCCCTCACAATAAGTTGCCCTCAAGATTATCCTAAGTAGTCTTCTCTTTTCTTATTATATCCCATTCAAACCATTTCTCCTGAGTTTAATCACCACCTCTATTAAGAAAACTGCTGGAGGTATACATCAAGACTTATACATCACTCCTGAACTTTGACTACATAGTAACAATTTTCTATGGGCTATCATGCAGGCCTCTCTAATGCAGGTAGTACAGTGTTCAGAACACTGAGCTTGGAATAAGGAAGACTCATCTTTATGAATTTAAATCTAGTTTTAGATATATATTAGTTTTGTGACACTGGACAAATCACTTAACTCTGCTTCAATTGCACATCTGTAAAATGAGTTAAAGAAGCAAAGGATAAACCATTCTAGTATCATCATTGCCATGAAAACCTCAAATAGAATTAGAAATAGTAAATTTAACTGCAGTGTTCTGAACAACAGATTCAATATGTTCAAAAAAGAACTTATTGTCTTCTTCCCAGAAAGTCTAATTTCCTGATTTCTATATTCTTCTTCTTGATTTCTACATTGTTCTTTTTTATGGACCTATGGGGTTAAGTGACTTTCTCATTTCACACCACTAGTAAGAATCAGGTATTTGAGGTTGGATTTGAACTGTTGACTCTAGGGCTAATACTCTACCCATTGTGTCACCTTTATTACTCTTATAGACACTACCAATTTTCTAATCATCCAAGTTCTTCCATCAGCATATCCTTTCAATTGCCTAGTCTTATGTCTAGACAATTAAACATCTTCAGCATTTCTCATTTTGACCATTTTTCTCCTCACTTTGCCACTACTTTAGAGTTCATACTCTAATAGCCACTTGTCTTAGTAGTCTGCTATATAGCCTACTTTCTTCTAATGTCCCCCCTGCATAATCTATTGTTAACATAGCTATCAAATGTATGTTTCTGCAACACAACTATGGCAATTCAATGTCTCTCTTCAAGAACTAATCGTCTTTAAGATGAAATACAAATTCCTTTGTCTAGTATTTAATGCCAGTAACAAACAGCATGCCTTATTTTTCAAGACTGTTTTCACATTTCTTCTCTTGCATTTTAACCTATTCTGGTTTGGCTGATGATTACCCATGAAATACATTTCATCTGCAATCTTTAGATGCTTGCCTAGTCTATCTCTCAGCCCTGGAATGCCATGTCCTTACATCTCCTTCTAGAATCCACAATTCCCCTCAAAAATCAATATAAAGGTTGTGAATTACATAAGATCTTATCTACTTGCCCATCCTTTATTTCCTTGTAGTGTGTGTACTTTGAATTTTCTCTTCTAAGTACATAGTATTTCTTTAGGTCAATGACTTTTTTCCTTTTTTCCTTTTTATAGTACTATATATATATATATATATATACATATATATATATATATGTATATATATATATATATATATAGTAAGACCTTAATAAATGCTTGTATAATTAATAAATGAATATATATATTCTATAAAAGAAATAAAATGCTATATAAGATGAGATATTATAATACTTTGAAGAAACATACTCAATATAATGTATCTTTATCAATTCTGAATATTCATATCCCTTGAATAGTAATAAGATTAAAATGCCCACTTTCAATTACATAAAGACTTTCCAGGAGGTTCAAGTTTGCTGAGTGTTCCATATTTATGTTTTCTTTTCATCAAGAAGAAAACATTGTAAGATACTATTTATTGTGTCACTGTAAAATGATTTTTAAATAATAACTTTGATTTTCTATAACTTTTCTATGTCATTTATTAAATACTGTTGAATTACTACATAGATTGTTTATCATTTCAATCACTCACCAATGGGTCTTCTCAGCAATATAGTGGTCAAAGACAATTCTAAAAGATTTATGAGGGAAAATTCCATCTACAGGAAGAGAAAGAACTATGGAGACTGAATGTAGATAAGTACACAATATTTTCTTGTTAAAAGTTAGCTTTTTTTCTTATGGTTTTCCTTTATTCTTTCAAAACAATATTAATATGGAAATACGTTGAGCAAGATTGAACATGTGTAACCTGTATAAGACTATTTGTTGGCTTGGGTGGGGGGTCTGGGAAAAGAGAAATTTTTATGAAAGGGAATGTTGAACATTAAAAAAATAGCCAGATGTTTAGAATGATTAAAGAATATTTGTGAATCATCAGTTTAGGGCGAAAACACAATTTCAGGCTTCTGCTGAAGGATAGCATAAAAATGAAATCTGTAATCATCTGTCTGATTATGGAAGCAGGGTTAGATGAAGTCTTGTGAAAATCTAAGAATATAAGTTCAAATACTACTGAGAGAATATTAAGCTAAGATGTTGGGGAAAAGGTAGGAATTTGTGTGAATTTTAATCAATTTTGTGCAAAAAAAAATTAAGGCAAACCTCAAAATTAGTTCTAGCATAACAGGCCAAATTTTCCACCCCAAGATAACTTAGAATGAGTGCAAGAAAAGATATGAGTCATTTAAGTAAAATACAAGAGCACAAGGCAGGTAATTTCTTGGCAAGCCAAGTTCTACCTCTAGCTACAGGAAAATCAGCAACAGGTGCCCCATCAACTGGGTTCCTGAGGCCAGCAACACAGGAGGTCAGTTGTGAGTTCTTGAGCCTCAGCTAAGTAGGCTTATTGCCAGACATGGCAAGCATAGGGCAAGTAAGATAAGGCTGAAAGCATGGAAGTGATTCATTGGCCCCACAGTTCATGGTACAACAGGTAAGCAACTAGCCTAAGAGGTCTGGATTTAGTAAGTATCTGGGTCCACAGGAAAGTACCACCTGAGTCTCAGGAACAGAGCTCGACTTTAAAAGTAATCTAATAGGCTAGAAAATGAGCAAATAAGTAAGCAAGCGAGCAAGGAAAAGGTCCTGACTATAGGTCAATAGCTATTATGGTGATGAGGAAGATTAAAACACAAACTCAGAAGAGAAGAAAAATGTCAAAATATCCACATGCAAAAGCTCATAGACAAATATGAATTGGTCTCAGAACCAAAAAGTCCTTTTGGAAGAACTCAAAAATATTTTAAAAATCAAGTATGAGAGATAGAAAAAATTAATGAGAACTCTGTAAAAGAATTATAAAAAAACAGTCAACAGCTTGGTAATCAAATAGCAAAAAATTGGCAAAAAATGTATGAATTCAGTAAAGAAAAATAACTTCTTAAAATTTAGGTTTGATCAAATATATAAAAGAAAATTTCACCAAAAAAACAACTCCTTAAAAAGTACAAAATGTCCAAATAAGAAAAGAAGATACAAAGATTCATTGAAGACAGTAATTCCTTAAAAAATTTAGAACTGAGTTAATGTCTTTGTGAGAAAAATTAAAAAAAAGAATTAAAGAATTAAAAAAACAATGAGAAATATCACATTGGAAAAGCAATTGATCTAGAAATTAGATCCAGGAGAGACAGTTTTAAAATATATTGCGCAATCTGAGAGTCATGATCAGAGAAAGAATCTAGCTACCTTCTTTCAAGAAACTGTCAAGGAAAATTACCCTGATAGTCTAGAGCAAGAGGCTAAAACAGAAATTTGAAGAATTCCCCTCCTGAAAATGACCCCAAATGAAAACTCCCAGGAAATACTCCCAAGTCAAGGAGAGAATATTAAAAGCAGACAGAAAGAAAGAATTTCAATATTGAGGTGTCACATTAAGTGTTACAGAAGATTTAGGAGTTTTTAAATTGCAGTATTAGAACTTTTGCAATATGATGTTATCCCAATATTAGGTAAACCCTATCCCAATATATTAGGCAAAAGTGCTAAAATTATAACAAATATTATATTTCCAAGGGAAACTGAGTATATTATTCAAAGGACAAAATAATATTAAGTGAAATAAAGTGAAATACTTCAAATAATTCTGAAGAAAATCTCAGAACTAAAAAGAAAATTTGATTGTCGAATATAAAATGCAAGATAGTGGGTAGAGTCAAGATGGCAAAGAAATGGCAGAGACTTTCCTGAACTCTCCATAAAATCCTTACAATCAACTTTCAATGATAAATACAAACTAATTTTAGAGTGGCAAAACCCAATAAAGGACAGAGTGAAAAATTTTTTAGGCCAAGACAATTTAATAAATAGGCAGAAATGTTTGTTTTCACTAGGATGAAAGATAGGAGAGGGTAGAATACAATTTGATTCAGAACATACCCCAATAAAATTACAGTAGATATTGAGGCATCTGAATCAGAGCCAGCATGGTTATTTTTCTGAAGCTTTCTGCCCACAGACAAGAAGGGAGTAGGAAAGCTGGTTAATATATTTTAGAGATTCCTTTGCTGGTACCAGGAGCAGGATTTTGTTTTATTTGTCATACTTGGATATAGACCACAGTCCTAGGTCTTAGTACCAGGGGGAAGAGAAGCACTACTGGCACAAAGACAAGTTAGATTCCTGGTCAAAGTTATAAGAGAGAGGATAGTTATGTAGTGCAATGGGTAGAGTATCAACCCTGTTTGACCAAGAGGATGTGAATTCAAATTCAGCTTCAGATACTTAATAATTACCTAGTTGTGTGTCAGACCCTCTGCAAGTCATTTAAATCACCACTGCCTTGCAAAAAGCCAAAAAATGTTTAGGAGAGAAAAGAGGGCTTGTGGCCATTCACAGACCAGAACAAAGGCCAGGAGACTAGTAAATACATAACTCCATAGATCATATCACATTAAAAGAACTGAAAATTTTCAGTCCACAGAATTTCATCTGAAACAACTGAAAAATAAACTAACAAAAAAAGCACATGGGACAATGCCCCTTCTATTTTGAAAGCAAACGTTCATTTAAACATTGAGTTAAAAGTCAGGAGACAGGCTGGGTAAATGAGCAAAGAAAGGAAAAACATTCCAACTAAAGAAAGTTGCTATAGTGACAGAGAAAATTAAAACACAACTACAGAAAAAAGACAACAGAATGGAAATCATATATTCACAGATTCAAGTAAAAAATAAAAAGTGGTTTTAGGTCATTGAAGAACTCAAAAAAGATAGTAAAAATCAAATTTACAAGTTACAGGTAAAATTTGGAAAAGAAATGACAGTAATTCAAAAGAATCAAGAAAAAAGTGAATGTTTCATGTTTAAAATTTAAAAGATAACTAAAGAAAGGATCACTTTAATAATAGAATAGGAAAGAACACTAAAAAAGTAGGAAAAGAAGGATACAAAATGCCCCATGAGAAAAACAACTGACCTGGAAAGTGGAGGCAGAAGACATAATTCTAGACTTATTGGACTTAAAAGCCATGATCAAAAAAGAGCCTGGACAACATTTTGAGTAATTAGCAAGGAAAAACATCCCTGATACCTTAAAATCAGAGGGCAAATTCGGGCTCAGACACTTTATACTTACTTAGCTGTGTGACCTTGAGCAAGTCACTTGACCCCATTGCCTGGTCCAAAAAAAATTAGAGGATAAAATAGTTATTGAAAGAAGCTACTGATCACTTACAGAAAGAGATCTCAAAATGAAAACTCCAAGAAATATCGTTGTCAAATTTCAGAATTATCATTTCAAGGAGACAATACTGCAGGCAGACAGAAAAGGACAATTCAAATACTGAGGAGCTACAGTCAGGATTATTTAGGATTTAGCTGCTTCAGCTTTAAAAGTATTAGAGGTTCTCAGATGAATATGTTATTGTGGAAGGCAAAGGAACTTGGGTTGCAACCAAGCTATTTAAAAACCTCCAGAAAGTCTCAATGCTTTTTGAAGGGTAAGCCACAAGCTAATTTTAGTTGAAAGCCGACTGTACATTAGTTATTTTGCAACATCAAAGTGATTCCATGAGTCTAGACAGCCTCCCCACCTCTGTCTTCGAAGTCTCTCAGACCTTCTATGTGGAGGCTCCACTGAATTCATTACAATAGAGATAGACATTTTATATTCATAATGATCCAACATCTGTTGCAATCTTTTCACAAGACACCCCATGTTTATTCCTCTTTTCTAATTCCACAGGATCAAATTTCCACCATGTTTCAGGTTAATGAAATTCCACTTGGTATCCTTTGCCTATAGCCATTTCCACATAAGGTTTCATCTCCCAAGCTCGGTATTAGTATTATTTATTATAACTGGAGATCTTCCCTGATCAATAGCTTTTTTTTTTTGCTCTGCTCTGGTTCCAGTCATGGTCATCACCAAGTTGTCCAACATTATGTGTATACACATTTTGATGCCGAAAATAATCATCAGTACTGAAGACAATGCCACCACGATTCTGACCAAGCAGAACACGAGAAAGTGTCGTTTTTCCTTGACCCAGGCAGACGTCTTAAAAGGATAAGTAGCCTCTTTAGTTTTTCATCTTGGAACTGCTGGTTGAGAAACCTGTCTGCTTTCTCCATCTGGAATAGAGAAGGGTCTTCCCAAGATGATACTCTTGTTTCATGGAAACCATTACTTTCTCTTCCATCTTGTTCACTGTAGCCACTTCTAGAAGTTTGTATGCTACTGATCCTCTCATCACAATCAAAGTATCTGTTATTCTGATCAAATGTTGGACAATTCCAATTGATTGATGAATTCTTTAAATGACTACTTTACCTTCCAGTTCTAGATTATTTGGGTACTTTTCCTTCATAATCCAGGCTCCAATTTTTCAATTTTTCAATTTACCTCCTGCATCTCTTTTCCAGTTTGTTTGTTCACTGAGCTATTTTACATTTTCTTCTCTTTTTCTTTTCATTTGATTTTGTGTGACTGATTCTTGATTAGTACATAGTCTTTAGTTTCTAATTGTCTAATTCTAATTTTTAAGGAACTATTTTTCTGAAATAGAAAAAAGATGTAATCAGAAAAAATAAACATAAAAACATATTGAATTAATACAATTTTCTTTGATTTACTTTCAGAGTGATCTAGAAGTTGAGTCTCTTCCCTCACATCTTCCATAGTGAAGGATGAAGGCTTGGACACAGCTTCACTCTTCTGTTGTCATACATTTACTTCAATAAGTTTGTGGGTTAAAGTTTTCAGTGAAGGGGTCAAGTTTATGTTTAGGATTATTTAGTCCCCTTGTTCATTTTCCTTTTGTATGAATAAAGCAGGCTTTGTCCCTGTGACTTCTACTGGGTTCCAGTTCACCAGCTTTCCCACAGGCTGGATGTTTCATCCCCTTGCTTTAATCTATATAGTTTCAGCAGAATTTACATTTCTCATTCTCCTTGGTTAAAAAAAAAAACTGACTACTTTTAATGGTCCTTTCAATAAGAATGGCATCTCTGCAGCTGCTGGCAGGAAAATTTCTTATTTCATCTTCTTCCTACTTTGAGTTCTACCACTAGAGTACTGGTTTTGATGATCCTGAACAACTTACTTAACTTCTCAGGACCCCAGACAGCATTTTAAAATTATAAACTAGGGAGCAGATGCAAATCTACCTTGCAAGGAGTTTCTCTGAGAATTCTCCATAAAC
The DNA here is from genome assembly GCF_037893015.1 of Macrotis lagotis. Classification (NCBI taxonomy): domain Eukaryota; kingdom Metazoa; phylum Chordata; class Mammalia; order Peramelemorphia; family Peramelidae; genus Macrotis; species Macrotis lagotis. The sequence continues at coordinate 531,572,156 of NC_133658.1, forward strand.
TTTTTCAACTGAATTTTAATGTATAATACTGTTATTACAATAATTTAGTTATAAGAGTAAGAATATCCCCCCAAGAAGACAAGAAACCTGAAGAATAGTGATAGAGAGAAAAAATGTACTTCAGAATGCATTCAGATTCCAATGGATCTGTCTCTGGGGTGAGTTGCTTTCTTTATCATAATTCCACCAGAGAAGTTCCTTCAATATTTTCCCTCAGTTGCTATTACTAACTGTACCTCTACTCTATTCCTCCCCACTCTCATTTATTCTATTCTCTCTCTCCTTTCATCCTGACCCCGTCCAAAATTGTGTTGTATCTGAGTACTCTTCCCTCAATCTTCCCTCTCTTCTATAAACTATTCCCCCTTCCCTTCCCCCCATTCCCCCTTATGCCATCCCTTTCTTCTCATTTTTCATTAGGGTAAGACAGATTTCCTCACCCTATTAAGTGTGTATGTTAGTTCCTCTCTGAGCCATTTCTGGTGAGAATGAAGGCTTACTCATTACCATTTGTCTTTCCCCTTTCCACTCCATTGAAAAAAACTTTTTCTTGACTCTTATGTGAAATTCCTTAGCTTCTTCTTCATCTTTTTTTCCCTTCCTCCCAATACTTTCCTTTATGACCCATTGACTCCATCTTTTTACTATATTCTACTCCTTCCTGTGTCCTATCTATATATGCTCCTTCTAACTGCTCTTATAAATGAGAGAGTTCATATGAGTTATCAATATCTTCTTCCCATGCGGGAATACAAACACTTCAATATCATTAAGTTCCTCATAGTTAGTCCTTCTCATGCACTCCCTCTATGATTCACCAGAGTCCTTTATTTGGAGATCAAACATTCTGTTCAGCTCTGGTTGTTTCAGTAAGGAATTTTGAAAGTCCCCTGTTTCATTGAAAGTCCATCTTTTACCCTGAAAGAGGATGTTCAGTTTTACTGGGTAATTGATTCTCGGTTGTAAACCAAGATCTTTTGCCTACTGGAATATCATTTTCTAATCCATATGAGCCCTTAATGTAGATGCTGTCAGATCCTATGTAGTCCTGACTATTGTGCCTCAGTAGTTGAATTGGTTATTTCTGGTAGCTTTTAGAATTTTCTCTTTGATTTGTGAGTTTTGGAATTTGACTATAATATTCCTGGAAATTTTTCTTTTAGGATCTCTTTCAGGAGGGAATGGGTGAATTCCCTCAATCTCTATTTTACCCACAGCTTCTAGGATCTCAGGGCAATTTTGTTGTATTATTCCTTGGAAAATGAAGTCTGGGCTCTTTTCCTGATCTTGGCTTTCAGATAGGCCAATAATTTTTTTTTAATTAAAGATTTTATTTATTATGAGTTTTACAATTATTCCCTTAATCTTACTTCCCTCCCCCCACCCTCACAGAAAGTAATTTGTCAATCTTTACATTGTTTCCATGTTATACATTGATCCAAATTGAGTGTGATCAGAGAGAAATCATATCCATAAGGAATAAACATAAATTATAAGAGAAAACAAGATCAGACAATATATCAGTTTTTTTTTCCTAAATCAAAGGGAATAGTCCTTGGGTTTTGTTCAAACTCCACAGTTCTTTATCTGGATACAGATGGCACTCTCCTTTGCAGACAGCCCAAAATTGTCCCTGATTGTTGCACTGATGAAATGAACTAGTCCATCAAGGTTGATCATTGCCCCCAGGTTGCCTTTAAGCTGTACAGTGTTTCTGTGGTTTTGCTCATCTCACTCAGCATCACTTCATGCAAATCCCTCCAGGCTTCCCTGAATTCCCATCCCTCCTGGTTTCTAAAAGAACAATAGTGTTCCATGACATACATATACAACAGTTTGCTAAGCCATTCCCCAATTGAAGGACATTTACTTGATTTCCAATTCTTTGCCACCACAAACAGGGCTGCTATGTTATTTTTTTGTACAAGTGATATTTTTACACTTTTACATCAACTCTTCAGGGTATTGACCCAGTAGTGGTATTGCTGGATCAAAGGGTATGCACATTTTTGCTGCCCTTTTGGCATAGTTCCAAATTTCTCTCCATAAAGGTTGGATGAGTTCACAGCTCTACCAACAATTTAATAGTGTCCCAGATTTCCCACAATCCTTCCAACAGTGATCATTATGCTTTCTGGTCATATTGACCAATCTGAGAGGTGTGAGGTGGTACCACAGAGAATCTTTAATTTGCATTTCTCCAATAAATAATGATTTAGAGATATTTTTCATATGACTATGGATTGCTTTGATCTCCTCATCTATAAATTGCCTTTGCATATCCTTTGACCATTTGTCAACTGAGGAAATGCTTTTTTTAAAAAAAAATATGACTCAGTTCTTGGTATATTAGCCTAATAATTTTTAAATTATTTCTTCTGGATCTATTTTCAATGTTAGTTGCTTTTCCAATGTGATATTTCATATTTTATTTTAATTTCTGGCTTTTTGGGTGTTATTTCTTCCTGATTTCTTGCAAAGTCATCAGCTTCCTTTAGTTCCATTCTGTATTTGAAGGAGTTATTTTTTCAGAGAGCATTTTTATAATTTCATTTAACAGCTGGCAAATTCTGCTTTTTAAGGCATTGTTTTGCTTCTTTTGTCTTTTTTCTGTATTTTGTTCACCAAGTTGCTGATATGGTTTTCATGAATTTTCTGCATCTCTCTCACTTCTCTTCTCAATTTTTCCTCCATCCCCTTTAATTGCTTTTCTTTTTTTTAAGTTTTTTTTTTTTTTTTTTGCAAGGCAAGCAGGGTTAAGTGGCTTGCCCAAGGCCACACAGCTAGGTAATTATTAAATGTCTAAGACCAGATTTGAACCCAGGTACTCCTGATTTCAGGGTCAGTGCTTTATCTACTATACCGCCAATCTGCCCCCCTTAATTGCTTTTCAAAGTCTTTTGTGGACTGATCCATAGTATGAACCAATTTTCTATTTCTCTTGGAGGTTTTTGGATGCAGAAGCTTCAATTCTGTCATCATCTGAGTATATATTTTGATCTTCCATGGGACTATGGTCACATTTTTCTTTTTCTATTGTTTACTCATTTCCTCAGCCCATGACTAATTTACAGCACTTAAGAGGCTTTGTTTTTTTTTTTTTTTTTCTTTGCAGCATCCCACTGGAACCTTTATTCCCCCAAGGTCTTATTCTCTCTTGCCTGTGCTTTGATATGTAGATAACCACCACACTTCCCTCTGCCCTGGAGCTGCAAGGAGGAGTCCTGCTTGACTACCTAGCATGGAAGCTCAGACTGTAACCTAGATACATGTGTAAGCAAACAGCAGAGTCCCATGAGCAGAGAAATCTCTGCAGTCTTCCCTGACTCACCTACCATCTGTGGGTTGTGCTCTGGTGGTGTAACCTTCCCTCTTCACATTCTCACTGCAGTTTCTGTGACCAGTGCTCCCTGGTTTTACACTCATTCTGGTGTAGCAGAATCCTCTCCCCACCCCCCTTAAAGCTGTTCTGGGGTTGTGCTGTGACTGGATTTTTCCAACTCCCTGCCCTGCTGAAATACACCTTTCCCGCGGAACTTCTATGTTATCTTGGAATGGAAAAATGTATCACTCAGTCTTTCTGTGGCTTCTGCCCCGCTAAATTTTGTCTAGTGTCATAATTTCTTGGCTTTTGGAGTTTTGGGGGGGAAGGTGTTCCCAGAAAATGCTGCCTTCTCACTTCCATCTTGGCTCTTAAGGAACAATTTCCTTTAATTAACTTTTATACTTCCTTTTTCATTTGGACAATTCTACTTTTTAAGGAGTTCTTTTCCCCAGTGGATTTTCCCCCATTTGACCAACTGTCAAATCCTTCAGTTAAATATTTTTCCTTCCTTTTCTAAACTGTTGACTCTCTCTTGTATATCTCTCATTTCTTTTTACAATTTTTTCTCTACTTCTCTAATTTGAGTTTTAAAATAATTTTTTTTACCTCTTCTAAGAAGATTTTGGGGTTTGAGAGCAATTAAAATTTTCCTTAAAGCTTTCACATATAGGAATTTTGTCATCTTTTTCTTCAGAGTTTATGTTTTGAGATCTTCCATGTTGCCATGATAGCTTTCTATAGCCAAGGCTCTTTGCTTTTTTCTTAACCATTTTTTTAAAAACATTAGGCCCTGCTTTTGTATTTCAGGGACCATTGTTCAGAACTTCTTAAGCTGACATCAGGGTCCTGGTCACAGGTTTTCTGTGTTGGTGCCCCAGGTGCTGGTAGTTTGTACACTATATTGGGATTACAAGACTTAATTGAACCTGTTGTTCTAGTGGTGTTACAGAATTCAAAATTTTTCTCTTATGATGGATCTGGAGGTTTCTCACAACTGAACTCCTTTGTAATTGACTTCCTGAAACAAAACTGTGGGGCTTCAGTTGTTGAGCTTTGCTGTGGCCAAGAACTTCAGGCAGCTTTGCCTGGATGCCTCCTGTACTGAGCTCTGTTTCCCCTTTTCCCAAGTTAAATATACCTTTCACAAGTCCATCCAAGTTCTCCGAGGCTTGAAAAAATGTTTCACTCCAACTTCTTGTGGATTCTATAAGTCAAATATTATTTTGTTGTCTTGATTTGACATTATTTCTAAGGTAAATTGTCAACTTCCTCACTGCTCTCCCAAACTTGAGTGCCAGAGAGCTTTCTTTAAAATGTTAAACACTATCTATCAAAAATCATCATACAGAATAATCTGTAAAAAGTTACACTAGAAGCCTTCCCAATACGGTCAGGGTGAATTTAGCACACCCATTATCAATGCAATTATTCAATATAGTACTAAAATGTTAACTGTAGCAATAAGATGAAAAAACCCCAAAGAAATTAAAATAAGTGAAAAGGAAATAAACTATCATTGTATGAAGATTCTGTACAACAAACAAAAAACTAGTGTAAATAATTAACATTTTTAGCAAAGTTATAGAATATAAGATATTCTTAAAGAATCACTGCTATTTCTTTATAATTTCAACAAAGCCCAGAATCAAGAAACATAAAGAGAAAATTGCATTTAAGATGATGGTAGAAAATATAAAGTCTTTGAAAGTCTACCTACAAAATAAAACTAGGAACTATATGAATACATTTGTGAAATACTTTTCACACAAGTAAAGTCTGTATACAATTAAAAATATTAAATACTCAGGGGCAGACCAAGCCAATAAAATAAAAATTATAATTCTGGCTAAGCTAATTTAGCTATTTAGTACCTTACTAATCAAATTTCCAGAAATATTTTTGATAGATGAAGGAAAAAAAATAACAAAATCCACTTAGAAGAATAAAAGGTCAATAATATCAAAAGAATAGAATTAATGAAAAAATTCAAAAGATTGTGGTCTAGAAATACCAAATCCCAAGCTATATTTCAAAGTACCAATCATCAAAATTATCTGGGAGTTGCTAAGAGATATAGTGGTGGACTAGTGGAATAATAGGCAAACTGAGAGACACAAAATTGATGTTTTGGCATTGCGGTCCTGGAGAAAATTTTTGAGTCATTTGGTGAGCAAAGAAGTCAAATTAGTCAATGTTAAGTGAAATTAATTCAGGTCATTCAATAGATTTGATGTATTAAATTTGAAGTTTGTATAATTTGATCATATAAAAACTGCAAAAATTGGAAAATACTCAAATGTTGGGAAGATTGAAGACAAAAGAGATAGACCTAGGATAAGAGGGATAGATGCTATGGTGAAAAAATGAACATGCATTTGACATATTTTGAAATATATTGGAATGGGGGGGACAGAACCAAGATGGTAGCATGAGGGCAGGAATTCTCAGAAACTTGTTCCCAAAATAGCTCCAAAAATCATAAAATTATGAATCTAGTTAAAATTTAGAGAGGCAGAACCCACAGAAAGACTGAGTGATGCAATTTCCCAGTCCAAAAAAACTAAGAGTATTTGCAGGAAAGGTCTGTTTCACCTGAACCAGGGATTGGGAACCAGCACAGCTGATCCTAAGGAAACCAATCCAGTCTTCCAGGAACAATCCCTGGGTCCCTGGGTCCCTGGGTCCCTGGGTCCCTGGGTCCCTGGGTCCCTGGGTCCCTGGGTCCCTGGGTCCCTGGGTCCCTGGAAAAGCCTGAGTCTGTCACAATGGGGGCAGTTTCTAAATCTCTTTGCCCAGGGATCACCAGGGATGACAGGAAGGGGTGGT